>NW_024429190.1:102679697-103279697 GCF_017639785.1 Mesocricetus auratus | reverse complement strand
ACGCCCTCATCCTTCACCCTTTCTTTATGTGAGCAGGAAAACTAGCAGAGGGCACCATTGTCACCGGAACATGAGAAGATGTTGCAATAATCTCTTGGTACTAGGGGATGCCATTTGCTTTCCAGACCTCAGACCTCATTGAGATCTCAGGGTCAGAACAAACCCAGTGCTCTTTGGTGGAAACCTGTAAAAGGGAGGCCTTTGATAGCAAGGATGCATGGCAGCATCTGCGTGTTCAGGCGAAGGCTTCAAAGCCACTGAAACTCTGATGCTATTAAAGTGCGGGTCTGTTAACAGCCGGTGTCAGCCCATGGCTATTACGAGGTAGCAGGTCTGAGCGCTGGCTTCCAGTTTATTGCTCTGATGGTCCATTAGAGCTGATCAATTGTTAATCTGGGCACTGCTGACCTCTCTGTGACCCTGCCAGAGGATCTTTTTTTTTTTTTTATAAAGAAACAAAAAAAAAAACAAAACCTCTGATACCATCTGCTCACCTTGTGGTAACACCAGGAAGGACCCTGTACCTCTAACTCCAGAGAGAATTCTGTTTTCATATAGGAAAAACAAAACAGAACAAAATCTGGTTTTGTAACATTTCCTAACTGCATAGTTTCAAGTTTCAGAGTTCTTAGCTTCCTTATTCCCTAAGAGAAAAGAAGTGATATTTATGCCCCCAGACTAATTTTAGATAGTAACTTTGTGTCTTTGTTACATTCTAAACTGTAAAAGGGGGGGGGTTATTTGCTGGTAGATTCATTAAGATTAAGGTTTTGTTTTCCTTTAAAATTTTTCTCATAGTCTCTCTGGATGTTTAACTGTTTTCCTCTGGGCTGTGGTCTTGGCATCTTAGGCCCTCTCTAAAGACCCTAACTGTGGCATTATATTGTTGGCACTTAAATACTACGTTGAGGCAAAAATGCAGACAGTCTGGGTGTGTGAGAGCAATCCAAAATCCACAGCTCTCTGTAGAAGGCAGATCTGCCTGGCCTTTGTGGGTTGGGTAACTTTCTTATGGACACAAGGTTCGCCCTTGACTTATTCCTATTTATGGTTGCCTATGGGTTCTAGATTGTCCTTTTCTTGGTTTAGTTTTTAATCCCTGTAGGTCTCCATTAGTTACAACTGACGTGCAGAGGCTCTTTGAATGTGATTTCTTCCCTTTACAACATCTTATGTTGTACATTAACATATTATTATTTTTTGTCAAAAAGGCTGATATTGACAGTGAAGACAAAGATTTCCACAAACCAAGTTGCATGTTAAGTATCATGCATATTTTACTGTGATCATTCTCACAGTTTTGATGACAAAACCTCCTTATTTATGGAGGAAGGGTAGAAGGCCCTGGCCTCAACCACCCAGCCTACTGATATACATGGATAACTTCCCAGAAAAAATTGGAGTACACACCTAATAAACTCAGGCTGAATCTAGTCTCCCCCATCCCTGCCTTTATGTCCCGCCCCCATTCATTTAGAAGGTATTCCATTGGCAGTGAAGGAGAAGGAGAGAAAAAAAGCGATCTTGACAGTTTACTAAAATCCTGCTTATCTTTGAAGCACAAACACATTTTCTCTGGGAGCTGTCTCGGAAGTGGCAATTGCATAGAACTGGTGCATGGAGGAGAAAAATGTGGGTTTGAGTCGTGAATCTCGCAGAAGCCTTTTCTGTGACCAAGTTTTCTATAACAAGCTTTCTTTGTTGTGTCTTAAGTAACAAGGGGGGGGGGATGCCCAGTGGGATTCAGAGGGCTTGCAGGTGTGAGGGTGGAGAGAGATGGAGCTGAGCTGCTGTCGAGCATGCCCTGGAGCGTGCTTTCTGCTCCCCCCGCCCCCACGGCAAGTACCTGACCTGTGAACATGGTGGCCAGGAGGCTATGATGTATAGAGGATCCCTGAGGGAGGGGGGTTGCCGGTTGGGGCTTGGATCCGCTTTCCCTGTTCACTACAGCTGTCCCCACGGGAGGGAGCTCTGTGTAAGAGGTGGGAGAGGGCAGCCCGGGATAGATCCATCCGCGGCCACCACCCACTGAGGACTGGGGTATAAGGAGCAGAGCTTGAGCAGGGCTTTCTCTCATCCCCACTAAGACAGCACACCCTTGCTGGGCCCCGAGGCGCCCGCCCTGGGGAAAGCTGGGGGTCACCAAAGGGAGGGTTTGGCAGCAGTGCACCCTGAGCGGAGAAGGTAGCCACCCTCTTGCTAGCTTGAGCCCATCCTCTCCGTGTTGACGAGGCTGTGTACGACGACGGTGACGACGGTGTGTTTGGGGGTGTGCACGGTAGTGGGATGGGGTGCATGGAGGAACAAGGAGGATCCAAGGCCAGAAGGAAAGGATGTTTTGTTTTGTTTTGTTTTTCCCAATCGGGGTAGCCAGTCGGCTTTTATGAAGAAAACACGAAAAATCGAGGTCATGCCTGTAAAATGTAGAGAAAGATGAAGGGATTGTCACACTCTGCATGAAAATAAATCCATCCTTTCCTAATCAAACATATTTATTTCTATTTTTAAATTTATATTATAAACAAGGTTGCTTCACATGTCAATCCCAGGTCCCTCTCCCTCTCCCTCCCCTCCTCCAATGCCCTCCCACCAACCTCTCCCACCCCCCAATCCCCACTCCTTTCCCCAGGGAGGGTGAGGCCCTCCATGGGGGTGCCATAGTCTGTCATTTAATCCAGGGCAGGGCCTAGGCCCTCCCCTAAGAGTCCAGGCTGAGAGTGCATCTCTCATTGTGGGATGGGCACCCAAAGTCCATTTGTATGCCACGGATAAATACTGATCTACTACCCAAGGCCCCATAGATTACCTAGGCCTCCTCACTGACACCCACATTCAGGAGGTCTTGAACAGTCCCATGCTGGATTCCCAGGCATCAGTTTGGGGTTCAAGAATTAACCCTTGTCAGGTCAACTGTTTCTGGGGTTAAACAAGCCCAGTCTTGACCCCTATGCTCAAAAGTCCTCTCTCTCTATCACTGGGTTCCTTGAGTTCAGCTCAGGGTTTAGATGTGGGTATCTGCCTCTGCTTCCATCAGCCATTGGATGAAGGTTATGTTTCCCAGACTCTCTGGCCATGAGATTGTAGGCTGGCACTCCCTAGATCTATGTCTAAAATCCATATATGAGTGAGTACATACCATGTGTGTCTTTTTGTGACTGGGTTACCTCACTCAGGATGGTTTCTTCTAGTGCCATCCATTTGCCTGCAAATTTCAGGATTCCATTGTTTTTTCTGCTGAATAATACTCCATTGTGTAAATGTACCACATTTTCTCAGTTGGCGGGCATCTATGTTGCTTTCAGGTTCTGGTTATTACAAATAATGCTGCCATGAACATAGTGGAACATATGTCCTTGTTGTATGAATGTGCATCTTTTGGATATATGCCTAAGAGTGGAATTGCTGGGTCTTGTGGTAGGCTGATTCCTATTTTTCTGAGGAATCTCCATATTGATATCCAAAATGGCTGTACGATTTGGCACTCCCACTAGCAATGGAGGACTGTTTCCCTTTCTCCACATCCTCTCCAGCATAAACTGTCATTGGTGTTTTTGATTTTAGCTATTCTGACAGGAGTAAGATGGTATCTCAGAATTTTGATTTGTATTTCCCTGATGGCTAAGGATGTTGAATACTTTCTCAAGCGCCTCTCAGCCATTTCAGACTCCTCTATTGAGACTTCTCTATTTAGTTCTGTAGCCCACTTTTTAATTGGATCCTTTGATGTTTTGGAGACTTGCTTCTTAAGCTCTTTGTAAATTTTAGAGATCAGCCCTTTGTCAGATGTGGGGTTAGTGAATATATTTTCCCATTCTCTGGGCTGCCTTTTTGTCTTGCTGACAGTGTCCTTCTCAGTTTCAGGAGGTCCCATGTATTAATTGTTGACCTCAGCGTCTGTGCTACTGGTGGTATGTTTAGGAAGCAGTCTCCTGTACCAATTCGTTCAAGGGTACCACCCACTTTCTCTTCTAAGAGGTTCAGTGTGGCTGGATTTATGTTGAGATCTTTGATCCATGTGGACTTAAGTTTTGTGCATAGCAATAGATATGGATCTATCTGCATTCTTCACATGCCAGCATCCAGTTATGCCAGCACCATTTGTTGAAGATGCTTTCTTTTTTCCATTGAATATTTTTAGCTTCTTTGTCGAAGATCAGATGTTCATGTATGGGTTAATATCAAGGTATTCAATTCGATTACATTGGTTTACCTGTCTGTTTTTGTGCCAATACCAAACTGTTTTCAGGACTATAGCTCTGCAATAGAGCTTGAAATCTGGGATTGTGATGCCTCTAGATGTTACTTTGTTGAATAGGGTTGTTTTGGCTATCCTCGGTTTTTTGTTTTTCCATACAAAGTTGATTGTTGTTCTTTTAAGGTCTATGAAGAATTGTGCTGGTATTTTAATGGGGATTGCATTGAATCTGTAGATTGCTTTTTGGCAGGATTGCCATTTTTACTACGTTGATCCTACCTTTCCAAGAGCATGGGAAGGGAGATCTTTCCATTTTCTGGTGTCTTCTTTAACTTCTTTCTTTAAATACTTAAAGCTCTTTCGATACAGGTCTTTCATTTGTTTGGTTAGCTTTACCCCAAGGTATTTTATGTTGTTTGTGGCAATTGTAAAGGGTGACGTTTCTCTGATTTCTTTCTCAGCCCTTTTATCATCTGTATATAGTAGGGCTACTGATTTTCTTGAGTTGATCTTGTATCCTGCCACTTTTCTGAAAGTATTCATCAGCTGCAGGAGTTCCCTGGTAGAGTTTTTTGGGGTCACTTATGTAAACTATCATATCAACTGCAAATAGTGAAAGTTTGACCTCTTCCTTCCCAATCTGTATCCCCTTGATCTCCTTTTGTTGTTGTATTGCTCTAGCTAGAACTTCAAGTACAATATTGAAGAGGTATGGAAAGAGTGGACAGCCTTGTCTTGTTCCTGATTTTAGTGGATGCATTGAGTTTCTGTCCATTTAGTTTGATGTTGTCTGTTGGATTGCTGTATATAGCTTTTATTATGTTTAGGTATGTTCCTGTTATCCTGGATCCCTCCAAGACCTTTATCATAAAGGGGTGTTGGATTTTGTCATCTGGTGAGATGATCATATGATTTTTGTTTCTCAGCTTGTTTATATAGTGGATTACATTGATGGATTTTCGTATGTTGAACCATCCTTGCATCCCTGGGATGAAACCTACTTGTTCATGGTGAATGATTGTTTTGATGTTCTTGGATCCGATTTGCCAGTATTTTATTGAGTATTTTTGCTTCAATGTTCATGAGGGATATTGGACTGAAGTTCTCTTTCTTAGTTGTGTGTTTGTGTGGCTTGGGGATCAAGGTTATTGAAGCCTCGTAGAAAGAGTTTGGCAAAGACCTTTCTGCTTCTGTTGTGTGGACTACTTTGAGAAGAATTGGTATAAGCTGTTCTTTGAATCTCTGGTAGAATTCTGCACTGAGGTCATCTGGACCTGGGCTTTTTTTGGTTGGGAGACTTTTGTTGACTGCTTGTATTTCCATAGGGGTTATAGGTCTATTTAAATTTCTTATCTGTTCTTGATTTAATTTTGACAAGTGATAGGTATCCAGAAGATTGTCCATTTCCTTTAAATTTTCGAATTTGTGGAGTACAGGTTTTCAAAGTATGACCTGATGATTCTCTGGATTTCCTCAGAGTCCGTTGTTATGTCCCCCTTTTCATTTCTGATTTTGTTAATTTGCATGTTCACTCTCTGCTGTTTCGTAAATTTGGATAAAGGTTTGTCTCTCCTGTTGGTTTTCTTAAAGAACCAACTCTTCATTACATTGATTCTTTGTATTGTTTTCCTACTTTCTACTTTATTGATTTCAGCCCTCAGTTTGATTATTTCCTGGCGTCTACTCCTCCAGGATGAGTTTGCTTCTTTTTGTTCTAGAGATTTCAGCTGTGCTGTTAATTCTCTAGTGTGAATAGTCTCCAGTTTCTTCATGTGGGCACTTAGTGCTATGGACTTTCCTCATAGTACTGCTTTCAAAGTGTCCCATAAGTTTGGGTATGTTGTGTCTTCATTCTCATTGAATTCTAGGGAGTCTTTAATTTCCTTTTTTATTTCTTCTTTGACCTAGGAATGATGCAATTGCGCATTAATAAATTTCCATGAGTTTGTAGGGTTTCCGCAATTTGTGTTGTTGTTGAATTCTAATTTTAACACATGGTAACCTGATAAGAAGCATGGAATTATTCCAATTTTGTTTGACATATTGTCAAGTATGTGGTTGATTTTGAGAATGTTCCATGTGGCGCTGAGAAGAAGGTATACTCTTCTTTATTTGGATGGAATGTTCTATAGATGTCTGTTAATCCAATTGGATCATAACTTCTATTTGTTCCTTTGCTTCTTTGTTAAGTTTCTGTGTGGTATTCCTGTCTAGTGGTGAGAGTGGGGTGTTGAAGTCTCCCACTATAAGTGTGTGGGGCTTTATATGTGATTTGTGTTATAATAATATTTCTTTTATGAATGTGGATGTATTCGGGGCATTAGATGTTCAGAATTGAAACTTCATCTTGGTGGATTTCTCCTGTGATGAGTATGAAATGACCTCCTTTATCTCTTTTGATTTATTTTATTTTTTATTTTTAAAGTCTAATTTGTTAGATATTAGGATTGCTACCCCCACTTGTTTCTTGGGTCCATTTGATTGGAAAATCTTTTCCCAACCTTTAACTCTGAGGTAATGTCTGCCTTTGAGGCTGAGGTGTGTTTCTTGTATGCAGCATAAGGATGGGTTTTGTCTTCAAATCAATTCTGTTAACCTATGTCTTTTTATGGGCAAGCTAAGACCATTAATATTGAGGGATATTAATCACCATTGATTGCTCATTCTTCTTTGATTTGGAATGGTTGTTGGTGGTGGAATTATATGTGTATTTCCACCCCTTTTGTCTTTTGGCTGTTAGTAAGGTGAGATTATCTATTGCCTATGTTTTTCTGGTTGTAGTTACCTTCCTTGGGTTGGAGTTTTCCTTCCAGAACTTTCTGTAGGGCTGGGTTAGTGGATATGTATTGTTTGAATCTAGTTTTGCCATGGAATATCTTGTTTTCTCCATCTATGGTGATTGAAAGCTTTGCTGGGTATAATAGCCTGGGCTGGCATCTGTGGTCTCTTAGTGTTGTTAGAATATCTATCTAGGTCCTTCTGGCTTTCAGAGTTTCCATGGAGAAGTCAGGTGTAATTCTGATAGGTTTGCCTTTATATGCTACTTGACATTTTTCCTTAGCTGCTCTTAATGTTCTTTCTTTATTATGTATATTTGGGGTCTTGATTATTATGTGGTGAGGGAACATTTTTGTGGTTCACTCTATTTGGTGAGCTTCTTGTACCTTCATTGGCCTGTCTTTCTTTATGTTGGAAAAGTTTTCTTCTATGATTTTGTTGAATATGTTTCCTGCCCCTTTAAGGTGGTTTTCTTCACCTTCTTCTATACCTATTATTCTTAGGTTTGGTCTTTTCATGGTGTCCCATATTTCCTGGATATTTTGTATTAGGGATTTGTTGGACTTAAGATTTTCTTTGGTCAATGAATCTATTTCTCCTAGTGTATCTTCACCACCTGAGATTCTCTTTTCCATCTCTTGTATTCTGTTGGTTATGCTTGCATCTGTAGTACATGACCATTTGCCCAGCTTTTCTATTTCCAACCTTCCTTCAGACTGTTTTTTTATTGTCTCTATTTAAGTTTTCAACCCTTGCACTGCTTGAATTTTTCTTGCAATTTTTGCTTTGTCTTTCATCCATTTGTTGCATTTTTTGGTTTGTTTTTTCTTCCCTTTCTTGCAGTTTTTGGATTGTTTTTTCTTCCATTTCTTTAAGGGATTTTTCCATATCCTCTTTGAGGGCCTCTATCATTTTCATGAAGTTGTTTTTAAGGTCATTCTCTTCTGCTTCATTTGCATTGGAATGTTAGAGTCTTCCTGGTGTGGAGTCTCTAGAATCTGGCAGTGTCATATTTGTTTTTCTGTTGCTGAGTGTGTTTTTGTATTGTCTCCTTCCCATCCCTTCTTCTAGTGGGTGCAGAAAGAGCTTCTTCCTGGCCTGGTGGTTAGGGGACCAGAGGGTGCAAGCAAGTTCAATACTCTGGTAGTTCTCCTCTTCCTGGTCTTAGTCCTGGTCCCATGGGTGGAGAAGAAGACCAGGAATTTGGGGGAATTTGGGGTGTGTAGGCTCCCACTGGGAGGGAAGGTTCAATGCCTGTCCTCAGGCACTGGTCCTGTGGGTTGAGAAGACCAGGAAACTTATTGATAAGCTTTTTTTTTCTTTTGATCAGCTTGTCTGAGGGTTATGGCTAGGTGACATCTTTCTGCGATTGTGCATTTGGCATTTCATCCTTAGGACTCACCAGTGTCATTTGTCATAAAAGTATTGTGTATATAATTTGCAAGTATGAGCATTTTACTGTTATAGCCATTCCTCAGTTGTTTCCCGTGCCCTTTATGCAAATACACACTCACGATTTTGTGTCTTATAACTTGGAGCAAGGTCAATGCCGTGACTTTAAGCTTTGTGCTAATTAGCAACTGTGTTTGCTCATGCCTCCAACTGCTGGTCGTCTGTGAAAGAAGCAGCAGTGGTTAACCCAGCTGGACTGGGTTAAACTCAGGCCTTTGCATCTGTGGACTCTCTGCTCACCTGTAAAGGGACGTAGTGGTAATATCCAGTTGATAGATTTGTCTAAGTGCTGGCATCCTCTAAGTTGCTGGTGGCTGCCTGTGCCCACCATGCTGTGGGGCATGCCCATAAGCTAGATTGACAGTCACCACTTTTTCTTCTTATGGAACTCATCACCTTGTGAGAAAGACAAATGCCAAGACATGAGAACATAAACAATTATGAGATTTTAAACACCATACATGACAGGAAAGAATTAGAAGATGTTGTTATGGTGCACGAGGCAGTCTCCAGTTGTGGGAGGAGAACTAGAAACAAGTCTCCTGAGGTGGTGAATTTGTAGTAAGTAGAGATTCAAGGTTTGACACCACAATTGGAAGCAATCTGTCTAAACACAATCAATAACATTTGCATCTTTATAAATACAAAACCAGATTTACTTTATCTCCATTCCAGAAAATAATATTTCCCTCATCTGAGTCCTTTTTAACAACAATTACAGGAAACCACTGTTTTAGATTCAATTCCTACCCCAGGCTCAAACAGAGCAGGAAACCAAAATGGAATTACTCAAGCTAAATGTTATGTAGTTAAAGGAAAGCTTTAAGGACACAGACACAGCTTAAGGCAGACTAGTTTGCCCCTGAAAATGGGAGATTCTGGTCTATCCAGGTAAGCACAATAAATCACGACTGCTTTAATCTTTACAGGTAAGAACCTGGTTCATACCTTTCAGAGCTCAGCCCTTGATCAATAGGTGCTCCCAGCTGGCTTTGCAAAATGGAGGATGCCTGGATTTCCAAATTGCAAATAAAAGACTGATGACTAATAACATACATAACAAAATGTACTCTCCTTTTGTCTTTTGACAGCTGTAGTAATGGCAACCAATCCCGCTTGTTCCTTGTTACTTTCTATTCCCTGAATCTTCTTCAGACATGTGTCCAGTTATTGCTTAATGCATATTCAGAACTCAGTCTGCTGGGAGGTTAGGTGAAGGGAGTTTTACAAACTAAGAGATGGCCCTCACCCTCCAGGAAAGTCCTGACTCATAAAGAGGCATTTTGACAAGTGGTCCGTGTAATGTGGGCAGGCGCTGTCCAGCTGACTTACAGCATGAATTCCACAAGGGGAGGTTTGGTTGTTCTTTCGATTCGTGCATTCGTTCTTTCGACTCATTCATTCATTCATTCTCCCTCACCATGGTTCACTGAGCACCTACTACGTTGCAGACTTTGTGCTAAGCTCAGATAGAAGGACCCTAGCATAACAGGTGACAAAGTAGCCAGCATTTCAGCCTTTACTGACAGCAAATAACGTCAGCTATCTGATTACAACTGGACAAATGCTAGTTTGAAAAATAAATCTCTAATCTCTATGTGTGTGTGTGTGTGTGTGTTCATATGTGTGAGGGCAGACGCCGGAGCCACAGTGTGCATGAGGTCAGGGGGCATCCTCAGGTGTTTGTCCCTCCCTTCTGCCTTGTTTGTGACAGAGTCTCCTTTTATTTTTCTCTGCTTCATACTGCAGGCTAGCTAGCTGGTGGGGTTCTGGGATTCTCCCGCCTCCACCTTCCGTCTTGAAGTAGGTGTTTTGGGATTACTTAGAGGCAGGCACCACTGTGTCCAACTCTGCATGGGTTCTTCGTATTGAGACTCACATCCTCAGGTGGCGAGGTGCCAAGTCCTCAGACCCACCTCCAGAGCCCAGAAGGCCACTTTGGGTCGTGTGAAATCTGGGTGCTGAGCAAGGAAAAGGTCGTAAAACTTGGCACGGTAGACTTTGACCAGGGTTGTGTCCTCTGCTGCCTCTGCATTCTCCTCCCTTCTCCCCCATGGGGAACCGCTGCCCCAACGTAAGACACCATACTTGATTTTGTGTATTCGCAAGCTTTATGAGGGTGAAAAATAACACAGTTTGGAGGTCTAGTTTCCTCCCTTAAACACAAAGCCTACGCTTTATTTGGATTGTGGCTCCCATGTCTTCTTTACTTATAGAAACATCGGCTGTTACCAGTTTCCCCTGGAATGGAGCCACTACCCCGTTCCCTGCCTCCATTCTCTCGCATCTTATTTCATTGTTTGCCAGTTGGAACTGTTTTGTAACAAAAGCTTCCTTTGACCTGTGGAGTTGCGTGTTCATCAGTATGATGTGGGTTTTAGCCTGTTTCTCCTTTGGTGCTGGTGGAGTCCTGTTCATGAATCTGGAATCTTTCTTAGTGCACATTTAAAAAATAATCTAGTCTTTCTAGGGAGTTGAGTCTTTTGCCATCAGGAAATAGTCTTACTTCTGTCAGTATGCAAGGTGACAGTGCACTGACTCTTTAGAGTCCCATCCTTTTTCTGGATGTGTTGTACGTCCTAGGGACCCCTACATCATGCATTTGAGATTTACTCTTTTCGAGTTATAGTCAGATAATTTATTTCACTTTTATTTGATAAAATATTTTATGTTATTTTATTTACTTCTGCTGTTTTTATTTTCTTCCCTGATTTGTCTTGCTTTAATTGAATATGTTTCAGGGTACCATTTAATTTATCTTTTGATTTTTTAATCTCTCTTAATAAAACTTTCAGTTGTTGCCCTGGGGGATTACAGTATACTCAATTAAATTTAGAGTATGTTTGGAGTTAATTTGGAATGCAAAGCTCCACGTCCCCTAACATGAAAACCTCTATAAACAACACAATTGTATCTACTACTGTTCACTGTGGGATCACCAGTGTGTTGTATTTCCATGTGTTATGAAGCCATAAGAAAATATTGGTTTTGCTTGTGTTTGTTTTACTCTGCTCGGTTTGATTGTGTGAGACAGGGCTGCACAGTGCATCCTAGGTTGTCCTGGAACTCAAGACCTTTCTGCCTTCCACCTCCTAAGCGCTGGGGTTATAGGTGTTTGCCACCACACCCACCCCTGTGGGCTTTTGTCTGTTTTGTTTTCAAACTACTGTCTGCTTTAGAACTTAATACAAGAAGTGAAGATGACAACCCATTTTTGTTTTGTTTGTTTGTTTTTACATCCCAACCAAAGTTTCCCCTCCCTCCTCTCTTCCCTATTCCTCCCTGAACTCCTCTCCTTCATCCACTCCTCCTCCTCTGTTTCTCTTCAGATGCAGGCAGGCCTCCCATGGATATCAGGCAGCCATGCTATATCAAGTTGCAGTGAGACTAGAAACCTCCTCGTCTAAGGCTGGATGAGGCAATCCACTAGGAGGAATGGGTCCCAAGAGCAGGCCACAGAGTCAGAGACAGCCCAGCTCCCACTTTAAGAGTCCCACATGAAGATCAAGCCACACAATTCTAACATATATGCTGAGTGCCCAGATCAGTCCCATGCAGGCTGCCTGGTTGGCTCTCTGTGACCTCCAATGAGCCCAGGTTAGTTGGTCCTGTAGATTTTCTTCTTTCTCCTCTTGCTCAGGAATCCCTGAGCCCCACCTTGGTTTTGCTGTGTGTCTCTGCATCTATTTGCATCAGCTGTTGGGTGAAGCCTCTCTGATGACAATTGGGCCTGGCACCAATCAATGCGTATAGCAGAGTGTCATTAGGAATCATTTCATTAACTTTCTTTTGCAATCCATTCTTAACACACTTACTTGCTGTCACTGCCATTTCTCATTTATTCCTTTACGTCTTGGTTTCTACTTCTCTTAACCTGAAAACCTCTTGTTTATTTTTTTGTTTTTCAATGTAGGTCTGCCAGTGACAACTTAGCTTTATTTATCTAACAATGTCTTCTTTCGCCATGAAGAGTGATCTTAGAGGGCGTGAGCCAAATGGACAGCCCCGTCTCTCTTGGAGCTCTTTAAAATAGAATTCTGTTCTTTAGTGACTGCTGCTGCTGCTGAGACCATCGCTAGCATCTGTATCTTCTTCCTTTGTGTGCATTAAGCCATTTTTTTTATTATTTTCGGTATATGGCATATATGTGATAGGTCAAGGATTTTCTAGTTGTGCATTTTCTTCACCCGTGTTTTCTAGATATTTGCTAAGTAATGATGATAGTCAATGCAATAGGGAATACAATATACTTATTTACCAGAGAGAGAATCACACAAGCTGGGAGTAGAAGTGTGGCCGGCTTCCAAAAGAGGAGGTCCTTTTTCCTTTCACTTCCTTTTATCTCTACCTGTGCTAATTTACTTGTCCCCGCCCTCATGGGCAGATAGCTTTGTGGGGTTCACTCCTACAGCTGAGATTCTCAATATTATGACAAATTTTACATGTTTCTTTAGAATTTTATCTGATTCATTATCTTTATATTTCTTTCTAGAACTTTAAGGAAATGTTAGTTATTATGCTCATGGATTTTTGGTTTCATTTCCACTTTATTGAAATCTCCATCTGTGTACTCAGTTTCTTTTAAATCTTTAGATGTATCTACTGTTGACTCTTTAAATCCCTTCTGTGCTAATTCCACCATCTGGGTTATTTATTCTGAATGATTTTTTTCTTTTATTCACATTTTCCCCTTCTTTAGTGTTTCTGTTGCTTACTAGACATTGTGGTTATCTTCCTGTTTGATTTTTATGTATTTCCTTATGGTAACTTAGGATACTTTCTTCCATGTGTTATGTGTCCCTCCCCAGCCCAAAATGCATCGAATCAATTAAATTTGTGATAGGAGAGTTCTTACAGATCTGAGGCAAGAATGATAAGCAGGGAGCCCCCGTGACGAGTCTTCTACATTCCATACGACATATAACCAGGGTGAGGACACCAGCTTCTTAGTTCCAGAAGAATTGCAAAGTCTACCTTATCCAAAAGAAAGACAAAATGTCTTTTTGTTACAGGCTCTTGCGATGTAAATATGTCTACGAAAAGCTTATAGTTTCTGTAGTTCTGTGGTACCAGTTCTAGCTTCTATAATCATCTGGATGGAAGTGTCAATACAGACAAGTTTAAGAACGCAAACTACACCTTGTTACGCCGTGACCTCTGCCTTCGTTTTGTTTGAAGAACCATTTCATTTTGCAATCTGGAGGGAAGGTGAAAGCATGGTTTGTCCTCTCCAGACTACCTTTCATTTAAATCTGTGCTCTGATTCCTTATTAGTGACCCTCTTTATTTTCTCTGTGTAGCTTTTGGCTGTCCTGGAACTCGCTCTGTAGACCAGGCTGGCCTCGAACTCACAGAGAACCTCCTGCCTCTGCCTCCCGAGCGCTGGGATTAAAGGCATGCGCCATCTCCGCGTGGCTCACTAGCAATGTTTTATGTGTCGTGATCCTGTGTGCTTTTGTTCATGGATGACAATGGTCAAGTCTAAATCATTGCTGTAGAAAGTGTCGTCCCTCTTACCCAGGCCATCCCTTCTCTTGTAATCCTTTATCTCATGTTTTTCCTGTTAGCCTCCTCAATCCTGTGGTATTTATTCTAAATAAATGTCTGTTTAAGACACTTATTTAACTATATTTTAAGCAAATAAACATCGCCATTGTAAAGTTTATTAAATGCACAAATAAGTAAATGCTTTTGTTTCAACTGCATTTTCTTCATGGTGTGTTTGTCATGTTTTAGACATCAGCCAGTTCAGGAAGAGAATAATTGGGGCTTTCTCTAATCATGCGAGATAAATAGACTGTGTTTCTGATAATCACAAATCTGAGTCTCATAGGTTTCCAAAAATAATCTCTCTCTCTCTCTCTCTCTGTCTCTCTCTGTGTGTCTCTCTCTCCTCTCTCTCTGTCTTTCTGTCTTTCTCTCTCTCTCTGTCTGTCTCTCTGTCTCTGTGTGTGTGTGTGTGTGTGTGTGTATGTGTGTCTGTCTCTCTCTGTGTGTCTCTCTCCTGTCTGTCTGTCTGTCTGTCTGTCTGTCTGTCTGTCTGTCTCTCTCTCTCTCTCTCTCTCTCTCTCTCTCTCTCTCTCATTAGGAGGTCTGAACGTAGAAAGCCCTGCCAGTCCCCAAGCACCACCTCAGCATTGTTCACCAGGAAATCATCCTTTGGCAGCTGTGCAAGTGTCCTCTGGCTGCTCATTTGTGGTCTAGAGATTTGCCAACAGCTATTGGAGTTTCAGTGTAATAGTAAAGAAATTATTTATTATGATTACTATTGTAGGACTGGGAGCATGAGGGTTAATTTTCTCTTTTCACTATGGACTCTGATGGTCCAACTCAGGTGGTCAGGGTTGCACAGAATATGCTTTTACCCTCCGAGCCATCCTGCCTGCCCTAAAGTAAGTCTTGACTCTGGTGCTAAGCCAGAAAGTTGACAACTCAGAAGAAAATGTCTAACCCAGTAGAGTCTGTTGATAAGGCAAGCACCTCTACATAGGAAAACAATTTCCACTTGGTTTATAATGCAGGGTACCTTCCTGTGATGACTGAGAGCATGGTAGATAACCCTGCTTTGTTCAAATTAGACATTCTTTTGTGACTAACAATTTTAGAATATTTTTCTTTGTTGGCTAATACTAATGGAGTACAGCAATTAGGCTAAGAATGGCAGACGACGACGTTAGCGGAAACTTCAAGTACAGGCGGAGTCATACATGCTTCGTGCAGTTATATGAGATAGGTGCTGTTAGGAGCTCCTGATCCCACAAGGAGAAACTGCAGGTTGACAGGACCAAGGTTATACAGGATGAGTGGCAGGAGCCAGTGGGAGGAACCATCATTCATAACCAACTCTGACTCCAAAGACAATCAACTATGCTGCTTCGTAGAACCAATGTTGTAACATGGGTCTTAACATGCACTGAACACATCTTACAAGGAAATAGATTTAAGATGTTGCTTTCCATGGATTTCGTGAACGAGCTTTCTAGGCTTCTCTAGAATGGCCCTGTCTCATTTCATCTGGTGGAGCCACCTGATAGTATCTTGCTGTTCTGTTCTGTCTTCTCCAGCATAAACATAATCTCTCTAAGAGCAGGACCCTGCAGATTAGTCAGATGCCCACGAATGCTACAAATTCCACAGTGGCCACTCTCAGTGGAACGCAACTACTACAAATCATGTCTGTCTCAGAGCTGCCAACTGTTTGCAGTTGGTGAAGTTGTCATCTTTTTCTATTAGAGAAAGTTGATTCTTTCCCTGAAATTAATACTATTCATCAGAAGCTATGAGGTTCAAACACGTTCCCGCACTCTTGTGTATTAGTGGCAACCTTTTAATGAAGCCATTGACCTTTATTGTTGCTTGGGAGAAAAAAAATACATGCATTTATTCATCTTCCTCATGCAAATGCTGTTTTCCAATAACTTAATATGCAGTTACAAATAGATGCCTATAATTATGAGCAAGGAAACTGACTTGCATTTAATGGGCATTATAGTTAAAGTGAATTTTTCAGGAAAAATACATATAAGTGCTTATAGAGAACACTTTAAAACTGGATAGTAAAATAGTTGCAGGAGGAATGTGCTGCTACAACTCAGGTGTCTGATGCCAGGTAGGGTCCCCACCACACTCAGCAATGCAGCCTGTGATCTGCGTCTCTTCCACACAGGTACTCAGAGGGAGACGGCCAGTCTCATTGGATGGGTGTTTCATAGCTAAACATGTGTGTTTTGAGGTCCTGTGTACACCTCTGTGTTGTCTAGAAAGTGCTTCCAGCGTGTTTCCCCTGAGAGTTTTCACGAGGCCGCCAGTCTGCCCATTACAGACTGGCCTCTTACATGTTTTCTTACCCCTGGCAAATAAAACAGCAACAAACAGAAGTGAAGATTAGAGTGGCCTTTTTTATTCTGTAGCCGTTAATGAAAGAGAAAAGCAGCAATTTTGTGACTTGGGGTCTTTCCATTATCAGCCAAAGGCTGGGATGTTTTGTTTATCAACCACGTGGTTTTTGGTCAAGCCCTATGTCCTTTTAGGTTTTATTTTCTCCCCAGTAAAGAAGGGCTGGGACTAGTTTGATTTTTTTTTTGATCTAGAATTAAGCATGTAAGGTTGTTGTGTGTGTGTGTGTGTGTGTGTGTAGAAAAGATAACAATTATTTTTCTTTAAGGTCTGTGTTCATTTCATTAGGAATTCTAGTAACTTCTTTAGACATGGCATTGCACTCAAGGGAAACAATATTTGAGAACATACCCTTTTCAGTGTTATTGTTTTTCTGTCCCACAAATAGATACAAGCTTTCAATTTTACAATCCCAAAATGGAAAATTCCAGGAAGAAAATGACAGGTCCTTATAAACACTTTGATTATGGAGTTGACAATTCTTATATGCAACATAAAAAATATTGGGGGTAATATTAATAACTTCACGGTGTAACTAAATGGTGTGTTTGACTGAAACCTTAATTTTCTGTATGGCTAAAGACATTCAAAATCAAATTAACCTTTGTTTCGACTTCTTTGAGAGTGATTATGTCATGAATATCAATGTGTTTGTAATCTGTCCGTCCTCAGCAAAGGTTTCAGGTGATTGAGAATGTCCAGTCACCATGACATTTTAATTTTATTCTATTGTTGTAGAATTTAAAGCCTTTTGTCATCTTGTTCCAGTGGAGAGCAGGGATAGTCAGGAGGTCATGGCAGCCTCAGAGCAGTATTTTCTGAAACAGAGGCCAAAAGGAACCGCGACGTGGGGACAGCTTGTTAAAACGCTTCTTGGTTATGAGGAAGTAAAAAGGAAGCTTCCATCTGCCTTGTGCCAGCCCACATCCTGGATGAGACAGATGGCTGCAGCTGAGGAGCCGTTTTAGGACAGAAAATCTGGGCTTATTTCTCTTCCAGCAGTGAGGGCCAGGGCTCGAGCCCTAGCCTCTTGGATTCCTGGTGTCTCCCTCTCTGTGAGTAGGGTCACAGTTCCCTCTATAAGGTACGAGGTTCTATGACGTGACTGGTCCATGAGAATGTACCTAGCACATCCTCTGCTACAGTACAGAATCCTGGAGTAATGACCACAGTGCATCCTCTGCTACAGCACAGAATCCTAGAGTAATGACCACAGTGCATCCTCTGCTACAGCACAGAATCCTGGAGTAATGACCACAGCGCATCCTCTGCTACAGCACAGAATCCTGGAGTAATGACCACAGTGCATCCTCTGCTACAGCACAGAATCCTGGAGTAATGACCACAGTGCATCCTCTGCTACAGCACAGAATCCTGGAGTAATGACCACAGTGCATCCTCTGCTACAGCACAGAATCCTGGAGTAATGACCACAGTGCATCCTCTGCTACAGCACAGAATCCTGGAGTAATGACTGTGGCTATTGTGATGATGATTTTTATCAGTACCCTTGAAATGCAAAGATGTGGATTAAATTTTAGCTTCATATTTGTCTTTAGACAGCCATGTCTGTTAGGAGGGGACCACATTTGTTTCTGGCATCATCTCCAGAATTTAGGCATTCAGCTGGTATTCAATAACTATTTGAAGAAGAACTGGATGGTTGAAGAAAAAAATATGGGCCGATCCTCCCCCTCCCTCCCTCTTCCTCCCTCTTCCTCCCTCCCTCCCTCTCTCCCCCCCTCCGTCCCTCCCTCCCTCTCTCTCTCTCTCCCTAAGCTTCTGATCCTGACTTCTGTCTCACAAGCGTTAGGAATACAGGCATGCATCACCAAGCATATACAGTTTTGAGGACTGAACCTAGGGCTCTATGCACACCAAGTGCAAACTCCGCCAGCTGAGTTCTACCACCCGCTACTGTGTAGACATTACTAGTAAAGATTTTCTAAGGTGCATTAGTGTTTTGTCTGCATCTACGTCTTTCCACTACATGCCATAGCTGTAGAGGCCAGGGGAGAGGTTTAGATCCCCTGGTACTGTAGTTACTGGCAGTTGTGAGTGCTATGTGGGTGCTGGGAATAGACCCTGGATCCTCTAGAAGAGCAGCTAATGCTGTTAACCACTGAGCAATCTCTCCAGCCCCAAGGATCCCTACTTACAATGTAGCAGGGAAAAAAACCACACCATCAAGAGAACTCACTTAAGACACATTTTACATTCCTTTTCCAGTTTCATTAATACCTTTAAGAGAAAAAAAACTCTTGTAACCTCCTAGAGTATTTTGTCTTCACTACTAAATACCAGTCATTGATTATATTTTGTGCTTCCAGAATTTTCAGGGACCTTTTGAATTAGGAGTGACATTGAGCTGTAGGGCAGGTGGCCTGGGAACAGAACCTCCAGCTGAAATTGCCACGAGTGCCTCCATGCCCTTAGAGTCATCTTAGCAGGCACAGATGTCTGTGGCCTGGGGCTTTCTTCATCCTGTCTTCAAAGGTGGCATTAACTGTCAGCTTGATATCAGGAGCAGTCTCCTTGGTTTGGACTCCTCCTATGGGACTTTATGAGCCTTAGAGGGCCGATCCCTGGCTGTGTTTTGACCTTGAATCTCAGCCACACTCCAGCAGATCCATGTTCAGTTCCCAGAGATGATGCAGCTTTCCATTGGGGTACCTATAGTTTAGATTAGTTTAGATTGTCAGATGAGTGACCTTCCTGGGGCTGGGGGCATTTAATCCTCATGCTGTATGGAAGAACAGGTACTTTTATAAATAGGTACTGCATTATAAATGATGAAACTGTCACCTAGTGAAACTCAGTTTCCTAAATCTTTCGGGAGGGAATAGCAGAGCACAGTCAGAAATGACCTGATCGTTCTCATCCCAGGAAAGGTACTCAGCCAGGGCCTTCCAGTATGCAGCCTGAGTATTACTTGCCAGGTCAGCCTTCTGCCTACTGGTGTAGGGTGATTGAATGTGTAACGAATTCCAAAGACAGAGGTCTGCAAGGCAGAGGCCATGTGTGGGTGAGTCTGGTTGGGAGGTGGGGTATCGGGGTGTGAAGGCAGTGCATTAACGAATTCGCTAGACCCAAGATAAATGATAAATGGATGTCTTATTGGGGAAACAGTTTACACAGATAATAGTAAGGAATCACTGAGGTCTTCCTGCTCCAGAAAATGCAGTCTCTGCCCTTCTGATCCAATCCACACTACTCCACCATCTGGCCACATATGCGCCTGAAGCCATGCCCAAGAGAGCAGGGTCACTAACAAATTCACTGGCAAGGCGAGGATGCCACTACAATTCCCCTTAGTCTAAAGAAGAAGACTTTTAAGCCTGATGCAAAAGCTACACATAGTGATAACTAATGTCAAGTGTATTCCAGAAAAAGGAACAGTCAAAACATACACAAGTTAAAACCTTCAGCCGGCAAGAGCAACATTGAGCAATACACACATACTACATGCCTAGTTTCAGGGTAAAGGCACAGCTAGCTTCATGGTAAAGACATGGCAGAGGCAGGGGTGGTTCTGTCTTCTTGCTCTCTTAGGCTCTGGTAACTTCCACTGTAGTGCCTGACGCTTTTGCTCCCTGGTCCCTGAAGTCAGTCTTTACAGCACACAACACTCTTTTCTGAAGGCTCTGCTGTCTGTTCGAGCAAGTGACACCCAGTGCGGGTAATGGTGCAGTGACTTGGTCATGGGTTAAGGGCAACATAAATGTGATTGATTGCATACCTGTTTCAAAGGCATTGAGTTCGTTCTACTCTGGAGGGCTATTTTTCTGCAGGTGAATATCTTTATTTGTACACTGTTTTCTTGGCTTTAACTACAAGGAAAAAAAAAAACCTCTAAACTATTTCCAGAGGCTCCTGACAGCAGACAGGAAGAAACAACAAAACAGTGAGCCCCATACCCTGTTCTCCTTTGTTTCTTCCGTTTGCCCTTAGTCTAAGATCATTTGGCTAAAGATAGGCACAGGGCAGGTGATGTTAGCTGACCTAGAGGTCCCAGCGGGGTCACCTGAGAGTGTTTGCTGATGGGACTCACGCTCTTGACGCATCTACTTTTCTAGGTGATAGAAGTCAGATTGGAAATTGGAAAGGTCCGCTTGGATGGCATGATGAGGGGGTCAGAGGATAGAGAGGTGTTTGTTATGGACTAATTTCATTCCTGGGAGAGGTAACCCATTCTGCTACAATGTTATCTTGAAGAGGATTGGGAGCCAGAGCACATGAGCGATAAGGATTTAATGAATACATATGAGAGGAGATTCAAGCCACTAAACAGCATAGAATCTTCAGCCATTTCCAAGTGCAGGATGGGGAGATACTTTGGAAGAGTAAATATCAGAACACTGTGGCTAAAAAAAATGCACAAGCAGCTGTAAGAGGAGAGCGCTGTCCTCACCCGGATTTCCAGTAGCAGGCTGGTGGTCCATTTGTCCCACCGAGGGCCTCGGGGCTGACCTCTCCGTTTGTCCGTTCTCTTTGTTTTATAATTCGCTTACCACTTTAAAAGATTAGGCTTCCCCATGCTCATTACTTCATATGGCAGAGAAGACATGCTTTTAATTTATTCTTTGCTTCTAATTGTATGTGTGCATGTCAGGGTTCACTGGCTAGAGAGAGAGCCAGACCTGCTTTTGTAAGGCAGTTAATTGAACCTGGTAACGATTATTGTCAGCAATCCCTCAGGGCTGTGCCGATCCTCATACATCATCCCTCTTGGTGGTTTCAGAACCTATTGTGCTGGGACAATGTCAGATTTCCAAAGGGACGAGGCAGGAGCACACTGGAGCTCGTGCCTGCAGCATCCAGTTGAGATGTCATTAGTAATTGCCTCTGAGTTTGCCTCGCTCCTTGGCACGAGAGGCTTCTGGAAAGAATGATTACCTTTTTTTTTTAAATATTGGACTCTTTTGGCAAAACAGGCACCAAAGTCCTAAAATTGATGGTGCACACGGACCTTGCTATGCTGTTGTCTCGGTAGGACTGGAGGTTTACTATAGGAGAGCAGACTCCATCTGGTAAGAACAGTGAGATTCACCTCTGTGTGGAGACTTGCCACTGTCTCCTCCCTTCAGGGTTTAATCCAGTTGGGCTGCTCAGTCACCAGATGAAGGGACCATTCCCTACGAAGGCCATGCTAAGGAGATGAGTAGAATAATTGTTCCTTTAACTAATAATTTTACTTTTCCTTCCCCAAAGCCCTGCTTTCTGAGCTGTCCCCATAGAGCCAACTCTGAAGCAGTTGCTTGCTCTTTCTCATCTCTTCTGACGTGTTCTGATGTTGGCCAGCGCATAAATGAGCCTTTTCTGGTACTTGGAGCTTCTTAAACTCTTTCTCCGAAGCTGTCTTCCCATCCATGTGGCTGCTTACATATGGCCTGAATCTCTCTCTCTCTGTGTTTCTCTGTCTCTGTCTCTCTCTGTCTCTGTCTGTGTCTGTCTGTGTCTGTGTGTCTCTCTCTGTCTCTGTCTCTCTCTGTTTTCTCTCTCTCTGTCCCTCTGTCTCTCTGTCTCTGTCTCTGTCTCTGTCTCTGTCTCTGTCTCTCTGTCTCTCTCTCTCTCTCTCAGTTCCCTTCTCCTGGCAGCTTCTGAGACCACATCTTGGCTACCCTGGTTGGTGTTTTAAACCCTAACAAAATTATCCTAGCGCTTTCTTCTGAGTTCTCTCTTAAGTTCTTTTATTAAGAAGACCAAGAAGTCCACTAGGGTCAGAGATTTCCCTAGTAACAATGTCATCTGAAAAGTAGCGAAATAAGAAGCCCAAAGAATTAACCTACTGCAATATGGCAGTAGCAAAAGGCCAAAGGACCAGATCGGCTTACGACACTGGAGTCGTATCCACAAAGAAAACCTTGGTCTCTCCAGTAATCAGGAAAAGGTTCGTAAAGGCAGCCAAGTGCCATTCTTACCAATCAGCAGTAAAAACGGTGACGGAGGTGATGGTTCTGCTTCGAGACCCTCTTACATAAACACTGGCCCTCGCACAGCAGGACACAGCATTGTTAGATTTAGCAAAAGTCAAATAGGACAGCTCTGCCTGTGTGGGACCATCTAAAGAGAAGCAGCAGCTTACCTACGGATGGGGATTCCAGGCAGTTCCCCAGGAGTGGAGAGGATCCACAGGTGACAGCTAGGATGCTGCTCTGAGCAGATTTCCAAATTCCAAAAGCAGGCTTGAGGATGACTTTTACAGTTTGATATAATGCGAGTTATTAAGGAGGGAAAAATGATCCTCCATGCTTCCTGTGAATATTTTATAGCTGTCTATTATTATGGAAGGAAAAAGAATGGCGGTAACATCTGGAGATGGCCTGGGGTTAGCAGTGAGGTCCAAGGGGATAGGAGCCTTAACTGGGATGCTTAGATGTTCTAGGTGGGAATTACTTTGGGTAAATCACATTGAATTACAAAAAAAAAATCTTTTAGGAGCAGAAAGAAGACATGCGTTGGGGGTAATTATTCAGTAGTGTCTGCCGATTGCAGTAGCCTCAGAGGGAAGCCAGGGATCAGAGCAGATGACAGCTGGGCCTGCAACTGCTCCTTTTCACTCCCTTATCCAGCCTCGGGCTTCTGGGGAAGATCAAGTGAGCCCCTGTGAATCCTCAGCCCAAGCACCTGGGATAAAGTTGAAGCTGGCCGTGCATGCGCTGCGTTGGCATCGTGTGTGGGGACCGCGGGTGTGCCTTGTGGCCACAGGCTGCAGACATCCTGGGCAAAAACTTCCTCAGTTTCCTGCCACTCAGAGGTGCCTGCTGACGTCTGTGGACTCCCCAGAGCCCCTGGCTTTAGGAGGGCCTCTGCTAGACTTCCCATCCCGGGAATCCCTCAGCCAGCATGGGGCAGGGCTGCCACACACCTCCACCGCAGCTCGTCTCTGGTTGCGCGCAGAAGCACCAGGCCCATCTCTTGAGTTAGTGACCTGTGTGGTTGTACAGGCCCCATGCTCGGAAGGGGCCACACTTGGTTTAATGTTTTCTCTTTGCCATCTTGAAGACCTTTATGATATCTGAACAAGGGACCCTCTATTTTCGTGAGCCCTGAAGTTGATGTGCTTTACATGTGGTAGGGAGGCCCTTGGGGCCGCCTTAGGCCTAACAGAGAGGCTAATGTAGGATCATCCCTCAGTCCCGACAGGAGGCAAATATTTGGCCCAGGGTTCTAGGAAAAGCAGAGAGCTTTGATGTTGAAATGACAAAAGGAGCGTTCCCAACCTGGCTGGCTGTCTAGTGGTTCAAAGGGGCTAAAACAGTCATGCTTTGTCCTGAGGGCAACAGCTGCTTCCTCTGGCGTGCCCAGCTGAGCATCCCCGAGCACCTCCCCTGCCGGGCTCACCTGTCTGAAGGAAGGCTTTCGGGAGGGGAGGGGCTGCTGGGATCCTGCTAGGCTTTCACTGGGATCTGTGGTGTAAGGGAGCTAGACCCCGGAGGGAGGCTGGAGTTGGGCACCCTGCAGATGGAGCTAGGGCTGGGGAGTGGTTTCAATTCCACAGCGCTCATATTTCCCTCCACTGCCCGCTGCTGCTGTTCCCTCCTCCTGGGACCCAGAGTCTCTACATCTCTACATCTCCCTCTTCTAACATCCTCGTGTCCCTGCGTCCCTCGTATCATGGCATCCTTGTATCCGTAGATCTGTGCTTCCCCGCAGCCAAGTCTTTGCTCCCCGGGGCTGGCCCTGGGGACAGGGATCCCGCAAGGGGAGGCAGGAAGTACTATAGCTGTTTCTTCTCCTTGAAGGATCCTCAGCTAAGGAACAGAGAAGTCGGGAAGACCCAATTTCACAGCTCGGTGGGTGTTTACGCGCCGCACGAGTTCCCGGGTTACTTCACTCTTCTGGCCTGTGGGTTAGGGTGTAGATATAAGGGAAACTCCAAATACTGGCCTAGCATTGCTTATGCACCATTCCAGCTCTGTTCTGGAGTTTACCATGGGGCTCCTGTCATCTCCCCATCCACAGATCTGCCTGAGGGTGCCAGGAAGGGAATGCTTTGTCTTGACTCTCGGGGACGTCCCCAAAGGAAGGGAATGCTTTGTCTTGACTCTCGGGGACGTCCCCATCTGTGAGCAGCTCTGGTCACGTTATTAATGAGCATCATGAAGCCCTGGGGAAACCTGTTCCAGAGCTTTAGTGTGTGACACCGATGCCCTTCCACAAGACTCGTGAACAGATGGGGCCCACGCTCTGTACCCAGATTTCATCAGTACAGCTCCCAGCTCTGGAAACCCCCCCTTACAGGTGCACTAGAAGTTGCTAGTTGAGCATGCAGAGGTCTATCTCTGTACGTTTATCCTCCCTAGCTTGCTATACAGGTGTTGATCTCTGGCGTATGTGGAAGAGAAGAAGTGAGGATCCCTTTTGCTGGCTTGGCTTGCTACACGGGGGAGGCTAGTGGATCATGTTTTATTCATGTGCACAGTTACAGGATGCCCGAAACGTTTGCTTCAGGTGTCAACTCCATGTTTAACGCACATCTATGTCTTTCAGAATGGCCTGCAGTAGCAAGAGTTTCTCATAGCTTCCTGCCATTTTGGAATCCCCATCTTGTATTCAGTACGCACTGCTTTTCAGATCTGTTAGAATATTGGTTTTCTCATGCCTTCCAGTGAGTCAGAATATCTGGGGATCGATGGCCTAATGCGTTTGTTTCTCACACTAAATGCAACACCACTCTCTCCCTCAAACATTTTGAAAACTGAAAATAATGTCTTCAGTGGCATCAATCACGAGGCACTTGCCCACTGAGCCATCCTTGCCTGACGATATTAACAAAAGCATTTAGGTGTTGTTGACTGGCTCTGTCACTAACCCATCATAAAACCAAGCCCCAGTTAGCATGCAGAGGCTACATCCGTTGAAGAGGAATATGTATTGCCACAAATAGAGGAGCAAGAGAAATTGTCAACTGTCGTATCTGATTCTTAGCGGATCTTTGTGTAAAATGACTCCTTTGGTATTTTTTTTCCATTCCATTTTATAAAATAATTTGTAGCCACAGTTGGTGGTGACGCCTGTTTGCAAGTTCTGTTCTTTGATGATTTCTTTCCCTTCTGTTAAGTCAGAAAGCCCCTTCAAGCCTGTGGGACAGACCAGCGTGGGGCTTCCTGTCCCTGGTACCCACTGGTTCCCTACTTTTGTCTGTCTGGTTCCTTGGCTTTTGTTTTTCCTTTGCCTCATCTCCCCAGCCCCTTCTTCTCACCTTATCTTCCTTCCCGTTTCATTCCGTGTCCCTGTTCATTCTGTTTTCCGAATGTGGAGGGACTGTCCACCCGAGTGCCCGCTGCATCGGACAATGATGGAGCGCGAGTACTTCCTGCTTGGTCCCCTGGCATGCAGACAGCTGGAAAGCCCTGTGTGCGTGGCTGTTGGTGCGTACCAGCTGCTTAACAAACTTGTTCAGGAAACAAGAGGGCAGTCCTTAAATTGGCAGGCATTCTGGATATGCCCGCCCCACCTAGAGTCCCCCATGCAGAAAACAGCTATCCATTTGGTTAAGAGGAGAAATGGGGTTCCAAGATTATTTTAGGACACTATAAAAAGTCAAGGAGGAGTCTGGAGCTATGGCTTGGCAGTTGAGAGTACTTGCTGCTCTTGCAGAGGACCTGGGTTCAATTCCAGCACCCACATGGGACCATGTGTAACCCCGCTTCTGGGGATATAATGCATAGACATGTGGTTCACTTACAAACACAGAGGCAAACCACTCACACACATAAAGACAAGTAAATATACCAAAAAATATATAAGATGATGTGAAATTGTTTTTTAAAAAGTGAGATAAACTATTTCTGGTGGCTTTTGGTCATGGCCGGTTTTCTTAGTAGGGAGGATCATCAGATAAGCTAGAGAACAAATCATTGTAAGTCTTAAATGTGTTTTAATATTCATTTATTCTGTATATATTGTGCGTATGTATATGGGGGACATATACGTGCCTGTAGCATGATTGTCGTTTTAAGAGTTGTGCCTCATTCCACCAAGTGCGTCTTGGGATTCAACTCAGGTCATGGGGCTTGGCGGTGGGCACTTTATCCACTGAGCTACTTCACCTGTCCTGGAAGTTAAATGTAACGTGCATCCTGTGTCTTTATTTGATGACTCCAGCAGCCACATGCGTGTGTATAGCCAGGAGCATGGGATGAGAAGCTCGGGGAAAGAGGTAACTGACCTCAGAGGAGTGAGGCTGGTTTTTCAGTAAGCCTCAGCCACCCAATGAGGAACCACGGCTTCCGCATTCAACAGTGGAGACACTCAGCAGCTTAGAAATGTCGCCAAGGCCAGATGGCTCAGGTTTGTGGGGGACCTCAAGCCATCCTGCAGACAAGGAGCCCCGTTCACCCTGCCACTGCTCCCTGGCCTCCCGCGTGGCACTGTGGCCTCATGCCACTGCTTCTCCTGAAGGTGTGTGGAGCCCCTGCAGCCAGCCCAGCTAAGAGTCCCCGGCCTCGACTTCCTGACTGCTGGATGGTCCAGACGGCAGGAGGCAACCAGCTGTTTTTACTGTATCCAACCCAAAACATGTCATGCAGGAAAAAATGTCAAGTCGTTTTTGAAAAATGTCTGAAGTATAACGTGCTTGACAGGAGTGAAATAGCATTGGCCATAGTCACGTAATTACTACCTCGGTGCTTGTTTACCATGCAGCCCTTTCTTCTTGCACTGGAGTTAAATCAATCCAAGCAACAATGTGGCTTTATGCAACCCAGGCCTCAGCCCTGCCGACAACACTTCTGCTTTCCCAGGTCCTTCCCGAGGGTGATCCTTGCCAGGTTAACTAAGCAACTTAACGGTTTCTTTCATATCCGTATCTTCAGACTAAACTCGAGCAGACTTATTAAATTAAGCTAAATGGAGGTCACCTAGTTTTCTTCTGCAAGCAATAAATGTTAAGATAGGGTGAGACTTTGAGGTCTGAGATCTAATTTGAATTCAAGCTGCAACCTGACACCATACCCCCGAGTTCCACTAGATGGCGCTGATGATTCACAGTGCAGTTGAGGGTTTTGTTTTTTTTTTTAAGGGCTTAAAAAGGTTAGGCTATTTCTACATACTGCTTCCTTTTACCGTCTATAATTTTTAATATCTTCTTGCATTGTTCAGACGGGTGTTATTTCTTCTCTCCAAGACCTTTCTGTCTTTGTAAGTTTGTAAACATGACTAAATGAAGCAAGGAGGATAACAAAGTCTGTCTTGTTTAAACCATGGGTCTCTTTGTTGCTTTGTTCTCTGACTTTTTAGGGTGAAACTCCTCGGGCTTTGTTTCCTTGATGCATTTGGTTAGTCTGTCTTCACGAAACTCCTGTAATTACTAAAGTTGCTTTAGATTTCCTTCATCTATTCCCTCTCCCAGACTTATGCCCGCTACCAGATTTATGCCCCGTTTACTTTGGGAAAGGCAAAAAAAAAATCTATCCTTGGCATTTGCGTTTTGAGGATTTGCCCCGACAGTGGGAATCTTGCCCCCGACAGTGGGAACAGATGCCTGTTAAGATCTTGGCCATCCCAACGTAGACCCCAGCTAGTGGGATGCTCTCATGGACGAGGGTGGCTCCTGTGGGTTTGTGGGGTATGTCTTCTTTCCTACACAGAGTGAATTCTGGGCCAGGCAACAACAACAAAAGCACAAAGACTGGCAGCTGTTACAGATTTCCACCCCTAATGAGCTACATTTTTTCCCCTAGAGCATGGCTAATATGGGATGGGACTCTCAGATTTTAAAAGGAATGTTAAAAGGGAGTAAGGTTAGCTTTAATCAAGTTTAAAAAAGAAAATCCTAAAACTAATTTTCAGCCAAACTTGAGACCCACGGAAAGTTCTCTTGTAAATATTACAATGGCAAGCAGTTTCTTCCTTTCTCTCTCTCTCTCTCTCTCTCTCTCTCTCTCTCTCTCTCTCTCTCTCTCTCTCTCTCTCTCTTCCTTCTCTTCTCTTTCTTTCTTCCTTTCTTCCTTCCTTCCCTTCTCTTTCTTTCTGTCTTCCTTCCTTCCATCCTTTCTTTTTCTTTCCTTCTTTTTCTTTTTTATGACTTTTGGTTCTTCAAGAGCACGCTACCTGACTGGCTGGGAGTGTGAACCTGTGGAGGCAGAGTCTAGGTGCTAGACCTGGTATTTGCTCTAGATCTTGTCTTTATGGGGAAGCCCAGCCTGGGTGCACATCTGTAAGAGAGGTGTTTCAGGCTTCTCTGCTACAATAAGATTTAATTAACAGAGAAGATAACCAGGACTTCCTGGAGCTTCTAACCATATTGGTGTGGTGTCACCAACTGGATACCAAATGGCAGTTTGCCAAACCCCACTCCCCCATTATCTTGGCACCCCGAGATATGAACCCCGTAAGGTGGAAAATAGTTATCTTATGTAATGCACCTGGATATTTCTGTAACACTCTTTTGAGATAATTGTTAACCAGTTATAGAGGATTTCATTGCATCGCAAAAACAATCAGCAACCATGAAATTAAGGTAGTGTAATCATGAGAAGTCTAGATTCGGCAGTTGTTGGAAGGATAAGGCTCAAAATTCCTGGTTACGTCCTGCCCTTCTCTTTAGAATATCAGGGAAGGAACATCCTGTCCTCTAAGCCTATGCTTGACAGTTCTAAGGATGGGGGCTGAAAAAAAGTCACATTAAAGCAGGAAAACACAGCATTCTTCCTGATTTTCTCCACAGTATGAATTAATCATATTTAATACCCTATACATTACAGCTGTACAACAGCTTTCTGTGTCAACTGTGGGGAAATGTGAAAAGATTTTCCAAGCCTCAAGCAAGTTTTACCATGAGCTCATATATTCAGATTTGTGACCATTCACTAGGTATCTCTGTTGATGCAAAATATTCTCTGTAGGTTTACCCAGATACACTTGTGTGTGTGTGTGTGTGTGTGTGTGTGTGTGTGTGTGTGTGTGTGTGTGTGGTGTGCTATAATGTTCAGGAAAATCACCAATACTTCATCTCCCTTTCGGTAGAAGGGTTGGAAACACAGGAATGCAACTTTTATGGCATCTTTGCAATCATTCCAAGTTCTCCGCAGATATCGGGCTGTCCCGTGGGTTCAGTGGGTAAAGGCACTCACCGCCAAACCCAGGAGACACATAGTGGTAGGAGGGAACAGATTCCTGAAAGTTGTCCTCTGACCTGGACATGTGTACCACAGCAGTAGTGCCTTCTGACACACACACACACACACACACACACACACACACACACACACACGTAAATGAACAAGTGTCACAGGAATCAAGTGAAAACTAAAGAGTCTCAGTGGATTATTCAGCTTTCGCAATTTGGGGTTCTTTGTCAACAGAGCTGGCATTTGAAATTAAAAGAACTGTCTTTGATTAAAGTTCACAGCATGACACAGCCAGAAGTTGGCTTACTTAAATGAGGGGAATAGAATGTTCTGGATTCCTCAGTTACGTGCAGGCCTGCCCTGCGGTTAGCCTCCAAACAGGTTACCTTGCATTGGCTACAGACAGGTGCTGATGATGTTGGCTAGGTCTGCACCTGTTATGTCTATGGAGACCTGTCAGTGGGCTTCCTTGTCTGTATTTGATTATCAGCATTCAAATTTTCTTGATGACTGCTCCGTCAATCTGATAACCAATATATCTCTTTAAAGTTTAGAGTTCTGAAAATGCAGTTTAACGTGTCTCGCTGCATCAAAATACAAATTTGTAGTCTTACCAGAATAAGGACTTGGAAAACCATATTGATAAAGTTGCTTGTTTAAGCTTAGTAACTCCCTGTAAGGGCTCCTTGGATAAAGCTGCATCAATAAGACACCTGTAATAATCTGTGTCTAATGCGGGAAGGAGGCCTTTGGCATAGTCTCACAGGAAAACAGAACAATGGTGGGAGAATGTCTCCTTTTAATAAATGTGTGTATATATATTCATCTCTGTACCTCTAAAGATTGAGTCACCGGCATGGCAGACTCAGGACTGGGACAAGTCTCGTTCCTTCTTGTGCTGTCTAATTTTTTATGATGAAATCAGGCTGTCTGTTACCAGGGAAAACAAGGGAGTGCGTTGTCATTTGCAGCAAGAAAAGGGTGTGCTGTCTCAGCCCTCTCAGCCCACGTGCAGTTTGTCAAGCTGCTAGCAGACCACAGCCAGCCCTGAAATGGATTTCTCAGATGAAACGCTGCTCTACAAAATATTATCATTGACCTTAAAGAGGAGGAAACCATGAGATAGGGGTCTGGCTTGGCGGTTGAGAGTGCCCACGGCACATCATGAGGAGGACGTGAGTTCTCAGCACCCGTGTAAAAAAGCGTGGTTGGGCACGGGCCTGTGACTGTAGCACAGAGGGAGTTAAGCCAGGAGGGCTGCTGGGACTCGCTGGCTGGCAGCATCTCCGGGTTCAGTGGGAGACCCTGTCCTGAAGAAATAAGACAGAGGGGTAGAGCAAGATGCACTAGATTCTCCTCTGTGTATGCACACATGGGCACAAGTGTTCACATGTGTCCACGCGTGCCCACATACACACACACACATGCATACACACACACACATGCATATACAGGCAGACACACACACACAGACATGCAAACTCTTTCCCTGAGTGTGCATTTTCTCTTTAAATAGAAGCACTCACTTTTGGTGATGTCCTCCCCATCAGCAGACTGGATGGACCTGTGGCTTCCCACCGGGCTTTCCTAAGTCAGTCTAAGGTTTTATTGAATTGTTCCAACTGTACGAGGGATGTGGAACTTTCAGAAAATGCCTGTTGCTGCTGCTGTTTATAAATGCTCTTTCTCTTCTAAATCACTTCAGGCATTGTTTTAAGAAAAGTTGCCTGGATTCAATTCATTTTAATTAGAATATGAAGGAAGAAGAAGAAGAAGGAGAAGGAGGAGGAGGAGGAGGAGGAGGAGGAGGAGAAGAAGAAGAAGAAGAAGAAGAAGAAGAAGAAGAAGAAGAAGAAGAAGAAGAAGAAGAAGAAGAAGAAGAAGAAGAAGAAAAGAAAGGGTAACACTTGATGTCACCTGACTCACCTTTTGCAGGGATCAATGTAACTGGGTGGTAGGATTCTTTTCCTTTTTTTAAATTAATATGTAAAATTTAGGTAAACCTAGATAAAATATTTTAATTGGCACATGATAAAGCTGATAATTTGGCTCAAAGCAGGGAAAAAATAAAAGCACGAATCTACCTGTGAAATGGATGGCAAAGTGACCTCCATGGAGCTTTAACTTGATACTGGATGTTGAAAAGCGGAACCCATGCAGCTCACTGGGACCATAATCATTACTTAGCACTGATGTGACTTGTTGGGGGCTCGGCGTCCTCCTTGCTTGGGAGTCGTCTGTCTCACTGTAGGAATTGAGAGGTCATCCATTGTCTTCTCTGTTGCTGCAACGTGGGTCTAGGTTGTATCTGCAGCTAAATGAATACTGGACAAGTCGGACACTTCTGGAAATGGTAAAATTGTCCTCATTAGACATTCCTGTTGGGAGTCAAGTTCAATTTTTTTCTCTTTGCCACATACCCCTTGGTGTTTTGTCTTTTTAAAAAATAAGACTAAAGTTTTAGTTGGACAACACAGTGCTCTTTGAGAGATACCAGGATACCCCTGGTGTTTCCAGTTCCCAACAGAACTAGCCCATTTCTCTGTGCAGAACTCTAGATACCTTATAAAAATGTCTTAGGACAAGTTTGGATGGTGGAAAGAGGAAGATAGATGCCCAGGGACCACTGGACAGGAAAAACCCACATGGCCGTGGGTTCCTGGCTTACCCAGAAGTCCCTGCCCTGCTGCTCCAGCAGACACAGACCGCGAGAAAAGCCTGTCGTCCCCATACAAAGGACTATGGAGAGGCTGCCCAATTACAGAAAACCTTTCTGGCCATATGTACGGTACACTACTGCTGAGAAAACTACTCTTCCATCCTTTTACGGGCTCAGGGAGCCAAGCACCGCTCGCGCTCGTGCTCCCCCGCCGCCATGTTGGCCACCATGGAGGCACTGCAAGATCAGATCTTCTGCCCCGACAGTGCCGAGCCGAGCACTGATTTCCCTCTCAGTGGCCTCAGAAGAACTGTGCAAGCATCTAATCTCGCACTGGCTGCCTCCCTCGGCTGGGTGCTTTCTCACCCTCCCACCAGGCAGGATGAGTGTGGCCCCTAAAGGGACTTTCACCTCCTGCTTGGTGGGAGCAGGCAGCACTTCTTTCTTTGTCCTTTGTCCCTGCCACAGTGCTGTCAGCAGGGGCCGTGTGTGGGAGCCTTCACCCTGCCAGCAGCAGCAGCAGCAGCAGCAGCAATCGGGCAAGACTGTGCCAGTCGAGAGAGTGTTTTCTCCTACCCTAGTGCCAGGCTGAGCTCCCATATCCACCTACCATCAACAACTGGGCAGAGGAGTGCAGGGGGGGAGCGCTGGGACATCCTCGCTGGACCTCCAGTCCACCTAGTGATAAGGCTGATTGATAAGCTGCTGCACAACGCAGAGCGTGGCTATGGCGTTTTATTTCTGCCCCCCCCGTGCCCCTCCTCCTCTCCATGCTCCTCCCCCATGCCCCTCCCCCTCCCCCATGCCCCTATCCTGGTGTCAGTGACATCTCATCTGGTTTCAGAGATACCGGCCAGCACTGCCATGTTTGGGGGAACCTAAGATATTTCTAGTTGAGCACATTGTCCAGGGACAGATTTTCCCTCTTCGTCATGACTTATACGAAACTGAGTCCAGCTGGTCACACAGCTCTTGCTCACTGCCCTCCCCCCCAACTCCCATTTATTCTCCATCTTAAATTGGTTCACAGAATTTAGGACACACACCAACGTGTGAACATGCACACATGCCTGTACAAACGTGCACAGGTAGGCACACGACACTCAACAGTCATACAGCACCGTGTACTGTTTGATGGATGGGTTAGAATTCTCCCCAAACTTCCTTAGGTAATAAAGCTACACAAAAAGTTAAGCCCCGGTCTCTGTGTGATGTTCAGGAAATTGATTCTGGCTGAGTTCTCATAAATCAGACAGCAGGAGCAGGTTGATGCCATTTGGTCAGTTACAGTCACCACGGCATTGACGGTACAATGGCTGCCTGAGTAGGGGCTTTCAGTTGGTGACTCTTCTCAAGCGGGGAAGCGGAGGGAAGGGGGTAGGGGGAAGGGAGTGGGGGGTGGCAGGATGATAGGGAGGTGGGGGAGTGGGGTGGAGTCTTCTCTCTCTCTCATGCTTGGATTCCATCTCAGCTGACAACAAGCATTTCTCTCAGAAAGGGAATTTAGGCTTCATCAGTGGGTTTTGTTTTAAATCTCATGGACTCTGTGTCTGTCTGTCCTGTGTTTCAGGCCCTACCATGATAGTCACTTAGTTACCCCAAGGCCACAGTTGGAAACCCCAAGTCAGGGTTACATCCTGCTAAGTGACACACAGCGTTGGTCTCGTGATACGCTCGAGTGGCCCTCATGCCTGTCGTGGTTTGTCTGCATTATCGATGTGATTGATTTGTAGTCACCTGGGAGACAAGGTAACAAGTACAATGATTCCTTCTGGGCTGAATAAAGGGAAAATAGAGACGTTTCTGGATTAGGAGAATTTGCTACTACATGTCTGCCTTTGAAAAAGACTAAGTGAAGCAGAAAGTCATCTCTGAACAGAAGGTAAAAATGGTAGCAAAAGAAGGCTTGGGGATCCATAGAGGTAAGGACGTTCTGAATGGGTAGAAACCAGTGTCCTTCAGTGTCGCACCTGCTGAGCAGCCTGTATCCGAGAATGTAGCAAGGTGGTCGGGATAGATGACACAGAGACGGGTCGGTTGTGTTAAGAAAACTTTATGCTCCCCAAGTTGGCTTAGGAGAAAACTCCCCAAGAAAAAACGCTTCCCTTTTTAAGGACTTCTGCCATCCATCTACATACAATTCTCCAACCGAGCTCTCACACACCTCTCACAGCTCTCCCAGACTTCTCACCATCCTGGCTGGTGATTTAATCTCTGGCCCCAGAATCGGGGAGACACAGCAGGGAGCAGGAAGAACCATCTAGCCTTAGAGGGGATCAAAGTCATGGTGTTTCAGTGAGCTAAGCCCTTATCTGAGCCCTATCAAGAGCTTTATAGCACTGAATTGTTTTCAGTAAACATTATCTCACAGCTGCCTGCTCCCAGGCGGAAGGGGAAGTGGGTTTCTGCTCAAGGTCTGGTGTCCCCACATTTCAGCAGCCGACATTAGCGGGGAGAGTCTAAACTGGAGGTTTCCATTGGGTCCCCCACCCCAGAGAGCAGAGAGAACGCCTCAGAAGGGGGGAGGAGACTGAGGAGTCAGAGAGGACACCAGGAGAACGTGGCCCACCAAGTCAACTCTGCAGGGCTCCTACGTACTCACAGAGATTGAAACAGGAAGCAGGGGCCTTCGTGGGGCCACACCAGGTCCTCTGCTTTTAGCGGATGTGGGCGTATCTCTGACTCTTGCCTGCTCTTAGGACTCTTTTTTTCTCCTTGTGTTGCCTTGTCCAGCCTGGATACAAGGGCTTCCGCCTTGTCTTATTGCATCTTGTGTTGTCATGTTTGGGTGCCGTCTCTTGGTGGCTGCTCTTTTCTGGAGAGGAAATGGAAGGGGAGTGGGTCTGGGGAGAGGGGAGGTGGGGGAGCTGAGGAGGGGAAACTGTGGTTCGGATGTATTATGTGAGAGAAGAATCTATTTTCAGCAATAACAGGAAAAAAATAAAGATAGAAAAAGAGTTTATGCAACGGGCTGCCCTTGTTTTCTTGAACTGTGGTCAGGCCTAAGTTATAAGAAGCACTATCACCGGGATGGGAGGGATAGCTAGCAGCGGAGAGTTCTGTAGCTCTAGCAGAGGGCTCTGTCCCAGCACTTTGTCAGGCGGCTCACAACTGCCTGTGACTCCGGTGCCCTCTTCTGTCCTTCATGGCGCATGAGCATGCGCGCACGCAAACACGCGTATAACAAATGCTTAAAAAAAACGCTAGCGCGAGACCTCAGTGTGTGCAGAGGAAACCAAATAATTGCACATAAAAAGGGAACCAGGGTAAAGGGGCTGAAATGCAAATAAGGCTTCTGTGTGTGTCACTGTTAAATTATGCATGCGTGTTTTAATATCTGCAGTCACCGCTATTGTAACCCTCCACCCTGGCATTTTCCAAAGTGTAGTGATGGATCTGTGTGCCTGACAAAATATATAGTGTTGTCTTGTGAGGATTTTACACACACACACACACACACACACTCACACGCACACACACGCACACACACGACATACTATACATTACACTCTGCCTGGTCGAGCTGTAGGTGACCTGTGGTTTTCTATGTACCATGACTGGTAGGTAGTGCTCACAGTCCTCCAGCTTCTGACTCCTGGGCACTTCTCTTACAGACACGTGTCACCATGCACAGCCTCTGAAATTTCTTGTGTTTTACGTGCTCATCCCGTGATTTCTTATAGCTACACGACAGACACGAAAGCCCCCTCTTTCTGTTCTTCCACTGATAGCTGTTTTTCCAGACTTTACCATTTATGAAATATGCATACTGAATACACTTGCTGGAGGCTCCTTGAGTCTTTGTATATTTGTTTCTTAATTTTTTCTAATTAAAACAAGCTCCCTTGGGTATTTTACCCTATATTGTTTCCTTGGCTCGTTCTGGCCCATCTGTTAAGTCAGATTCCTACAAACCCCATTAGTGGGGATAGCTTTTCTGAACAGCAAGCTCTAGATGAGTCAGAAGGGCGTTTTTTTCCTTCTCCTTCACAATAGGCTGCTATCCAAGGGATTCAGGCCCCGCCAGCCATTCCTCCCAGCCCACATGATGTTCAAGACATCATGTCATGATTTCTAAGTATCAACCAATTACCTAAAATCCCTTTTCTAAAGGATGTGTGGGTGGTAAGCCATCAGTCCTGGCTGGGAGAGGACAGGCAGCAGGGATGCAGCCAGCTCTCAGAGGGGTAGGAGGATGGTGTACAGATATAGACTTGTATGCACACGGTATACATGGGACCTCTGCAGAGAGTTGCTTCAAGGAAAAATATTAACAGTAAGTGGAACTTGTTTTAAATAGTAGCAGCTGAATAACTCCGCAAAATTTCTCTGAGGACGCTGTTGTCAACCACATGGGCAGGGCTTCGGGGAGGTGGCGTCAGCCCTGTCTCCTACAGCCAGTCGAGTCTTTGCCTGAGGAGCAGGTGCTGCTCTCTGAGTCCATCTTCTCATGTTCCTTTTAAATTCAGCTTCCTTGTGGATTACTTTCTAAATACATAGAGCATCATTTATAAATGATATGTAAAATAATCTGGAAGGGGTTACAGATTCTAACCTGTGTCACAGTTTGCCTTAGGATGGACAACTTACCCTTTCTACACACATATGAAAGCCACGATGATCTTTATAGACAGCCATCTGCTTGTCAGCTCCCCACAACGGGATGACCCCTCACAGCATTTCCAAAGCAACTCCCCAAGAGATGGGAAAGCCTTTTGAGGAATCAAAGTACAATTAATGCACATCCCTTTGCCTAAAAGAGAGACAGAATTGGATTATTACTAAATGCATGGAAGGTGACCTGTCTTTTGTAGCAAGGGCATTTAGATGGCTAAATTATGATAAAGGGACCATTGTGTTTGTCAGCTATTATCATTCTAAATTTGCATAAAAGTAATCATAATAGCGAGAGACATTAAGTGCATTAATTATCCATTAAAGGGGTAATTTAACAATCATTAAGTGAGCACTAATAGGTTGGTGATCACCCTTGCAAACGATGTACTTGATCTAAGCTTTATATAACAGCAAAAGGATTAATCTGCCATCTTTACTTTAGTGCATTATATATTTTGTTTTCATTTTTCCTGGTAGCTTCTGCTGAGGATCGGATAGTGATTCTACAGCACTGGGGTAGTACAGCCTAGTAGCAGCCTCGGGTCACCTCTTTTTGGGGGGTCTGGAATGCCTTCCTTTCATTTGCAGGCATCCAGAGATGTTTTTGTGAAAGGACCTGAGCTAGTTTGCATGTGGGCTATTGACTGTTCCCACTGGACTATAGTTGAGCTTGTTGGAACCTAAGAATGGCAGAATAACCAAGCCTCGGTTGGGGAGTGTGGCCCTGGTGGGGCACTTGGAGGCCTTAGAAGTCTCTCTCCATCCCTCGGGTGGGGCTCTCGGAGGCCTCAGCAGCCCCTCTCCATCCCTCGGGTGGGGCTCTCGGAGGCCTCAGCAGCCCCTCTCCATCCCTTTAGCGTCTGCTGCTTTCCTTCCAGCAGAGCAGCTCGCCCTGCTTTCCCAGGAAGGCCTCACATGCCAATGCCACGGTTCCCCAGGAGGGGAAAGGTGGCCGTGATTTCATCATGCACCACTCTCATTGCCCGGGGCGCAGGCCAGTGTGCTCCGCAGAGAGGGTCAGTGACCCAGAAGGCTACTGGCTGGTAATTGCCTGAGGTCCAATCATTTCGCACCGTGGGAGACGAGCTGCAAGACAGATGAGCTCTCACCGCGCTCCCACCTCCCTGTCGTGCTTCATTGCCGTAGGACAGCCTGATGTATTTAGCCAAGGTATCGTCTATGATTAGCACGTCGCAGTCATGTTCATAGGCCAGGGCCTCCCCGATACCCTGTCCCTGGCTTCTTCCCTTCCCTTCCCTTCCCTTCCCTTCCCTTCCCTTCCCTTCCCTTCCCTTCCCTTCCCTTCCCTTCCCTTCCCTTCCCTTCCCTTCCCTTCCCTTCCCTTCCCTCAGGCTGTTTCTGCGACCTCAGCTGCCAACTCACCTTCAGCGGGCGTGTGCCCTGACCCTTTGCGGGTCACGCTCCTCCTCTCTAGCAACCATGTCTCAGCTCATCCAGGGGGTCCTTGGCTCATCCCTCAGAGGTGAAAATGGTCACATGTACCATAAAGAGGGGTTAGGAAAGCCAAATAGTTTCCCCTTTGCTGGTGGGACTCGCCCCGATGACGGTAGACGTTTGCCATTGGGACCTAGATGAGGCCGGTCTTCCCCAGAGAGCACACCCTCACCACACTGCAGCTCCTTGTTCTGCGGTCACTTTCATTGTCCTCGCGTGTCGCACGTGTGCGTGCCAGTGTGTTTGTCCGTGCTTGCTTAGAGGTCGGAGGTCAGCTTAGTGTGTCCTCCTCCATTGCTCTCTGCCTTGTGTTTGGAGACTGCCTCTCACTGAGCCCGGAGTTCTAATTTCAGCTAGATGGTCTGTCCAGTGAGCTCCTAGGATCCACCTTTTTCTGCATGCCCTCACGCGCGTCATCAGCACTTCGGTCACAGGCGTGTGCCCCTATGCATGTGCTTTACGTGTCAGGCTGGGCATGGAACTCAGGTCCCTATGTTTACACAGCAATCACTTTACTTACAGAGCCGTCCTCCTGAGTTCCCTACCCCCAGCTCCCTTTGTCTCTGTGAGTAGGGAACTCTCCCATAAAATCCACTGGATTTCCTTAGCTTCTCTACAGGACTGCAAACTCCTAGAGGGCAGGAATTATTTTTTAACTCATTGTAGCAATTCAGACACACCTTTCTTCATCATTATACACAAACACCGTCCAATTCAATTCATTAAATAGTTCCAAGAGCCTTCTGTATACCAGGTATAACTCATGTAAAAGTTTATTCAGATTATCCTTGACCCAACAAGGGCCCTGGGGATAAATTATGAAAGCTGATCTATCAGATGGAGATGGCAAAAATCATAGAAACTTACTTTTAAGTCTCTAATTGTGCATGGTTGTATACTGACTTTTAAACAAGGAGTACTGCAAAGATCTGTTTCCTTTGCCTGGATATACTGAAATGATTGATAAGGAGTTAAGTAATGAAGTCAGGGTGGCTCTGGAGAAAAATCCATGTGTCCACTCTAACCTCCTTCCCCTCGCTCCCTTCTCCTGAGTCCTCTTCTTTCCTCGCCTCTCCAAATGCCGTTTGGTCGTGCTGACCAATGGGTCACTAGAAGAAGCTCTTGGAGAAGGCTTTTTTCCACTGAACACAGATGCTACACTTTGGGATACAGCATTTGTGTTAGCATGAAAGCCATAGACCAAGCATGGTAAACTGGGAATTTAGGAGAAGACAGTACCTCTGTGAAGTACCCCACTACTTCACTGAGTCTTTGAGTGGCCTTTGAATAATGTCTTTAGCAGGATAGTGTGTGTGTGTGTGTGTGTGTGTGTGTGTGTGTGCATGTGCATGCATGTGTGAGTGTCTGAAGTGTGTGAGTGTGCATGTATGTGAGTATGTGGTGTGTGTGTGTGAGATACGGGGGGGATAGAGATGTGATGCATGTGTGGTGTGTGTGCACATTTGTAGGTGTGGGTGTGCTCCTGTGTCTGTGCCTGCCTGTCCTGCTCTATCATTGCCTGCTTTACCCTCTGACCCAGGTCTCTTATTGAACCCAGAACTAGCCTGGCAGCCAGCAATCCCTAGTGCCCCCCTCGCTCTGCCCTCCCCTCGGAACTGTGGTTACAGCCACACACGTATCCATGCTCAGTTTTAGTTTTCTTCATACTCAGTTTTCTATGTGAGTGCTGGGATTTGAACCCAGGTCTTCATGCTTAAACCACAAATACTCTTACCCTCTGAACAACTCCTGGGGTCAGCCGTGTATCATGTACTTGTGAAGAAAACGGAACTCTTGCCTTTTTAAAGAATAGGAGACTGCCTTTCTGCCCTTTCAGGTGAACGCACTGTTAGTGGACTGCCATCCCCACGGCGCCCTTCATCCATGGAGTGGCCGTTGGTGCCGCTTGCTGCACGTCCCTGAATGCAGTTGTCTAAAACCAGCGTTTACTCATCGTTTATCCATCTTTCCTGACCCCAGTCAGTCATCTGTGTGTCCAGTTCAGTGCTGTGAGGAGCAGCGTTGAGCCAGGCCCTCTAAAGAATGGGTCCTGACATCCCTATTTCCGGTCACTTCACAAACTTCTGTTGAGCTGAGTGATGGTTTCAGGTCTGAAGGCTGCCCCACCGTGTGATAGCTTCTTGGGAATTTGAGTGCAGTCTATCTCCCCTGAGCCAGTCTGGCCTAGAGAAATAGATATTTAAGCCTCCCTCCAGGAAAAGACCCGGGGAGCTGGATCCTAATGGCACACTGTGTGTGACGTGCCTGGTTTGTAGGAGATACTCAGTTAAAGCAAAGCAGGTGGCAAAGGAGATGCATCAGTTACTTTTCTGTTGCTGTGATGGACAAAGCATCACTTTTAGGGCAAATGGCTTAATTTGGCTCATAGTTCCAGAGGAGATAACAGTCCATCGTGGCAGACAAGACGCAGCAGCAAGAGCGTGAGTCTGGCAGGCGCCTTTCTTTTACACACAGAAAGCAGACAAAGAGAGAGGGTAGGAAGTAGGTTCCGGCCGCCTCAAAACCTGCGTCCAGTGGGGTACATTCTACAGTGAGGCTCTACTTCCTTCTCAAACAGTACCGCTAACTGGAGACCAGATGTTCCGATATATGCATATATATACACATGTATATATATATGCGTGTGTGTATGTGTATATGTATGTATGTATGCATGAATGCATGTATGTATGCATGCATGTATGTATGTATATATGTGTATATGTATGTGAGACCAGGACTGCAGGACGTAGGTACCTTAAGTAAAGTTCTCGGTACTGATGAGAGACTAAATATAGACAGAGGGTCACAAAGACAACACAGACCATCAGAAACATCTGGGGAAATCAGACAAGCCCAGTTCTTCAAGATTGCCGGTTTTCTGCCTTCTCCTGTCCTTGTTTAGATTTGTCTGTGTGTGATTGGGCAGTGATGGGGGGTGGGCAGGTATAACAGAGAGTCACACTTCACTTTGGGAACCATCTTAAATGGCACTGAATTTGTTTTGAAGCTCGTGATTGGTAGCCTTGAAGTTCTGTCCAAAAGACAGCCTTGAGTATTATTCCTTAGGTGCCAACCACCCTTCTTGTTTTTGTGTAGGATCTCCCACTGGTCTAGAACTCACCATGTAGGCTAGGCGGAGTGTGAGCCCCAGAGGCCCACCTGACTCCACCTCGTCAGTGCAGGACTATGTCTGGCTTGGTGCGGGGATCAAACTTACATCCTCGTGTTTTCATGCATGCATGTTAACTGCTAACTCCCCACCCGCCCCTATGGCTGTTAATTGTCTAGAGCTCCTTGGATGGGAAATGAGGAATGGGAAGAGATGCCTGCTTGCCCTCACCTGGCACGCCTGCCCCACCCGCATTTCTCTGGAGGAGCAGAAATGGCTTCTTGGCATGGCGTTCTGCTTCCCATCGGCAGACATGCTGGCAGGGCCTTGGCGTCCTTCCTGCTGAGGTTGTGTACATTGTGTTGAGCCTTTGCGAGCATCTACTACCATGCCTTGCTTTGAGTGCAGGCACACAGAGAATGCTGGGAAGGGGGATGGCTTCACTGTTTCTTCCTTTCATCTTGGTCATGGGTCACAGTCAAAGTGGCCACAAAGTCATCTTTGCTTCCTCGAGCCCTTTGGAAAACAAGCTACTGGAGGAGCAGGGCAAAGATTTGGTTTGATTCACTGCAATTCTCTTTACTTCCGGACCTCCCTGTCTTGACAGCCAATATTTCCAGTGCGCTAGCTGATTTCCAGTTGATCCCAGAAAGCCAAGTAACAGAGTGGCCATCTGAGGCACATTCGTCACAAGGTAATGAGCAGGGCATTCTGGTCCCTCACGCATTCCCATCCTCTTTTGAATGCTAGCAAATGAACTTCCTGAACAGAAAATACCACCAAAGGTTCCTAGCTTGCTCTTGGCTCCAAGGATGCTAATCCAAACCTGGCCTGTCAGCCTTTTCCAGGACTGTAATTGGGGCAGAATGCCGGACATTGCTTCTCTGGGACATTCCTGGCCACACCATTGAACAATTCCTGCAACTCAGAAACCCATAGTGATCGTAGTTCCTTCTCTCTGAAGTTTGGTTCTCTAGTCTTACTGATGATTCAGGGACTTTGTTTCTATTTATTTATTTATTTATATATTTATTTTATCTTTAATTCCCTTTTGGTTTAAGTTGCCATAATCATTATCTTTGATTCTACCCAAGCTTGCCCAGTGGGCCTTTTTATAAACTGTCCAATTCCGTTCTTGCATGTTTTTGTCTCATTTTGTTCATGGGCAGCTTTTTTTCTGATGTTATGAACAAATCAAGGAGCCCAAGTGGTATCAGTCAAGAATCTGTAGTGCCAAACCCTTTCTCTCCAAGACGTGTCCTCAGCTGCCTGGAGTGCTGGCTTCTGTAAGTTTTCAGTTTATGACAGATTTGCCCGACTTTAACTTTCAGAGCTGTTTCTAAACAAAAGTCTTGCTTGCAATTCCACTCATTACTCAGTGCAACTATTGTGATTTTCGTATTTTCAACCATCATGTTCCTTTTCCAAGGGCTTTATAAATGAACACCTTCATGCAAAGAATCCACTCCTCCATGTGTCCATTATACCCAGGCCCTCCCTGACCCATCCTTTTCCCAGCCTATGAAACAGAGTCCAAGTCTCAACTAAAGGAACCAGAGTATGTAGATGCTAGTGTCAACCTGTGCTAGGCAGCTAGCAGACAACTCACATTGGTCCCAGAGATAATTGTTAGTGATTCTAAGATACAGGTTATAGTACCCATCCATCCATCCATCCATCCATCCATCCATCCATCCATCCATCCATCCAACAATCCATCGATCGATCCTTCCAACCACCCACCCATCCATCCATCCACCCATCCACCCATCCATCCATCCATCCATCATCCACCCACCCACCCACCCATGCTCCCATCCATCCATCCATCTTATGCTGCCTTTACCTTTTACAAATGCTCAAGCTTTTATAAATGCTCAAGTTACATCAAGAACTCCCCTCCCCATCTCTCTCTCTCTCTCACACACACACAGACACACAATCCACAGAACATGAAGATGAAAGATCTTACTCTTTGCAGATGGGCCTTCTGGGGCCTCAAGAGGGACTTGCTTAAATTAGGCCTCACAGGCTGCAAGGGACAGAGAAACAAGGCAAGAAGTCAAGAATTCGGGTCCATTGTTGGACTCCTTCACCTTCTGCATTATTGCCCCTCCCCCAGAAAAAAAAGCTAATGACAAATACAGCAAACAGCAGCATCACCACCCTAAACAGAATGATGTCTACCATTTCTCACTTTTACCTCCAAGAATGTGTTCATATGTCTGTGTGTCTGTGCTTGTGGGGGGAACACATGTATGTGTTCATCCTTGAATGTGTGGAGGCTAGATGTTGACGTTGGATAGATGCCTTCCTCAGTTGCTTCCCCAGTTCCATCTTAGTTTTTGAGGCAGGGTCTCTCACAGAAAGTGGAGTTTACCCATTTGTTAGATTTGCAGGCCAGCTAACTCCAGGGATCCTCCTGTCTCTGCCTCCCTAGCACTGACATTTCAAGCACATGTTGCCTTGCCTGACTCTGTGTGTGTGTGTGTGTACTGGGGATCTGAACCCAGGCCCTCATGCTTGCAGGAAATCACTTCACTGATGAATCCACCTTCCCAGCCTTACTTTTGCCTTTTCAGTGGGCACCTTTGCAGTGTCTCCTTAAAAAAGACCACCCCCCCTTCCAGGGTATCAGCAGTATAGAGTCTACAAACATAATCTGGAAGGGGTGGTCTTTTTTAAGGAGACAAGACTCTGTACTGCTGATATTCGGGGATGTGCCAAGCCCCCTCAGGACTCAACTTGTGGCTTCCTTGTCCTTCCCACGGTACCGAGTGCAGAGTCTGACATACTCTGCACTAAGATACCCTCATGGCCCCTCTGAAAGGACAAGGCTGCTGAGGGAGTGTCTCAAACTCTCTCACCCTCTGTGAGGTGTTTTCCATAGTCAAAATCTGTCAAGGTCAGCTCTGGGGAGAAGACAGGAAGAATGCTTGTGGAGCTGATCATTGACATCTCAGTTATTTGTCCAAGAGCCAACAAGACCGTCCTTATTTTGAAATGCCTTCTAAGTGCCGTCAGTCTCCTTTGATCTGTGTTACACAACTGTTCTGAGCGCTAATCTGTTCCAATTCAAAAGAGATGAAAACCACCACATGAATGGCATCTGCTGGTGTTTGATTTTCCTAAAACAATATATTTTAAGGAAAAACAATCCAAGAAATTGAATGGTGATTGATGAATGTATTAATGATGATTATTTTATTGAGGTGGTTAAAATTGGGAAATTATGAAAAGAGAGAGAGAGAGAGAGAGAGAGAGAGAAATGAGAGAAATATCTTGAAGTGGTGACTTATCTAAAGAGAATGTCAATAATTTTAAGGCTATTTTGGGTCTTGTTCAAATCAAAGAACCTCAAATGGCTGTGAGAAGAAGTTTCCAGAAAATGAACTATTTCCAGCATTTTGGGTTTTTTTGTCAGTCAAATGTCATATACACAAGGATTGGAGGCCAAACCACAGGATTCGGTCTCATGTGGTGTGGAGGGGCCTCTGTGGCCTGGGAGACATGCAGCCTTTTTGATTATTTAGCTTCTTGTTGGCCCTGAATAAAGGCAGGAGGACACCCATCTGTTGATGCTGCAGATGTGTGAGAAAGACGAACTAAGCCGCAGTTCCAAGTTATACGTCAGGGCAAACGTAGGCCAGAAAGGCTGACCTCCCTGATCTTAAAAAAATGATGCTTTGGTGGTAATGGAAGAATGCTATATGGACTCATGTTTCCTATAGTAACCCACATTGCTGTGAATCAACCCTTGGCTCCTTCAGATGGCATTTCTGATCATTCCACAATGGTTAAATATCATCTTGGCCTTAGTGATGGAGCCAAGTCCTCCCATGGTTTTTTCTGGGAGAGGATTCCAGAAACAATTAATCCTCACTGAATTTAAGAATGGAAAAGGCCTCGTAGGTTTTAATGTCAGCTTTGGTTCTAGGTAACAGAAAACTCAACACCAAGTGCCTTAGCTCCATGGGAACGTGTGGGAAGGTTCTCAAGGAGAGGCCTGACTTCAGCAGAGGATGAACACGGGGCTCAGATGAAGCCATGAGAACACCAGTATCTCACTTAGCTCCTGTGCTTCTCTATGTGGACTGAAGACCAGTGGCCCTTCCAGGGGTCTTCCTGGCCACCAGCACCACACTGGGAGGGAGCCAGCCTCGTGGACCAAGCAGCCATTGCCCTCAGCCTGTCTGGTCTAAAGACACCATTCTTGGATGATCAAGACTGTACTGTGTATGCCAATCTAACAAGTTTCCTTGTTATATATTAACATTTTCACTTACTGGTTGACTGACACAGATGGAAGGCTTGGGTCAGAAGCCTCCTCTGGAGCTACGGAAGCAGCAACTCCCACAGGTTGTATTCTAGATGATTTGATCTAGATACATTTGAGCAATAGTATCATGGTAGGGTCACCCTTACTCCCTCTCAAATTTCTTCCTCCATCTTATCTTGTCCACACACTGCATCTCCAAATGAAAGTAGGAGGCTGATGGAAGGACCATGTCTACAAATGCCGCTTCTGGAGATGGACCAGCGACTACCAAGTGGAGCGAAGACTCCACAGGAGCAAGTCATGTCCTTTGTGCACCTCTTCAGTCAACCATAGACCACCCTGGTTTGTTTGCGAGCCAGGCAAATCCAGCTGTTCATACCGTCCAGAACCTGGGACCTGTGACAGGAATGCTACTCCTGCATGTTTCCTCATTACAGTGGCTTTATTCCTCGTGTGGCAGGACATTTGGTAGATGAGCTATATAGTAGTTTGCACGGACATGGGTGTTCCCTTGGTTGTTTTGTGTATCTTTACAACTCCGTCTGACTTGGGTGATGTAAATGATGAGCACGGGAGGCATGCGAGGCTTTATCTATCTTTAATTTCTTTAGAGCGGTCAATATCATTCAATCAGCCTCTCAGTGAAAAATAGTAGCATACTGCCTTTAAATGTCATAATCTATAACTTTTGGGTTTTGGTCATGCATGCCATGTTAGGATAGTGGGGGAGGATGGAGCAGGGGGTAGCAGCCAGTGCATTTTCTGCTACTAATTACACTTAGCTAATATAGCTTAGAGGGTAGAAATGAGAAACACAGGAGAGAGAGAGAGAGAGAGAGAGAGAGAGAGAGAGAGAGAGAGAGAGATGAGAGCTCTGACTTCTTTTTGACAGAATCAGCATGATGGGGAAATAACTCATTGTCAGCTATGAAAGAATTGGTTAGGTACATGACTCACCTCCATTTGCAGCCGAGTATTAAGAGCGTGGGACGTTCCCTCTACGTGAAGAACATGAGAGTTTGCTTCACGTTTCCAATGAAGATGATTTGCTAATTGGCTGTTTCTGCCATTCTTCCAAATTCACTTTTCTGTGTATTAAGGAGAATTCTAACTTTGGTGCCAAACGTATGTCACTTTGTACCTAAACAAGTATGTACGCCTGGGAGTTTTATCTATAAATGCAGCAATTGGGGGCCAGTCATATTTTTGTGGAAGGAGCACTTATTACAATGTCTACTTGTGTAATTTATTTCTCCTCCTTCCTGAGCCACAAACCAGATTCATAGTTTCCAGTGATTGCCAGTGATTGGCTTGGCTCAGCGGAGCTGTGTGAGGCTCTGCCTGTATCAGTCTCCTGGGGATTTCATAGGAAAGCGCCACAAATCCCGGGGTGTACATAAAACAACAAGGGTTTGCCCGTTCGTATCTATGGGGCACGATTCGGTCCACAGTAACCGGCCTTCTGCCTTCCCATTTACGTTCTCCTCATAGGCAGAATACATCCCACTGTGTCTCAGCAGTGTCCCCACACCTTAGCCCATTCCAGTGCCACTCTCAGTCGAAACTTGCATGTTACAATCAACCCCAAACCACCCAAATCTCAAAGCTGAATCGTTAAGCAGGTCTGGGTAACACTCGCGGGAAGGTAATCCTGCAGCTGGATGCATGGCCGTCTGAAGAACGGAGAAACAAGTTGTCTCTTTCTCACAACACACTAGAAAGAGTCGGCGTTCTGATTCCGAAGGGGACAACTGGAAGGACTGACAAGGTCCCATGTGGCAAGCCAGTTGACTCCCCACTGGGGCAGATTTCGGGAGGCTTCCAGGGCTGAGAGTGAGCGATTGTGGCTTGCCAACTGGAACTTCCGGGTACCAGATAGCAGCTTCCTGGATTGGCCTCGCTAGCCTCTGAATCTGTAGCTGCCCTCATTATACCTTCATATTACCCTGCATCTGTCCTCTATATTTGGGGTAAGTTAATCTGCTGATAAATTAGTAAGGAAAATCTTACTAGTCTTCCAGTAATATCAAGAGGACCCTGGGAGTTCAACATAAATGGTGTCCATAGATTTCTCTATTGTTGGTATTCCATTGGATGATAGGATGGTTTCACGGGTCATGTGTCAGCCCTCTTCTGCCGATTTTCATATTGTTGTAGTCTTGATGTTTGTTCCACACTGCATTTGGTCCCTCCCTCCCTCCCTCCCTCCCTCCCTCCCTCCCTCCCTCCCTTCCCACCTTCCCTTTCCTCCTTTCCTTCCCTTACTTCTATATATGTGATCTAAAATTTTCACAGGTGCTGGCTCCTTGTCTCCATCCTCCATTCATCCATATATCCATCGATCCATCGATCCTTCCATCTTCCTTCCCTTTTCTCCATTCCCTCCTTCCACACGCCCCTCTTTCCTCCTTCCTTCCTTCCTTGTCTCTCTCCCTCCCTCCCTCCTTTCTTCCTTCCTTCCTTCCTTCCTTCCTTCCTTCCTTCCTTCCTACCTTCCATTTTACTATGAGTAACTAGGTTGTAACATCTGTGCTTTGCATTGACATCGTCTTTAATGTCTTTATCCCCCCTGCTTCTTTCAAGCGTCCTAAGATTCCCCCATATTGTGTCTCTGGATTTTCCCCTCTCACCCACCATCCACTTCAAGGGCATTGCTACACTGCGAAACATTTGCTCCAATAGCATTTCACTTCCTGCTGTAAAATCAATCGGTGTGCATTTGCCAGGGCTGTTGACACAAAGTACCATGAACTAGTGGCTTAAAACAACAGAAATTTGTTATTTCATGGTTCTGGAGAACATCCCAGGCTGAAATTGAGATGTCAGCAAGGCCATATTCCCTCTGACCCCTACTACTGCTTCTAGTTTCTGCTGGTCGCTGCAGTTCTTGGTGTGTCTTGGTTTATAGCTATATAATACTCACTTTCTGCTTCTCCACAGGTCCTCTCCATTCTGTTTCTCTCTATGTCTCCACATCTTCTTTACTTGTAAGAACAGCATTCCTGTTGGATTTCAGGTCTAGTATAGTCCAGTATATCCTTATAGTACTCATACCTGTAAAAACCCTATATCCAAAAATCTAAAATATCTAAAAATGGTCATAATCACAGGATTAGAATTTCAGCATATTTTTAAGGTGCACATATTTCAGCCCCTTGCACTACTCCTTTTAAAGTTTTTAGTTTCCATATTTATATAACCATTTATGGTTGCAGGTGACAGGAAACACAGTTCAAATTAACTCAAGGGAATTGAGTACGCTTATGATATGGCCCAGGTTGTGATTGTAGGCCTTACAAGTGCCTGGCTCTTGTTTTCTGTCTCCTATTATCCCTCATGTCTTCCATCCTCCATGTTATTTAGTTAGATAACACACATCCACAAAACAGTCTGAACTGGTTCCTCACCTACCTGCATCTCATATAGAAAGCATATCTGTTGTCAGAGTCTTGCACATAAGTTCTGGGCCTAAGTGTTCCTAGTTCCAGTAGTCTGAGAGTACCTGTCTCCTCAAGTTAGGGAAATGGTTTCATGTATGACTCACACATGAATAATGTGCTCACAACTGGATTTAGACATGCAAAGGCTACCCAGCCCATTGTTTAGTCATCCTAGAAATTAGGCTCCTATCAGGAAGGAAATGGGAGGGTCCCCTGTTCAGGCCAGGAACACAGAGAGTCAAGGGGCATGGATATGGAGGGAAGGGATTGAAGCCACAGTTATCATGACAATTGGGATTTGCTATGAATCTGGCCAAGTGGTTATGTGAGGTACCCTTAGTCTCTTCTTCAGAAAAAAAATAATTGTTTTATAAGGTACACTACTGAAACATACTTTGGAAGGCTTAGTGAGCTGTGTTTCACACAAGCAATATCCCCCAATTTTAAGTGCAATTTGATGACTTTTGACAGAGGTATTTGATTCCACCACCACCACCAACACGATTATTGTACGGAACATTTCCTCCCCACTCCCCCCAAAGTTCTTTTGCACTCCTCTGTGGTCCGTCGTCTCCTCATCCCAACCCTCACCCCTGGCAGCCACTGACTTGCTTCTTATTTTTGTAGCTTTAAATGGGCTATTTTTTTGTGATATTACATTACACTGCTTGGTATTAACGTTTTGAGGCCAGGGTTAAAGACCCACAACATGTTCTAAGCAAATAGTAGGTTTTCTTAAGAGTATAATGACCTCGGTAAAGCCTGTGCCTTAGCAGCTGTCTCCGTCCTTTATATGTGGCCCCTTCACCTTCAAAGCCATCAGTGGCATTGGATTCCCTGACCTGCCCTTTTCCACTAGCCTAGGAAAATACTCTGTACCCACATCTCAGTCTTGTTGGGTGATCAAATTCGGACTTTACCTTCATCTACAAAATGTTTACATTAGGGTTTGATAGAAGAATCAGGGGAGAGGAAGATTAGATAGAAGCATACTTTGGGTTCTGGTGACCAAGGAAGTTGTGTAAACATCTTTTCATAAAAATTGAATCAAGGAGAAAATTGAAGACACAATGTATCGAACAGAAATACCAAATTAAGTTTTTTTTAGCATTAGTTTCAGAATTATTTCCGTATGATATCATTGTTATGCTGGTTACCTCATTCGCTGTTATGAAGAAGACCACAGGCTAACAGAGGAAAGAAAAACAAAACAGTAATTATGATGATGTTGTTGCTCTAATTTTTTTTGGAAGAAGGGGCAATTTATCAATCCAAGCCGATTTCTTTTTGTCTTGATGGTTGGTGCTGCTCAGTAAAATCACAAATGTTATTCTTATATAGTGTTTATTTCTTTGGTGAACCTAGGCAACACGTCTATTTTTTTAAGAGATGTGGAAAATTTTAAAAGAAGAAGGTCAATGTGACTGATGTAGAATCACTATGAAATTGTGACCCGCCTTATTAGAATGTGATTTCTGGGCTGTGTTGAGTTAAGTTAGTTGCCTGACATAGTTATAAGCAGAGCTAGGAAAGTGGATGTCCTTCAAGAGTCAGAGAAGCTGGTGGGGGTTTTGTAGGCGATCTGGTGCTGAAAGGCTGGCCCCATCCTCCTCATCATGCGGCTTTGTCTTTGGTTGGGAAGCAAGGGTCATTTCAGAAGGAAAGCCAGTGAGTTCTGGTACACTCTGCTCAACTGTGACTGGTAGCCTACTTGATGCAACTGCAATTAACTTCTACATTTAAAAGCAAATATTTTTCATGCATGGTCTTTGAGTGACAGAAGGAGGGCAGGGTTTTCTGCATACTAAGTGAGCAGCAGTAAGGGCCTTGGCATTGTAGATCTGTCCCCAGAAAAAGAAGTTCAAAGCGGGTCAGTGAATGATGTCTGCATGAGGCTCCAACCCACCAGGGCTGGCAAGAGGTACTAACTCTGTAGGCACTTTTGACAGCCCCTGAGGGCTCCTCTTGTGATATGCACTGGAAGTGTAAGTAGTTGGCTGTAGAAAGACTTGCTAAACTATCTATGCGAGCTTATGGAAAGGGAAGAGGAGAGGCTCAGTGGCCGATGGGGTGTTGTCTGGAGTCAGCTTTACTGGCTCTCAAGTCTTGACTTGAAAGAGATGTGGGCAGGTGTGGTGAGACTGCTATTTTCCCTGTGTCCCTGATCTGTTGTTTTCACCTGCAGAACTGGGGTCAGATAATAATACCCCAGAGGTCTTTGGGTGTAGGTGGGACATAATGCATGAAAACTCTTCAGCAGAGAACCTGGTACACAAGAACTTAACAACATTCTAATTAAAGTTATAACTGAAGAAGGAAGAAGGGAAGACTAAGAGAAACATGAAGGAGAGAGAGAAGAGCAGGCCTGGGCACAGTTTGGGCTACAGAATGGGTTCAAAGTCAGCCTGTTCAACTTATTGAGACTGTGTGTCGACATATAAACTACAAAAATTCAGAGGTATAGCTCAGTGGGAGAGCACTTGCCTAGTATGAGTAAGGCCACACACACACACACACACACACACACACACACACACACACACACACAGGGAAATGGGAATTGAGAGATTGAGAGTAAGAGTATTTGGGTAGAAACTGCATCATCTGGGTCCCTAGAATTCTATTCATTAGAAGAATAGTTTTCTTCATTGACTGAGAGAGACAGTATGTATGTACATGTGTATGTATGATGTATATGTGTGTACAGGTATGTGAGCATACTGAGTCATACTTGTGGAAGTCAGAAAGACAGCCTCAGGGGTTGGTCCTCTCCAGCTACTTTGTTCGAGGCAGGGACTCATTGTCTGCATTTGCTCCTGAGCTCCCAGGGATTCTCTGCCTCCTTCCTTACAGTACCATTATGGATGTGTGCTTGCTCCATGCTTGACTTTAAAAGGGTTCCAAGGATTCGAACTAACCCATCTTGCTTCATTTTCCTCATGAGATTGGGATTCTGAGTGAATACTCTACTCCATGCATTCCTTTGAGATGCTGAGTTTCCCTGCCCTCTGGGTGAAGACACAGGAGAGGAGAAAGGGGAGCTTTCAGATGGCCCTGCAATGCCATGGCAGTCCTAGGAGATCCCAGGAAGTCTTCTCAAGCCACCAGTCTTTATATTTGAAGATTTTAATCTATACTGACAGTGTCGGTATTGTGATTTGTACCCGACTTGTGTGGTGGAGCAAGTTGAGTGTAGCTGAAGTCCTCTCAGGTGGAGATGGTCTTGAAGGAGCCTAAGATGAAGACTAGATGAAGACTAGGAAAGTATGTCTCTCCCAGCAGGAACTCTGCTGCTGAATCTTGTACCATTGTCCTTATCCCCCTCCTGGAGCTTCAAAGGAAACAAACTTCTCACTGTTTGGCCAAGACTCTTTGTTTAATCTAGGACAGAAAACCTCCAGGGTTTGCTAGTGATCTGCTTTTTGGGCAGGAAAATAATTGATTTACCTTCCCAAGCAAAACTGCAATGGCATGGAACATCTCTGTTGCAATGAGTGGAAAACAGTAATAAAGGTGTTTGTTAGTAGCTCTCAGTTTGTGGTACTGAAGCTCATTCATTTAGAACAAACAAATAAATGCGTTCAGAATGGATGATGCCAATATGCTTGTGAAGGCCATGAGTTTCCCTGGGCTCTTTGCAGGGTCACAGGAGAGCTGTGAGTCCACCAGCATCAACCACCACTCTTCCTGTCACTCAGTCGTCTGGCTAGTGTTGCTGAGAATCAGACCCAAGAAAAAGAACTTCTTTGTTTATATAAATAAACTCTTTTCTTAGATTTGTTTTCGCCCCCAGATTTACTGAGGCATGATTGACACATGGAAATTGTAGATATTTAAAGTGTACAGTGTTAATATTTTGACACACATATGCATTGTGAAATGATTATCACAATTAAGCCACTCAATGTGTCCATCAACTCACAGTTCCCTCTTTTATGTATGTGTTGCAAAGACACTTGATATCTTTTCTCGCAGCTAGTTTCAAGTGAATAATATCCGTTGTTTTGACTGAACCCCACGACACAAATAGGTCTCTACAAGTTACTTATTTTGTAACTGGAAGTCAATTCCTTTTGACCAACCTTTGCCCTTTTCTCCTAGACCCAGCTTTCAGAAATCACAGTTCTATTTCCGTCACTCTTTATGAGACTTTTTGTTCAAAATGAGATCATGCAGTATCTGGCTTTCTGTGTCTAGTTTGTTTCCATCAACATAATGCCCTCAAGGTTCACTCATCTTATTGTAAGTGGTAGGATTTCCCTCTTCTTAAAGTTGAGTTATTTCACTGAAAAATTTTTTCTTATCTATCCACCTGGCCCAAAATAAAAAAACCAACCCATATTATTTCCACATGTTGGCTACTGTGAGCAATGAGGCAGTGAGCTTGCTTGCATGTATATGCCATTTTGATGTATGCCCAGAGCTGGGAGATTCCAGGATGACATGGTAGTCCTAATTATAATTGTTGAGGCATCTCCACATTGCTTTCAGTTGTGTCTATACAATGATTCACCTTCCTGCCAACCATGCGCAGGGGTTCTCTTTGTGTAACATTGCTCTTTGTTAATGGCCATTGTATCAGGCATGAGGGGATATGCCATTTTGGTTTGCATTTGCATTGTCCTTGCCATCACGGATGTTGGACACATTTTCATATGCCTGCTGTTTGTTTGCCCATCTCCTTTTGGAAAAGAGTTTATTCAGTTCTTTTTCTCGGTGTTGCATCAGGCTGTGTTCCTGCTTTTGAGTTATATGGATTCTTTGTGTATTTTGGACATTAACCATTTAGTGAATAGATGGCTAACAAGGAGCTTAGGGTTGAAGGCAGTTTATAAATACTTAGAAGTTTGGTGATTTCTAGTCTCTGAAAACTGTAAGTAGTTGTGTCTATAGGAACATGGACATTTCATCCTGTACTGGTTGTAAAGAGGCCATAGTTAGCATGGTGGTTCAGAGCCCAGACATCCTCTTCAGTTGCAGAGAGTAAGGTAAGGTAGGTGGGTGAAGGTCTACAGGTGCCAGCTTAGGGTTTTGCCCTTGATAGTTACTATGGGGGCACTTGTTGACCAGAGAATATTTTCAAGGTAAATGAGACTCTTAATCTCAGGGGTGTGGGTTTGAGCACCATGTTGGGTGCCAATTGAAGGTGGGGTTTAAATGAGTCCACCTGACCCAAGATAAGTGATAAACAGGTATTTATTAGGGAAGCGCTTACACAGATAATTGTAAATAACCACCGGGTCTTCCTGCTCCTGAAGATGCGGTCTCTGCCCTTCCGATGCTCTAACCACAACCCAAGAGCGTAGGCCTGCTCCTCCTCTTCCTTATAAGGGGGTCACATCTACACACCTGAAACCACGCCCCTAGGATGCGGCCACCACTGCAAGTTCACTGGCAAAGCAAGATGCCACTGCATCTATGAATGATGCCAATCGCTAATTCTCATGAGGTGTTGGCTCCCATGTAGTAGGTACCCAACAGGTACATCTCACAGGAAAAGAACTAGCCTTAAATATTTTTTCTCAACATATGTTTTTATTTAAATTAGGAACATGCATGCTTCACATGTCAATCCCAGTTACCTCTCCTACCCCTCCTCCGTCCCCCAACTAGCCTTAAATTTTAAGACGAGAAACCCTAAATAAGTCAGCAGCTGAATAAGGCTATGGCAATACCTAGACTGCAACAGAACAGGAGTTTCAAGCCAGATTCTAAGGCCTACATGATTTTCTGCCATGCCAGCCTACCTCCCATTATGATATATTTAAGATGGACTGAGTGGGGCTGGCTGGTGAGGTGGCTCCTTGTGGAGCCTGAAGCCATGAGCTTGGGGTCTGGCGCCCGCCTGACAGTATGAGAGAACCGGCTCCCACACGTTGTCTTCTGACACGCAGACAACACACACTAAATAAATTAAGTGTAATAATTTACAGCAGAAGGTCTAGTCTCTCTCTCACGTCTGTCCCGTGTTTCTCCTTACTGGGAAGCACTCTCTGACACACAAAACGGGAAAGCTGTGGCCCCTCCCTGATGGGCCCGTCCTTTGCTCCTAGGACCAGGGCAGTTCTTCTCACAGCTGGCTTTCTCATGTGCCATCTCTTCAGGGGTGGCACATTCCAGGCGGGGCATTCCAAGGGATGTTAAACAAGCTGGCACAGAACTATTCTCTGTGCTTCAGGCAACCACCCTGACAGCCTCAGAGAGCGCATCTGTAGTCAGTACTGAAACCCCTTCAGTGGGTTCGGACTTCTTCCTCAACTCCCCTCTCAACTCAGAGCAAGCGACTGTGACTAAGCTAGGAGTTAATACTGTGGTTCATTTCTGTCACACTTAAATGACTTATCTCTGTTCTATAGCCTGGGATATAGGTATGACCATTTCCCCTTTCTGATACAAAGTTCTCTTAAGAAAAAAAAAAACAGGAGATGGAGAGATGGTTCAGAGGTTAAGAGCACTGGCTGCTCTTCCAGAGGTCCTGAGTTCAATTCCCAGCAACCACATGGTGGCCCACAACCATCTGTAATGAGACCCGGTGCCTTCTTCTGTCATGCAGGTAGACATGCAGACAGAACACTGTACACATAATAAATAAATAAATCTTTTTAAAAAAGGACTAAAGTTCTAAGGCTTGGCTACTGCAGGATGTTTCAAAAAAAAAAAGAACAACAAAGCAAATTTGAATCTTAATTAGCATCATAATGAAAATATTAATTAATAAGCAGAGCAGGTAATCTAGTGAAGCATACATTGCCCACGGTGCAAGACTAACATTTGAAAACACCAACTGTAGGTCTTTTTGGAACTTTTAATTTTGTTTTAACTTGCTTTTTAAAACCAGTGAATTCCCGAACTGTGCCGTGCCCTGTTTCCTTCTCCCCAAAAGAAAGAGAACAAATATTAGTCCCTGTGTTCTGCAACTGCCAATGGGACTGTCACTGACAGACATTGTTTAAGAATGTGTTCCAGTGAAGCAATAAGCTACATGATCACTGTAGCTAAGCAGCCACCTGCACAGAAGCAAACAATTGGGCGTTTTTAAAGATCTTATAGTCATGCGTGTTCAGCAGGCAGCTGTCAACCAAGCTTGCATCATCATTTAATCCACAAAACCATGACCACCTTCAGAGTCTGGAAAGTCCAGTTAAGCTTATGTGTGGCCTTGGCCTTTAGGGATCAATCCTGTAAGAGTTCAGGAGAATTGCCTCTGCGGGTAAGTACTTCCTCCTACGCAATGTACCTATAGAAACTCACATGATCAGAGTCTGGGGGTTAAGAACTCTTCTAAATGCTGGAGCTGTAGCACAATGGTTGCTGGCCCTCCAGATGCCTTTTGTTTCCCACCAGGCCTTAGGTAGGGACTCTGAAAAAGCATGCTGAGGTTACTGTCCATGCAGAGCAGTGCCAGAACTGGTGCCCACAATACAAAGTCTCTCTGCTTCTCAGGCCACCTCCTTCCCCATCTCGTTTCACCACAGTGACCCATCACCACCGCCATCTCCACCCGCTTCCCGGGGTTAGCAAACACATGCTTTGATTGCTGAGCAAGTCTTAGAACAGCAAAATAGCGTAGAAGCAGGAGCCACAGATGAGTAAGTCAAAGGATATAAAGTGCGCATGGAGTTTTTTGATCTGGAACACGAACCTTGCAGTGATTTAATGATTATGGCTGGCCAAGTTGAGGCATCTCCTGGTTTCCAGGAGTATTTCATTTTCTTCTCTCTCTGTGTGTGCTTGGGTACTCTGGGTGGAAAGTAGGAGCTTGTACTTACAGTGACACAGGCGGTGTTTGGTGTCTGAAAAGCCTGGGGACACACCCCCGACTCTGACATGTGCAGACAGATGAGGGAGCCCGTAAGGTCATCTGTTGGAATCAGTTTGCTGAAAGCTGGAGAGACCCGGGTATAGAATGTTGAAGACTCACACAGGTAACAGAAAAATAACTAGAAGAACTTGAACTTTGTGACTCATGAAGCTGAGACCATGTATCTCTGAGATGACCCCAGATGTCCCCAAGTTCAGATTCTGGATGCGGTGGTGTCTCCATTGGGAGGATGGAGCATGATTTAGAGATGCTCACTTCCGGGTGGTCCCCAAGACTCAGTTTCCTATAGGTGGACAGTACAACTCCCATGTTTCCAGGAAGGGAACCTTGAGACCAAACCTGAAGAGCGACCTCTGGCTTAGCCACTTTTGGATATGAAAACATCATCCAAAAATGAGAAGTCCCACCAGCATCTTATTTCCAAAGCACTGGGGCACCTACCAGCTTCATCCCAAGTCTTCCCTGCTTTCTGATGTTTCCTTTCAACAACCGAAGTGGAGCCGTGCTTCCAGTGCGTGCCTGGGAGGCGTGCAGAATTTGCTGGAAACCTCCGGCAGATGGAGAAGTTGTGTGATCTCCATTACCACCCTTCTGGAAAGCCTGCGGCCAATATTCCACCATGGCCCTGGAATCTTGGGTGGCTTCTTGGTGACCTGCCTTCTGTGGCTTCCTGAGGAGAGATCAAAGACTTGGAAACAGCCCAAGCGTGTCAGAGGCTTGGTGCTGTGCTTGGCGCCTCTGCAGTGATTCGTTCTTGCAAGCCCAGCCTTTATATCTTTTTCCAAAAATTGTACACGGCACATCCGCGCTCCAGTGTGGCTGAAAAACTGGTAGTCATTCTCCATTTATTCCACAGGCAACTCTCTCACTAGATGAGCTTTTGGAATTCCATTTGCTTAGGCCTTATGAAGTGAATAAATTTGAATTAATGTGTGGCTTACTGGGAGGAGGCAGTTATTGTTTGAGGGGTTAAGAGACAACGTCTGTGTTAGTTTATGATATATTCAAACGTCTTCAACACCATGTTGCTGTCTTGGCTCTTTTAGTTTATAAAAAATTTTATTAAGTGATAGTGATACGTATGTGTGGAGATTTCTAAAGTGAGTTTCTCCTCTTGAGCAGCTGTGTATGTGTGTGTGTGCAAGCTCGTGTGCATGGCTGTGAATACACATATTCCTGTGGGTGCAGCTTGGCAGATAAACAGTTTTCCTTTACAAGGTAACACGTGGAAGAAATACGCATCAGTAAAGTGTAGGGAAGAAGTCAAAAACCTAAGAAAAGCATATGCTGCATTTGGTGACTCTCCAGTGGCCTTCCTTCCTTCCTTCCTTCCTTCCTTCCTTCCTTCCTTCCTTCCTTCCTTCCTTCCTTCCTTCCTTCCTCACAATTAGAGCCAAATCAAGACATCATGAATGAAACTGATGCTGTGGACTCAATTATCATTGGGAACAGGGAAGGGGAGTGAGAACTGTGAAATTCTTTGTACATTAAAATTTTTATTATTGGATTTTTATCTCTAAACAGTGTTGAATGGAGCTGTGTCTAAACTCATGAATGTTAATATGGTATAGCTTCTTCTTCCGTGACACATAGCTATTCTGCTCTTTATTACCCCCTTATAGGCATTGATGGTTTGACAATTGGAGCTTTCAGACTAATGGAAGGCTTTTCACCAAGTAGAATGCCATCATTACTAGCAAGCAGGGAGTGCTGGATGGGAATTGGGAGGGTTTGAACCAATCTCAGAACACTTTCTTTTACAAAGACTAATACCCATAATTTGTGTTTATTTTCAATTTTCTCAGATTTGAATAAATTAGGGCAGGGATTTATACCATTCGTCTTCTTTTCATGTGTTTAGTCAGCTCCCAGAGCATTAATCAGGCTAACTCTGCACCCTCCAACGATGAGTGCATGCACACATGCATAAATGCTGAAATACTTCCTGATAGTTCCCGGACCTATGCATGACTCCAGGACTCAGGTACCTTCCATAGTATATATAGGTATTGCATCTGGGAGGATGAGCTTCTGGAATTGCGGTATGGAGAAAAGCCAGTATGGGGACTCATGCCTCTCAGGTAGGAGGTGAAACACAATACCTGCACTCACAGCTCATTGGTCAAGCCAGTCACGTGGCCCTTACCAACTGCAGGTGATGCTGGGAACGTAGTTGGACTCGTAGAGACCCAAGCAAGCTCTCTTCCCACCGTCCTGACATAACACAGGTAAGCTCACACTGACAGAGAGGGAATGGATGACTGACGGGTTCTTCTAAACAAGCTTGAAGTCAGGGTACACCATAGCTGTTTGCCTGCCTTCTTAGGATGTGTTGTTTAGTTGTAATTCTGGAACATGGTCCAGGGCAACTAAGGTGGAGTGAGCTTGGAGTTGTCCACGTCAGGTTCAAGGGTAGACTCTGTCACTCCCGGGTCAATATGGTCACACACTTATTGAATCTTGATGAACCACCACTTGTTTTCCTCAGAATAGAGGGACTAAACTATGATAGGTCATAACCCACGAAACAGCATAGAATCCTAGCAAATTATCCTCATCATAACTTTGCAGGGGGGGCATGTGTAGTGCTGTGTGTGCTTGTGTGCACAGATAGGTATGTGGGGGCCGGACATCAACTTCATGTGCCTCCTTCGATTGTTGTCTAACTTACTTTTTTGAGACAGACTCTCCCCATGAGACTAGATCTCATCAGTAAACCAGACTGTCTGGCCAGTGAGCTCCAGGGATAGGCTGGTGTCCGTCCATGGTTCCCCCCTGGCATGACTGCAGACCCACAGCGCTCAGCTTTCCGGAGAGTACTAGAGGGCCTGAGCTCAGATCCTCATACTTGCAGCAGAGGTGGTTTTGCTGTTTGAGCCATTTCCCCCCAGGCCCCTTACCATAGTTTTAAAAAAAATCTTAGCATTGTTTAAACACAACACAGAACTTACTCTGTATGGAAAATGAAATAGTGTCCTAGACTTCGTGAATCTCTGGCTGTCCTCCATGTGCCAGTTTTCTGCTACTGCAATGAAATACTTGAGCTCCAATGAACTAAGAACGAAGCAAGATTGGTTTTGGGTCACCGTTTTGAAGGCGTCAATGCATGGTTTTGGGTCACCGTTTCGAAGGCTTCAGTGCATGGTTTTGGGTCACCGTTTTGAAGGCGTCAATGCATGGTTTTGGGTCACCGTTTCGAAGGCTTCAGTACATGGTTTTGGGTCACCGTTTCGAAGGCTTCAGTGCATGGTTTTGGGTTCACAGGCTTCAGTGCATGGTGTTGGGTCACCGTTTCGAAGGCTTCAGACATGTGACGCAAGGAGATTCTTACATCATGGTGACAAGGATGGAAAGAGAAAGAGAGCAGACCTGGGTACAACTGCCCATCTCAGGCACCTGTTCCCACCAACTTAGATTCTCCTTGCTAGGACCATCCCTCAAGAGTTGGACTTTCTAATAGTGCCGCTGTTTGGAGACCCAGCCTTTAACACTCTGGTCTTTGGGGTGCAATGACCCAAACCATAGCATCTGGTATGTCTGAAAAACGTACTTGTCACCCCCACCCTGGTCATTGCCTCTTTTATAACCAGTAACACCCACTGGAAACATGGCGCCTCACCACGTACGCTAGTGGCGATCACTAGCTACCACTTGTTTTTTTTTAATCAGAAAGGAAGTTTTATGTTTAAAACAGTAATCAATGATGAAGAAGATGTTAGTATAATTTGTTACCTTAGCAACTGGAGACGGGCATCGTGTGGTTCTGTGACATGCGTCCCCTAGCCTTGATTATCTCTTTCCCTAATTAACATCTTGTGAGAAACATAAAGTAAATCACCAGAGCAACTGGACCACAAGGATATTAAGTGCCGGGCACTCTAAACTGCAGTAATCACCATGATAATGAGGCCACATATTCAGTGTCTATCTTTTAATTGCTTCTTAGCTCTTCTAAGTGGGAATGGCAGAGTTAGCATGGTGTGGGAACAAGAGCTGATTTATTTCCTAAATTACACTTTGTGAAGAAACTTTTTAAAAAATATATTGGAGGCTGTGTGAGCCGCTTTGAAGAAGAATTTACCTAGATAATCTTAAGTCCAGGTCGCTATATTAGTATGCAATACTAGAGTCGTAGATTTGCTTTATAGTCAGGGGGTCTCAACTATGCATATTGACGACGTCCAGGACCCCTTGCTCTTCCACAACTTGATGCTAATTATAGGTTCAAATCCATAGTCAGTCCAAGGAAGCCTAACTCGTGGACACCCAAGTAGTTCATCCTGGGATAGTTAGTTGTACAAATTGGCCTTCTGAACTGTGTGCAGAAGCTGTGTGAGCGGAGGCAAAGATGTTCCAGTCCCTGAATGCAAGGCATGCGGCAGTCAGGCTTTCCCTATTGATGATTTTATATTTGGGCTATTAACCTCAGAAGGCACTCATAAAAACCCCAGAGTGGGCCAGTGAGATGGTTCACGGGGTAAAGGTGCTTGCCACCAAGACTGACAACCTGGATTCAATTTCCAGAGAACCAAACTGAAAATAACTGACTCCCGCAATTTGTTCTCTAACCTCCAGATGGTAATGGGTATACTCTGAGCTCACTCACTCATTAGCTCATTCACTTGTTAGGCAGACAGGCGCCCATGCATGCAAACACACACACACACACACACACACACACACACGCACACACACACACGCACACACACATGCACACGCACATGCACACGCACATGCACACGCACACAAATTTTCTTTAAAATATAGTTAGTAGATAACTTTTGGGACCTTGGCTAGTTGAGCAATGATATGACACTCCCACAGGAACCCCTTCCTTTGGGATGTGCGGGCTCCCAAAACCATCTTTGTGTAACTTGACTCCACCACCCACCCCTCTTCAATGAGCACCCTACACTCTTAGGTTTAGAGAATTGAGGAAAAATTGTGATAATGTGAAGCCAGTCTCAGAATAGAGAGGTATTAACATAGGAACACCCTGAGTCTTTCTTCTTCCTTTGCTCTGTAATGGTTCCAAAAAGAGGAAGGTTCTTTTGCATTGTGAATAACATATTAACAGCCCAAAACAGCAGTAGGGCAGCTTGGCCCTTGGATAATCAATGCTGGAAGCTCAGTCTCTTGTTATTCATAGCATTTCCTGGAAGAGGAGTTAATAGGTCATTCTGAGACTCATGCTCTGCTTCAAGTATGGCTGGCAGGTACCCTTGATTAAAACCTAAGGAGAATCAGGTGACTCTTATCTGAACCCAGGGAGAAGAATTCTGCACAGACCAAAGCAGTATTCTCCATTGACCTTTCCTTTTGCTTGTGCAGGATTTTCTCCATAGATATCAACTTTTTTCTTTGCCCCTAGATCAAGAAAGTATTGATAAAGACAATCAGGCATGGATTTATTTTTCCGATAGCCTTGCCTGCACTTTAATCAGAAGAAAAGTGGTTCACTTGCAAACAAAGGTGCAGCATGTCTGGTAGTTGCATACACATGATCCCTTCATTGGATAATTCTGCTTAGACAAGTGTTATGAAGATGCCTGGATCAAAACAGGTGTGTATGTGTGTGTGTGTGTGTGTGTGTGTGTGTGTATGTATGAATGCATGCATGCGTGTCTGCATACATGTTCATGTGCTCACTCACATGTGAGCTTGTGAAAGACAAAGGTTGATGTTGGGTGACCTCAGAGCAGTAGAAGCCCCTGGAGGATTGTATACAGAGCTGGCCCACTTGCTCAGTCTTCTTTGATGTCACTTTGCTAAGACGAGAATGGGAGACCCCATTGGGTGCTGAGGGTCCAGATGGGCGGGGTAGTGCTGACCTAGGGCTAGTCCGGCAGGATAGTTAATCTACAGAGTCCTTTTGACTGGATGTAGGATTACATAAAAGATTAAGTGAGGCGCATCTCCAGGGAACGTTAATGACAGGGCCGTGGTGGGAATTTGCTTCAAACATGGTTAGGACTTGCTTCAAATGTAGCTAGCACCATTCCATGGGCTTAGGCACCCAGACGCAAGACAAGCAGGGAAGGAGAAAGCGCTTGTGACTCTGGCATCCCCTCTCTTTGTGTCCCGCATGCCAGGAAGAAGCCCCTCTGCCAAGCCTGCACCTTAGTGATGTCTCCCCCCAAGTGCAGAGGCCTGAACCACCATCAACTGAGCTGTCTAAACCCATATGACAGAATAGGTCTTCCTCAGTTATCAGGTCTTCCATCACAGCGACGCAAAAGCCCCAAATGTATGCCTTGCCCTTTCCAATCATCCCCCTTCCCTCTGCTCATCCATTGCCTCTACGACCACAACAATTACATCACCTGTTTAAGCCTAGGTAGGCAGAAGCGTAGGGAACTTCCAGCGTCCAACCGCATTTAAGCCGTAATAAAGATATCTATACCTATATCATCTATCTATGACCTATATCTTTCTGTATCTATAATCTATATTTCTAGCATCTATCTCTATCGTCTGTCTGTCTATCTGTCTGTCTAGCTATATATTCTGTACTTAGCTCTATACCATGATCTAGGGACATTTCGTTCTTCCTCCGCTTACTGTTCAAGTGAGCTCCACTCTAACAGGGGTAGTTGTGAACTCATTTGAAAGACGGGGTAGCAGAGGCTAATCTGGGATTTGAATCAAGTGAACTGAAGGAAGACACTCCGGGCTCTCAGGATTGAGTGCTAAGTGGCCAGCAGAAGGCATCAGCCCACGGTCTGTCTAAGCAGCTGAGTAAGGGGGCCGTTAATAGACAGACATGAGTACTCTCCGGCTGCGGATTCCAGATGGCAGAAGAGGGGTATTCATTATCTTCTGTCTTGGAGGAACTCTGACACTTAGGGAATTATAAGTGAGTTAATGTAATGTTAATACTCAGAAATATCCTGGAACATATCATTTACAAATCAATTTTCACACATGAAGAGAAAATGAGATTATCGAGCGGTAACCAAATGGCACTTGACGTTTGAGAGGGGCTGGGCCGAGTGGCAGTATGTGTCACTTACGCATGGGGCGTGTATGCCTGGAAAGTTGGATATTTGCTCAGCTCATTTGGGACTAATCTTCCTATTAATTTTTATTTTCTGATCTAAGTTGTAAAAAGCTGGCTGTCATCCCAGAGCAAGGAAGGGTTGGAAAACAAGCTTGCCAGGGGGAGAACCCAGACACGTGGAGAGCTGGTTGCTGGCACTGTGCCCTCTGCTCCCGTGTGTTTTATCCCCTCCTAGTCCATCTTCAGAAAGATCTGAGGAAGCGTCACCCCTCAACGCTGCAGAAAATGAAACTGAGTCGAGGTATACTGCAATCCCTTAGGAAGCAAGCACGGCGGTTCCTTGTACACTCCCACGCTCTGGTTCTTATGGCCAGATGGGCGGGGCTCTGATGTCTTTAATGGTGCCCAATGTGAAATCCACACTCAGGGAAGCTCTGCATGGGAATGAGGCAGCTCAGGGATCCCCCCCCCATCCAGTGGGAATATGAAAATGTCCTTCTGTGCTGTGTGTCGGTCATGTCTCTTTGGGTAACGGGCTATGCAGCAGGAATATTGAAGGAGGGCTTCCGGGAAGGGCACATGCTCCAAACATCTAGGGATCTATGATGTCAACACGTCCTAAGGGGGTCAACCTTCAAAACACATCCTTCAGGGATTTCCAGTGTTGTGAATACCATGCAAGAAAGGAAAAATCCAGATAGTCCAGTGAGAAGAAAGGCTTCAGATCAAGTAGGAGAGTCTGTAGCTTGCAGGTCAGGTGTGGAGCTTGTTACCATGGATACCCATTGCTGAGTTCTTACCTGTCCTAGCTCTGCTGGGTGCTACGTTAGCAGCTCGGCACACAGCCACGAAGGCAGTCACAGTTCTCTGTTTTACAGGTGGGAAGACAGAAGCAAACAGAGGCAATGCGCAAACACTCGATTATCCTACACGTCAATATCCTAGTACGCCGTGTGTCTGTCTGTCTGTCTGTCTGTCTGTCTGTCTGTCTGTCTGTCTGTCTGCCTTCGCACTTTCCCTGGAGATAACTGTCCCATGGTCACTGTCTGAAAGGATTCTCAACTGGGTGTTTAGGCTCGTCCCTCCAGACTGGGTTTCATGAGCTGCACATGCCAGGTTCAGGGGTGAGTCAGTGTGGAGTGATGCTCAGCACCACTTCTCTGGGAGGTTGGGAGAGATAGAGTCTGTGGTAAGCACACATAGGAAGCAACCAAAAGATTTTCCAGGCAGAATAGAATCACCAAGGAAAACTGTACAGTACATGCTTGCCACCCGCAAGGCAGACCCTTGAGCAGAGTCTTGAGTTTCTTCAGTTTTGCAACCTATCCAGCTGGAAGCAGCAGCAGCCACCCCCGGAGCACCAGGGCTCAGCCCGTGCTGCATACTGGCTCTCTTGGGAGGGCTGAGGGAATCCCAGTGCTTGGGCCCTGTCCAGGGACACAATTTAATTGCACTGAGGTTCTACCAGTGTGGAGATGTGCTGCCTTGGGACATCTTGCTCATGGAGAGTGGGTTCTTGTCACACAGAAAGGACAAAGAAAGAATCTGGGCAGGACATAGGAAAATGAGGGCTTGCAGGCTGCTTGCTTGTGTAAATAAAGTTTTATTGGAACCTGGTCACATCCCTTTGTTTATGCCTTGCCCTTGGCTGCCTTCACTAAAATAGCCAAATTGTATGTTGCAACGTAGACTGTCTGGTCTGCAAAACCTAAACTATTTACTCTCTGCGTTGCTAGTCCCTAAACTAGGGAGTGATGGGTTTCAAAGCTGTGGGTGGCAGGAAAGGGTCGGGCAGTGCTTCAGAGGAGGACTGAGTTTCCTGTCTCAGATGCTTCAGTTGGCCACCGCCTTCCCACTAGGGAAGGGCACACAGAGCCTCCCATGCTCCTCCAATCAGACCTACAGTACCTCTAGCTGGACCTGGACAACACCTCGTCAGAACCAAAAGTAGCCACAGCAGCACAGAAGAGGACCTCTGTAGGCCAGTGGGATGGATAACAGAGCCTCAGTGTCTTCTCCTGATGGCGACAGTGCAGAGTAGCAGTCCCGGTCACTTTTTCAGTCATCTCCTCCCTCTTCTCTGGTACCCGCGTCAGGGTCCACCATAGCAGTGAACGCCACGGAGTGATGCAAGCTTAGCCGCCCTGTCTCCCCATCTTCAGTTGACACGGGCCCTTCTGAAGCTTCCCTGACATCACTGGGACGCCCAAAGCCGACCGCAGAGCAACATCTGCGCAACCAGGAGGAGAGGCCCTGCCACCCAAGTGGATGATGCTGAAACTGCCACCTAGTCCATCAGTCACCATGTCATCAGGGACGACACAACTCTTACAGTGTGGGACTGTTCCCGTGAGGATTTGTGCACCGATGAAGAGACAACTTCGTACAAGCACACACGCCAGTGCACAGTGAACTCTGTGATGCTTGCATGGAGAGCGCCATACGTCAGACACATCTGTAGAATATTCCACGTGACATCCCACCCAACCCCAGCCCCACTTAATGTACGCATTGTTCATTCTCAGAGCGCGTTGAAGGCTCTGAGACACCTTGCCACGAGTGGCCCTGGTTAAATGCAATGAGGGGTCCAGAGAAATGGCCTCATGGGTAAATGCATCTACCACCAGTGGTGATGATTTGAGCTGAATCCCTGATACCCACAAACGGTGGTGCACGACCTTCTTAACCCTGCCACCCTTTAAATAAGGTTCCTCATATTGTGGCGACCCCAGCCGTCAAAAGTATTTTTTGTGGCTACTTCATAATTGTGATTTCGCTGCTGTTATGAATCATGATGAATCATACTCCACAGGTTGAAAACCACCTTGCTAGGAGGAGAGAACCGATTCTTCCAAGCTGTCCTGACCTCCACATATATACCTATGGCACATGTACACATACACAGATAAATGTAATAAGAAATTAAATTTAGTGGGCCATGAAGCAAGACCAAAAAGACGTGTAAATGGGTAGGGGGACTAGAAAGAAGGAGGGGTTCTAAAACGGGTGGGAGGGGCTATGTGAACGGGATTCATTGTCATTTGGGGAGCAGGCCATCATGGCTTTGTTTGTGTGAGTGGGGCTATCAGTCCCAATGGGAGTAGGAGGTGAAAGCTTGAGCTTGAGAAGCTGTGGCAGTCTGTGAAGCCCTTGGGGAGATGTCTAGAAAGCAGAGTCCTCATAAGAAGCCCGTGATCCTGGTGATGAAGGATTTTCTGTTTCAGAAGAGTATGGCTACTTCTGATTGTGGTACTTATCAAGTAAATGGTGCTTAAAAAAAAAAACAGAGAGGGTGAAGAATTGTTCCTTTAAATTCTGATTCTATAAGATCCCTGAATTGGGGAATTAGGGGAGGTGGCTCATTGGATAAAATGCTTTCCAGAATTCAGGTCCCTGGCACGCATGTTAAAGCCAGGGAGGTGTGATGCATACCCATATTCCCAGCACTCCTGGGCCTGAGAAGAGGATGAAGGGGGGTCCCTGGGGCAGCCCAGCTAGCCAGACTGATGAAAGCCACGGGAGAAGTAGCTTTAGTAAATAAGCAGACAAGGATTAAGGAAGATACCAGATGTCCACCTGGACCTCCACTAAATGTTCAAGCATGTGCACCCACACCCTGTGTGCCTGCACATGTGACTGCGCTCATACAACATAATATACATGTAAGATATATGCAAATGAAGTCCATGAATTGTAATTTTAAAAATAACTAAAAGATTTTGACTGTGTTTTGAAGTCTCCATTCCTATTTAGTAAAATACAGTTGGTCTTTTGTTTTTTGGTATTCAATCCAATGAATGCGTCTGTGTGGCCCACACTATATAAACTGCAATACTCCCCCCCCAACTCACAGTTGGACAGTAGCCTTGCCCTCTCTAGAACGCCCAATAAATGGAATCTCAAAAATGTCCCCACAATGCACCTGAACTTGATCCCTGTTTTCAGTGTATCTGTAATTTTCTCTCAAACGGTAACCCACTGCGTGAAGATATCAAAGACTCATTTATCCCTTCACCGCTTGGAGTATTTTGGTTATTTCTGTTTTGGGGCTGTTATGAAAGGGGCTTTTGTGAACATTCACATAAGTATTTTCCTGTGGGTGTACGTTCTCATTTCCCTAAGGCAGGGACCACTGGGTCATAGGGCGGTATATGTTTTACTTTGAGAGAAAGCACAAAATATTTTTACAAAATATTCATGGCATTTTATATTTTCACAAGGAACTATATACGATTTCTGGTTACTGTGTATCAGAGGCAACATTTAATGTCAGAGGTTTTTTTTATTTTTATTTATTTATTTTATTTTAGCTATCCCTTAGGTGTGAAATGGTATGTGATCAAGGTTTTGCTTCTCACTTCCCTGATGGCTGATGATGCTGAATATGTTTTATTCCGCACATTGGCTGCTTATACACCTTCTTTTGTAATATGCACCCGTATTGTGACTGGAATTTTAAGTGAGTCACATGAGTTCAGTATGCACGGTTGGTGCCAGTCACTGGCAGGCCTTCTGTGTGTGACTGGTTTTCCTTAGCCGCGGCTTCCCTGCTTATTTGATCGTGATGAATTTAGTTATTATAAATTTTCAATTTCTGTAAAGTCCCTCAAGTTATTCTTTGGTCGGCGTTTCTGTATCCGAGAAATTAATGCCTAACAGAAAGCACAGATTTGCACCGAGGTCCAGGCATTTAGTATGTGTTCTAGTTTAGATAGGAAATGGCCTCCTACAAGGCTCCAGCCATTGAGAAATGACGAGGTCGTGATGACCGAGTACAATGGACGCAATGGCTGGTGCACAGTTTGGTGACATTCGGGGAGGGGAAAAACAGGATGTGGATATCAGTTGGAGGAAGTAAGTCACTGAAGCCCTTAAAGAACATCTGTTGTCACTGGTCTTTTCCTGTCTGTCCGCAGCCAGGAGAGGAGCAATCGGTTTCCGTCAAGCTCTCATGTCACAAAATGGTGGGGCACGAGCTGACGCCTCTGAGCCCATGGACCAAGCACTCTTAGGTTGTTTTCCTCCGGGGAGGCTTTGTCAGCGTGACAGAACATGACGAACATTGTTACACTTACCATATACAGCAACGGAAGACTTTCAATGTTATCTTTCTACCCGTTGTCTTTGCTATGATGCACCGTGTTTGGGGGAAGTCCAATTGGCAATAATCATGGTTCAGACAGATCCCATTGGCTAGAATACTCCACTCGTTAGGTTGTATGACTATCAACCAGGTTAAGTTGCTAGGTAAAATTGTTACAGGACCAACCCCCAATGTAAGTCCTGGCCCTGGGTCTCCATTAACATTCCCCGGGACACAGTTTTAGGGGTTTCGGAGGTGTTCTTGCATCTCCTTAGCTGGGAAAGCTAAGTGCACCCAGTAATGCCACTTTGGGTCAGAACCCTGGGTACCTTGCGCCTAGTGTCCCCTGGATCCTGTCTCATGTCCAGTCTTCTCGATGACAACTGTGTTTGGTGTCGTTTCACTGTGATAAATCTCCTCAAAGAACGGGCTTCTGCTTTCGTTGACTTCCTCCATTCATTTCCCGTTTTCTTTCCCACTGCTCTCTGTTCTACAAATTCAAAGAAATGCTGTCTTGTTTTGATCCCCCTTACATTAGATTTACTGTGCTCATGTCTCTCTGTTTTCCTGGAATAGAAGCTTATTAGCCTGTTGTGTCTAGGGCTTGTGCTGTGTCACCCCCCCCACCCCCTCCCCCGACGCCACCAATTAACCGTTGCATGTGTTTTGATCACTTGTATTATCTTTTTTTTTATGGTTTAAAATTTTCTCCAAAGACCTTTTCTTTGGTCTGTGTGTCATTTAGAAGCATTTATTTAAATCCCCAAATGTCTAGGAGTCTACCTGCTGTCTGTTTTATTTTTACTTTAATCCACTATGAATATGCCTTGTGTGGCCCATGTTCCTTTAAGATTGGAAACCACGTATCATGGCCCCAAATGGAGTCTACCCTGCTGCACATCTGGAGCAGACACCCTCATATGTGAGGCAAGCAAATATATTCCATTCCTTACCGGATGACATTTTTTAAAAATACAAATGCCAATTCAAGTCAATTTGTGCTGTTGCCCACTTCATCTATATTGTTAGTGTGTTTGTGCCTGTGAAGCTCAACGGTAACTGGCAAGCGTGCTGCTGTGTGTATCCGGTTTGTCTGTTTATCAGTTCCGTCGGTCTTGGCTGTGTGTGTTTTAACAGTCTGTTGTTAGTTGGGTACACGCCTGTGACATCTCTTCCCAGTGTTTCTTTCTTTACGATTTAGGTTGTGGCCCTGTGGTATCCCTTTCTCTGATCAGTTTTCTTTCTCTCAAGTCTTTGTCCGAAGTTAATACAGCAACGGCAGTTTCTTCTCGGGGATATTCCCATGGCATGTTTCTCTCTCCCACTACCTCCAGAAACACCTGTGTGTTTACATTTAAAGCAGATTTGCTAGGAAATCTAGTTGGGTCCCGCTTTAGTCCACTATGATAATCTCTTTTTTTCCAGGTGGGTAGTGGGCCCTCACATGTTTATAGCTGCATTTTTTCTATTGCGCTTACTCCTATTTTCATGTTTTGCTTTTTCTACCATCTCTACTTTTAACTGAATTTCTTATATGACTTAGTTTTCTCTCTTAGCTTACATCATATTTCGTTTTTAAATTATTCTAGTAGTTTCTCTAGGGTTTATAGTATAATTTCACAACTTTCAATTTTAGCTGTTAAACTTCAGTTTTAAAAAATACAGTATTTTTTATTTCTTGATAATTTCATATAATGTATTTTGATCATATCCACCCATACCCCCCCACCCAACGCCACTTCTCCTTAACTTCTTATTTTCTTTTTTCACCTGTTATCCAGTTAATGCCACCCATACATACATGAAAATGTTCAATATGAACTTTGAGGCCTTTTTAAAAATACCTTGTAGTGTTGCATTAGCAGTGTAATTACCTTATAAATGAGTAGCTCAGTGCGTTTGCACTGTTACAAAAGAATGCCTGAGACTGGATGATTAATTGAGACAGAAAGGTATTTTCCTCATGTTTTAGAGGTTAGAAGGCCAAATGAAAAGTGCCAGTATATTTGGTGTTGGGTGAAGTCTGCTTCCTTCTTCCAAGCTGGTTGATGCTGTATCCTCTGTCAGAGAGAAACACTATTCTCATGTGCTTAGAGGCAGAACAGCAAATGGGATGGACTTCCCTATCTACCCTTCTCTCTGGGTACCAAATCTCACCGATGGGGAAGGACCCCCACAATATGCTTGTCCGTCACCGTCACCACCACGCTGACCGTAACTGAACCTTGTCGCAATTGCCTTCAAACCAGAGCACAGAGCATTCTCCATTCCCTGCGCCACCCTCAGTCTCTTACGGCGGAAGCAATTCCTTCCCCTCACCCACAAACGGTTGCCATCCAATAACTTGTTGCTGTCTTTATTTTGAACAAGCTTTTGCGTGTTGGATCAGATACGGATAAAGAAAAGGTTACACACCTCCTCCTTGCAGTCTTTATGTGATATCTGGCCTACACACTTTACTTTCCATGAAGAGCTTTGGATACTTTGCAGGGCAGGTCTCCCAAAGACACACCCTCTCCACTTCCATGCGACCAGGTCCTCATTTCTTGCTCACGTGCGAAGGACAGGGGCTTTTGAATACAGGGTTCCACCTGGGTGGCTTTGATTGTCTTTGAATGCTTCAAGCAGCCAACTACGCTTGCCTCTTGCTCTCATGGTTTATGGAGAGAAGTGCGATGGTTCTTGCCTCTTGTATTAGTTAGCATTGCAGTGGCTCTCAGCCCACTCACACAGTTCCTCATGCTGTTGTGACCACAAACCGTAGAGCTAGTTTTGTTACTGCATCGTAACTGCAATTCTGCTACTGTTAAGAGCTGCAAAATAAATATTTCTGGACACAGAAGTTTGTCAGCAGGGGTCATGACCCACACATTGAGAACCACCGCTCCTGAGAACTGTAACTGGCAGAAGCCATCTTATATATTGAGGGGATTTGGTGTAGTAACTTACAGGCTGTGGTTTGGCTGTTCCAACAATGGCTGTCTCCTGGTGAAAAGGCCAAGAATATGACGTTGCTCAGTTCACAAGGCTGGGTGTCTCAGCCGGCCTTCGGTGTATGCTGGAATCCCAAGGCAGGCTCTGATAGCAGCAGAACAGATGAACTTGCCAGCAAACGTGAGGGCAAGCAGGCAAAACGTGAAAGCTTCTGTCTGCCACATCCTTTTATGAGGGCTGTTACTCGGTAGTGTGAGCTAAATCCAGGGTGGGCCTTCCCACCTCAATGACCCAGTGAAGAAAATTCTCACACTTATGCCCAGTTACTTGGGTTTTAGTTGTTTTCAGGTAGAGCCAAGTTGACAGCCAAGGTTAGCCAGTACAGTTCTATATCCATAAAGCACTTCCCCTGTCTGGTTTCTTTTGAGAATTATTCTTGATTTTCTGCAATTTGAACATGTGGTGTCAATAGACTTTCATGTTCATTGTGCTTGGTGTTCTCTGAGATTCCTAAATCTGTGGGTCCAGGATCTGTGGTTTGCCATTAACCTGGGCAAACTCTCAGCCTTTAAGCATCGCGTTTTTTCAACTCTTTCTATGTACATGTTTTTTCCTTCTGCCACATGCACCCCATGTTTTAATTGTCCTGTAGTTCTGGAATACTTTGGCTCAATTTTCCCCTTTGGTTTTCAGATGGAGGCATTTCCATTGAAATGCCTTCAAGCCTACTGACTTTCTCTTCGGCTGTATCGGTCTCATTGTCTGTCAAAGGCTTTTGTGTTTCCGTCTCTGTGTCTTAGTTTTAGCATTTTGTATTGATTCTCTGTAGGTTAGCCATCACGCTGATTTTGTACACACCCCCCTGCCCTGTTTTTACATGCTATCCATAAACATTTTTTCCGTTTATCCCCTCATGGTTACAATTCTTTTAAAAATCTGAGCTGTGAATCCTAACCAAACATAACCACCGGGTGTCTTGCAATATTGTGAAGTTGGTAACGGCATGAGTTTTGGGGGTAGGTAGGTCCCTAGCATTGGGATTCCAGAACTACTTCTTAGCATTGCAGTTTCCAACAGGATGTATTAAGAACAAAATGTGTTAGCCTGCAAAGACGTTAGAATAACTTCCATAATAAGGTCAGGATTCTTTGGATGTGAGATGGTGACGACAAAGGCTTTTGTAAAAGGACCTTGCATCTGAGAGTCCTTTGCTTTGCTGCCCTCTCTGATGGAGACACCCCCTCTAGATCTTTTCTCAGTTGACTGTCTCCCCGCATTATGCCCCTTTGTACAGTTGTCGTCACCGTGATGAAGCCTTCCATGAGCATTCTGTATAAAGATGCATCCCTCCCCTTCTGCTACAAACCTCCAATTTTATTATCTACATTATTCCACAGTGTGGTAATCTCACATAGTATACACTTCCTTATTCACTGATTTTTTTTTCAATCGCATTCAAACTAAGTGTGTAAGCTACTTTAGGATGTGTTTTATCTTCAGCTTTCAAAGAATAAAATGTTTTAGGACAATTTTCTCTGTATTCAGATAAAGGTAATATTTCAAGAATATTGAATAACATTGGTTGATAGGGAAGTCCTGTGTATATGTCAATAAAGCACTGTTGGCCAACAGGGAAGCAAGATAGGTGGGACTAGGAGTTGAGGAGGATTCTGGGAAAGAGAAACCCAGGCAGACATCTTGTAGCCGCCATAGAAGTAAGAGGTCCAGACCCTTTTCTCTGGTAAGAGAAATACTTAGATCAGCAATTATGGGTTAAATACTTAAGTCAGAGATAGCCAGTAAGAAACCAAGCAAATGGCCAACAGCATCATAATTAATATAGCCTCCTGTGTGGTTATTTGGGACTGATGCGGCTCTGGAACCAGGCTGGCAGGAAGACAACACTCTACAATTGGTGAATATTCTTTAAATGCTATGGTGCCAATGCAAATGAGGCAACGGTTTAGAGACCCATTCTCTGAGCAAACGGGCATCACAAAAGCAGGAGACAGCACGTATGTGTGCCCAGGTCTGCCTGGAGGTCCCAGCCCTTACCTCTGAGCCACCGACTTCTAACACCTTCTGGCTTTCTCTTTCAGTATGAATACTTCAATGCTGTGCTGATCAATGAAAGGGACAAAGATGGGAACTTTTTGGAACTGGGAAAAGAATTCATCTTAGCCCCCAACGACCACTTTAATAACTTGCCTGTGAACGTCAGTCTGAGTGATGTCCAAGTGCCAACGAACATGTACAACAAAGGTAAGATTCCTTGCTAATGCTCCCATCAGGAGCACACACTGAGCATATCAACACGTCATCTATGCCTAGTATCCTTCAGGTGGGGTCAGCATGAACCTGTCTGCCTGGAGGCTCTGTTCTCCATGTCAGTGTGCAGTGCAGATGTCAGCAGATATCACTTACTTTAGCTCTGCTGGCTTTGCAGTATCTGTTACAACTGGCTAGCTACTGAGCAAGCTGTAAGCACGGGTGTGTTAACAGATGTATCTGCAAAAATCACCTTGCCAGATTAAGCATGCTCACTAACCCAGTTTATCCCTCCTTTTCTCTGCTTTCCTTCCTTGGTGGTATTTAAGAAAGGAGGAGCTTCCGTGTGGCAGCTGTAGGACAAGCCATGTGCTGTCCTCTTCCCTTCCAGCATAGAGGAGTGTGGACATAGCAAGGTTCCACGTGTCCAGGTTTGACTCCTCCAAATCCATGCTTCACATGGACACTGAAGTTATTTTCCCAGCATTCCTGTCTGCCCGTTTGAGTTGGAAATTCGGTGGCCAAGGACTGGGCCCTGGTATCCAATGGCTAATCTCCCTGTTACACAGGTTTATGGTTGTGATCTTAGATGCACCTCTTGAGGTTACAGTTCCTCCCTTCTGTGATGTGTGTGTGTAAATAATAATCATGTACAAACTGGCTATGGTGGCACACTCTTGTAACTCTAGCCTTTTGGAGGGAGAAGCCGGAATATTTCCTCTTCTAAGGCCAACCTTGGGATACATAGTCAGAGGGTATAGAATGGTGTTTATGTAGCTCTATGCATTGAGCTGTCAATTTGGAGAGATCCAAAGCATATTTAGCTGAGCTGCTGAGTTGCTCTGAATCACCAGTTAAGGGGCTTGACCAACCACAAGCTTCCAATTCTGTATCTCAAGGATTTTTTTTTCTTGTGCCTGTGTCTTGTGGCTGGACACTTAATGGCTCCCTTTCTTGGTTTGCCTATTACTTACCCTTCAGAGTATGGGGAGGCAGCCCCCATTTCATTAACTATCCTGAAAGGTATTAGGGATTCCATGGTGAACCAAACATAGCCACCATCTTCAAAGAATTTGCAGCCTGGTATGGAGTAGACTGGTAATGAGGTAGCCGAAAACTGGGTGTCACCATTATAGGCATATCTCTGCAAGCCAGAGCACAGCGAAGTCCAGGGAACAGGCCTTCCCTTGCTCATATGGATAGGGAATAAGTAGCTATTCTTCCTCAATCCTCTTTTGAAAGGTGCCATCAATCTAGACTGCCTTCGGGGAACTTGGGACTGGGCCATTTCTGGGTTTCTTCGGGACCAAATGGAGCCTTGGCTTGTCATCCGGCATTGCCCAACAGAGGGGTCAGCCCTCCAGGATAGCGGTAGTAGCTGATGAAGAGTTAAATAAAACTGCCTCTTTTTGCGGTGTTGCTGGCAGAAAAAGCTTTTACTGGAGTTAAATATGCTCTGAACAGAAGATGAAAAATGAACATGATTTTATAGAGTAATTTCAGACATGAAACAACCCAGAATGGTCTTTTAAAACATGACAGTGACTTCAAGGTTGGTTGAACCATTAGCACCATGATAGAGATTTAATTGCATCCTGGGATTTAAAGGGATAATTGTACCTTTCAGTGGCAGTAATGTGTAGGGGACTCACATTGTCATTGGTCACACAAGCTTTAAAATCTCCTCATGAAGATTGCTAGGCAGAACCCTAACGGTCTGAGGATTTGGGCTATAGGAGATGAATAATTAGATTTAAGTCATCCTTGGCAGTCCTTGTGGGATCTGCCTGTCACCTCCTACCCAGGTTCAACTGTCACCCTGCCAGGCTGTGGGAAGTGAACCAGGGTCAGCCAGGGGCTATATCTTGTCTCAGCCAGGCAAGGAGTAACTGCCCATGGGGGGGCTTTAAGAAAATTCTTAACTCTATTCTAACTCAAACCAGCCTCCCAAAGTCTCTTTTCATGTTTAGAAGGCCTCCCGCTCAGATCTAGTTACTGATGACATGTACACAAAACACATGCTCTGGGCTTGGTCCCTGGCTCTCATGTGCCTGGGGTGGAAACCTAGCCTTCAGCAAAGGAATCCAGGGCACGGGTCTTCTCCCCCAGCAGTTTGGACCCCGTGAACAGTGTTTGATGCTTCTGAGTTGCTGCTGTGTGCTTCATTGTGGAGAGGAATTTCCAGCTGTAGGAGAAAGTGGTGGATAACTCTAAAAGCAACCCCCCCCACTTTCTGCCTCCGTAGCAACCAGGCCAGGGCTTCCCTCTGTGGTTGCCACGCTATGGTTGCCATTTTCTTAGCTATAGAAGATACTGCGGCTTTAATACATGGTGACAGATAGGCAAATCCCACAGGGACTCAAGAGAGCCGGTTTTTCTGGGCTCTATAGACAAGCCTTTGAGTAGTCTTTGGCTTTGGATACGGTGGAGTCTTTACTAACCATTCCTAGCCGATCTCGAGGGGCTGTGAGTCTGACCCCGAGAGACAGGAACGTCTGTGTCTCTAGAGCTGTGTCTCCCAGAAGTGAAGTGCAGGGCTGGAACTTTTGTGAAGCTCTGGTGGTCAGGCAGAGGATTGGGAAAACCAGCACCCTTTTGCTGAGTGTCTTTTAGGCATGTCCAACCTTTGACATTGCAACCCGATGCAATTTACAAAGCTCACACCCAAGAAGTCCACAGTGGAGCTCTAAAATCAGTCACAAGTTAACTTCATGGTGTTTCACTGAGCTTCTGGCTTTGTGTTGGGCTACATTCATAGGTATCTTGGAGTCCATGATGCCCCAGGGGTCACCAGTAGGGTGCACTCTAAGAAGGCAAAAGCATGTAAGATTTGTGTACCCATGCCATGTGTAGACATATACACACCTGTACATCTTAGGCGTTATGTGCGGGTGGTGTGTATACATATGCGTATGACCCATGTGTATGTGTGAAAGAAAATGCCTTGTTCTCCAAGCCGACGCCACTGTTTCCAGTTCTCTCCTCTGTCCCCCCAGTTGATAGACAGCCCCTCCATTCTTTCCAAGTGACTTCCTCCTCGTTTCATCGCTCAGCATTAATTCCTGTTACCCTTGCCTTCCCCATCTCTGCTTCTTCAACGCCCATCCTTTTTGAAAAAAACTTAAAATAAGATAACAGCCCCGATGCAGCCTCCTTAGCTCCTCCAGACCTTGGCGGTGTACATGCCTTTGTGTCCTGGGCATGTGCTGCTTCTGTGCCTTCTCTCTGCCCTTGGCCTGCAGCGCCAGCCCTGGTGTCCCTTTGTCTTAGGCTCCCTGCGGGTTATTTGCTGATGTCTGCTCGCCTAGTCAGCCAGCACTGAGATGACGCTCCATGGTTTTTGCAAGCAGCAGAGAACATGCTCTGGCTAATTCGAATGAAAGAGAAACTATAAAGACACCGGGTGCTTTACAAACCTCCGACAAAAGAAGGAAGGCTTGGAATAAGTTTGCTTAGAACGGGGGCTGCTGGGAGCCAGGGCCAGATCCAGAATCTGCCTGCTGAGAATCTTGCGTCCCTGTGGCTTACACCACCATCAAATCTGTGATGACACACACGTGTGCATCTCATCTCTTCCTCCATGACTTGGAGTGCATCATGAGTTACACGCTGGAGGAGGCTTTGCTAGAAATTAGGAGTAGGTAAGGATGCCTGGCACGTGGTGGCCACAACAGTATGAATGCTGTGGCTTCAATGGATGTGTCCCTTAAAATTCATAGTTAATACCTCGTCACAGGGTGAGGGGCGTCAGAAAGTAGGTCCCTTGGGAGGTACTGAGGAGCTGAACTCTGGGGTTGAGGGGGTTTCTGGTTAGTGATACTGGGATACTGAGCATGGGAGGTTGGGCTCTGACAGCTTCTGGTAGAGTCCAAGAAATGCTCTGTGGAGTCTCAGAAGTCTAGTCAGGACACGGTGGGCGGGGTGGGGGTGGGGAAGCCATCAGAAGCTCATGGAAGCTATGAGGCTAGGCGGCTAGAGTTGACAACTTGATCAGGAAGTGTTGTGTAGTGTACCTTGGAATATTTTCACCCTAAAAGACTAAGAAGGAGGGGCAATCTGGATCTTGCTTGGAGAACATCCAGGGGAGAGGAACGTGCGTGGCTCAGGCCTAGAGGGCGATGGTGGGAAGCCCAGGGCCTGGAGTCCCAGAGTGCAAGTAGTGCTATCTAGAATGATGAACCCGTGAGGGAAGGAACCCCAATATGATACCCTGCGTGTGGTACACAGACAACAAACGCTTGCTGCAGGGAGCAAACGAGTGAAGGGAAAATTGAAAACTCGATTGCGTTTTAATCCTGCATGGAAGAACAGAAGTTCTGCTGAGGAAGTACCCGGGTTTGCTTCTTCCTCTCATTGCTTTGCTGGGGCAGGGATGGGGGGGGAGTACACACTGCCCCAGCAGAGGTGATAGGAAGGTATGAATTGCAGGATGATGTTTAGGATATCCGTTTATGTTCTAGGCTTCCCAGAGGAAGTACCAGTCAGACCAAGCGTGGGCCCTCGGGCTATGCTGCACTTGGAGGCCCTGTGAAATGATAGTAGCTTCCGGAAAACCCATCCCCAGTGTTGCAGAGGCTGAGGGACTGGTTTGTCTGCTGCAGTGCAACAGGTTCTTCCAAGACAGCTCAGAGACAGAGACAAGGTCTAACGAGGCAGACTCTAGTCTCCGGCTAAGAAGACGAGTATGTGCTGTAGGGCAGTCAGGCCCCCTCTGGCTTTGCATCTGTCAGATGTCTCAACCTATTTTTCAAGATAAAATGCAAAATGCATTTTGCCAAGCACTTTCCCTCTTAATTACATGTGTATATGCTGAAGAAAATTTAATCCATATGTTTCTGATTTGTTTACACAGAAATCATTAAAATGTTGTTTACGAAGAGCCATTTGATGTGCAAGAAGCCTTCACAAGCCCTTTAAAAAAGCCGTTTAAAGTTTCTTGCTCTTCTTTTTGCATATGTGGGTGGGGGCAACATGGGGGGAAGGGGGTTAGCGAGCACCAGGGCTGACCTGGTAAGGGTAGAAATGAATTCCAACTCTAATGGTTTGTTTTCTTCTTGGGATTCTGAACCGAATCCGGTGGAGGCTCGGCTCCTGCCTTCCTGCCTGTCTGCTGGCTCCTCTAGAGTGTGGAAGTGAGGGCTATGGAATAGAATTCAGGGTCAAGATTAGAGAACTCAGACCAAAGCAAGGCCTCAGCTCCAGAGAAAAACAATCAAGACACCTGTCCTCCCCCCCCCAGCCTGGTAGCTGCTTGATTACCAGGGTCCTCACCAAGGCCCCCTGGAACTACCTCTGGCCAAACCTCTAGTGTGAGCGGAAGGATTCAAGTCCAGCGGACAACTCCTCTACACTTCCCAATTTCTGTGCGTGCACACAAAGGCCAGCATGTGTACACACACACACATTTGCATTTTTTCCACAAGTGCTATTAATGGAAGAAGGGCATCACGGTGCCTTTTATGCCTCTCAACACTGCAGGCTGGTATTTGGCTTAGAGATTATACATAGGTAGAAAGAAGGATGGATGGATGCATGTATGTCATGTAACCTCCCTTAGAGGTGCGCGGTCCCTACTGCTTCTTACTGTCCATGCGTGTGGTCAGTACATGAGCATGACCCCTCCCAGCATCTCAGTGACAACAATTCCTTAGGCTATAAGCTACAGTCAGGATGAAATCTTTCCATCTCCTCTGTCTAGCATTGAGTCCAAGGAGGCAAACCTTGGTGGCATCACTCTAGCTACCATTGCTGCAGGTGGAGAATGAGTTTGTGTCCTTACCCAAGTCTTCTGTGACACCATCCCTACATCCCTGGGCTGCTTCCACTCCAGCCACTGCCCTGTGATGCTGTAGGGTTGTTTCCAAAGCCACCAAGGAAGCTTTGGATAGTGGTGGGACTTGACCGGCAGGGTTGCTCGGGACTGGGGAAAGTCTTTCACCCTCTGAGCCTCCGTTTCCTGGTCTATAAGGCTGCAGGTCATTTGTAGCATTGAAGGAAGTGGGATTATAACATCAAGCATAGTGCCTGGCATAAAGACTCCTTGTGTTTTGTTCGTTTGTGATTCCCTTTCTCTGCCATTGCAGAATGGTAACTTTATTTAATTAACACTCTTATGCAACATACTTTGAACACATCTCCCCTCCCCCAGATCCTCTCCACTTTCCTCCTGACCAACTTTATGCTTTCTCTCTCTTCTCTTTTACAACAGAGCAAAGCCAAGAAACAAAAACAAAAATCAAAACAGACAAAACCCAGTAAGACAATAAAATAAAAAAGGCCAAAATAGCAAAAAGAAACAAAAAGTTCACAAAAATACTGTTGAGTACATTTTGTGTTAGCTAACTACTCCTGGGCACGGGGTCTGCCCTAGAGTGTGGTTTACATATCCAATGATACTCCAGTGGGAAAACTAATTTTCCCTTTGCCAGTGGCAATCAATTGCAGATAACTTCTCGGCTAGGGGTGGGGCCGGGTGTTCACTCCCTCCTCTCAGTGCTGTCTACCTTGAGCCTGTGCCTGGTGTGCGCCCACAGTCTCTGTGTTCTCATATGTGCGCTGGTTCTGTTGTATCTGGAAGACACTGTTTCTTTGGTGTCATCTGTCTCCTCTGGCTCTTACAGACTTTACACCTCCCTTTCCCTGTGGGAGAGTGTCGGGAGTGGAGGACAGGGTGACGAAGACGTCCCAGTTAGGACTGAGAGTCCCAAAGTCTCACCATCTCTGCATATTTTCCTATTGTGGGTCTCTGGGTTCATTCCCATCTACTGCAAGAAGGAGTCTAATGTGGGTGGAGTCTTCACTGGTCTATCCTTGTAACAGTCTGTCATTAGGAGTCAATTAGTATTAGTATTTTAGTATTAGGTTTTCCCCTAGACGTAAGGCTTGGTCACTTTAGCAGTGTCAGGTATTGGGTTCCATCTCACGGAGTGGACCTGAAATCTAATAAAAAATGGTTGGTTACTCCCATAACGTCTGCACACCTATTACACCCGTATATGTTTGCAGGCAGGTTGCTGTTGTGGGTCAAAGGGTTCGTTATGGGTTGATAAGGATGACGACCTTTCTCCTCAGATAGCATGCAGAGTACATTCCAGGACCATGGATGCTAGTCAGTAGGTGTGGTTCTCTTAGACTCTAGACTACAGACAGCTGCAGATGGCACATGCTCGCCCACGTTGCCCTGTCCAAACCTGAAGAGGATGCTTGCCTCCTAGCACAGAAGTTCCTTCCCAGCACCACTGTTGGAAAGCCAAAGTACGGCAGCAAATGGGAATCCAGAGAACTGCCTTTTTGTTTGTTTGTTTGTTTTTACGAGACAGGGTTTCTCTGTATTGTTTTGGAGGCTGTTGGTCCAGCCCGGCCTCGAACTCATAGAGATCCGCCTGCCTCTGCCTCCCGAGTGCTGGGATTAAAGGCGTGCGCCACCACCGCCCAGCGATAACTGCCATTTTTAACAGGCTACCTCGCCCATCTTTGTCCTGGTCGTGCTAGATTCCAGGACTGGGATCTTCCTGAGGTCTTTATTTTGGGTCCACATCTGTCTGGGTTGCTTTCCCCTTCCCCCGATCATCCGGACAGAGCCATCCTTTCCTAAGAGCCCAGTCTCCTTTACTTCTTTGTCTATGGCCCTAGCCTTCTCCCCAGAGCTTTTCTCTGGCCCCTCATATATGTCCCCTAGGAGTTCTGACCCCTCTCTCTCTTTTTCTGTTCATCACGTTATATCTGGCTTCTTTTTGCATGAGTATAGCTCCTTGAACTTTGGGGTACAGAGCTGTCCCTTTATCTCGTTGGGGATGTGCCAGAGGACCCAGACATCCACAGAAATCACTGGATTAAACTGAGTCCCACTGTGCACAGTCCTCTGGCCCCTTTGCCTGTTTGTTTGTCCTTTGTGCTGTCTGTCTGTGTGTGTAAGTTTTACTTTTCTTCATGTTTCGGAAGCTACTGGTCTGTAAGTGTATGCCTCACATGCCACTGTTCTCTAGGTTGTTTAATTCATCTTTTTGATCTCCCACTTTTAAAGGTATGGAAATCAAATGGAGCCTTGCTGTTGGATGGAAACCAGACCTAGGCTAGAGAAACTCTTAAGACGAAGGTTGGGGCAGAAAGAGTCTTGGCCCCACGGCGATGATTGACAGTGTTTCCTTCCAGTCCCCTGGCCTGATTCTGACATTCCTGAACCATGACAGTAACTGTCCAGAGTCCAAGTGTGTAATTGGTTTATTTTACCTCTTAAGAAAATGACTTAAAATGTGAAGTTATTCCGAGATAATAACCTTGCTCGGGCACTTGTCATGTGGACTGCTTTGAGTGGCAGAAGAAACGGAAGGGGGGGGGCGTTTAACACCCTGGGAATGGCTGCGGTGGGCGCTGCAGCTGGGGTGACAGGTGGGAAGGCAGGTTAAGAATGTTCTCCCTGGTCCAGTTCAACCTGTTACCCACTCCACTCCTGTGCCTGTGAACGAGGAACCACTTTGCTAAGGAAACACAGGTTGGCCAATGAAATTTAACAAGAAACATGGAGACAGTCAGGAAGTCCTATGGAATGCCCCAGGCTTTCTTGGTAGCAATATCCGGGGTGCTTAGCCCTTGTTCATGGCCTGTGAAGCATGAGTGATATTCCTTCCCTATGACTCGGTGCACCGCTCTCACAGAAGGGCTAAGTCCTGACTCTTGCTTATGTATGCAATCTATTCCTTCCCTATGACTCGGTGCACCGCTCTCACAGAAGGGCTAAGTCCTGACTCTTGCTTATGTATGCAATAGACACTCTGGTAGCACCTGGCACTGGGAGTGGTTGTGAGGATTCGATGGAACAGTGTGTGTGTGTGTGTGTGTGTGTGTGTGTGTGTGTGTGTGTGTGTGTGTTAGGCATTGGGCCCTGTGGTGCTTTGTGGTAAAAACTTTGAGACAGTCGTGATTGTGAGTGTCATTCTAAGAAGGGTGACAGTGGAGTCCCCGGTGGTATGGCTCATGCCTGGGGATGTCTGTGACTCTGAGCCAAGAGGCATTCGTTTTTCTCCCGTGTCTCACAAACTTACCACGTCAGTTGTCATTCCTGATACTCGGTGAACAGAGTGTGGTGTGAGATCAGAGATGCAGGTCCTAAGGGTTGAACTACCCCTTCCTTAGGTGTCCCTGTCACCATCTGCACAGGTGCCCTAAGCTCACTCATTTTCCTCGGACTTAGAGAAGCTCTTTGTGTGGAAGTCGACGTGGTTTTCATTAGTGTCGTTGTCGATAGTATGGTGTGTGGCTTGACGTAGTAATGATCGCTTTCCTCTTGTCTGGGACTCGGGGCTCCCACAGGGACCTGGGGATTCCAGCTGTTGTGTGTCACCAGCCTTGGGAGAGACATGAAGAGAGTCTTTTCTCACATTCTTCTGTTTTTCACAAATCCAAGCTAATGGAACCCTCTGTCCTTTAAAATGCAGTGCTTACCAGCAAGAATGTCCTTGTAGACATGGACGCCATCAATTTTCTTCCTTTAGATAACACGTGGTGTTTATTGTGTGCCAGGCACATGATTTAGTACAATGTCATCCTACACATAACTCAGCAATATAGGAACTATATTAGTCTTGGTCACCAGATGAGAAAATTGAGGTTATGGAGTGCCTATGAATCACTCAGTAAAGTAGACAAGTCATATGAGCCCAGCATGGTGACTCCAGAACCCCCCAGTCACAAAGCTTCTCCGTCCTGTGCCCTGCCTGCCACCATTTCTACCACCCCAAGGGTCTGCCTGTGTGTTTAGCAAGCTGCATCCTGGGTGTTTACATGCACACTTCACATGTGCAGAAATTTCAAGTCTCCATTTTTGTCAAATTGTGCTATTTTCTTCCCAGCATGTGAAAAATCCATGCAAAATGAAAAGTACTCTTACTTTACATAAACACTTCCAGTCTCCTCCCTTCATCAAATCATGTTACAGCAGAGAGTGTTCTAAAAATGTAAAACAAATTCTATTTATCAGAGTACCAATAAGTACCAGCTATTTGTACTTGCTGGAGATGAGACAGATCCACATTTAATCCTGCAAACCTCCACATCCAAATACACAGGAGATGAGGGAGGGAAGAAGGAATGATTTACAATGCAAAAAAAAAGGCACTTGGCACAGCCAGAGAGTGCACTGTAATGTGCTTATAGTTTGGATATGAAATGTCCTGCACAGGCTTATGTGTTTGAACACACTGGGATGTGGATGCTAGTGACCTGTTACAGAGCTCAGGGGCTAGGGATAGAAGGTTGTAGGTTGACTAGATTTCGGGCACAGAATCTCTGTTTCCTGATACATCAAGATGTAAAGAACCCTATCTGCACCCTCCTTGCCTCTGTGTCTACCATGTCTTTCCTGCAAGGATGAACTGTACTCTCTTACACAGTAGCCCAGTTCTCTCTCTCCAGTAGCATCATCCAGGTATTTTGTCACAGCAAAAATAAAAATAAAATAAAATAACTACTACAGAAAACACATCCTGAGAAGTGGGGTCAGCATTACTGTGATAAGCCTGACCGTGAGGTTCAGAGGCCTTTGAACTGGCTTGCAGGAGGGGTGTGGAAGAGTTTGGCAGTATGAGCTAGGAAAGCCCTAGGACACTATAAGCCATTCCGGTAGGATTTTGTGTAACCAGAATACTAATAGAAACACACACACACACACACACACACACACACACACACACACACACACACATATATATATATATATATATATATATATATATATATGTTTTAGAGGGGAAGGAAGAGTGTGTTGGGAATAGAGGTAGAAGTCATTCATGTTACATTCTGGAAAAGTATTTGGCTATGTCCTTTCCATGTCCTGAAAACTTGAAGGAGTCTAAAAAAAATGACTGATTTGTTTAGCAAAGGAAATTTCAAGGCAGTGCAACATTTAGGCTGTAGCATGGTTACTGTTTACTGGCTTTAGTCTGATTTATCCTAAGTGTAAGTGGGACCGACCAACCGGAAAAAAAATGTGAAAGATATATAGTTGGTGAAGAAAGGAAAACAAGTGAGTTTATTGTTGTAAAGTATCTGAAGGCAAAATGCCTGGAGACAAAGTTGCAACTACAGGTGAGCAATTAGCATAAGCAAAGAGGATCTACCGACTTGGCCGGGAAAGCACAGAAGGTACTGAGAAGGTAAGACCTCAGTCATTAGGAGCCTCCAGGAATGATAATGAAACTTATCTTTAGAAAAAAGTCATTTCAAAGGATGGAACTTTAAAAGTGAGTGGCCGAACAGGGACTACCACTGCAGAGGTAGTTTGCTTCAACCGTATCACCTAAGGGCGTGTTTTTCAAAGGTCAGCCATTTAGAATCTTGAAGGACCCTTGCCGCTCTAGTGAAATCTAGAGCCATCAGAACTTGATGACATTGGACATTTTTGCTGGTTTTACTGGCAGATGGAAAGCAGCAGTTACAGTGCGGGAGGCTTCTTGTACCAAGTTACAGCAGTTACAGTGCGGGGAAGCTTCTTGTACCCAGGTTCCAAAAAATTTACTGAGTCTGGGCAATGCACATAGTAGGATTTATTCCTTGCATGGAACTCCAAAGCCAACGTGTATAAATATTTCCTAAGCTGTTTTAGCCGGATATTGTATGTATGTATATATTGTGGCAGCAATAGTCCTTTAATACAGATGATGCTGGCCTGGGAGAGAAGAAGTTTCTCTCTAGAAGGATTCTGTGGAAGGTCTGCTGATGAGTGTCAGAACCAGGGGGGCACCTCTCCTCAACCGTGAAGAACATTTTATATTTTGAATATAAATGAACTCAAGAATTTCGGGGTCAGACTGGAAACCCAGACAGATCTGAAGTATGGCTTTCTATACTGGAGAAGCAGCTGTGCAGTCTTGTCTGTGTATCCCTTCATACTGAGCCAGTAGGCTTACTGGGAGACTCTTTGAAATGCAGCCCCTAGGCTTTCATGGACTTTTGGAAGTAAGAGAGGTCCTGATGGAGACCCTTGACTTCTGTGACCAATGATGTACACAGGGCAGTCCTTTTATCTTACTCACCGTCTCGGACACCATGCTGGAACCTAGTGCTGCGCCAGGGACATGTGTTACAGGGGAGTCTGTGTCAGAGCTCCCGTGTAGGCTGGGTACTTCCTGGCAGCATCACAGGTAGGTCTTGAGAGCAGGGTTCCCAGTCTCAGATATAGTCTGCGTTCAGGGTCACTCTGTCTTCAAGGTGACGTTTCAATGCCCATGCCTTAGGTTGCTAACATAGAACACTTAGTGGTCTTACAAAGTTCTCCTGCTATCTCTTGCCACACAATGTAGACATTCCGGTTTTCCAATAACTAAAGGGCCATTGTCTTTCCTCTTCATTCTGAAGGCAAAGTTCATTTTTGTACATCTCCAATCTTGTTCCTCTCCCCCACCCCCATTTCATGACTATAAGGCAAGTCCTGAGAGGTTCTGCCTCGACAGCTCTATTTTACTGCTGCTCATTCAGAGATCGTCTTTCTGTGCGTCTCCATGTGCACAAAGATGCTACGTGCTGTTATTTTAACCTCCGGCAGCGGATTAATCCACATCTTTAGAGATAAAGCACTGTAGAATAATTCTACATAGTCTCTTCTACCAAGGTGAAATCCAGACTGCAACTAAGTCCTCACTCACATCTGGCCTTTTCCATTGGTGCATGAAAACAGCTGATCTCTCAGGGCATTTCTTCTTCTCTTGTGTCAGCTTTAGTCAAGTTCACGAGCTAGCTCTAAGGGCCTTCAGCCGTATCTAACCTTCAGAGAGTTTCCAGGGCACACTTTCATGTTCTCCACTGGGGAACTGGCAGATCAAAGAGCTCATGAGGAGAGTTATTTGAAGCTTCAAACTTATGACTCCTAGGGGTCCCTGTGATGGGCCAGCATCTGTAAAGCAGTGGAGGCTCCCTCCACTGGAGTGGGAGCCCGGGGAAAGGCTAGACCCACCTTCTCCATGTTCCTGTGGAAGAAGTGGTGGCAGTTTGTCTTGTTACAAACCAGGCTGCACAGAACATCTACAAGCTGTTGTTCTTGCTCTGTTCCCTTGGATATCAAGAAAGGGTTACCATCCTTTTCACAAAAGCAAGCAAACAAACAAACAAAAATACACACACACACACACATACAAAACGTAATTGCTTTAGTTGACATACAAAATAATGGGTTTTATTGTGATGCATTCCCATATATACGCCATTTTATTTTGCTCACATTCCCCCAAACTACGGCCCATTCCTTTCCCCCCTCTCACCCTTTTCTCCTGCTAGCCCCTCCCCTCCCCTGCCCCAGGTAGTCTCCCTCATGCTTTCCTTTATGTGGATGGAAATAGTTAAATATAAATTCTTCATATAAGAGATAACATTGTGGTTTGGATTTCCCACCCTTTTTATTCTCTATTGTTCCTAACTCCCCTTTTCCTTAAGCCCCATCATTCCCTGCAATGTGTCCTCCTGCTTTCCTGTCACGTGTATTTTTAAAAATATAGACTGTTGCATAGGAGAGACAGCATTCGACATTTGTCTCTGAACCTGGCTTACTTCGTTTACCAGGGCTATCTTCACGTCCCTCTTCTCACCTTGTGAGTTTTCTCTTGCCCGTCTGCCTTGGGATAACTCCTACCATTTACTCATTGGGAGTGACATCATGTCATATCGGGAGGTAACAAAGGGATGGTTTAATCAATTATTTGCTAATTTGTTTCTCTATTGTGGATTAAGATAGGACCATCCCAAGAATTCATATGTTGCATCTCAGAACCTTCAGAATATAACCATAGGCAGAGGTAAGATCTTCAAAAGGGTAATTCAGTTCAAATGAGGCCCTTTAGAATGGAGCTCTAATCCAATATGGGTGACTTCTATAAAATGAGGGCAAGGTAGTGAAGGAAAGACCACTTAAACACAGACCCAGGTTTTCAGAGTCAGAAACCAGCCCTGCCAGAACCTGGACTTTGTGTCTCTAGAACAAGGAGAAAACACATTTCTGTAGAATTATGACAACCTGAGCCAACAATGCATGTTCTTTCTTCCAAGGAGGATTTGAGGCAGGTATACTTATTGTTCATAGCTGAGTGTGAACTGAAGACCTCCACATGTCATTGGGACTCACCTGGGTCTTAGGCAGTTCCTTGTTGACACTTAATATTTTCTTGGGTTTGGGTGTTACCATGGCAAACTCTCAGTGTCGAGCAGTTACTGCAGCAAGGGCTGGCCTCAGTTAGGCATTATCAGTGTGGCTGAGATGGTGATTCACATATGGAAACAAAGTGTAGGGTTGCTGGACAGCCACAGCATCAAGGAACTTCCTCCGTGTCCTGTATCAACCCTGGCCCTTTCCACACCCAGGGGTTAGCATGTCAAGATACGGCCTTTGATAATGGCAGTTGGTCAGCACCACCAAGCCCACTGTAAACCTTGACAGTTGTTTAGATATCATACAGTAGTCTTCCTTCAGCTACAGTTGAATGTAGCTGAGCAAAAGTGTCCTCTGTAGTGGGTAAGCATGTGTCTCCTTCCATAAGGGACTCCGGATCAAGGGATCTGGAGCCTCACCATGGGCTCAGCCCTCTGCCTTGTCCTTCTCTGTCATAACAAAGAAACGTGGCTTCATGTTCCTGTAGACTTAGCTCAATCCACATAAATTCAGCTCTGGCATAGGAGCCTACCCCCTTAGACAACCCAGGATTTCCAGTTTAAGCAGCTCCTTTTCCTAGTGAGTAACTTGGTTGTAGGAGGCCAGCAGCACACCTTTAGTTTGTGCCAAGGAAAGTCTTATCTTCTGTCTCCAGGCCTGTGGCACACATTTCTGTATCATGGCTGGCTAGATTAGCAAGAATTGTTTCCGAGATAGTGTCTCTAGAGGGATGTGGCTCACATTAGCACAAGTGTTAGAAATCAAAGTCAAATGTCCTGGTGGCAATGGATGGAGACCAAGATTGGATTTCAAAGGGGTAGTGACAGTTACCTTGGTTGATGAGAAGTCCAGTTCTTGGCCAGCACTGAATGGCTTAAGCCTTGGCCAGTGCAGTATCAGCCAAGAAGTGTGACAGAGAACACAAGAGTATTTGTCATGTCTTATGTGTCTGCATTAAAAATACAGGCAGAGAGGCAGACTGCAGCTCTCTGAAAATTGAAATAACTTGCCAGAGGGAGGATGATTTGTTGACGATGCTTCTCATACCCTTCTACACAGACCTTTAGGGGACTGGAGTTCATTCCTTGGACAACAGTTAGTGTGTGTGTGTGTGTGTGTGTGTGTGTGTGTGTAGGAGTGAACCCCACAAAGCTATTCACCCATGAGGGCGGAGACATGTAAACTGACACAGGTAGATATAAAAGGAAGTGAAAGAAGAAGGAACCTCCCTTTTCTCCTGGAAGCCAGCCACGCTTCTAACTCCTGGTCTGTGCGACTCTCTCTCTCTCTCTCTGGTAAATAAATATATTGTTTTCCATATATAACATTGAATATCGTTATGTGTGTGTGTGTGTGTGTGTGTGTGTGCGCGCACGCGTGCACATGTGCGTGCCATAGTGCTTCTGTGGATGTCAGAAAACAACACTGGGTGTTGGTTTGAGGCCAGGTCTCTTTTTTGATGCTTGTTGCTGCTTATGTCAGTCTCACCAGCTTCTGGGGGTCCTCCTGTCCCCACCTCTCATTTGCCATAGGCACACAAGGATTACAGATGTGTGCTATCATGCCTAGATCTGGTGGGTTCCAGGGACTTGAACTCAGGTCCTCTCACTTGTTCGTGAAGTGCTTTACCCATGGAGTCCTTTCTGCAGCCCCAAGAGCTGACTCCTGCATGTATTCTAGCGCGAGTTTTTCACCAGCCTCTCTTATGTAGTAACAGGTAAGGAGAGGCATGGAATCTGTGCTGGCCCCTCTCATTCTGAGATACATGGTGTCCCTTGTCTGGCCTAGCAATGCGAGGCTTCCTTTGAGTTCAGTCTTAGAAGCTGAGTCAGATCCTTCACAGGGAGAGCCCTGCACCCCGTGCTTCCTTCCTGCAGGTGCCTCTGATACACTGTTGCCTCCGAACATCTTACTTTGAAACTGTGCCTCATAAAAGATACATTCTCCTGGGGGATCCCATCAGTTCTTTGTTGTATCTTGCTTCTCCTGTCCTGAAAATTTCATTCTATAGAAACGGGCTTTTCATTATAACAATATTCATCTTTAACCTTTTGGCCTTGTGGGAATTTATGGCTAAAATATGACTTCTCTATTTCTTCTCTCTGCCCTGCCACTTCTTTTATTTTCTGTGGGCTTCTAAGCTATTGTATCCTTCGTTTTCATTTCCAATAATGTCTGTTAGTGTCCAAAAAGAATATTGGTACCTCCAAATTATAAAACAAAAATAGGATCATTATTTTGAACCACTGAATGTCTATTGGGAAAAATATACAATGACAGGCTGTATCCCGAACTACTGATGTGGCCTGAGCCAGGTTTCCCATCAGCCCACTGCCAAGCTAAAAGCAGAAGCCACATGGTGGACAGGTCACCTGTCAGGATGCTGAGTAATGTCCCATATGACCAGGGTCTCTGCTGGTCAATTTGTCAGTGTCAGCCCTGAATCCATTCTCATCTGGAGAACAGATGAAGTGGCCACCGGGTCTCAAAATAAAAGGGGCTCAAAGGTTACTGGATGGAAAGTGAGAACTTTCAAGTCCTTGGGGGACCTTCTGATGATTTCTTGAGTTCTTTGCTGAAAGCTATCCACACCTGAGTGTTTGTGGTTGCATGTCATGCATTCCTTACACATTATTCTAGTGCAGGTAACGTATTCACCAAATCACTCAGCACAGGACCGGAGGCTCAGCGGCTAAGAGTTTGTGTTGGTCTCGCAGAGAACCCATGTTGGGTCTTAGCACCCTTCCTGGGAAGCCCACAGCCTCCTGTAACTCCAGCTGGCTCTGATTCCACTGTTCTGATGGAAGCTCCACCTCAATCCCACTCCCCGTCTCTCTCTCTACTCAAACTCTATCCTGTTCCCATTCCCATTCCCAGAAAGCCCCACCAATGGCAGCTCCTCCCCCAGGGATGCCCAAGACCGCCCCCACCAGCTATTTAAGAACCGCCCCATATATCTTCCATGTGCGCCCCCTGTTCTTTGCCCCAAATTCTTGAGCACCACGTGTCAGTTTTCTCTCTCTGCTTTGCATTGCCCTGTTTATTAAATCTGGATTTATTAATTCAGTTTCATTTGGCCTATTGCATCTGCAGCAGGAACCCAGCAGCCGGGGATGTAATACTTAACAGCTATCACTCTGGACCTCAGACTTCAAAGGGTCCCTGTGTTGGACTTGTGAGGGATCAGGGTCAGCTGGTCCAGTACAGGAAGCAGGAGTACAGAGGTCCATTGTGTACTGGGGTAAGAGATGGGCCCTGGTGCTCCAGCGTGTGGCACTATCCTAACTCTTTCCATCCCAGCTGTGGATCCCGGGGTAAGTGCTGTTGACATGCCTATCCTTTTTACCTGGCCTTGTGTGAACATCAGCCCTTCCTAGGAGTCACTTACTGAGGAGACACGCCGCTAAACCGTGTGTGCCATGCACTGGAGAGGACAACATTGTTATGTCTATATTCACGGGAGTCATAGCAGGAATCACGTTTTGAGTACCTACTGTATTCAGAAACCAGAGGCTTCATGACTGGCTTGATTAAGAGTTACTTTGAACTTGGCTTTTTGTCTGACTTGAGACTCTTCTCTCTGTGGTAGCCAGCACCCCCATACACTCCAAGATAAATCTGGCCCCTGTCCACAATGGCACAGACCTGAGCTGTCCCCATATCTCACCTGGCTGTGGTATCCCTGATGGTTGCTTTCAGCAATTTCCTTCCTAGACCATGCAGAGGGCCCCAGACATGTTTGCCACCGTCACTGTCTCTTCCCACCCACGTGGGAGAGTTACGAGACTGTCCTTTGCCCACCTGGGCACAGTCTGGCTCTGGTTTGTGTCACCTGCCTGGACCTTTCCAGTTCTTAAGAAAGCCTGCCAGTCTCCACAGGTTGTTTGTTCGAAGGCAATAGTTGTCATATTAAATGGCAGAGACTCTGATCCTAGCTCGGTAATCAAGTTTAATCCACTCTAGGTACATGTATGTTCCTAGCTCATTAATCAAGTTTAAGCTACTCTAGGTACATGTATGATCCTAGCTCATTAATCAGTTTAAACAGCTCCAGGTACATGTATGATCCTAGCTCAGTAATCAGTTTAAACAGCTCTAGGTACATGTATGTTCCTAGCACATTAATCAAGTTTAATCCACTCTAGGTACATGTATGTTCCTAGCTCATTAACAAGTTTAATCCACTCTAGGTACATGTATGTTCCTAGCTCATTAATCAAGTTTAATCCACTCTAGGTACATGTATGATCCTAGCTCATTAATCAAGTTTAAACAACTCTAGGTACATGTATGTTCCTAGCTCAGTAATCAACTTTAAACAGCTCTAGGTACATGTATGATCCTAGCACATTAATCAAGATTAATCAACTCTAGGTACATGTATGCTCCGGAACCCTTAGCAGGCAGTTATGTTTCATCCATTTGCTTTGCTCAGCCGGCCTCCTGGTCCTCTTAGCACCCTTCCTGGAGTCCTCCTTCACCTTGAGAGCTCACCAGCATAGCATCTGAGGCTACAGAGCAGAGCTGCTGGCTCTGGCCCTGCTTCATCTGCTCCCCTCTCAACTCCAGTGGAAAGAAGGAGAGCGTGCAATGTTCCCCGCTATTCACTGACACTGCTGTCACAAGAAAGCCCTCATCGACATCCTCAGATGTCACCATGTCTCTGAGCAATCTGTTCTCTCCTTATGTGACTTTCTGTTGCCTTCAGCCAACATACAAAGAAGCATGGAATTGTTGGTAAGCTCCAGGTGGTTCATCCAAAGCATATCCTGCGTGTCTGCGTGGTGTGCGTGTGTGTGCGTGTGTGTGTGCGTGTGTGTGTGCGTGTGTGCGTGTGTGTGTGCGTGTGTGTGCGTGTGTGTGCGTGTGTGTGCGTGTGTGTGTGCGTGTGTGCGCGTGTGTGTGTGCGTGTGTGTGCGTGTGTGTGCGTGTGTGTGTGTGCGTGTGTGTGTGTGTGCGTGGTGTGCGTGTGTGTGTGTCTGCGTGTGTGTGTGTGTGCGTGGTGTGCGTGTGTGTGTGTGTGTGTGTGTGTGTGTGTGTGTGTGTGTGTGTGAATTGTTTCAGGGCTTCTCCGGTCAAGTAAGGAAATTTACAATGTGTTGGACTGCTAGATTAGAGCATACTTTCCTACTCTCAAGAGAATAGCGGGGCATCTTAGGGCCAGCGTTACAGACTGCCGGTGAGTGGGCTCTGCTGCTGTGCCCAGTGAAGATTACCACCCTTTGTGTCTGGAAGGAGAAAGAGGGCTGAAACTTGTTTGCCTGTAGGTGGGGACAAATGACTGACAACCCAATCTACAGCTGGTGTTTCTCCCACGGTCAGTGTTTGCTGTGAGCAGGCACTTCTAAGAGAACCCCATCTGCCCCCTCTAATCGGGTGGCAGCAGGCAGTGGGGTACAGTGATGGTCCCAGTAATCCTTTGCCTTTGTCCTGGGAGGCAGAGCTAGAGTCTTGTCAGTACCCTATCACCCACGCATCCTGTTCAGAAGCAGCCTCAAAGCCTGGTCAGTTGACTGATTACTGGTAAATTTTCAAAAGGAATTTAAAAAAAACCAACACAAGTGGCTAGGAAGCTACACCTGAAGGCTTGCTTTTGCACAATGCAAGCCCCTGATGTGGAACAAGCTCTAATTGGCCACCATCTTCCCCAATGCACTATGGGGACTTTGAGTTGGAGGCGATTTTCAGATTCACCTGCTCGTACTATGCAGCATTAAGGTAATTTGAGGAATTGTCTAACTTCGTCATTGTTCAGCAATACATACTTTGAGACAACTGAACTGGAGGGGCGTTGGTAGCAACATTTCCTCTAAAGTCCCTGGGTGCTCACAACCTGGGGCTGTGATTACTTTTGTTTGCTCAGGCTGCTAAGACAAAGACACCAGAGGCAGAGTTGCTTAATTATCAGAAGTCTCTTTTTGTAGTTCTAGAGTCTGGAACTTCAGGCTTAAAGCTAGCGAGCATAGGCAGGTTTTGGTGCTCCCCATGGCAGGTGACTTTTGTTTTGTTTTGTTTGTTTATGCTTTTTGCTGTGATGACAGGTAGCAGGGACACAAAGGAACCAGGCCCTCAGGCGTTTTCTTGTGAGAAACTAATCCCATCATGAAGCCCCCACCATCATAATCTGCTCACATCTCAGCTCCAAACACCTCCACATTGGGGTCTGATGGGGAAGTCCTGTGTATATGTCAATAAAGCACTGTTGGCCAATAGGAAAGCAAGATAGGTGGGACTGGGAGTCGAGGAGGACTCTGGGTAGGAGAAACACAGGGAGTCTTCATGTAGCTGCCATAGGGGTAAGAAGTCCGGACTCTTTTCTCCGGTAAGAGAAATACTTAGATTAACAATTATGGGATAAATACTTAGGTCAGAGCTAGCCAGTAAGAAACAAGCAAGGCCAACAGCTTCATAATTAATACAGTATCTTGTGTGTTATTTGGGGACTACAACATGGCAGAGCCCAGGCGACTGGTGGGGAAAAACCAAAGCAGCTGGCAAGGAAAAGACTTCACTCAACAGGGATCTAGGGTTTTAACACCTGGATCTGTGGCGGGAGGTACAAACTTGCGTCCAGTAAGTGACCTAATTCTACAACAGACTTTTTTTTGCAGATGGAACCATTTAAAGATTTTGAAAGGTCATCGTAATTGGATTGAGGATAGACCCTAAATCAAATGCCAAGTGTCCTTTTAATGATAAAGGAAAGATGCACAGGGACACAAGCAGAAGATAACCACGTGATGATAGAGGCTTCTAGAAGCCAAGGAACACCAAGATTTTTAGCAACCCTCATAGATGAGAAGAAAGGTTTTCCAAGCCTTCTGGCTCAGAGACTTCTGGACAAACCAGTGGTGCTGTTTTTATGGTTTTAAGTGTCAACTTGAGACACCCTAAAACCAACTGGGAAGAAAGTCTTAATGAGGAATTTTCTAGAACAGGATGGCTTGAAAGGATGGCTGTGGAGGACTTTCTAGTTTATCAGTGGATGTGGGAAGACCCTACCTGTTTTAGGAAGTACTGTTCCCTAGGCAGGGGACCCTATGTAAATATGAGTGGGGAAAGCAAGTGAGGAGGAAAAATACACGTATGCATGCATTTATTTCTCTCTGCTCTTGGCTGGATGCGACGTGGCTTGCTGTTGGAGTTTCTGCCTTGATTTCCCCTTAGTGAGGACTGTAACCCGGAATTATGAGTCAAATAAACCTCTTTACCCCTAAATTGCTTTTTATTATTATTTAGGAATGTTATGAATTCACATAATGCATTTTGGTCAAATTGATACCTATTTGCTTTCTTTCAGTCCATCCCCTATCTGCCTTCACAAGGCAGGAGCACTACTCCTCTCCTCCTCCTCCTCTTTCTCCTCCTCCTCCTCCTCCTCCTCCCTCCTCTTCACTCCTCATCCTCCTCTCCCTCTCCCTCCTCCTCTCCCTCTCCCTCCTTCTCATCCTCCTCCTCCCACCTCTTTCCACTGAATCCACTTACGGCTGCCTCTCTCTCTGAATAGGTGCAGTACCATCTTCTGGAGCAAGAGTAGCCTCTCAAGAACCAGATCCCCAAGGAAAACTGCATCTCCCCAATGCCCCTCATAAGGCATCAGCTGCCAATAGCTCCTCAGCTAGGGGTGAAACTTCATGACCCCTCCTCCCCATCCAAGCTGAGATTTAGCCTGGCTTGGTGTGACAGGTTTTGTGTGAGCAGTCAGAGCCAGTGCAGGCCACCCGTGCAGCAGAGTGCCATGTCCAGGGTGGCCTCTCACAGCAAGAGGAATGAAGCCAGAACGCAGCACTCTGTCCTGAGTGCTAACTGGAGGGACAGGTGATACTGGAGAGCAGAGAAAGCTTAAGCTAATGAGGCCACATTGGAAAGAAGAATGGATATAGAGGATTTAAGTCCATCTTCAAGGCCATGTGTAGAGTGCATCCTTCCTGCCAGCCCGGTTCCAGAGCCGCATCAGTCCCAAATAAACACACACAGGGGGCTATATTAATTATGAACCTGTTGGCCATTTTCTTGGTTTCTTATTGGCTATCTCTGACTTGAGTGTTTACCCAATAATTGTTAATCTAAGTATTTTCTCTTACCGGAGACAGGGGTCCAGACCTCTTATTCCTTTGGCGGCTACATCATGACTGACTCTGCCTCTCTTTCCCAGAATCTTCCTTGACTCCTAGTCCCACCTATCTTGCTTCCCTATTGGCCAACAGTGCTTTATTGACATATACACAGGACTTCCCCATCAGCCATGGCACAAGATTTCTGTTTAAAGAGGGGCAGGAGGTATACCAAGCCATCTTGGTGGAACTGTGGTCCTAGCCAGCAGGTGCCAGTGTCTCCTACAAGGTGATACGATAAGCTGCTGTCTGTGCCCACGATGTACCTGGGAGACAAACTCCCCTCTATTGGCTCCAGGCTCCTGCCTTTCCTGACTCCCCAATGTGAGACTCTAGGGGACTTTCCAGTTTCTTGGGGATCCATTGTCTCTGTAGTGTGACAGCCACCAGACTACAGGGAGGGGCCACAAGCACCCCTCTAGAATGTCTTCCTGCTTCCCAGGATGGTTATATTTAGGACACTTGTCAATTAGATTAAGGCGATTTAAATTTCCTACCCCATCTCTTTGCTTTTGTTAGGTATAGAGACTACTTTTGTTGATGAGAATGACTCACTTTGAGGGAAAGATGGAAACTTCTTTTAGAAGTGGCTTCTGACCCCAGTGTCCTGTCAAGCTGAAGGGAACTGACTGCAGACTCCATGTCACATTCCACGCCCTCTTCCTAAGGCTCAAGATTTGGCCTCTGTCACTGTGTTCTTGGAGGTGGTTGGTGAGACAACATAGCCTGTGTTTTGGTGGTCTCGTCAGCCTAAGTCACAAACTCAGGAAGAGGACTTGGCTCAAGACTTCAAAAGGATTTGATGGTTTTTTTTAAATGCTGTCTGCATTTTGTTTATCAAAAGCTCTTTCTTACTTCTCTGTTAGGCACAATTAAGTGGATTTGATCATTTGCATTTGTGGACCCTTACTGTATTCATCCCAAGATGACTTTGTGCATCTGCTATCTATTTCTATATCGTTTTCCCAATGATTTCAGAGGTATTTTCAACATTTAGACCTTCTGTTGCTTTGATGGCAGTATCTGGAGAAAGCTAAGGGTCTAGAAAGTCGCGAACTTTTTATGCCACCCATCGACAATCGCCAGCTGTTTTCAAGGCAGAAAGAGGCCTTTCCCATCCTCCCCGTTTTTCCCTTCCTTCCTCAGTAAGCTTTGAGTTACTCAAGACTAGATGGTGCCTCTGGTACGATTTCTATTGATCCCTTATGTTGATTAACTGTGTCCTACACGTAATTTGGTTAAAAGAGATAAGATCTCTCTGTACATTTGGTAAACGAATAATAATACATTTTAGAGAAGAAATATCTGTTGCAGAAAGATTACTCTTGAGTAGTTTTTGCTTTGTGAAGGGCTGCTTTCAAATGGGCTTTGTTTCCCTGTCTCTTTGTCCTTTGTCATAGTGGCTGTCCTGTCCTCCGCTTACTTGGTTTTACAGGACCAAGCTATTCTCTTTCATTTTGTCCTTTATTTCTTGACATGGTATCATCATGGATGGTTTCTTACTTTAGGATAATCCTTTGATTAACATAGCTTCATTTCTTATTTAAAAATCAGTATGTTCTTTTGAAAAAAAATATAACAACCCAGGGTTTATTTACTGTTTTCATTGTATATGTGTGGGTGTGGTGTTTTGTCTTCGTGTATACCATGTAATATGTGTGTGCCTGGTGTTCTCAGAGGACAGAAGAAGGAGTCACATCCCCTGGCACTGGAGTTATCCCCGCTGTGGACAGCCATTTGGGTATGGGCAATCAGCCAGTGCTGTCACTCACAGAGTCATCTGTGTAGCCCCCCTTGTTTCCTTTTTGAGGGTGATAAGCACACTCAGTCTACAAATGAGCTTCAATCTCAGCACCCCCAAATCTATTATTTTCTCATATGGGTAAATACATTGAAACAGCAGCAGGTATAAATCTTCCCCATAAGTGACATGCAAAAATAAAACCAAACTGTTTAAAAATAATCAGATCAAAGAGCAATACCCTGCCGGGGCAATTAAAAGGCTGTGTTGGTTCCTAGAGGCATCCATGGTGTCTCTCATTTCTAGTTAGTGTCCATGATAAAATTAGCCATCAAATCTGTTAGGGCTCTAAAATGTTGGCCTGAGGTTTCGTTTGCACTGTATTTCTGGCAGTTTGAATAATTGTTCCGAACTAATTGCATTGATTAAATAGACCGAATTGGTGATTTAAATGTTTTAACATCTGTATTGCTCAAAGATCTTTCTGAATCAGTACATTTCCACAGATACAAAAATAAAAAAAACGTCTGACCCACATTTTAAGGATGTATTAGGAACCCTTGACTGGAAAACACATTCAGCAGTGCCAGCAAGAGCCCAAATAGTTCTGTCCTTGAGGAATTTGGGAGCCTGACTGCCATTTTGGAAGGCCTTTTTTTTATTCATTTTTTTTTCAGCTGGCTTCTTCATCTCTTGGTGCAGTCCTGTTAAATATGTATATGTATGGCCTGGTTAGTTTTATTTTCTTCTCTTCCTTGTTACTTGTAACATATAATCTGCTAGACTTGCAGCATTGCAGCCTGCCAGGTGCTTCTTCCTTTCCTCTTTGACTTGTTTTTCTCTGTGTATCCAGAGATCTATAGTTTGCATTGCATTTTTCTGATGGCTGTGATGGAAGTCTTTCTGTCTGCCATATAGTTTGAGACTGCTTTGCCTGCCTTTCCTTTCTTCCTTCCTTTTTTCCTTCCGTCCTTCCTCCTCCTTCTTTCCTTTCTTCCTCCCTCCTTCCCTCCCTCCTTCCCTCCCTCCCTTCCTTCCTTCCTTCCTCCCTCCTTCCCTCCCTCCCTCCTTCCTTCCTTCCTTCCTTCCATTCTTCTTTTCCTTTCTTTCCTTTTTACAATGGTTTTCCCGTATGGAACCCAAGGCCTTGTGCATTCCATCTAAATTCTCTACCTCTAAACTGTACAGCCAAATCCTCTGAACCACTTCTTACACAGTAATAAGGCATGGATTCCTTCTTTCAGCTGGGGATCTTCTGGCATCTGAGATGACTCTTTGGTGGGTGTTCGTGACCGTATTGGAATCTTTGTTTGTTGCGCTTAGCTTCCTGTTCCTGCAAGTAGCATTCTGAGTTTACCTTAGCAACCCATCTTCCATGTCTGCTGAGCTTATTTCAGACTTGAGCCCAGATTTAAGCTGACTGGCAGACCTCATCACTTTCTTTTGCTAACTGGCTTGGGGGCCGGGTCGATGATGCTAAAAGCCAAAGGAAAGTGAGGAGACATCTGTGGATCCCACATTTTGCCTCTGGGTAGGGTGTGGCCAGAGTTGCAATGCTTGCGAGCCCTGTAGTTGTACAAGCACTAGTAAAGACTGCACAAGTAAAGACCACAGGTGGTGAGCCAAGAGCTACAGGGTGTGAGGAGGGGCCTGCCTGTGAGCCAGCTCTCCAGGATAAAGAACAGGAAGACGGAAAGCAACATGGGCACGTGTGTGCATGTGTGCGACAACAGGCAGTCTTTTCGGTTCTTTGAACCGGTAAAATTTGAAGATGTTTTAAGAAGTTTCTTAACTTGGAAAGAAACCCGATTTGAAGAAATAATGAATGCGTCATGCATTGACACAGTCACGAGAGACACTCCCTTGAGCGTTGTCTGCTTTAGCAACTTGGTGGGTTAATTAATGTCTGCCTTTCTTTTCTCATGAGCAAAGCCACCTGGCTAATATCTGGGTTACTCTGGAAGCCCAGAGCTGGTAAAATAGCCTGGACAGTTTCAAAAGGCCGTGGTCTTAGCTGTGAAGATTAGTCAACTGTAAGAAGGTCTGACACACACACACACACACACACACACACACACACACACACACACACACACACACACACTACTTTTTACTTTAACCCCTCCTGATTAAGTAGCCGACTGGCACATCATAACCACATTAGAGGCGCACATGCACACACTCACCCCGATGTGCACATTTCCATTGTATGTAGAACTGGGTAGGTTATAAAAAGTAAGCACCGTCTTCTGGATTTGCCTAGGAAAGATGGGTTACATTTACGCTGGTCTTGTGGTGTCAGCAGTTAGCATCCTTCTTATGATTTGAGTGTAAAGCATCATCACAAGGGAGCTCACCTAACCCCTGATGTTCAGCGATGGCGCGCCTATGAAGTGAGTGAGCCTTGCGGGTTCTGCCTTCACTAGCGGCTGAACTCTCTGGTGAGTTCACTCTGAGGCCATTGGCATGTGGCAGAAATACAGGAGGTGAGGGCTGGAGGGGGTGGGTCGTTAGAGAAGTGCTTTGAAGTGTGTGTCTCTGGTTCCTTCCGGATTGTCTTTCAGGCTTCCTGGCTGCTCTGGGGTGAGCTGCCTCTGATATATATATATATATATATATATATATATATATATATATATATATACATATATACACACACACATATATATATACACGCTGCTTTGATGTTCTGCTTCGTCCCAAGCCCAAAGCAATGCATATAGTCAGCCACGCATGGGTATGGGATGAAAACTCAGAAATAGGAGCCAAAATATGTAATCCCTTTACTTAGGTGTTGTCTTGGTTTTTTTTCCCCTCGGTTATGTTTCCATCGCCTCCAATACTTTGACTAGCATACCGTGTTTTCTTCTCTCTCAGTGAGAAGTTATAAAGTCATCCTAGTTGTAAATCTCTTAGTAGAAATGAAACCCGTGTGTGTACCATCTACATGTCAAGAGAACCCGCCTGTCACTCAGGAGTTAGGTGTTAGTGTACGTGCCCTATGGAGAGCCTATGAATACAGTCATTTGGTTTCATTTAATTTTGCTCAATGCCGTTGCTCCACGAGCCAAAACGATAGCTGATAAAGCCTGTGTAGGGAGACTGAGGTCCATGGAAAGACAGCTGGAGACTCCTTGTTAATAGTTCTTGGCCAGCATCCCTGGAAGTTGGCATCACTCCTAGTGTGTATCACGGCCTTTGGCAGTGTTCACACTTCCAGTGGTGCAGTTCTAAAGGTTCGTGGCCCGCAGATCCTCACACGCAACTGAGAGCCAGACCCAGAAACAAGCTTATAGGGCTCTACGCATGTGAACCCAGACCCCTGTGTGCCAGGTCCATAAAGCCGCCTCAGCACAAAGCTGGCTGTCTTCCCAGGGCTGCAAGGAGCATGTCTTTCCTGGGGTCTGCTCACAGAAGACCCCATCCACTTGGAACTCTTTCTGAACACTCCCCAGCTTAACCCACTTGTCAGGGACAGAGCTGGCAGTGTCCTCGGCAAGGGAGTCACGTGTAGGTTGTCTTGCTCTCAGTGGCTTGTCACTTTCAGGCCAGGGGGACAGAGAGGCTGGACTTACACTCTGTAAGAGGAAAGAATCCGTTTTCCTTGTTCAAAGAGTGTGTCTGTGTGTCTCCGGGTGCTGGTGGGAACTTGTCAAGGAGGGGCTCTAGGAGGAGTTAGAAACGTGGGAACTATGTTTTATTTCCCTGATTCCATCTATTTCTGGAGCACCCGTGACTCTATGCACTGCTACCTGACCCTGTATGGTTGAGAACTTTCTGAGTTTTCAGGCTAGCGCTAGTAGGACAGCTATAAAACTAGTAATGCCGAATCCAATTTTCTCTATGTAGGTGTTAAACAGCCATCACGCACCCGTTTTTCCTATCCCCTTGTCTTAGTTGGGGTTATTGTGACCAAAAGCAAGTTAAGGAGGGGAAGGTTTATTTGGCTTGTGTACCCCAAATCACAGCCCACTGAGAGAAAACAGGACCGGAACCTAAACAGGACAGGAACCTAGAGATAGGGGCCAGTGCAGAGGCTACAGAAGAATTCTGCTGACTGGCTTGCTCCTCATGGCTCACTCAGTCTGCTTTCTCATAGAACCCGGGACTACCAGCCCAGGGATGACACCACCCACAGTGGGCCGGACCCTCAAGCATCAATCACTAATTAAGAAAACGCACTATAGGCTTACCTACAGCCTGATCTTACAGAGGCACTTTCTCAACTGATGTTCCCTCCCCTCAGGCGACTCTAGCTGTGTCAAGTGGACAATGCTAGCCAACGGAACCCTTGTTCTCCATTCCTACAAAAGCCGGAATCAGAGTCTGTGTTTTCCCTGCAGTATATAATCTTGTATCGGAGGAGGGAGAGTTGGGTTTTGGTTTCTGGGTGTTGAAATCAAACAGCAGACTTAAACCTGGTCCAGTTTCCTTTCGGAATGCCCGCAGTGCACCTGCGTCCTGCCTGCGATGGCCTGGGCCACAGCAGCTATGAGGATGCCATGCAGTTCAGTTGCCTGGCTCCCGCTGCAGCTGTCTCCTCCCCGATTCCCCAGCTCAGCGCCAGCTGCTTTTGTCCAGCCGACAGCTCTATGTCTTTGCACCAGCAATAGACCTGACAGCTCCTTAATTGCTACATGTATTTGTACAGTTCCTTGGCAATTATGTTTCAGACCCTGTCAGGGTACCTGCTAGCCTTGGGGCTGTGTTTATATTAAGTATCAATAAAGAGCTGATAGCATCGGCTCACAGAATCATATTTTCCTGGGAGCGGGGACTGTCTGGAAGATGGAAGGAAGGTTTGGGTTTCATTCTCTTTTCTAAAGGTTAAATGAAACAAGAGCAGACTTTCTTGGTGAATATCATGAATTGGTTCCTACTAAATGATGACAGCCATGTAGACCGGATGTTGTCCTCAATCGCGTGCCCTTTGTCAGAACAGCTGTTCTTTCCATAGTGGTTTCTTTTATGTGTCTTTTATGTGTTCCCTTATATGGAATATAGAACAGATAAGCTTTCAAGTATCATAATTTCAAGTGCTTGATGATGGGTTGCTCACAGAAGAACAAAAGACGAGGACAGAGGTCAAGGACTAAATGTTCTTGAAGCCTCACTCCATGCTGGGTCTCACATGCCCTGCGCTGTCCTCTGAAAACCAGAACCCATGTCCCCTGACTATACGGAGTACTCTTGTAAGAACTCAGACCCCTCATGCTTCACTGAATCGTATGATCCTCCCGGGAGCTGTGACATGATGGAGATGATGCATGTGGGGCAGTTGGTACCATGTAAGCACTGTGTGGTACCCACCCATACGGTCTCCATGGTTGCTCCCAGCACCCAAGATGGGCATACTGGGTCTTTCTTCTCTAAACTCTTTAGGTACTACAGCAATTCAGTTCCATCAGCCTAGAAGGGTAGCTTAGTGGCATTACTAGGGTGGCGACAAGGGAAAAGTCATCTGTAGTCTTAACATCAATGACAGTCCAGCGTTGTCGCCGCCCCCCCCCAACAGTCATTGGAGTTCCCCCTTCTCCTCTAATCTAAAGATCACAACAGTCCTTGGGCTTCTTTTACAGGATGGCTACGCTGTAGTGTTGCTGTCCTTCCACGATCTGAGACAGAAGAGAGATGCAGCCACTGGCACAATGATCACCTTTCAGACTCAAAACTCAAACCAGTGTGTGTCTGTCCTGTACACCTCTGGCCTCTCTTGTCTTGTCACCCGAATGCAGCACCATCTCATGCCTCAAAGGCCTGCAGGAGCCTGACCCTCCCCTCGACCCCATCTGCGACACACTTGGTGGTTGCTCAATGGCAACCTTGAGTGTCTGCCAATTCTCTAAGAGTCTCTAGTGCTACTGAGGCGAGACCTGGCTGTGGATCCAATCTGCAAGACCCTGCTTGAGTCCCTGCCTTGCCATCTTCCAGCTGGCTTCCTTTTGATCCCCAAATACACAACATAGCAGCTTGCTTTGGCTCTGCTGGGCTGCTCTGCACCCTTTCCCCCACTCCAGGCTCCTTTACCATGTAGATTCCAGATTCTTCCTCTGGGCTATGCAATTCATCGAGTTCAAGACCACATCTGGCTTTCCCTTTATGCTTTTCACTTTGTCCCCAAGTCCCAGCGCATGGTGGCACACAGCGGGGTGTCAGAAAATATTTTCTGAGTCAGTTAATAAATGTGCAGTCCATCCAGTCCAGTACAGAACCTTAAATGTTTTGTCAGGGCACCGCAAATTGTGATTTGCATCCTTCCGGTAAGGCTGTCAAAGTTAGGCGTGAGCTTCTTAACCACTGCCACGTTGAATACCTTAGGACAATAGTTTACAAAGAGCAAAGGTTTGTTTTGACTGGGTGTGTGTGAAGTTTAGTTCACACCCATCTGGGCTCCATAGCTTCCAGATCCGGGGCAGGGAAGAGCATGGCGGAGGAAAGAGGCTCTTACCTCATGCAGTCAGGAAGCAGAAAGAAACAAGAAGGGGCCGGCGACACGAAGGACTCTCCCCCTCAAGCAGGATGCTGGAGCCCCGTTTACTCCAACTGGGCCCCTTATCTAAAAGCTCCAAGCACTTCCTGAAAGTGTACCAAGTCCCAAGTCTCCTCCGAGACTCCAGGAAAACTATCAGCCTTCAGCCACTACAAAGAAAGAAAAATTAAAAGAAAGAAAAAAGTTATCTGAGACTCCAAAAGGACTGTTGATCCTAAGCCACTTAAACACCCCCAAGGTTTTCTACTTATGTGTGTATGTATGTATGTATGTATGTATGTATGTATGTATGTATGTATGTGTGTGTATGTGTGTGTGTATGTATGTATGTATGCATGCATGCATGTATGTATGTATGTGTTAAAAAGAGCAAACATTTTCATTCTAAATGGGAGGGGGGATGCAAACAGATAGGAGAGGCGGGACCTCAGTAAGACCGAGACCCAGCAGGACAATCAATTAATCCTGCAACCCTGTTGCTCCATGTCCGGCATCCTGGACATATGATGGCATGCTATGAGCTGCCAGGGGAGCAAGCGGCTGGGCTGGGAGCTTTGCTGGCTACAGAGCTCGTGCCTCTCCCCTGGGCGACCTCTGCTCACCGGCTGTGGCTTTCCTTGGCAGACATTTCACATTCCTGGCATCTTCAACTTCCTGGATTTGTCGTTACCTCTTTGACTTCATTTCCACAGCTCTCTCTCTTGGGGGTTGCTTGCAAGGCCCATGACCTTTTGTAACCCTGCTTCCCAGGCTCTCCTCTGAAAACTAGATAGAAGCATCTATATGATGCCATACATCTTGCATTCTGCATGTCTGCATATAAAACCTGCATCACATGGTCTGCTGCCAGCTCAAAAAGCAGTCAGTCTCCCTTGGGCCACAGCTATAACAGCCTCTGTGTACCTAAATGACTGACCACATGGGAGCATTTCTGTGAATGTTCCTGAAGACATGCAAAAAGGTAACTCCCTGGTACTCTTTTCTCACGAAAAATAGTTTTACACGAGTTTACACCTTACGGTGGAGCATATGATGGATGGTTCTTGGGGTGTCCTCAAGGCATCATGTCCATTGTCTTGGTACAAAGTATTTTGCTTCTTTCAATCTCACTTTCTCCTTAACAACCATACCTTCCACAATTCTAAATTCCCTTCTTTCCTGCCAAATCTCTTGATTTTTTTTCCAGGAGCTATCATTTGCTCTTTGTTCTAAATATGTACTATAAACGTATCTAAAAGCAGTTGGCAATAACCATGCTATAGACTGCCTTGGAATTGTCTCTGCCAGATTAATTTGACCCCAGCTTTTTAAATTCATCTTCTTGAGAAGTCTCAAGATACTGACAAAACATACAGAGGTTCTTTGTACGGTATAAGACATATAGTCCCTGGTCCTTCCTAGTCCCTGTGGAATCCTAATTACCATCTGAAGTGCATCTATTTTTTTTTTAGATAGGGTCTCATGTAGCCCAGGCTGAGCGCTAACTGGGTATGTAGCTGACACTGACTTCAAATACCCAGTCCCCTTCTCTCATTTGCCAAGTGTTTGAATTCCAGACATATTTCATGTGTTTGGCCATGAGTACATTCTTTATTGTCCCATCCCTATAAGCATTCTTCTGGTCTTCTGAATTTCCACAAGACTTACTTGTCAAGCCATTCCAGACTTCTCTACCTTCCTTCTCCAAACTTTTCCCAGCTCCCACCGTCCAGGGTCTCTGGAGCACACAATTATCTAGTGACAGTGAAGGTTCAGCTTCTCTCGGGCCAGTTTTCTGTGCTATTTAGACTTCACATTGCTGTGACTAAATTGTTGGCCTGGCATATTCTGGGAAAATTACTCTGTAGAGGTCTGAGTCCATGGCCAACTGGATGCATTGCTTTGGGCCCTTGATGGGGCTGAACACCATGATGAGAAGCTTGGTGAAGCAAAGCTATTTACCTCGTGGCATGTAGGAACAAATAGAGAGGTTATGAGAACCAACCCACTGGATAGGCTTCATGGACATACTCCTGGAAATCTGCTATAGGTGTCTATGCCCTGAGCAAACACTCAGAAAAGAAATTAGCAGCTTCTCTTTCTGCTGGAGTTCCAAAGTAACTTTGTTAATGGGGATAGGTCCATACAATGTGATGATTTAACTTAATGAGTATCAGCCTGACTACAATGTATCAAGTACTGCTTTAGAATTCAAAAGCATTTAAAATATGCTTAACTGGTAAGGATGTCTAACCTTATGATATGGGGATAAGAAATTGTCATCTATGAGGTTCCCACTTTGAGAACCACAATTTCACAAGAAAATGCAGTGTGTGTGTGCATGCGTGTATGCGCGTGTGTGTGTGTGTGTGTGTGTGTGTGCCTTAGGGTTTCTACTGCTGTGAAAAGACACAATGACCACAGCAATTCTTTTAAAGCAAAACATTTAATTGGGCTAGCTTACAGTTTCAGAGGTATCATCCTGGTGGGACATGGCAGCGTGCAGGCAGACATGGTGCTGGAGAAGGAGCTGAGAGTTCTATGTCTTGATCCACAGGCAGCAGAAGGAGACTGTGCCACACTGGGAGTAGCTTAAGCATATGAATCTCAAAGCTCACCTACATAGTGACACACTTCCTCCAACAAGGCCATGACTCCTATCAGTGCCACTCGTTATGGGCTAAGCATTCAAACACATGCGTTCATGGGGGCCATTCCTGTCAAACCACCAGAGTCTCTCTCTCTCTCTCTCTCTCTCTCTCTCTCTCTCTCTCTCTCTCTCTCTCTCTCTCTCTCTCTCTCTCTCATATATACATTTGTATGTGTGTGTATAAATATGCATACATGTACAAATATATATATGTATACATATAATGTTTTAAGTGTAATTGCAATTTTTTGTTGGCTACATTCGTTGCTATCCTTGGCTATTTGTAAACTACTGGCAATGGTTGGACACAGCTGTATTTCTAGGACACTTTAGCTGAGGTTTTATGCCTTGCAATGTTCTGTAGGCAGACTCCAGCTCTGAATGCTGAGATGATGAGCCGGCCTTACATACCATGCTGCACATTGGGGAACTCTTGGAGAGGAGCTTGGTACTGGTCCCCAGCCCTGTCTCCTTTATCTGGTCAGTCCCCTTGAACTAGTCTATGCTTTTTCCAATAAAAAGTGCAAAGATTCCCTGTCCCAAGAAACACTGACTGGCTATCTCTGTAGGGACCACATGCTTCAGCTATCTGTTGACAGCTGAGACTAGGAAACCTGTGCCAAGCAATGTATCACCTGGTTTGTAGGATACACACATTAAGCCATCCCTTTGTCCCATAGATCAGATAAATGGAGGCCATGATCTCTGATGGTATCTTCCATTATCTGGTCATTTGTACAAAGAACTAACTTTGCTAGCCTCTGCCTTGGGTAATGGAATACATTAAGACAGTGACCTTCACTGTTTTGAGAGTTATTTCCTTACAAAACAAGAAGAGGAAGAGGAGTCTGTCACATTATAAAGAGTCTGCATAGTTTGTGGCACATTGTAAATGTGCCATAAATATTATCATCATAATCGTCATCATTATCATTTTATTGCTATCATTATTTCCTCCCACAAATACTTGTGAGCATCTTATTCCCAGATAATATGGAGAGGGAAATGTATATAAATTATTCTATACAACTTTTAAAAAGTTAAGGGAGTGCTGTACAGGACTCTCCTCCAAAACCAACACTCAACAGCTTGAGTAGTTAAACTATGCCTGCTTGCAAGACATCATCCAAGCTGGACGTGTTGACTGTGTATATGCCCTCAAAGGACAGACAGGGTCAGGAGACCCTCACCTGAGTATCTGGCCACCCAACACCACAAGTTGTATGTGACTCTGACCTAATTGCAGATGGTCTCTGGAACGGTTAGAGTACAGAGGCCAGGGAATACTGAGGATCCATCTATGTGACTGTGGGAAAGCCATGGTCCTTGATAGATAGAGAGACTTTCTACACCCCACAAAGAACCTCTAACCTATGCTCTGCAAAGAAACCCAATAAACCCACTGGTTTTCCAGAACAAATTTTGGTAGAATCATGCCTCTGTTTGTCATTGGGACCTCAGGAAGAGGGCCAGATATTGGATTGCATCTGCCTCTGGGAAAGAATTTTAGCAATAGGAAAAAGGCATAAGACCAATCAGTGAAATGAAAATGCATTGGGGAATTCATCCCCCAAACCTACACACTGAGACAACATACAAAGAGAATCTAGAGCATTCTTGGGGATTTGCCCATCTGTTGCTTCCCAACCCCATCCAGAGTCATTCACCACGGGACCATGGATCCTCTTTGTCCCTCTGGCCCCGGAACTGCCAGAAATTGACTCCATCTTTGTGAAAAGTAACCTGCCTTTAATATCTAGACTATCATGAAGTTTAGTGGGACGACAAATGTTTGGCAAAAACGCCTGCCTTATAATTCAGCCCACATGCAATAGTGTGCTCTGCAAGACGGAAGGCGGGGATAGCTAGCACTAGATTCTCTCTTATTCAATCCATGATGTGGTGAGAAGGAATGGGGAAGATGCCACTGACTTGCTCGGATAGAGGCATGAAAATTCCCATTCATTCTCCTGAAGGTGGTCCAGCACCCGCCCTGGAGAATAGCTATGTAGGGTCAGTCCCCTAGCTCCTCATTCTGGTGTAATTGCATATCTAGGCAATACTTAGATTATAAGAGTTTTATTCATGCAAGCCTGAGATCCCATCTGTCCCCAAGAGCAAGGTATGATACACCTTCCTAAAGACCAGCCCTGCACCAAACTTGCAGCATCTAAGTTCAGACTCTTTCCTTCCAACAGTGGTTTTGGAAAAGAGCAATTTCTATGTAATCCTATATCCAATTATGTTTACTCAGATTCCCTAGAAATGGACCCAGATTTTGTGGTAGGAAACGACAAGTTAAAATAATTCAGTTCTGCTAATTTATAGTAGAATAAGGGGTACTGGGAGAAGAAAATCAAGTGTGTCCCAGGCTACGGAGGTCTGGAGAGGAAATTCAGGCGCTGAGATAGCCGTGAAGATTTCTGATTGCTCGTCCCAGGAAGAGGAAGCAGCAATGCCTGCTACAGATTTCAGAAATAAATTTCAACTGGGACCGTGAATCTAGGGTGGGATGTGCCTTGGCATGGGGGAGGCAGAGAAGTAGCTGTTAGAGGATGTGCGCTTGGCTGGGAACTTCACCATTCCCCCAAAACCCTTTCCCAAGCCTGCCTGGCCCCCAGCCTCAGCTTCTACTACCCCCCCCCCCCCCCCCGCAGACCCCAGCAGCAACCCCTTCCCGCTTCACATGGTTTCTTTTCAGATTGTGGTTTTAGAACTCTATCCTTCTACCAGGCTTTTGCTGAACTGATGCTTAGGGGCCCTCTCGGCATTCAGATGTCACCTTCAAGAGGTCCCCCCCCCCCACTTCCTTCCTTCCCGCTCGAAGTCACTTTCTGACCCATTTCATTCTATTTCCGTCACCACGCTTATCTCTCTTTGAAGTTCTCTTTGTTGCATCCTCATGAGACACAAGTGTCTGGATTCTTGCCACCGCTGGCCAGATCCGTGATGGGACCTCCAGGAAGGAAGGTTTGCTTTGGCGTATGTTTCAGAGGTCCCGGCCTGTGCTTGGAGGCTCCGTCGTTCCTAGGCTGTGGTGAAGCATCTCAGTGAGGAAGGCCAGGAGGAAACAAAGCTGGCCACTCCGCAGCAGTCAGGGGGAGCAGGAAGAAGCCAAAGAGCAGCTCAGGCAAGACACAGCCCTCGACCATGTGCCCGGCTAACCTTCTTCCTCCAACTGGGCCCCGTGTCCCCGAGTCTTTGAAATCTCTTAAAGAGTGCCATCAGGTGGGGACTCGGCATCCGGTGAATGGACCTTCGTGGGGCACTTCATATCCAAACCATTATTAAACCTAATATTGTTAAGTGGCTGAGAAGCATTGTTATATGAACAGGTGAGAATTGTCAGAGTGCTTTGCCTTGAGGGTTTAAGGAAGAGACTGGTCCAGACTTACCCACGTGGGATTGGACAGTTGAACTAAAGCGTGGGATTGGAGAGTGGCTGTAGTCCTGGGACCGTTGCGCAGCCGAAGGATGTGCAGTCCACTTCCACCCCTGAGACCATCGCATGCCGTTTTCAGCAGCACTCCAGGAAGGGCTGCTCACCTCTCTCTCCCCCCTAAATGAAGGGGTCTGCCACTTAGGGAAGTGAAATGACAAGGCCCAGGTAGTTAGCTAACAAGCGTCAAGTGTGAGCTCAATTCTGGGAGTCCACTCCAGAGTTTGAGTTCCAGATGGTCGGGCTGCTTCGCAATGGTGTTGTCTGGAAAGGATGAAAGCTGAGAGCCCATCCTGCGGCTGTGTTTATATATTTCCTAATGGACAGGCTAAGGATCAGCCCCTACTTATGATGTGTCGTTCATGGCCCATTTGCTATGCTAAGCACTCGATAGACTTGGAACTGAAAGGCTGTTTGTCGTTGGGATGATGTCTGATATTTTACGAAGACAAGCCAAGGACGTGGAAGATGCTCTTTAGATACACAGATGCACCGTAAAGATGGCAGCACTCTCCCCCAGGCATCTCCCTTGGCACCCATTCTTGGCATGTTGGGGCTGACTGTGCCTCATCAGGAAGGCAGAACTGATGATATTGCTGGACTTTGTTATAGAGACATGCCCAGAAAGGTTTGTGGGGCAGACAGGAACAGTGGGAATAATGACCTTGTTGTCTGGAAACAGATGCTTCTTGCATGGAAAAAAATGTTGATTTTGATGTGTACACTTGACATTTAGGAGACTGGGGCTGAGGGGATGGCTCAGCTGGTAAAGCACTTACTGTGCATGTGTGAGGACAAGAGTTCAAATCCCCAACATCCAGGAAAAGGCTGAGTGGGCATGGTGGCCTGCCTACAGTCAGGATTCTCAGCACAGGATGGCCAGTGGAGCTAGTCAAGTTGGTAAGCTCTGGGTTCAAGTGAAATATGCTGCCTCGGTGAAGGAGGCAGAGAGTGATCAAGGAAAACACCCAACTTCAACCCCTCGCTCTCACATGCGTGGGTACACATGTGCGCACCTGCACATAAATGTACACCCACAAGCACATATCCATGCACACCATATATAGACACATTTCAGAGACTACATTTTTTAAAGATGTATTCCAGCGCAATACAGGTAGGACTCATCAACAACAGTCACACACATAATTTGACATGAAAATTAGAATTGTTGCTGCGGAAATAAAGAATGAGACCTTTCAAGGTGCTTTACTACAAAAAGTCCTACGCTTATTAAACTCAGATCTTAAAAATAATATAGAGAGATGGATCCGTGGTTAAGACTGTTGACTGTCCTTCCAGAAGAACACTCATGTAGCTTACAACCATCTGTAATTCCAGTTTCATGGGATCCAAATGCCCTTTTCTGGCTGCCTCAGGCATCAGGCACATATTTGGTGCACAGATGTACATGATATGAGAACACTCCTACATATAAAAACATGTGAAAGCCATGACATTGACTATATATATTCAGTGTATGCATTCCACCAGCCTGTACACTGTGTGAGCCTTAACCTCCAGATGTTACCTTATTAGGACATGAGGTCTGGACTTGATGTCTACTTGTGTTCTTAGGAGGAAAAGAAGGGGTTACTTGTCACAGAAGGGTGGCCCATGTCAGGCTAAGTCTGCAAGCCAAGGAATGCTGAGCTACCACAGGGCGCATAGGTTAGGAGAGTGGCATGGCACAGGGAAGGCTCTGTCTCACCGGCTCCCCAGGAAATCGGCCCCATCGTCCCTTGACTTTGAACTTCTGGCTTCCAGAATCATAAAGAATGAATTTCTGCTGTTAGGACCACCAGCTCTAGAATTACTCATTAGAAGGGGTGGCAGATATGGTGTATAAGACCCCTGTGATGATTAGAGGGGACGATAAAAGCCATCCTAAATGAGGCAATGGGAACTGTAGACCAATGTTGAAACAGACACGTAAAAAAACCAAGGAAATGCTTAGCTTGTTGCAAGAAAGGAGGCTGAGAGTTTCAGAAATGACTACAAGACGGTCATCTCAGCTCCCATAGAAGGCTTATGAGGCTAGAGTGCTGGTCCAACCCCAGAATGGCAGCTAGTGGAAAGGGCTGGGGATCTGAGGAAGGGTAGATGGGTAGCCTTGACTTACCCTTGAGATATTGACTTCTGTTGAGAAACCATCTTTAAACAAAGTGTGTGTGTGTATGTGTGTGTGTGTGTGTGCGTGTGTGCATGTCCTGGCTTAGATATTTAAGTGTCTTATGCAAATGCCGGGTATCCAAGCCTGTCTCTTTGCTGACTGTAGTGATAGGCAGCTCCTCAAGGCTTTCCCATCTATTAAACTGCTTGCTACAGGAGCCTGTGGAATCAAACTCTCACTGTGGTGATTTCACATGCCAAGGGAAGTGCTGTCTCAAACACTGAATCACACAAATGCATGTAATCCAGTCCCTGTTTCAAGGAGGTCAGATTTCCTTGTTTTCCTTCACTACGCCTTGGAAATTCACATCTTCCCTTTCTTGAAGAATCAGAGCAAGTGTCTAAATAAACTAGACATCATGTTCTTCAGACCATGGGATTACCTTTCTGTGTCTGACAGTGCTCATGGGTGGAAACCCTGGAACACTAGGACCACCTGGAAGGATGGTCGTCCCTTTTCTATCCAAAAAGGAGTCATAGTTATACAACCGAACCAGTCCCAAAGCAAGCATGAACCAAATGGAAATCCCTGAGTTCTACAACTTGTTGAGACAATGTGCTAGTAAAATAGACTTTTTTTACTTCTGACAGTTGTAAGGCTTTATATGATTTTGATATAATTAAGTCCATCAATGGAGGTGAAAGCCATGGGGATTTTTTTGAGTCATTATTGTATTTGCATGTTTGTGGGCTCATGTAAGTGGCTTTTGCAGTCAGGAGTGAGTCACAATAATTACTATCAAGCTTGGGCAGGAATAATAAATGGCTTTGTTCTCCAGGATTGCAAGGATAAAGCCTTTCTCAAAAGTATTCTATGGTATAAGACTGAATCGGTCATGTTTACACTCCCAGGGTATGATATGGCTGATTATAGTTACAGGAGTTACAGCGTGTACTTCTGAGATGAAAGTCAGGGTCCCAGTGGCCTACACGATCCGAAGGAGTACAGCAAGATGAAGGTGAGACAGTTTGGCAAGCCCCAGGCCCACCAGCCTGCAGTTGCCAAGTGTAGATGGTGTCTAGGAAACACACTAAGGGTGGCCAACCGAGGAAGCACAGCTAGCTGAGGGTAGGCATGAAGGAGAGGTGGTGTGCCCTTCTAGTCTGATAAAATACCCTGATGGAAACAATTAATGGAAAAGGGTGTTTATTTCAGCTCACAATTCTATGTAATATTCCATCTTAGCAGGGGGATCAAAATCTGTCCCTATTCCTCCCACCTGTGCAGTACCAGGAATCCTTGGAATAAGCACGCTGCTGTGGGATTGCTATGACCCAGAAGTCCACAGGAGTCTGTGGAGAAATGTTGTAGAATGTTATTTTAGATGTATTACACTTGTTTATGCTATGGAATATTTGTTTAATGATGCAAAGATATGTTGCATTCTTTTATGTTGTGTTTGTTTAACAGCCACACAGACAGACAGCCACACAACCACACAAACAGCCACACAGACAGACAGCCACATAACCACACAGATGGCCACACAGACAGCCACACAGACATCCACACAGATAGCCACAGAGACAGCCACACAGATGGCCACACAGACACCCACACAACCACACAGACAGTCACACAGACAGCCACACAGTAGGAAATAAAGACAGATAGAATAAGGAAGGTAGAAAGCCCAGAGGCAAAATACAGATAAAGAGAAATGGGATAATTTAAATTAGAAAAGCTGACTAGAAACATGCCAAGCTAAGGCCAGGCATTCATAAAAAAGAATAAGTCTCCATATATTTATTTGGGAGCTGGGTGGTGGGTCCCTAAAGAGGTAAAGAAACCAAGTACTTAGAGGGGTCTGAACTGTGGGACAGCTCTGTGGGTGCTTTCTACCATTAGCTGTTTCCTGAATATGTGCTGAACCTTTCAAATGGTGTGGACTTTATGATCACTCTTTTGCCTGTAATGAAAGCAAAAGATAGAGGTTTGCCTCTGGGCAACTGATGCGGTTTTGGAAAAGTCCCCTCCCTCTTCTTACCACAATTCCAATCGCTGTGCAGTTCAGTGTCTACAAGTTCCTGCCTAGAGGGATCTTAAGGGAGACAGAAGAAAGCAAGCCCCTGTCTTCCCGTGGGAAGGGAGCAGGGAGCAGCTCTCCTCCATTCTTCCTGGTCTGCATGTTCGTTATGTTGCTACCCTTATTCTTCATGCCAGGGTTAAGAGTGTTGCCTCGTTTTGGAACGTTGTCTTCTGGAGTAAAGGGAAATAAGGAAAAGGTAGACAGTCACAAAGTACCCTCGGAAACCCATCTTCTTATCCAGTAGGTGAAAATGTCTTTCTTTTCCTTTTCTCTCACCTTTTAAACATGCATAGAAAACACAAAGAAGTACTTTGGACTTTCAAGGGGGAGGAAAAGAGATTTGTTAATGGAACTCTAGGGCAGAAAGGTGATTTGTCTTTTTTCCGAAAGAGCCTCGCTATGGAGCTCGGGATGTTTGGGAGGCCCCAGGTTGGTCTTGAATTGGTGACCGTGCTGCTTCTCCCTCCTAAGTTCCATGGGCACCATCGTGCCCAGATCAGGTTTCTGAAGGACACCCTTTGTTTTACCCATCATTTGTCCACCCATCTATCTACTCATTTGTCTCCCGTTTTTTCATCCAGCCACGTGAGTATCCATAGGGCAGAGGATGGACGGCGAGAGTGGCTTCTTCCCGTTACAGGCCTCACACTCCACTTAGCAGAAGGGACGAGTTTGTGCGATGTAATCCCAACGGGAGTAGGGCCATATTGGCTGAGGTGATTACCATAAGAGAAAACACATTCTTTTCCTTTGAATGCTGAGTTCTAGAAACTGGAAAGGTAATGCTAAGAGCGCCTCCATGCTCTCTGAGAAACCATGCCCTCTGTCAAATCAAGTATTGCTAATACAAGACTCTGCAGTGTGAGTACATTGCCATCTGGAGACTCCCGGGAGGATCAGAGCGCTGAATGGGAGCACCGTCCCAAGTGTCCAGAGTCTCCGGGTCTCAGTGTACAGATCCACCCTGTTGTGGGCGAGCCGGATGTGCGGTACCTGTGCTCCGGCTCCCTCTGCTTCCTAACATTGCTCTCCTCCTTCTATTTTCAGATCCTGCAATTGTGAATGGAGTTTATTGGTCTGAATCCCTAAACAAAGTTTTTGTTGATAACTTTGACCGGGACCCATCTCTCATCTGGCAGTACTTTGGAAGCGCAAAGGGCTTTTTCAGGCAGTACCCAGGTGAGTGAGCCTCAGTTGACGGCCCTGGCTTCAGTGAATGGTGCTGTGATTCTCTTCAGATTCCTGCTGAGTGCTCTTCTCCTTTCCCTTAGAAGAAAATGAAGGGTCGGATCCTGTTGTCAGTGTATGGAACAGAAGCAAAAAGAAGATGCCTGTGTGCGTGCGTGCACACACTCACATGATAGTCAATGCTATAGGAAAACAATATATTTATTAACCAGAGAGAGAGAGAGAGAGAGAGAGAGAGAGAGAGAGTTGCACAAACCAGGAGTTAGAAGCGTGGCTGGCTTCCAGGAGAAAAGGGAGGTTCCTTTTTCTTTCACTTCCTTTTATATCTACCTGTGTCAGTTTACATGTCCCCACCCTCATGGGCGGATAGCTCTGTGGGGTTTACTCCTACACACATGTGTGCGTGTGCACACGTATACTCACATGTGTGCACCCACTCACACATGCATGCACACATACACTCACACACACACACTGCATTGATAACAGAAAGTGTGTGTGGCTTCAGCATCTTTCTCCGTAAATTAATTCATAGAGCAACCAAGCGAGCAAAGAACTGGGCTCTGAGATGTACCACACTAGAACTTGGTCAACTCTTACTATTACTTCCGCTGTTGTTGCTGTTATGATCATTGTTGCCAAGTGGACTATTTGGGGAAAAATTAAATTCTGACCAAAAGGTGTAAGAAATGCAGAATGTGAACTTGGGTTCCCTGACTCCAGAGGTGGCTGACTCCTCAGAGTCAGAGGTTGAAAGAGCCAAAGCATGGCAGATGGAGACAGCCCTCTGGAGAGGCCCTGGCAACTCCTCCCCCGTCACTCTGTTCTCACTATGCATCTATCGTGCCCATAGAACAGGTGTCCTTCTGGAGCCTTCCCGGGTCTTTGCTTTGCAGTAGGATTTAAATTCTAGCTTGGCTTAAATTTTAATTAAAAAGGGAAGTTTTAATTTTGCTTACAAGTTGTGAAAGCAGGACTGGAGGCTGCAATTGTTCCAGCATCACAGCTGTAGAAATTAACAAGCTCAGCCTAAAAGAAGGGGGAAACACACACACACACACACACACACACACACACACACACACACACACTGCACAGTCTCGGAGCAATTAAACGGAGGCTTTTATGTTTTCATTAAGTATGACTAGGCACCTGATGTCTTCCGATGCTGCTGCACAGACACCATCAGCCTCGAGGAGCTGTTTGCTCTGCACGCGGCATCTGTGGCCTGAGACCTGCCTGCCGGGGCATCTGCCTCACCAGATTATTCAGTTGTTCCCAAGGGCCCTGTGCAGCAGAGTACACACGCTTCCTCGGGGAGCTCACAGCCATTTAAGCAATAAGCATCCCATTACAGATAATGTTATAATAAACAGTGGACCATTAAAGTTTCAATGTCACCACACTGCAGTATGCCTTGATGTGCTGGATGGAGCAACCTTGGTACACATTGTAAAGGCTGGGACATACAGGGCAAGCCACCCCCACCTAACAGTCAACCGGATAGCTGGCCATCTGACCACGTGGCATTGGGTTGAGGGTGGACAAGTAGAAGCCACAAATCACCAGTTGTCTCCACCAGCAAAGGGTCCTTGAGGTGTAGTTGCAAGGATGTTGGAAAGCAAAGGGAGCCAGGGAGTCACCATAAAGGGCTTGTGTAATTGGGAGATGTATTAATAGATGAGCTTCTGCTGGTCAGACCACTTCAGTCAAAATGCTTGCAGTTCCTTCATGGGATTCTCGGCAGGATTTTCACTCCACAGAATGTACGTCTTTTCTGCATTAATTAGTACATGGGAACAGTCTTCTGGAGATAGTTAGTTGCCCTGGATGATATCGTGTGACCACTGGCTATGGAACTGGTTCAAGACAGCACTCTTGCCTCCTGCTCGTACAGCGAAGGGACGCGTGATGAGGGTATTTTTACTTGGATATTTTCCCATATTAGGATGCTTCTGTTCGTTTTCACCATGTTGTAAAAGCAACAATTGGTGCCAGTGTACCCGACCTTATTTGGGATGAGCTTGCCTTCATTCTCACAAGTGTTTCAAGGGTCGAGGTTTATTACAAGCCTGGAGTGAGGGCTTTCGACTCAGAGGGCAAACCAGGTAGCAGAGGTCAAGTTCCCCAGTCTGACCTTGAAAAGCTCTGCTCGTGGAAAATGCCTTTATTGGAACTTTGGGTTGCAAGCAGCAGAGACCCAGTGAAATGAAGTTTCAGAAAGAAACTCGTGTATAGGCTGTGTTGTTTTCGAGATCTGGTGGCTTCCGGCACCTGGCAACACCCTTGTTTCTCTGGCACATGATCGCCTTAAAGTGAGGACCACTGGCCTCCACCTAGCAGGATTTCTCAGTGAGGATTGTGGGGGTGTGGGGAGCATGTGATCCAATAGTTGGGATAAAAGTGAGTCTAATTGTGGGTGTCTAGAATTCAGGGCTCCTAAGCCACCTCTCAGGCTGTACTTAGTTCCAGCATCCCTGACACAGTAACGCAGCATTGAAGCTCAGTAGGCCTTTTACCCACTAATCACCCCCAAGCATCTGCATGCCCTGACCTGGTGGGCCCTTGTGATTTCTTTCTGTCTGTGTGCTGTCTCTCCACTGAGACCCCTTCTTGGGTCATTCTAGTTTGTGTCAGGATGACCCGCACAGGATCGTCCTGTTCTGGGTCTATTTTTGTGCTGGTATCGTATTCCTCGCCAGTCTTCCAGCAGATTGATCTCATAGGGACTTTTGGAAAAATAGCACTGTCGGCAGAGCCTACAGGGACATGGAGAGTTACAAGCCCACACGCAGCCCAGCACAGCGCTCCCATTTCAAATCCACCTCCAGTCCCTTCTTAGAAGCTTTGGGAGAGTGCACAGCAGTAAGGACATCATCTGAAGCAGACTCGCAGAGCCACAGAGTGATGGTGGATGACCACAGTGTCTAGAGACGTGCACAGGCACCGACAACACACCCTGTGAATATAAGGAGCATCTACTGAGCCCCTCGACTGGGCCAGCGCATTGATTAAAAATAAAAATAAAAAAAGGATTGTGCCATTCTAACCATGCTTGACTTTCCACAAGACAGGGTGTCAGATGAGTTTGGAATAAATCACATTGTGGCCCCTTATTGCACCCTTTACAGTAAGAAGGCAGCTCAGGTACCAGGAGGGCAGAGCACGGTGTCACTGTGGGACACACAGTGACAACTCCAGGGTGTATGTGTAGTAGTTTGGTGACGTTCTCTTACCCCCAGCCAGTTACTAACCATGGCATGATCAGGAATGCTGGCCATTGTGGGTTGAAAAAGAAAAGGAAGCCATCAGTGCTATACTCCGAATCAGGAATTTCAGCCATGGTAATAACTTTTCTGCTTTTTGGTTTTTCTTCAAAAGCTCTAGCCATGAGCAGCATGGCTGGCCAAGAACGATGATATCCTACCATGTTTTAAAGCAGTAATTCCTTTGTTTTCAAATGAATGAAAATCAATAGATTTATTTATGCGTTGCACATGTATGCAAATGTGGGTCTATGTATGCAGGGACACGTGTGTACACATGTCACAGTGTGTGTAAGTCGGAGGACAGCTTGCCCCGATTGCTTGTCTCCTGATGTCTTGTGGGTCTGGTGAATTAAACTCACATTGTCAAGCTTTGCAGGATACCTTTACCTGCTAAGTCACCTTACTGGCCCCGAAACAAAAAGATCACTCTTAAAATAGTCAGATTTATGAGGAGAATGCCACCCTTGGTTGTATCCTTGCTGGCTTTCAAACCAGGAGACTAAGGATGCTTGATCAGATTTATATATGGGAAAAACTGCGTTGCCTTCAAGACCTGGATTCAATCTTTATTTTGCAGAGTAATTAGGGTTGTTTCATTTCAGCATGGAAAGGCATGCCAAATGTCTGAGTTTTAAAACAGGAGCAGGGAGGAAACAATTCTGAGGTGGGACCATCAGACCTCATGGTTTCTCCCCAGCCCATGCTGTAGACATAACCTCACCGGGGTCTGGGGCCAGGGCCAGACACTGCCTAGAGAGACCTTTGGATGATGCCAGCAGCTTCAGCACCTTGCAGGGCTATGAGACATGGTCTTGGCTGTCTCTCTCCGAAGCTGTGAAAGGAGCTGGAGTCACACCCTCTGCCCATGGACAGCATCTTGTCTCCACCCACGGTAGCCTTCTGAAGCGGGAAGAAGGGCTGAGGCCCTGTTTACTGTTTACGGTGGGGCTACCACCTGAGGCTGCTTTCCAGAGCTGGATGCATAGCCGGCGAGGAGCTCCTGGTCATGACTTTTTTCCCCACCCCATCTATCTGGTCAGCAAAGCAGAGCAGCCTTGAAGTACCGCAAATAACCATTTGAAGTCGCAGGGCTTCTCATAAACCCCGTTTTTTCCTTCTAGGGATTAAATGGGAACCAGATGAGAATGGCGTCATCGCCTTTGACTGCAGGAACAGAAAATGGTAGGCAGTGCTTAAACCTCTTGGTCAATTTTTGAGAGGAAACGTAGAGAGGCCAGAGTGCGTGTTCATTTAATCTCCCCCTCCCTTTAGGTACATCCAGGCAGCAACTTCTCCGAAAGATGTCGTCATCTTAGTGGACGTCAGCGGCAGCATGAAAGGACTCCGCCTGACCATCGCCAAGCAGACGGTCTCCTCGATTCTGGACACCCTGGGCGACGACGACTTCTTCAACATCATCACAGTGAGTGCCCCTGCTCCGCGCTTCCCTTCACTTTGGGGCATTTGCGTTGCTGATGTTGGGCTTGTAGGGTCTGGGGACCGGAGGATGAATCTGGGGACCAGAGGATGAAGGTGAGCTGTGCCCCCATGTGAGTCACTGAACCCGGGTCTTCCGGGGACTGCGAATGCTGTGGGACCCATTGCCTCCTCTTTGGGGCTGGTGAACGACCTCTCCAGCCCCTTTTTGGAATGTTGGGTAAGAAAGGCAGCAGAGCTGTCCCGTGGGCTGCCTGAATGTCTCACGTGTTAAAGAACTTTAAGCCAGGTCAACCCCATGTCCATGATGGTAAGAGCAGGAAGATGAGATGTGCTGAAAGACGGGGCGTAGTCTGCTCTTCATAAATAAGCGTCTTCTCTCTTCAGCTCTCCCGGATGCAGGCCCTGCCTGGGGCATACTCTCTCAGAGAGGAGCTGAGATTCAAGTGTCAGTGAAGCATCAGGGGTCCCGAGACTGTCTGGTGGAAACATGGGGCAGGGACATGGACTTGCAAGAGAGACATCTATTGCATTGCAGTCTGTAATTCCTTTTGCTCTCTGTCACTCTTCAATGTGGTTATCATCGTGTCCCTATGTCCCTCCCATTTCAGAAACCTCCCTCTCTTTCAAAGATTTGCAGTCACAAGGAACTTTGCCCCCCTATAGTGGTGCACAGGTGTGCTTTGGCAGGCGTGTCTGCTTGGGGCACCCTCGGTTCTGTAGCAGGTGACAGTGGAGGCTGTGTGGAAGGAAGCACGGAGCCTGGGCACTGGAGTTCGGACAGCGCTCCTTCCCACACTGCAGTTGGGCAGAGTGTGGTGTCGAGTCCTGTGTCAGAGCAGTGTCTGTAGAAACGGGTCACCAGCTTGTGTTCTGTAGGTCAAGGTGCAAGTGTTTACGTGGCAAGGATGTTGTCTGAGTACTCTTCCGCCATGTTTCTGACAACGCCTCCAGACTAAAAAGCATAACCACAAGGCAAAGGAACCGACAGCTGCAGGTCTTAAAAGGCCGTTGGGGTGTGGCAGCAAGATGGTTCAGAGAGTAGAAGTGCCCGCCACCAAGCCACAGGTCAATCCCCAGGACCCATAAACTAAGAACACAACACAACACCACTCATGAGCACACACATGGCATCTGCCAAATAAGTAAGTCTAATACCAATTTAAAGTTTAGTACCAATTTTAAAGCCCCAAAGAGCAATTGGAAAAGAGAGAAGCCATTACCTAACTGGAGGGTAGAGCTTGTTCATGGTGTATGCCCAGTCCCTGGGACAATGCCTGACAAACAGTAGGAGTTTAAATATCTGCGGGCTGAATCTCTCTAGCAGTGGTCCTCAACCTGTGGGTCTCGACTCCTTTGGGAGTTCAATGGACCCTTTTACAGGTGCTGTGTGAGACCATCAGGAAAACACAGATATTTACATCAGGATTCATAACAGTTGCAAAATTAGTTATGAAGTAGCAACGGAGATAACTGTGTGGTTGGGGGTCAGCACAGCGTGAGGAACTGTATTAAAGGTCGCGGCACCAGGGAGGATGAGGGCGCCTGGTTTCTAAGAGTGAAGCCCACACCGGTAGATCCTCGGTAGCTCACTATGTTGGCCTTTTGTCTCAGCCCTTTGCATGTGAAGACAGAAGCATCTCACCACGAAGGCACTGAGTTCAGGGCCTCGGCCTCTGCAAGGAGGCTTTCAGATCAAGAGTGCTTTCTAATCGGGATTTCCCCTAGTTGCCAGCCTCCATGTGGCTGTGTAAATGTGCTGGGATCCTCGCGTATCTCGGAGCATTTACAGATAAGTAGCGGCAAATTCAAGACTATCTTTCCTATTAATCTTTAATTATGTCTCAGAGAAGTATCAGAAATTCACAGAAGAAGGGGAGCTAGCTAATTACATCCTACATCCTTTATCTGTCAGAATTTACTGTTCAGTTAACACGACCAATCACATGAAATAATCTACGTAAGTTCATTAAGACATACACCGTCAATGCAGTAATGAAGAGAGGGTGATTAAGATAATTAAAAGGAGGCAGCCAGCTTTTATGGGATAGTTGGAGGAAAATATTTTTCTTTACCTTAAATCACCCCCTTGCAGAATAAAGTCCACTGGCAGTTACATTAACCATCACCTTGCATCCCCCATTAGTTTCCAGCATGAATTCAGACTATCTGCAGAGTTATTGTGAGGACTAGGAACTCTGGTTATTTTTACTTGAACCCTTATGATACAGTCACGATCTCCTTTCCACTAATGTGTGAATGAACGGATCTGACACAGTAGTAAATTCACATCAGAAAGCAATGAATTAACTCCAACTTTTCTATGGTAATTGTTTTTGAATGAATAAGACCTGTAAATCTTTTTGGACAATTCAGATTTTTCATTCTTCCATTTGATATTTATTTCAATTTTTTTCTATGCATGCATCCACATACTTAACAATTGTATTCTATTTTAGTATGTGAGTGTCTTTGGATGTCAGGGGGCAGATTCTCTCTCCTCTCTTTCTAGCATGTGGATTCTAGGAACGAACTCAGTCCTCAGGCTCAGCAGAAAGTGTCTTTACACACGGAGCCACCCTACTGACCCAAGCCCACATAACGTTTCTACAGACAGGATCACATCCTAGAGAATACCTAGTAATTCAAATGTATTTGCCACACGTGGTTGACTTTAGATGTTTACCCAAGCCTTGTTGGCTAAAGACTTCCGTTGCTATTGTGCTGTGAGGCCCTCTCATCTATTTTTAGAGTGTCCCAGTGGGATAAGCTCGCCATGACCTGGAACACACTGAGGATGATGTGTGAGTGTTTATGAGGTTGCGTGGGCGTTTGATTGAATAGTATTGACACATGAAATTGCTACACCAGAAAGTACTGCCGCAGCCCTACCACGGGAATCCAGGGTGTAGGTTTGCATGCTTGCTGGCAGTTGGAGGGCCCCGGCTATGGTACACTCAGAGGTGGCTAACTGTCTGTCACCTGCATCCCCCTGAGTTGTGTCTCCTGGTACTTGGTGTATCACTCCAGTTTTGCTTTACAGACTCTTTTTTCCCTGCAGTATTTCCTCCAGCTCCCATCTTGCTCACGTGTCTTTATGATATGGTGTGGTTTTCCCCAAGTCTTTTTAAAATTGCTGCTTGCTTGAGGGCACCGCAGGAACTAGTGGTTGCAAGTGCACACGTGAAGGTTTTGCACATCTATGCGAAATGCCCCGCATGTGTGAGTGGTTTGTTCTTGCAGAGCCCTGCTGCCCAAGAGGACGTCCCCTTTGCGGCCTTTGCCGTATGGCCAGCCTTCCTTTGCTTGTCAGGTGGATGTAAGATGAGACATCTTAGAGAGAGGAAGTCAAAAAATACACCCCTTATTTCCAGTGCTGCAAGTCTTCATGCACTGTAGGGCTTTGTTTAGGCAAACCTAATTTATCAGTGCCATGATGCAGGAAGACAGGGGGATATTTAAATAATAGGAAAGATGTTTCATGGCCATCTGAATTTATCTTTCATTAAATTCATTGTCAAGTGTAACTTATGTATTATATTGAAAAATCTCACGATGTGGGTCTTTCCAGAGGATAAACATGAAAGGATAAATAAACATTGTTTTATCTTTGATGGGCAGGATATTGAAAAATCTATCTAGGGCTAATGAGTTAACTGATGGAATTTGTAAAGGACAGGTGAAATAGGGAGGTGTTTGTGCAGTTAGAATTAAAATTTGAGGTTAAATTATGACACGGAGAGAGCATATTCTTTTTCTCATTCACTTTGAAGTCTCTCCCCAAGCCATGCATTAAATGAACAACATTATCATAAAAATGATGATGCTAATTCCATCTGCTACTGGAAGTTGAGAAATGATTTTACAGAAGCCTAGGCCAGGCATTAAAAACACCACATTCACCAGGTTGGTATTGTGAAATCAATTTAAAGGCCTCCTGCAGGCCAGGAGTGTGCAAAATGGTATGGAGGAGAGGAGAGAATCATTTGCTCGTTCATCCTAGAAAATCCTGATGCGTACTCTGTTTTTAATTCTCAGTGTCTAATCCTGATGCGTACTCTGTTCTTAATTCTCAGTGTCCAATCCTGATGCGTACTCTGTTCTTAATTCTCAGTGTCTTTTTTTTTTCTGAGAACCAATTCTCCAGCACCCTGCCTGCGGTGGCCCTGCTCTCCAGAGCGCAGCCATGGTTATACCAAGGCACGGGGTAGTGTCTGAAATCCTTGCTCATTGGAGCTGTACTGCCAGTTACAGCCAGTTGTGTTTCTAATTTCAGAAGACACTTTTGTAAGCCAGAAGATCCTGGGGTACCGTGTGCTGGTGGAAATATTCTGGGTTTCTCTGCTTCCTTCCATACTTCCTACATTTTTACCCTGGAGGTCATTGGATTAAAAAATAAAGCAGCAAAACTGTCAGTGTATTTAACTGAGTCTCCTTTGCATCTGCTTCCTGAAGTGGAGCAATGGGCCCTTCCTCCGTTGCTTCCATGAGCGAGCCAGCACTTTAATAGCATGGATGGTGGATTGAATTCCAGAGTCTCTAAGGACATACCTGCTTATTCATTGTTTGTCTATCAATCTGTTGCATGGGAATGGATAGACATTCTTTTTTTCTTCAGTTTTATACTTCAGTTTACCCTCAGCCTGTGTCACTGGTGAGTTTCCCTGCGTTTTGACTTCTTTACCCTCTCGTTACTGTGATCAGCCGTAGGTCTGATAAACATGGCTGTGTGCTCGGTGTTAGGTGCCACACTGCTGTACATGACAGCCACCTGCCTCATCTCCCCTGAGACTGTGTGTGACTGCCAGATGGAGAAGCCCAGGAGCAAGGGCTCGTGGGACAGTGAGGCCAGCACCCTGGGGGAGGGAGACAGGCAGGGAAAAAGACAGAACGTGCAAGCCATGGGAGACGACTCGGTGGCAGCGTCTTAGAAGGTGATGACCGGGCAGATATTTGAAGCGATGTAGACATTAGGTGTAAGCTACAGGTTGGGTCAAGGATGGAAGGAAGAAGAGATTTCCTGAGAAGGCAAGCAACATTTTCAGGTTGCGAAACACCCCCCATATCCCTCCCCACACACACCCCAGGGGAGAATTGACTGTGTCTGGAGCTTATTAGGATGGGTGAGGGCATGGGGGAAGCTGGGCCAGAATGTTGCTGGGAGGAGGAGTTGGAGTGCATTGAGAGAGTCAAGCCATATCACACAAATCCAGTCAGCTATGTCCATGACATCATGTGGAGTCTCAGCTTCACAGGGAGATGTGGAGACACCTTCCTGGAAGCCTCTCCTCACTTACTGAGTCTTCCCTCAACCCAGAGTGTAGGCAACTGATAGTCTGTCCCACTAAGTCTGAAAGCTGTATTGTTCTCCTCCATCAAGTCAGGAACACTGGCTGCTGGCCAGCCCTCAGGCGTGGCGTGCACACGCTGAGACCGAGGATGTGACTCCTACTATGTGGCTGCCTCCTCGTTCTCAGATTCTCCCCACGAGCGCTCTGGCCATTCAGAGACTGAGAGGTAGTTAAAGCTCGACTTTCCCGACAGGCTTCTTTCTGGGAACTGTACTCTGCCTATGAAGGAGTTGGGAAGTGATTACAGAGACTGGGCCCATGGTGGTAATGTGCTTGCGTGCCTAGCCATGCATTTGGTGGTCGACTGAGAAAGGGACGTAGTCACTCAGCAAGACAGAGAGAGAGAGGAGTGTTAAGATGTAGCCTAATGAAGACCACGGTGGCCAATTTTTGAGTTTGGAAGGACCCTTTCAATGTGAGAGATAAGCACAAGAAAAGCAGAGATGTGAGCGTGTTCTTTTATGAGGAGGAGGCAAGAAAAGCTGTTTATGATCACCCAGTGGTAATGGTCATGAGCAGACTAAGCCAGCATTCACGTGCCTGGCACGTAGTAGGCTGCTGGTTGGCATTCAGTAAGCAAATGGGAGGGTGAAGACTTCTGTGGCAGACACCTTCCCGGGAGGGATCTAGAAATACCTTTTCTCCTAGTTCGCTACAGACCTGGGTCCCTGGGAGAGCTAAGAGTGTGGTGTGGAGTAGGAGGTAGGACCCCGGGTTTCCGTCTTGGGCATTTAGTTGGTCATTTGCACCCAGTGGGGTGGCACTTGGTCTCCCACAAACGCATATGCAGTGTTCTTCAGAGGAAGCCGAGAGGCTGTGGCCCCGGCTCCCAAGAGCGTCCCTGTCCCACCACCGGCTTCCCCCCTTTCCCTACCCCATGTCCACGGGTATCACTGCACACTGCATACCCATGCCAACATCCTGCCTCTTCTGAACACTGAGTGTGCACATTTGGCGGCCTGCCTCTTGTTCCTTCGTGCCAGGACCTGGAGTTGCTCATTCATCATCCTCTGGCAGGGGTAGGGTGTAACATGCAGTCTTCCCGCCCGCCGCCTGGTTCCTGTTGCTTCTTCCAGCCCCCAAATTTAACACAGGATGCTATATCAATTATGAAGCTGTTGGCCATTTGCTCAGTTTCTTATCGGCTAGCTCTGACTTGATCATTAACCCGTAATTGCTAATTATATATGTTTTATGAGAACTCATCTTTTTTGAGGATGCACTCCTGAGTGCCCCTTGCTCCTGGGAGATCACACAGTGAGAGCTCTCCTCACTACAATTCCCAGACTCCTCCTAGACTCCTAGTCCCACCTGTCTTGTTTCCCTATTGGCCAACAGTGCTTTTTCAAACCAATAAGACACATATTTGCAGACTGACATCTCCCAACAGTAGGGACTCCAGGTTTCTCCAACCCAGACCCTGTTCATGGAGCTACAAAGCCTTGGTCCAAGTGGCCCAGCTTATGTGTGGAGAAACCAGGGACTATTTGTGTAAGCCCAAAGAGCAAGCCACAAGGAAATAGGAAGGGAGGAGAAAGCTCCCAGTGACTGAGGCCAGTGGATCACGTGACAGCTCTTACAGTAGTCGTAGCTCTTTGCCCATTCTCTCAGTATGTGGCTGGCTGGCTTGCTGGCCTAGACCTCTTCGGGGCCCCTCAGGCTCTTCTGTCCTACCAAGAGAACTCCCGTAGCATCTGCTAGGAAGGACTCGGTACTTCAGTGGGAGGGCATGGTTGAAGGCCTCTAGGATGGAGTCCTGGTTATAGGAGGAGCTGGGACCAGAGTACAGAATAAATTGCACCTATGGGGCGAATGGTGGCATCTTCTTTCACCTTGGGATACTGGGATCAGCTTGGCCAAGTAGGAATGAGAGTTACTCATAGGCTATTGTGCCCTAAGGCTAACAGTGACCATGTCTTCAGTTATACACTGATATAACCATCTAACACCATTGATCCAGAAAACAGAAATCCAGGAGGGAATCCTGAAGTTGGGGAAACAGCTGCTGCTCACATATAAGGACCTGATTTCAGTTCACCAAGATGTGAGACCTAGGCACCCAGCTTTCGAGTGTCTGTAACCCCCATGCTACTAGAGGGAGGGAGACAGGCAGGTCCCTAGAGTTCATTGGTCAGCCAGTCTAGCCAGTCAATCATCTCCAAGTTCTAATAAGTGAAGTGAAGAGTGACAGAGGAAGATACCTAATGTTGACCTCTGGCCTCTGCATGCATGCACGCACGTGCGCACACACACACACACACACACACACACACACACACACACACACAGAGACCCATCCACAAGAACGTATCCATATACATCCCTCACAAATACACATGTACACAATAAAAGCAGCAGAGACATCCGGGGGGCGTCTGTAAACATGTACCAGCTGAAAGGCGGGCAAATGGGGGACCCGCTGGGGCTGAAGAAACACGTCCATGTGCAGGGCACCCTTTGATGAGCTTTGTGTGACCAGTGGGAGTTCTTGATTCAGCTTGTAGCACTCCTCTCTGCACACGGCCACCTCCACTCCGAGGCTCAGTGACACAGACCAGATTGCTGCTCCCAGCTCAGTCCTGACGTCGTCAGGGGAAATTAGGAAACTGCAAGCTTGGATGATGCCACTAACGAGCTGGCTGGGGTTCAGAAGAGTGGATTCCTCTACTGCGCATACAGTGTGTGCAGCGACAGTGACCCTGGTTCTGATTACTGCACATGTACCTCCCTGATGAGGGAAGACTTTTCTGGTCTTCTTTGCTTTTAAGGCCCTCCTTACAGCCCTCTCCCCCCAGCATCTGCTAGTCTCTGTGTTAGCAAAGTGTGTACATTGAGATATGTCACCTCCCTACATCTCCACAGGTCCGCTTTGATGGTTACCATGGAGCAGTGGGTATAAGGATGTGGGATCTGTGAGGTCTAGCCCCACGGTATACATAGCAGCCCAGGACTTGGTGCCATCTCTCCTAACAATGATCTTGTATTCTACAACCATAGGAGTTGCCTTTGAAAGTGTGTGTGTCAGGAAGAGTATTGGTTAAACTTTTTTTTAAGTTATCAGGAAAATGGAGGGATAAGAGCAAGAACAAGGCTGAGGAGATGGCTCAGTTGGTAACATGCTTGTCCTGCAAGCCCCGGGACCTGAGTTCAAAAATTCCCAGAATCCACATAAAGCCAGGTGTGGCAGCACACTTCCGTTTTTCCAGTGCTCCTATGGAAAGATGGATGCCAGAGACAGCTCTCCACAGATTCCTCTACAGACTAAAGTGGGGTGTGCAGTGGTGAATGACAGGATCTCAATCTGGACTTTAAAAAGTCTGGACCAACATGCAAGTTTGTCTGATCTCTACATATGACTGTGACATGCATGTGTGCGCGCGCACACACACACACACACACACACACACACACACACACTATAAACATTATTTTAGGAAGCAAGAACCAAATTGGGACCCTTAAGAGGGTCTGAGTTACTGATGTCTTCTGCAGCTTGTTCTCCCCAGTTTCCCTGTCTACAAAGGGTGAGCTACTAGAAGTACTTGAGGCTGAGCCAAACCACAAAAGAAGCTGACCTTGAATTTAGATAAAGGGAGGACTGCATAGCAACTAGCTGCCCAGAGCAGCACCGCCCTGGTCCACCCCTTAGGCAGCTTCTCGGGGTGTTCTGCTGTTGCATCCACATGTATTTGTAGCAGGTGCAGGAGTATCCCTGCAGGTATCCAGAGCGAGTGCCCCAAGCTCATCCTTTGTTTCATTCTCTGTGGGCTTGGCTTGGCCCTTCCCATGTTGCTTACTGATCACAGTCAAACCCACAGCCAGGTGTTGTTCCAGAGTGGATGTGAGAGATGCTTCTAGTCTTCCCTTGGGAGCTCTGGGTTTATCTGGCTGCTAAATTGGAAATGCCATGGCACTTTCACTGAATAAATGAATTGTAGCACCTACTGTGGTCTTAGCAGTACAGGGCAACAATATGTCCACTGTACAACTGGTCTCAGCCAATCGCAGTATCAGGTGGATCAGGTAGAGCAACTGAGGGCGGGGCTTTCCTGTGAGCTGGGTGCTCCTGGTGAAGGCAGCTGCTCGTGATGTGGAATACACAGGAAAGAGGCTTGAGAAATGCCCCTCTTGCACCTGAGGTCCCTTCCCCGAGGGTATGGGACTGAACCAACCCAGAGGGTGAGCCCAGGTCAGCCAGGGAAATCAGAAGTCAGGCATTGGACCTCCTGGCATAGTTCTCAGTGGTGGAGGGTCAGAAGGAAAAGATGAGACATACGAGCAACAGAGAATATAGGCTAACAAGAACGTGCCTTTATTGTGGGCTAAAGAGTGAAGATACTTGAGTGGTCAGCCAGAACCGATCAAAGCCCTTGGAAGGGTCATATCCTGGATTGTCGGGGACCCAAAGTGTTGTAGAGGATATACATGTCCCACTAAATACAAGGAGTATCTCCAGAAGAAACCCCTCCCCCCCCCACATCATTCCAGGGCAACTGAGAATATCAAGGCTACTCCTTCACTCCATTATGTCTATGTCCCCTCATGTATGTGACCAACGTGGGTATCTCTAGGTTCTATGAAGCTGAGGCTGGAGCTAGACCTGGACTACCCTGTCTGTCTCCTCCATCATCTGATGAGCGGTTAGCTGAGGCACCATGCTGTACCCCAGCATGGGCTCTTTAGGTCTCTCTCAAGCAGGTTTGTCTTTAGCATTTGATTGCGATTGTCTGCGTGAAGGGAGCCCGTGATTGTGCTGACTTCCTGTGTGACAGTGTGGCCTTTGACTTTGGGATCTTCATTCATTGGTTGTTTCTACCCTCTGCAGTATAACGAGGAGCTTCACTACGTGGAACCTTGTCTGAACGGAACCCTGGTGCAAGCGGACAGGACCAACAAGGAGGTAGGGCTGCCTTCTAGGCAGGAGCATGAGGGACCTGGGAATACCCTGTCTCTGATGTTGCGGTTGTTCATAGTTCTACCCTTAATTCTTGGGATCTCATTGAATGTGGCATGTATTCACTGTGGCTGTTGCAGTCGTGATGGTAAAATAATCATACTTTATTCAGCTGCCTGCTACTCCTGAATCCATCAGATTGGCTTTGTTTTCCCCTGGCTACAGCAGATCTTGTGTGTGCTCGATGTCTCTGTTGGCACCACAGAAAGAATATGGTTTTCAGTGAGGTCTCAAGAAAAATTGAATCCACGTCTTATTTCTCTGTTCTCATGTGCTATGATGGATTGAAGCATCACTGGGGTATCTTTTAGGATAATTTGTCTTCAGTAGAGTTGTAAGCCTCACAAGAGGGGGCTGATCTGTGTGGATTGCTATATCCTAACTGTTCCAAGAATGATTGATCCATGTGGAATACAATGAAGATGTGTTGGAGGAAAATCTTAGGAAATGTGATTGAAGGTCCTCTTAAATTTTGAGCCTTCTACAAAAATGCTTATAACAGACTTCTATGATACTATGTCATTTTCCCTCAGGCAACTTTTAGGTTTACCAACCCAACTATCACACCTCCACCATTCCTCTTCTACAGAACCCATAGCATGTCAGACCAGTAAAAGTCTAACTGCAGCCTTGTCATACCTCAAGGATGGCATTGACCATGTTTCTCTTCTTCTGGAGAGCAGACCCTCATGTGGGGACAGGGGGTAATGGCCAAGGTGGGCTTCTGTGAAGCACTGGAAAAATGCTACAGAGGGAAGCCCTGGCTCTTGTGGAGAGAGAGATTTGTGTTGCCCTAGAGGCAGGCTGGGCATAGGAATCTCTGAGGGAGAGAGCCACAAGAGACCAGGAGAGAGTCATTCTGACCGACACTCTCAAGAGCAAATAGCCGAGCTTTGGATTGGGAGGCAAAGATCCACACATACAAGCGCATATGTACACACACACACACACACACACACACACACACACACACACACACACACACACAAACCTCCTCATTTTTACAGGCAAGAAATAAGGACAGGGTAGTTCAAAGAATGAGTGCTCCTTGAGGATGTTAACTTGTGGAAACGACAAGCCTACAAACTTCTCTAAGCACGTTCCCTTTGCCCGCTGCCTGGATGAGGAGCTGCCTGGATGAGGAGTCAGTCCTTTTCTGATGCTTCAGAGTTTGTCTCGAATAGGTACCAATGGATCAAGGCTCCATTTGAAGAGAGAGATGATTAAATGATCAAAGAATAAGAGAGCATGGTGAAAACTGGAAGTATCAAGGCTTGGATACAAAAGAAGGACTGAGTGAAGGAATGGGCTGGGAATTTGTTTGAAATTGTCTTTGAATTATTGTTGTAAACATGAGAAAAAATTAGAGGAGTTTTGAATATAAAAGAATAATTTAACTGTCTGATTCTGCAGTGTGGAAGAACTACATATCAATTGGGCTGCCTTCCTCAGAGCCCTGGATCTCTGTGTATAACTCTAGTGAACAAGTGCAGGATGAGCCTAAAGAGATTCAGGAGAAGGTGAATTGTCTAGAGGCTGTCAGACTAGAAAATATGGAAGTGGCATTTTTACCTGGTTTCCTTATTGAATACTGTTATTCTGAAACTGGCTTTTGTTCAGATCAGCAAAAGAAACTCTAGAAACTCCCCTTTCCTTTGGTGACAAGACCACTGAGAGCCTTTGTCACAGCAGCTTCCTACTCCAAACAGAAAGTCATACTTTCTGTTAAAAAAAAAGATTAAGAGAATCAAGAGACCCATAGAATGCATAATGTCCAGAACATCCCCACCACCACCCCCCAAAATAAAACTCAAAGAAACAAACAACCAAGAACCCCAACAAATTCCCATGTCATCTCAAGAACCAAAAGGACAAAACATGCATGAGAAAAGATACTCAACAGAAGCCTGTGGTGACACAAACCAAATGTTAGAATTGCAAAGATGTTTCTACTAACGATTGGGAATTCTCCTGGAAGGAATTAGACTATCCAAGCACAGAAGGAACGCTACAAAACAGAGCCGAGAGGAAACCGGGGAAGAGAAAAGTGCAATCACCATAAAAGAGGAGTTGTCAGTGAATGTGAGAGCAGAGAGACTCAGTGAGCTTCAGGATGGATTGATGGAGACTTTTCAGCCCAGTGTCAGTGAATGTGAGAGCAGAGAGACTCAGTGAGCTTCAGGATGGATCGATGGAGATTTTTCAGCCCAGTGTCGGTGAATGTGAGAGCAGAGAGACTCAGTGAGCTTCAGGATGGATCGATGGAGATTTTTCAGTCTTAACAGCAGGGAAAGTAGACTGAAACAAAATGAACAAGAGTCTTGGAGACAGGCCAGATCACAACAAAAGAGCGAGCATCTACAGTATCACAGCTCTGGGAGAGAAAAGAGAATGGGACAGAGTATATGTTTATGTTGGCTGAAAAAAATCTCTCCACATAAGTGAAAGAAAATAGCTTACATATTCAGAGGCTGTATGGAAAGACACCCCAAATAGGATAAGCCCAAGTAAATCCATGTCAAGGTACACCATGAATATAGTTAGAAAAAATATCTTTGAAACAACTGGAGAGGAAGGATTATGCTGCTTGCGTGAAATGCCAATGTGAGTGACAAAAGGTTTCCCATGAAATCATGAGGGCAGAAGGAAGGATGGCACTTCCCAAGTTCTAAGTGAAAAGATTATCAAGTGGAGCTTGCAGAATGAAAGAGAAGGAAACAAGGAGAAACAAGATAATAATAAAGAACAGAAAACAATTAATATAGAAAACAGTAAGACTCAAAACTTCCTCCTTTAGAAAGAGTCAGTGCAATTAATAAACCTCTTGCAAAACCAAAAGTAAAAAGAGAGATGACAAGTCAGAAATATTGGAGTGAAATAAGAGATACCAGTACGGATCCTGAAACCATTAAAAAAGACAGTAAAGGAGAATTATGGACAACTTTGTAAATTCAGCACCAACTTACCAAAATCAATCTAATAAAAATAGATAGCCTAAATGGTTCTATAACTACTAAAAGAAACTTAATTTATAATTTAAAAGCCCTCCCCTCGAAGAAATTTCTAAGCCCAGATGGTTTCCCTAGCAACTGGTACCAAACACTTCAGGGAGAAGGATTAATACCAATTTTACATAATGTAATGTAAAGAGTGTGTCCCTGTTTCGTCTCTGTTGTGATGAAACATTCTGACCAAAGCAACTTAGGGGAAGAAATTGCTTATTTTGGCTTAAAGATTACATTCTGACATTGAGAGAGGTCAGGGAAGAAACTTGAATTAGAAATCATGAAGGGATACTGCTTTCTGGCTCACTTCAGATCCTTGTTTAGCTCAGGACTCCCTGCCCAGGGAATGGTACCAACTCACAGTGTATTGGACCCTCCTACATCACTTAACAATCGAGACAGTCCCCGGCAGTCATGCCCATAGGGCAGTCTGATCTTGGCAAGTCCTAAACTGACACTTCCTTTTCAGATGACTCTAGACTGTGTCAAGTTGACATTTGAAGTCAAATGGGACATATAGAGAGACTATCCTTACCTTTGGGGGGTGTTCTCTGATAAAACAAATAATTGTAGACCAAAAGAAAAAAATAATATATCATCCAAGTAGGCTTGACTCTGGATATGCAAGGCTATTTCAACATCAGTGTCAAATCAGTCAATGTGTTCTGCCATGCCAACAGGCTAAAGATGAGAAGATATGCTGGCCTAGCATTTGGCTAGGAAAAAAACCTAAGACCCATCCATGCATTTCTAAAATCTAATATGTTAGCAAAGTGAGATGAGCTATGATTTTGTCATGTTTAAAAGGATACTTATAAAAACCTCAGCTAAAAATGATGTGGGTGTAAGTTTAACAGCTTGACTTTGTTATTTTATTTTATTTTTTTGAGACAGGGTTTCTCTGTATTGCTTTGGAGGTTGTCCTGAACTTGCTCTGTAGACCAGGCTGGCCTCAATCTCACAGAGACCCGCCTGCCTCCACCTCCCGAGTGCTGGGATTAAAGGCGTGCACCACCAAAGCCCAGCACAGCTTGACTTAGTTAAGAAATTTATTTGATGTGTATAGGCGCTTTGTCTGCATATATTTCTGGGTACCACACGAGTGCCTTGAGATCCACAGAGGGGAGAAGAGGGCATCAGATCACTTGGAGCTGGAGTTATAGATGGTTTTGTGCCACCACGTAGATGCTGAGGACCAGACCTAGGTCATCTAGAAAAGCAGCCAGGAGGTGCAATTCCCAGAACTCAAGTTAAAGTTGAAAAGCCGGGTATGGCATTGTGCACTTTATAATTTCAGTACTGGGATAGCAGAAATAATCAGAGCCCTGGGACTCACTGGTCAGACAGCCTAACTTACATGGCAAGTTCCAGACCAAGAAATCACTCAGTCTCCCACACCCCCCCCCTTCTCTCTGAAAAGAAAGGAAGCAAGAAAGGACAGGAGGGAGGGAGGGAGGGAGGGAGGGAGGGAGGGAGGGAGGGAGGGAGGGAGGGAGAGAAAAAAGTGAACGGTTCTTAAGAAATGACAACTAAGACTGTACTGTTCTCTACATATGTGTACATGCCTGCAAACACCTGTGCACCTACATGTACACAAGCATGCACATACCGATACAAACCAAAAAGGGTATGGGGAGACTAAATTATGGGTTGGCATTGGAGGGAAGGGGGTAGGCACAGAAATAAATGGAGCAGACTGAACACAAACATAGCACCCACACAAATGTGGCCCAGTTTGGTTTTGAAGAAGTTATAGAGCAGTTCAGGGAAGGTAGGCTAGCCTTGGTAATTAATGACATCCATAAATAAAGCCAATGAGAAATTAGCCTTGACCTGAAGGCTTACAGTTTAGGGAAAAAAATATAATTCAAGTGGCTCAAACAGTCAGGTGCAAACCATCCAGCTATGGCAGGCTTGGCATGACAGACGTTCTTCAGTCCTGTTAGAAAAGTACTGGTGGCGGTTTGCTTTACAATGACAAAAAGCTTCTTGACGTTTTGAGAATGGTCTTAGATGACCAAGTCTTTAGAGTCCTTTATTATCTTAAGATAGAGGTGAGCGCTGCCGGTCAATTGGACCAGGTTTCTGGTTTCGCCATCACTTGGGTGTGTGCGTGTATAGGTGCATGGTCTTTGTCAGCATGCGGCACAGACCGTTCGTGAAAGACTGTGTAAATTTCCATACGCTCACTTAACAGTAGCTTCCTAGGGATGGACTACTGTACCCTCAGCCTCTGGTGTACGGAGTCAGACCCTCTCCCTGGCTGTGTCTCTGTGCTTCTTCCATGTGGCTCTGATAGGTCAGGGACCCCATCACAAGGGCTGGAGATGGGGTGGCCAGACAGCAGACAGTCCAGTTATGGGTGGGGACGGATATGGCCGGTTTCCACAGGGAAAGTACTGAGGTTAGGGCTAAGGGGTGCATGAATCCTGGAAGTGTGGATGAGTGAACAGATGCACAGGGTGCTTGAAATGGCTTCTATTTTAGGTTTTTTTTTTCTTGTTGTTGTTATTTCAATAGACGATCTGGAAAACATTGACCATAAAAGCTTGGAATTCTTCATGGTTTTGCCCTGCTTATTATCATGTATTATAAAGCATGGTGAAAATGTAGTACATTTGAATACAATCAAGATAATCAAACTGTGACGGGCGGGAGGGGGGCAGTGAAACTGGCTGGATTTTTGATTGGCATTTCTCCCTAGTCATTTCTGATCTCTTGGTGGCGGCTTCGAACTTTTTCTCCATTCCTCTCATAACGGCAATGGGACGTTGTCACCTGCCGTGTCGCCTCTGTAAAACTCTCAGTGTGAGCATGTCCGCGCCCGTTAACTGATGTTGACCGGCATGTGCAGATGCCTTCGGGAAGGCGCGTGTGCCCCCTAACAAGCTATAGGGAAAGTGAGAGAGCTGAGACTCAATCCAGCCCCCTCACTTTTCATCACATAACTGTTTTCCTGGTGGCCTCCGAAGGCTCAGCTACCCAAAAGACACGTAGGTCGCATCTAGGATTATGGCCTGAAAATCAGAACATGAGCTTTTAAATCAAATCAGCATTTGATAAAATTACTTTAAAAAAAATAAAAACCGGGAAAGGGAATGTGGGAATCTTAGTGTGTCTTAAAACAAGGCAAGATGAAGATGGAAATGTTGGCCGGCTTTGATCAAAACCGGCTTCCCGTGATTTTTGCATAAAATAAATAGCCGACAGCTCGCCATCCCCGGGCAGGGGTCTGGAGGTTCTCTTAAGTGGTTGGTTTTGTCTTCTGAAGGTGTGGTTTTTCTGTCTGCAGAGCATTTGGCTTTGCTGTTTTATATTCTAAGTAACTGACTGGTGTTTTCTTTAAGGAAAAAGGAACCATGACAAATTGGGTGAGTCTGGAGTTCAAATATAGAATTCAAACAAGGAAATTCACATTGTAATCTACTTCAGACCTTCTGAACCATTCATCAGACCTTGAAATGAACCTCCCGTGGTCTCTGCGGGGAGCAGAGCGGGGATAGGAGGGAGGAAGGAGGCTGATATGGTTTTTCTCTGGTTTTATAATGAAGATGTCCTGAAATCCACCAAATTTCATGGTTCTGTTTAAGACTCATTTGTGAAATGGCTGTTGCAAAATCAGCCGATCTTAGAGACCCATGTGACTCCCATCTTCGTTGGCAGCTCTCATCTTATCCCTGGCATCAGGAGACACCGGAGCTCCTTGAACTAACAAAAGGACCCGGCAGGGTTGCTGGGTTTTCCACGGGACTATTTCCACAGGACTATTTCCACAGGAGCTCGGTTGAAGGGGACAGACAGGATGCTAAAACCTCCAGCCTCCCATGGCCTAAGCAGCTTTTCTGCATATAAGTAAATGTTGCTTGCACAAATACAAAAGGAGGTAAAATTTGTTGAGGGAACAAATGACAATTCACTTCTATTAAATTAAAAACGAGTAAAAGGTGTAAGAATTGCATTGCTTTCAAACACCATGAGTACCTAGAGAGAAGTAGAAAAAAGATTGGGGACAATTTGTGTACAGTTTTATAGAAATTTTAGATACGATCACTTAATACTCAGTGTCTGTGATTTAATAAAAAATAACTATAAACAAGAACAAAATACACACAGAGGAGAAAGAGAGAGAGGGGTGAGGAGGGAGGGAGACAGAGACAGAGAATAAGTGTGTGTCTCACAGTCAACTGCTGTTGTGGCATGGAAGTTCCTGCTTTGCTTGTCTTAAACTACAAGACAGGGAGGAAAAGGGGAAAGAGAGGAATGAAGAGAAAAGTTCGAGAGGCCCGTCTGACGTATGTCCACACTATTAGAGTTTCTCTACATTGAGAGGCCTGTATGGCATATGTCCACCCTATTAGAGTATCTCTACATTGAGCACACAAAACTTTTGCAAATGGGAATCAACTATGTTAATAGTACTTTCATATTATTGAAAGTGACACAAAGACTTAAGACAGTCCCTTTTTTTGTAGAACGGCGAATACCAACCCATCCACTTCTCTACAGTTCTAGGGAAGCTTCTAATTTCTAGACAGACCTTCCTTTTCTAATGGGACAGTTTTTGCTTGTCAAGAGGTCGCGTAGTATTAAATCCACATTAGCCTGTTACCTGGAGTTACTTAAGAACCAGCGTTACAAACGAAGTCCCAGTTCCTGTGTGGCAACTATTCAGAGAAACTACAAAAACCATTATCTAGAGGCTGATTGTGTGAGAGGTTATTCTTGGAGGTTCTCCAAGTATTACCTTTTAATATATAATTATCTGTTTCCATGCTTTTGTCAATTCACTCATTTAAAATTAGCCAAAGTTCTATTGGGGGATTATCTACGTTAGGCTGTGTGTGTGTGTGTGTGTGTGTGTGTGTGTGTGTGTGTGTGTGTGTGTGTGTCAACACATAGTGTGGGGCGGTTTTGTTGTCATTATGTTTATCTCTACCTCGGTGTACAGGAGTAAATGTGAATTTTTGGTGTGAGTCTAGACTAGATACCAGAATACTTCTTGTTAAAGACTGCGCAGTAAGTATTTTGGCCTTGCAGGGGCATAGAATCTCTGCTACAGTGACTGGAATTTGTGATTATAGCACAACAGCAGACATGGGAAATGCATAATGGGTAGTCCTGTCTGTGTTTCAATAAAACTGTGGTCGCCCATCAAATGGACCGTAGACAAGCCTGGCCCATGGATGATAGTCTGCCCATCATTGGTGTAAACTAGTCCTTTCCATGTGTCAATAAAACTGTGGTCGCCCGTCATATGGACTGTAGACAAGCCTGGCCCATGGATGATAGTCTGCCCATCATTGGTGTAAACTAGTCCTTTCCATGTGTCAATAAAACTGTGGTCGCCCGTCATATGGACTGTAGACAAGCCTGGCCCATGGATGATAGTCTGCCCATCATTGGTGTAAACTAGCCCTTTCCATGTTTCAATAAAACTGTGGTCGCCCGTCATATGGACCGTAGACAAACCTGTCCCATGGATGATAGTTTGCCCATCAATGAGACTAGAAGAAAATGTGTGTTACTAAATGCAGATTTTGTATAACTCAAGAGTCAACCCTTTCTGCATAGAGCACATGGGAGCCAGTAGCCTCATTTCAATTCAACTCTTAACAAACAAGGGCTTAGGGAGATTTCTACTTTGGATGACTTTCTACCTTAAGTAGACCTGCCAGTTAATTGCTTTCTTAATTTTCACTCTTCATCTGTATTTAGCTGGAAGGCAAAAACATAAGGATATGAGTTGTACATAGAAATATGTACATGAAATAATAATGTATAGCCTAATGTAGCTACAGTTTCTCAGTAGGCAGAAAACATGTCTGATTCTCATGATTGCCACCATTGTTATTACCAGTGTATACATCAGGAGTTCTAGTCCCCTATATATTTGGCCAGCTGAACAGACAGATGATTGAAGCATGCTAGGTGGCTTGTGCAGCTAAACACAGTGTAAATATAGAGCCACACCAGACATCTGCATCTTAAGAAGCCCAACATTAGCCACCCCATTGCCTTGCTAAGCAGGTAGAGTTATCTTTCTTGCACTATTCAACATTATTTCATTCTTCTAAAGTCTTGACTTACAGAGAAGTGAAGCCCAGTTCTGAATTGTGGGTAAGCAACATGGCATGCTTGAATATGATGTGATGGGTGGGGCTTAGTAGGATATTCTTGGGGAGCTGCGGCATTCACCTTAGTAAGACAGAGCACAACTGTGTGTTCATGAGGAAGGGCGTGACATTTGCTCGCTACTTCCATCTGTGTCTGAATCTATCGAGCCCTTTATTTTGATTTCTCTGTCTTGTTTTTGGTTTTTCTTTTTTTGCTTTTTTATTTTAATTTTAAATAGCTTGTTTTACATGTCAATCCCAGTTCCCTCTCCCTCCCCTCCTCCTGTACCCCTCATCACCCCATCCTCCCACCCTATTGCCAATTCCTTCCACATAGGGGATATCTAGAGTCTATCATTTCACTCAGGGTAGGGTCCAGGCACTTCCCTAAGAGTCCAGGCAGAGAGAGCATCCCTCTTTGTGTTATGTACACGCAATGTCTGTTAGTATTCGAGGGATAAACACTGATCCACTGCTCAGGACCCCATAGGTAGCCCAGGCCTCCTCACTGACTCTCACATTCAGGGGGTCTGGATCGGTCCCATGCTGGCCTCCCAGCTGTCTGTCTGGGGTCCAAGAGCTCTCCCCTGTTCGGATCAGCTGTCTCTGCTGGTTTTACCAGCCCATTCTTTGCCAATTTTCTCATCGCTCCTCTCTGTCACTGGGTTCCTTGGGTTCAGTTCAGTGTTTAACTGTGGGTGTTTGCCTCTGCTTCCATCAGTCACTGGATGAAGGCTCCAGGATGGTTATAGACATCAAGTTCACTATCAGGAATGGTCATTCGAGGTGGTCTCTACACTATTGCTTAGCTTGCCAATTGGTGTCATCCCTTTAGATCACTAGAGGTCACAATGATGCCTGATCTGTCTTCTAACCTATGATTCCTTCTTCCCCCTATGCTACCCCCCCCAGTCAACCTTCCTGTTCCTCTACGACCTCTCTTCCACTTCTCCCCATCTCTGTTTTCCAGGTCCCCCTCCCCCCACCCCTCGCCGTGTTCCCCATCTGTTCAGAGGATCTTGCCTCATTTCTCTTCTCTTGGGTACCATGCATATCTTTTAGGTTCTTTCCTGTTTCCCAGACTCTCTGTCAGTGGAAGTGCACTATCCTGATCCATGTCTAAAATCCATATATGAGTGAGTACAGATTCCTCAGGAAAATGGGAATCAATCTACCACAAGTCCCAGCAATTTCACTCTTAGGCATATTTCCAAAGGAGGCAAATTCATACAACAAGGGCATCTGCTCCACAATGTTCATAGTAGCATTATTTGTAATAGCCAGAACCTGGAAGCAACCTAGATGCCCCTCAACTGAAAAGTGGATAGAGAAAATGTGGTACATTTACACAATGGAGTATTACTCAGCAGAAAAAAACAATGGAATCTTGAAATTTGCAGGTGAATGGATAGCACTGGAAGAAACCATCCTGAGTGAGGTAACCCAGTCACAAAAAGACAAACATGATTTCTCTGTCTTAATGTGGACAGGTTTGCTGTAAGTCAGTCTCTCTCTCTCTCTCTCTCTCTCTCTCTCTCTCTCTCTCTCTCTCTCTCTCTCTCTCTCTGTGTGTGTGTGTGTGTGCCTGTCTGACTGTCTGTCTGTCTGCCTGCCTGCCTGTCTGTCTGTCTTACTGCTACCTGGCTGTGAAATGGTGGGATTTCTAGTCAAGGAAGGACTATGGCACTACGGATACTATTCTTTTTCAAACTCTATTCTCTGGACTCCACGCTTCCAGGGATGGTGGTCTGATTTTGAACAGTGGCCGCCGCTTGCCTGGCTTCTACCTTGACACCCTGTCAAACAAACAAGCTGCCGTGATGCTGTCTCAGATTCTCTGGAGCTTCAGGGGAGAATTCATGAAACTGACCATGAGAGCCTAGGGAGCAATTCTGACCAGGCTGCATGTGTAGATACCGGAGGAAGATGCCCAGCATCCTCCGACGCCCTCCACACTATTCCCTTGAGACAGGGACTCAGTGAACTGGATCTCCCCATGCTTTCTGGCTAGGCTGGCGCCCAGCGAGCTCCAGCAATCGTTTGCCTCCACCCCTTTTCCCACACTGGAGTTACTGGCTCACATGGCCATGCCCAGCCTTTATGTGTGAGCCAGAGCTCCAACGTCAGGCCCTCATGTGTGCACAGTAAGCAGGCCTCATCACCAAGCTGTCTCCCCAGCAGTCCTTAGATAGTCTCTGTGTGTCTGTGCGTGTGATTGTGGGTGCCCATGACAGCCTAAGGAAGGAGCTAGAATTACAGGCAGTTGTCGGCAGCCTAGAGTGGGTGCTGGGACCTGAACTGAGTTCTTCTGGAAGAGCAGCATGTTTTCTTCAGTGCTGAACCATCTCTGGCCCCGCCCTTGAATATGTTTCATGGGACCGTCCCATCTACTGGCCTAGAAGGAGCTGTAATTTCACAAGTATTTCCATAACAATAACAGGGATTTTGCTTTAGAATGTGGCCCGGTCTCGTGTGGATGCCCTTGGTCATCAGTAAACAGAGCATTCTCCAGATAAAACACGACTACATTGTACACAGCATGTAGCTCAGTCTGCGGGTCACACTGGAGACTTGTTCACTGAATGCCGTGGCTGTGCAGGGAAGCTTGGGGATTTACAGTCAGTGCCTAATATCTGAAAACGTGTGTCTCACTCACGTAAAAACGACATGAAAGTACAGTAACCAGTACATCTGGCCATGCATCTCAAAGCCCATGCTTTGGGTGAGATTAGCAGCCTGGATTCCATACAGATCTAGCTGCCCTGGCTATTGGATCTGGAACTGACTAGTAGATCTGGAGTGTGTTGGAATAACAGCAGTTCAGTCTGAACTCCCACCCACTCAGCTTGGGGTGTGGTTTCATACTTTGCAAAGCCAAGCCATATCTACCCCACTCAAACCCCGTGTGGCCAACAGAGGTCGAGCTCCAGATCTCATTTTGTATCGGACAAACTGAATCCAGGGTGCCACGCTCGGGCCAGAAACAAAAGCCAACCACGGAAACAGCTGTTAGAGGGAATCCATGTTAAGTTGCAATATTTCTTCAGGTCACAGAGTCGTCAGACATTTCACCCAGGTGCAGCCTGAGTGTCCTGCGTCTGGATTAGACGGACCCACACACAATGCAGGCTTTGATGGGAGACGACCTCGCACACAGCACACCAGCACCTGCGTTTGATTGTGCCGTGCCTTCTATTAAGAGAGCTGTAGGTGTTCGCCGGCCTCTGCTTTTCTTTCTGTGTGTTTCAAGTAAAGAAGTTAATGAGTTAATAATGATAAATTTTAAAAACTTGGCCGGCAAAGCAGTGCACCCCCTTCCACGAGCAGATTTCCCACATCAACACTGGAAAGCAGTGTCCTCCAGCTTTAATTATTCCACAGGATTAAACCTGTTGACAAATCCGCTTGAAATGAGCTATGAAAATCACTGACGGTCTTAGGCAGGCATGATTTCACTCTGTGCTTTTCTGCACAGGCCCGAGTCTGGGCACCAATTCATCTGAACATTAACTGCCTTCCCGCATCACATGGCAGAGCTAAGGTGGTGGGGGGGGGGCCGCAGCATCTCTACCTCAGCTGTGATCACCGAGCCTGGGGAGGACCCAGATGCCAGGCCCAGACCCTGTCCTCTGCAGGCCAGCGTCCCTGGCAACCTTAGCCAGCTGGCCTTGGCACAGCCCCCAGATGGCCAGCTATTTAGACTCCCCAGACATGTTAGCATTGGTAGCTTATGCTGAAGCCATTTCTCAGGAAGGGGCATGTTGCCTTGGCACAGGGATGCCAATGTGTTGTGTAGCCCTATCGTGCCCTGGGAGGTGACAGCAAGACAAATTTCTCACTTGGGCGCAAGTCTGGAAATAATAGAAGCGGTGCTCAAGGCGTCTGTGCATGGCACAGAGGCTCTTTCCTGTCTTCACAGAGGGAAGGTGTTCTTTTGTTGCGAATTTGTAAAAATATTTGCCTGGAGTCTAACAGCTTTCTTGGGCATTTGCTTCCAAATCTCACTGGGTTGAGCTGGATTAACCTCATTTAACAGCCAGCTGGGTCTTGAAGGGAACATCCAGCACGGACCAGCATGCCATATCTGGAGCGGAATCCTCATTATCATCCCACTGAGGGGGCCAGAATCCAAAGCCTGGCTTTTCCTCGAGGACCAGTTTGGGATCTACAGGCTGCTGAATAAAGAAGATAATGCGGTGTGCTGTGACGGACCCAGGGAGCCTCCGGCTGGCCTTGTTTTTGAATCTTCTGTCTCAGCAGTGTGACGAGCTTCTTGCTCTCTGCCTCCCTGTGCGTGTGCGTGTGCGTGTGTGTGTGTGTGTGTAAGGAGACTTAGGTAGAAGTCTGGCTCTCACATGGAGTGGTTTGCCACAGGAAGCCCAGAGTGGCATCCAGAGCATCCCAACATTGCTCCTTCGTGACCTGTACTGGATCACCCCGCCCGGAGAATTTATTTCTGCATGACATGCATGTTGCCAGTGAAATCTAGCGTTTAGTCGGGCTGTGTTTTATGTGATGTCCATATCATGGGTTTTTACATGATTGTGGGCTGGTAGCCGAGACCTCAAGCAACGCATTTTCGTTGTGGGCGTGTCAGGAGGGCGGGTGCAGCGTGATCTCATTTGACTGTTTGTGTCTGTGTGTTTTGACTTAAGTTTGGTTGTCTGGATTCAGTCTTATCCTCACGCTCAAGGATGTTGATGTCGAGACTGCAGGTCAGCCTGGACTGGGACACAGCGGTAGCTCAAAGGGCTTCGAAGGGAAGCAGCACGGGCTCCTACCTAAGTGAGCTATCCTGTCTCACTGTCTCCTCTCCCAGGAGGTCATAGGTACATACATCTCACACTGGTGTCTCACTGACAGACAATGCCCTCTTCCTAGGAAACACCTTCACCATCATCTCCCATCCCGACTGGCTCAGGCTTGAGACTCCCAGTGTAAAACCGAACAGCATTTTGTAAGATACAGAGCCCACGAGCTCATGAGTGTTTTGTACAAAGCTTCCCAGGGGTTCGGTGGCAGCCTGCTCGCCGGCGTGCCGCTAGACACCACAACTCCTATTCCCAGCACCCTTCAGTTCTGGCAGATGGACCTGCATCTGTGTGGGTGTAGGCACATTCACGCCCGCACGCTGCTTCCCCAGCCTCTCAGCCTCACTGTCCGTCAAAGCCCTGAGAACTGGCATTAAATGACTGATTCCTTTGAGCGCTCTACGTAGTGCGCCTTCCTGGCTAGGAGTTGTTTTCCAAGTGTGTTCCCTCTACCCTGATCTCTCACACAAGCCAATTTTAAAACCACTACCATCCAGCAAACTGTGGAGGACTCTTTGTAAATCCCGCCCCCGGGGATGGGTGTGTTGCTGGAGCAACAGGACAGGGTCTAGGTGTGAAATGGAATAGCAGGGCTCCTTGTTCATTGACGGTAGAGACACTGAAGATGTCAGCAGAGAACCGAGCAAGAGCAGGACCCTTCGGAGCATGGGGCGAGGGTGACCACGCAGGTGCCATGGCCAAGAAAGCTAGCTCCACACTTACACTCAGCTGTATTAGCTCTGATCATGGACATTGCCCCTTCTATCATTTGGATCCTGCTGAGAGTATTGAGATGACCATGCTAAGAGCAAGAACCCTCAATTATAGCAGGACATTTTCCAGGCACGTGGGCTGAGTCTTGGGTTTAGGGTGTGCCTTCATCTTGGTGAGCATTTTTGAAGGCCAAGTTTGGTTTCTTCCCATGGTTTTCTTGCCATGAGAGGAGGCAGATCCTTCTTAGCCCAGACCCTGTGGATCAGAAACTCAGACACACCTGTCTCATGGGCTACGGGTTCAAACCTCAGCTGAAGAGGTGTGGTGGTGTCCGCTGCTGCCCGGATGCTCTGTCTGAAGCTGGAGGCTTTGCCAGGTGGTCCTCTCTGCTCTGTTTGGTGTCCTGGTCCATGAGTGTGTGGGAAGGAGGGGTCAGCCAGTCTCATTTGTACTGCAAGCAAACTCAATTTGGGAGTTAGGCTGGGAGCTGGCCCGCCTGCCTGTCCACCTCCTAGGACTCCTTTTCTGTGTCTCTAAGGGGGAAAAGTACAGTCCTTGCCTCCTTCTAGGTGGGACTGGTGAGCTCTCCAATTATCTCCCCTCCCATAAACTTTCTTAGTTCTATTTTCCACCATCACCGGGCTCTCTCCACCCACCTATCCAACCCTGTCCTTTGTTTTTTCTTAAGGGCTAGCTCTTCTAAATTCCCCGTGGAGGTCTTTATAGTTGCCAGCAGATGTCCAAACTCTCCTTTCCTTGATGCTGGTGGTGAGCATCAATCCAGCTTCCGGAAGGCAAGTGTATCTCGTCTTCCACTGTCCCACTGCCCAAAGCCAGGTGGACAGGCATCTAATGATGACTTTGCAGCTAAGATTCCAAAATATTGAGCCCTTCCACAAAAAAGGACATCTTGATAGCAAGGCTTATCCACAGCAGTGATTTTTTAAATGATGCATTTACAGAAAGAAAATTCTCATTCCTAATGTGAATAAACAAAAGGAAGAGAATCCTAAGGCATGTGAAACTCCTGCTATCAATAATAGGCAATAACCCATTTTTGCATTTATTTGGAAGGCCACCCAATGTGTTTGTGAAAGTACATCTTATTTAAGTTTCTCTTAAAACAAAGAGTAAGCTGAAATAACCCTGTAGGCATATGTAAATTCATCTACAGTATTTTAAACGACTATATACCATTCCATCCTTCTTATTGTTCAAGATATAGCATGCTTTTTTTGCTATCATTTTAAAATAGTGCTATGATAGACATGGTTCATATGAACATTTGGATATTTGCTTGACTGATTCCTTGGGACAAAACCATGGAATTAAAGTTGGGCCAAATAATATTTAACTTTTGCACACATGTAAGCCTTTGTATGCCTGTTAATTTTAGGAACCTAGTTTGAGAGATATTTATCTGCCTCAGGCTGAGCACTGTTGGGGCTTTGCAAGTTTGATTGTAAGCAAGACTGACAAAGACCCATGAGTGCATGCGTGCGTGCGTGCATGTGTGTGTGTGTGTGTGCGTGTGTGCCCGTGCACGTGTGCATGTGATGGGTATCATGCTGGCTGACAAAGGCCAGTCTCAAAAGTTGGCACTTGCATGGATCCAGTCATATGATATGCCAGCGATGGAGGCTGGAGAGATGGCTTAGGGGCTAAAAGAACTTGCAGGACTGAAATCTAATTCCCAGCATTCACACTGGGTGGCCCACAACCACCTGTAACTACAGTTCAGGGGATATAATGTCCTCTTCTGGCTTCTGTGTGCACTGCACACATTTGTACACACACACACACACACACAAACGTAAATAAAAATAAATCTTTAAAAGAGTGGCAGAGAAGAATCAGTGGTCTTCGGGGCTTAATTGTGGACCAAGGCTGTGATATAGATGGTCAACAAGCGGGCTTTCTCTTCAGTGAGAGAACAGTCCCCAGACGGTGATGGTGATTCATAAGTGAGCCTGTCAGAGAATAGCATTTCATAAAGTAGCAAGCATACGTAGAATTCTCATAAAAACTGACAGAATCGAGTGAGGACCATGGTTTACATCACAGTACTGTGCCACTGTCAGTTTGCTGGTTTAAATATCTGTTCTTTGGTAAAGGTATCATCATGGGGGGAGTTGGGCTGAGAACGTATAAGAGAGTACTAGTTTTGAAATGTCTGTGAAATCCTACAATTATTTCAGATATAATGTTTTTTTAATTCCTTTAGGAACACCCAAGACTGTTCAAGAGTTTATGTGTTAGGTCCTTTGCTCAGTTTCTTCCGGGTGCTGTCTGAATGACCTTCCAAGCAGCCTTGGTTGTACATTCTGTTGTCCCTCTTTGGTAGTGAAATGAAGAGTCTTTACCAGAACCACTCCCATGTAATAAAGACTGACCATGCAGTAGGTTTTGAAAAACAGAATTTGTCCTTTTAATGCTGTAAGTCTCTTCCTCTTTGCCCAACTTTGTCACATAGACCATACTGCTTATGGGCTTCACAGATGGAGAGCTCTGGGCTGGTGCTACAAGGTATGGCTTCTGCTTCCCCTGGCTGCCTGCTGTGGGGCATGGGTCTTACAGACTGGAGAGTGTCATGGTGTAGAGTCTCATTTGCAACGAAGGAATATAGATGCATATTTTTCAAAAAAGAAGGAAGAAAGCAAGGGCCCGGATAGCTCAGTTGGCAGAGCACTGGGCTTGGGCCAGTGAGATGACTTAGTGGATAAAGGCACTTGTCACCAACCCTGACAACTTAGAGTTTGGTCACCAGGGACCACACAGTGAAGAAGAGAAGGAGCTCACCAAGTTGTCCTCTTCTGACTTCCACATGCAGAGAGACAGGCAGACAGACAGACAGACAGACACACACACACACACACACACACAGAGAAAGTGGGGGGAGAGCGCGTGAGAGGAATAAAAGCAAGAATGCATTGTCTGTCATATAAATGTGTCACTAGACACGCTTTTGCTATGGCAAATGCTTACGGTGAGTGGGGTTGAAACAGTGCCGTGACACTTAGGTCACCTGAATGTGGTGTGGACTCTGACACTTGCTAGTGATCCGGGACAACGCCCTTCACTTGTTCCAACTGTTTTCTTGGCTGGAAAACACGGATCAAACAGTTGGGAGGGTGGTGCAGACTGAATTGTGTCCCCTTGACCCTTAAGCTCTCTCCTGTAACTCAACCGCATTTGCGGACAGAGTTTCTGAAGTGAACCGAGTACAGGTGAATGTGGTTACCAGGATAGTTCCTGATCCAATATGACTACTGTCCTTAGCATCAAAGTGAGAGATCCCAGGGAGAGTTGCATGGCTAATAAGTCAGCAACCCTCTGTGAGGCAAAGAAAAACCTTCAGGAGAACCCACATCTGCCAACACCTGGCCTCCCAGCTCCAGACCTGCGGAGAGGGGACCATCACTTCTCCCGGGAGGCAGGAGCCTGAGGTCCTCACATTGCTGATATTTCTCCTCCACAGGGTCACAGGTGTCTTTTGTGTCTGGCCTCCAGATTCACAGGGTACCCAGTCAGGCTCACTGGTCAGTGATGTCATCTGCTGCGCTTACCAGGATGATAGCTTTATTGTTGGAGTGTATTTGCTCAGAGAGATTTCAAAAGACACAAACAAACAAAACCAAAACAAACAAAAAAAGACATGGCAGCACACAGGCTTTCCAGTGACTTCTCTGACTTGACACCAGCAAGGCACTGGACGACAGAACATAAATGTTAGATCGTTTAAGACATTGTGTTAGCTTGAAATTTATATTCAAATAATAGCCGATTATCAAAACATTTGGTATTGTAGTCATGCAGCGCTTTTGTTTCTTACATGGATTATATTTATTTTTTTCAAAACCTCTGCATCATCTTACCCTCAGTGCAGCCTTCCATTACTAGACTGCGGCTAGAGAAAGAACCACCGTGAGCTCATTGCCCACGCTGTCCAGGCTAGGGGTCACACTTCTGGGGAAGTGTCCTTCTCTCTCCTCTGTTTTCCTCCTGGAGACTGAAGTGGGAGGATCACCCCCTGAAATCCCACAGGCCTGTAAGTTGGGTTCCTCACAGCACCTTCGTCAGGAAGAGAATTTCCTTTCTGTAAATGGCCCAGCGTTTCCTGGTCTAACGCCTTTATCCCTAGTTACGCGCTGCGCCTTTTCCTCCAAGCATGGGTGAAGACGCCTTCCCATGGACTGATTCCTGGTGCCGTCAGCTTACTCACTGAGAGATGCTTGCTCCTTATCCTAGTCCAGGTAGAAGCAGCAGCCCAGGGACCCTGAACCGTAGCGCAACAGGCCAGCTGAATGTGTGAGGCAGGGGACAGGGGCAGGAGCACCTGACTTCCACAGAAAGGGAGCGCATACTTCTGCATTCTCATTTTTTTTTTTGTCTCTGTGAAGGGTGCCACCCAAGTCAGGTAGCGAGAATCGGTCGCCGTGCTTCTTTGAAAGATGGAAGCAATAATTTTCTTTCTAAAGTCCCTTTAGCTTCAATTAAGAAGCAGGTATGGAGGTGTTACTTAGGTCCCTGACACCTCCTGTTCCGGGGAAGAGTCAGCAGTGTGGTTGGACCCCGCCTGACTTCCACAGCTGTGCATGCTGGCATAGGCACTGCGTTCAGGGGAGGGACCCCAGCATCCTCTGCAGCTGGTGACACGGGGACAGATACTGGTGAGTCGCTGTGGATGGCCCATCTCCTAGTTAGACACGAGAAAGAACTACCCAGGCAACACTCACGGAGGGATGAGAGGAAATGTCACAAGTCTTCCCCTGCCGTGGGGACCAAAACTACAGACTCAGCACAGTGAAGATTGAGTGACCATTACAAGGCCCTAAAAGGACACATCGTGCGTATAAATTTATACTCCCACTGGCCAGGCGGACTGAGGAATTGCAAAGACACATTTTACTTCAGAAGAACAACTGGAATATTTAAAAAGATCTGTATCTTTAATCTTCCAATGGGGAGCTTAAAAACAAAACTTTATTGATGAGTCATATAATTCTTTCTTGGAGCGATTTCTTCAGTTTCATTTTCTTACCAGTGATTGCATCTTAACTTTCTCAGGGGGAGTGTAAATTTGTATGTAACGCTCCCCAATGCCTATGCCTCCATATTCTGTGGTTGAAAATCCATCCTATTTCCTTTTGATCGCAGCTGATCTGTTTTTCTATGGAGTCGACCTTGGGCCTCTGCTGCCCTCCTCCTTAAGGTCCATATTTCTGTTTATTCCTGTGGCTCACCTGCTGTGACCTGAGGGTCCCCTAACTCCTAAGCCTGGCGTTCCTTCTCAGCTCTTGAGTTCTGACAGCTTTTAATCTTCACACCGCCATTCTGATTAGCAATCTGTTGAATGGGAGCTCTGAGTGCCTGGACATTGCTGCTTAGCGGGCTGCTTAGCGGGCTCCTGCCTGCCTCCCCACACCCACGGGGCACAGAATCCTTCCTTTCTGTGCCCTGCCATCAGAGTCCTGGGGTTTGGGCATGACTAGTCCTCTACCTGTAATCCTCATGGCCTGGCTAGCATTCCCGTCTTTGTCTGGTTAATCTTGGGCTCTCCTTCAGCATTCCTGTTAAGTGTGAACAGTATCCTAGGCCTCCCCTCACGGGCACCTCTTGCTCTGGCATGGGTTAGCAGAGAAGTGTCTCCATGGTTTGTGAGGCCTGTGAGGCAAGGTCAGGCGTGCTCTTGCTCGGTTGATCAAGCTCACCACACAGAACCGGGTGGATTCTTAGCAAGCCAAAGCACCGCCAGACTTTGGTATACCCGGGCTTGTAGTTAGCTCAGTGGTGGAATGAATGTATGCTTAGCCAGTGAAAGACCCCGGGCTCCATCCTCAGCCCCAAAACTAACTAGTCAATGAAATAAACGCGGATGGCTCAACAGATGAATGTGATCTTCAGAAGCTGGCTGAGGGTGTGTGTTTGGGGACACTGTGCCTGGAGGAAGGGGAGAAGAATCTAAGGGCGGCTACTATGGGTTTCACTAGGCAAGCACTCCCTGTACCTCACCCTGAGGATGGGACATCAGGTGAGTGTGAGTGCGCGTGGCCCTCTGAAGGCCTGGCTGGAATGTAGATCCTCGCTGGGCTCTGAGCAAGGGCAGACAGAGCATGCTCTCCCACCTGCTCTGCCATATGGCGGCCAGCAGCTCCAACCTTCAGTGCCCACCGTCACCCTTCCCTCCTCTGAGTGGACACCTTTGCCGGGCTCCACCGAGCACTGCATCGCCATGCCCCTTGTCACCTCTAAGACCTCACCACATTCTGGGCCTCTCGGGCCTCCCTAATGCTATGGCACCATTTCCCTTCTCTGCCCCTTCACTCGGACCCCTTGCTGTCTTCTTCTCCTGCCTGTGCTCCTCCTCCTGTGTGTGCCCAGGAGAATAAGGATAAGTGTGTGAACGAGAATGCCATGGTTTTCTTTCCTCTCACTTTGCTAAGAAAACGCTGTCCGGGTTTAGTGGAAGAAAAGGCTAATTTCAGCTTTCAAGTGACAGCCCATGGTCAAGGGACGTCGGGATAGGAACTCAGATGCAGTAACTGGGGGCGGGAGGGACACTGCTTGCTGGCTTGCTGCCCGTGGCTTGCTAAGCTTGCTCTCTTATACAACCCTGGGCCACTGCCAGTCTATAGACGCAACTCCCCTGTGGTAGTTTCTTCTTCCCAGGAAACTCTAGTTGTGTGGAGTTGAAAAAATATATTAAATAGTGCAAGATTTCCTGGGCTCTTTAGAAAAATGCCTGGTCTCAGGTTGACAGAGGCTGTGAGAGCACCGGAGAACAACCCTAGAAAGAGCAGACCATGACTGGTTAAAGATAGGAGACGCTAAACACCAGCCGCAAGCCACCCCAAACCCACAGGGAACCGAAGCATACTGTGCATACTGACTAGCAATGGATTTTCCACGTATCATTTGTATACCTGAAGTCTGATGTTGTTGTGGTGATCTGTATTTTAGCTGGCAGCCCTAACACTTGCCAGCTTTTCCTAGAACTAGGGAAGCATGAGCCGGCTAAATAGCCGTGTTGGCATGTGCCTGCCATGGCAATCTGAAACAAAGAGGAGCTGGGCAAGCTGCAGCCCCCAGGTGTGGCCTGATCCCTTCACCAAGGCATCTGCACTCTCTCATTCCGCTAGGGGAAGTGGCAACTTTCCTGTCCTTGTAAGTAGCACCGGGAGGGGAGAAAGCATGTCAGCTGAGAGGCTTAAAAAACAAGACCTAAACACAGTGCCTTCTGACGCTATGACCTCTAGCTAGCACACAGACACCTGGTATTTGCTGAGCACTTAAAAACACTGCTTCTGTGTTAAGTGCTGTCTGAATTACTTTTTTACATTTCTATAATAACTTCTTGTGGTATTTACAAAGAGATACATTTACTGTATATTTACTGACTTTTTAATTCTGTGAAGTTGCTGGAATGGTGTCACCAGGCAAATGTCTTACAGTTTAGGCATCATGATGTTCACTGGAGTAAGGACTGGAAAAATAAAATCCTGAAAATCTAAGTAGTCGTCAGTCAGGGACTAGTCGAGTAATGTAGGTAGATCATTAAAACTATGTTTCCAAGGGCTGGAGAGATGGATGGTTTAGAGGTTAAGAGCACTGACTGATCTTCCAGAGGTCATGAGTTCAATCCCCAACAACCACATGGTGGCTCACAGCCATCTATAATGATATCTGGTACCCTCTTCTGGCCTGCAGGCACACATGCAGGCATAACACTGTATCCATAATAAATGTATAGATCTTTTTAAAAAATAATAAAATAAAATAAAGCTACATTGCCACCCAGGGGGTTTGTTTAATCCCAGACTTGCATGAGAATGGATGAGATGGATTCAATTAAGTTTAATACTCCGGGCCTCTAGAGATGGCTCAGTGGTTAAGAGCACTGGCTGTTCCTCCAGAGGACCCAGGTTCAATTCTCAGCACCTATATGGCAACTCACAACTGTCTGTAACTTCAGTTCCAGGATACCAGACACCTTCACACAGACATACACACAGGCAAGACACCAATGAGTATAAAAATAAATCCTTTTTAGGAAAAATTTAATACTCATATATGATTATGGCCGTCAAAATACAGAGATCATTGTAGCAAGCAAGCACATTTTAGCTAAATGTAAGTTTTATAAAACTTCACAGGTCTTCATGCATCCACACATGCATCTTGCTGCCCTTCAGCCTGGCCGGTGGGCCTGCGGTTCTTACTGTGGGTGCAGAGGATGTCCCACATACCTAGGAGGTGATGGCTCCGTGTGGACGAGCTCACTGACATGCACAGTGCTGGGTCTGCCTTGTGTTCTCCCTGGCCACCAAATACAAACACGTATCTCCAGAACCAAGGCATCCCCAGAGCCTGGCATCACAGCTGGCATGAACTCAAAACCTTGGCTTCTGTCTCCTATACGCCCCGGCTCTTGGAAGCATTCTTGCTCCCAGAAACACATTTGCATCAAATCAAGACCCTCGTAAAGTTGATGAAGGATGAACTTTCGCCTTCAGAGATGTCCAGCGGACGTGATGGGCAAGGCCGGCCACCTTCACACACCCGCTGCCTGCCACCCTGGACTGGCAGACAAAGCAGGTGTCCTGCCCGGAAGCCTCCTGGCCGTGGCTTTCCTCGTGGCAGCCAGTCTTCCGAGCCTCTGTGGTGGGCTGTGTAAGGGGACCGATGTGTTGGGAGTGCTGGACCACTTGAGAGGCTTCCCGGTTAAGAACCTCCTGCGCTGGCGCTGAGCTGACTGCCGTTGGCTTCCAGGGAGTCATTAGGACTTTTGCCATGTGCAGCTGATGTGAGGAACCCTCTAGGAAACGTGCTGTCCATGTCCAGGAGATCCATCGTGCGTCTAATTTGGCACTGGCTTTAAGCAGCTGCTGCCTTTGGACGTTTCAATTTGTTATCCATGATACGAAGGGACACCCTGGAAGGGCTAGGCCCAGGGCAGTTCTGTCAGAATTTGTGTGCCCCGCCCCCTCCACTTACAAACAGCCGAGCCACGTCCTTCCTACCAGCTTTCTTGGGCTATTCCATTTTCCTTTTTTTCAGAGGCATGCTGTCTCTGCTTTCCCCAGTGGGAATCACGCGCTGGCCCCATTGACTGACATCTCGGCCTGGAGGTGGCCGTGACACAGATGTGTGTGCCTTTCTACTGCGAAATCTACTGACCACACCCAGCCCTGTGTTCCTGAGGCAGGTGGCCAAAATGGCTACAGAACTCAACCAGGAGGATTTCTCCAGCCCAGTGGGTGCCTAAGAGTGTCGGCCTGGGGGTGAGGTTGGGGTGGTGGGTGTGTATCGTCAGGCTTACTTTGTCAGGACAGGGAGTCTGACCCCCCCCCATTTGCAGTAAATAACCTAGTAGTCACTAAACGTAACCATAAGACAGATGAGGGAACACCTGGTCTCTGGTGGACGGGCTTCGGTGGTTTGGGTTTGGGCCGTAGAACCCTGTAGAAGCTTACATGGAGATCTCACAGTGAGACAGCCATGATGACTGGTAGGCCAATCATCTGTTTGGTTGACAGGACTTTCAAAAGCCAAATTCCTGTCAGTCCAGTGTCTGTGAGCTCCTGTGAGCCCAGGTTAGTAGTGTCTGCGAGTTCCCTAGCAATGACCTTGACCCCTCTGGCTTGTACAATCCTTCTTCCCGATCTTCAACAGGACTCCCAGATCTTGGCCCAGTGTTTGGCTGTGGATCTCTGTATCTGCTTCCATCAGTTACCAGTCAGGGGCTCCAGTGACAGTTAGGTTAGTCACCAATCTGGTTACAGGAGACGGCCAGTCCAGGCACCTTCACCACTGATGCTAGGAGTCTTAGCTGGGATCATCCTTGTAGATCTGTGGGAGTTTCCCCTGCACCACGTTTCTTCCTGACCCTGAAATGTGCAACCCCACCCATCAAGACATCTCTTTCACTATTCTCCCCCTCTATCCTGATACCAATTGGATTATTATTTTTTATGTCTAGTTTCTTGAGTTCTTCATATGTTTTGGAGATCATCCCTCTGTCAGGCGTGGGGTTGGCGAAGATCTTTTCCCATTCTCTGGCTGCTGTTTTGTCTTGTTGACAGTGTGCTTTGCCTACAGAAGCTTCTCAGTTTCAGCAGGTCCCATTTATTAATTGTCCATCTCAGAGTCTATGCTACTGGTGTTCTATTCAGGAAGTTGTCTGCTGTTCCAATTCACTCAAGGCCGCTTTCCACTTTGTCTTCTACCGTTTTCAGTGTAACTGGATTTATGTTGAGATCTTTGATCCATGTGTGCTTGAGTCAGTATGTTGAGATCTTTGATCCACGTGTGCTTGAGTTTTGCACAGGGTGAGAGAGATGGATCTCTTTGCAGTCTTCCGCATGCTGACATCCAGTTGTGGTAGCACCATTTCTTGAAGATGCTCTTTTCTTGCCATTGTATAACTTTGGCTTCTTTGTCAAAAATGAGGTGTTCACGGGTGTGTGGATTTACATCAGGGTTGGGAAGACCCAATTTTAACCCAGAACTTTTGAGGATAGAAGATCCACCTTCAATCTGAGCTACATCTTCTGCTGGCGGCCTGTATGAAGGACACAGAAGAAGGAAGCTTTTGCTCTTTGCCTGCCTGCTCTCATTCTTGCTGTTAATCCCATTCGTCAACTGGTGCAGAGCCAATTCTTTGGGAGTCCAGCATACAGGGAAGAGAAGCTGAGACACCCAGCCTATCGGACTGAACAACTACCTTATCGTTGGTGCTTCTGTTGGAAGATGGCCATTGTTGGACTACCTGGACCACAGCCTGAAAGCCAAAGTAATACGTCTCCTTTATATGTGTACACACACACACACTCACACTATAAATTCTGTTCCTCTAATGCAGCATTCTTAAAACACCTGGATTCTAGTCTGTCAAAACATGTGTCAGCAGTAGGGGAGCAGAGGCACATTTCCACGCTGCCACATTGAGTTGCCTGAGGAGTTTCCCTTTATCTTTTAGGGACTTCATCCCAGGCTGTACTGAGACTTGTAGCAAATTAAAACAGAAAACAATTTCAGGACTGGCCAGTATGTATCGGGGGTTGATTTTATTAAAGATTTTATAATGTAAACTTTAAGTGTGAGGGTGCTCAGAAGGACGTACCCGAGTGCGGATATAGGCTTCCCAAGGGAGAATAGCAGTTTTCTTCTTATTAGACATGTATGCGTCCTTTGTGTTGCCAAGGTGCATCTTAAACGGTTATTAAACTTTCCCCCCTATGTCTTCTCTCTCTTATTAAGTGAGATTATACAGGGCAGCTTCAAAGGTGACCTGGTTGGAATAATAATCTGTTGAGAAGAAAAAAAAATACAGACAAAAACCAACAACAACAGAGCCTAAGATCACACAGGAGTTTGAACCCCTGTGAATGGGGTTCCTGCTAAAATTCCCAAGAGACCGTGGGTCCCCGGTCTGGATGGGAGAAAGGCTTTGTGCAATTGCTGCTTGTGAGCTCACTGTTGCTGCAGAGAAGATGAGGACTTCCTTTTCCCTCTCATGCCCTTATTATTTTATTTTCGGCCTCACCTCGAACCCCCTGACTGTCACTGTGCCTGGTAACTACTAGAGCCAAACATACCCAGGGACACTGGTGCCCTATGTCAACTTGATGCACAAACTAGAGTCATCTGAAAGGAGGGAACCTTAATTGGGAAAATGCTGCCGTAAGAACCAGCTGTAAAGCGTTTTCTTAATCACTTATTGATGGGGGAGGGCCCAGCGCACCGTGGGTGGAGCCACTGTTACGCTCTCGGGCTCCGTAAGAAAGCAGACTGAGCAAGCCATGAGGAGCAAACCAGTAAGCGGCCCCTCTTCGTGGCCTCTGAATCAGCCGCTGTCTTCAGGTTCCTGCCCTGTTTGAGTTCCTGTCCTGACTTCCTTCATTGATGAGCAGAGATGCAGGAGTGTAAGCCAAACCCTTTTCCTCAGCAGCTTGCTTTGCGGTCATGGTGTCTCATGGCAGTAATAGGAACTCTAACTAAAGAAGACACTCCCCGAATTACTTCTGGTCGTGGCACTTTGTCACAGCAATACAAACCCTAACTGAGAAGCACAGGCATCCTGTTGTCACAGCGGGAATTCTCAGTGCGGTTCTACGGAACCCAATCTAGGTGGAGGGAGAGCCCATTGCACCGGGGTCCTCCTCTGGCCGGGTTGGGCCAGGTTGTGAGGACTGTGAGAAGGAGATAAGAGGGCTCCGCGGTTCCTGCTGGCACTGAGCACCCAGAGCCATGGCAGGGTTATCTCCCCAGGCATAAGCTGTGCTAATTGCCTTGGAAGCAGCAAGGCCTTTTCCTAGGCAGCAGCGGATGGCGAGTTGCCGGAAGCTAAGATAAAAAGCCACCCCGCTCCTCCTTTATTGAAACTGAATGATATGATGGGGCTGTCGCTGCGTCCCACAAACCGCTTAATTTAGAAAAGGTGTGTGTGTGGTTGTGGCAGGAGGCGGGGTGGGGGGGGGCTGGCTACCTTCTGTCCACAACTGTCCAGCCAGTTCCCAGCCCAGCAATTTGGGACCTTCTATTCTGCTGTAGCTAGGCTCTTGAAGACCCATGAGGGATTATGGGTGAGTGAAATTAACCATGTTTGTATTCATTTAAAAACAATCCTGCCCTTGTTCCCCCACCCCCAGGTGTACTGGACCATAAAGCTACAAATGGGGAGGTTGGCATGGGAAGCATCCAAAGTATGAAGTTTCAGGGGGTGAGGGGATGAGGATGTGTGCATGTGTGAGTGTGTGTGTGAGTGCATGTGCACATGCGTGCGTGCGTGCGTGCGTGTGTGAGTGTGTGAGTGTGTGTTGTTTGTGTCTTCGTTTGCTCTCCACCTTATTCTTCAGACAGGGTCTCACGGAACCTGCCACTCATTGAGTGGTTAGACTGGCTGGCCAACGAGCTCCTGAGAGCCTCCTGCCTCTGCCTCCCCCAGTATCCCAGCTGAACTCGAGTCCTCCTGCTTGTGATGCAAATACTTCCACAACCAAGCCACCTCCATGGCTGCTGCCAGCTCCCTGGCACTTTTTTGTAAATGCGAATCCTAACGGTAATCCTCCCTGGTCCACCCGCTTTCCCTCCATTTGTGCAAGATTTGAAAGCTTCTAAAGAAGTCCAAATTACACTTCTACAGAACAGTGTGTGTGCGTGTGTGTGTGTGTGTGTGTGTGTGTGTGTGTGTGTGTGTGTGTGTGTGTGTGTGAGTGTGTGTGAGTGTGCCTGTGGCCGCGACGTGGCTGTGAGAACTGTTGGACTCTGCTGCCAGTATCCTTGAGAAGGGAGGTGATGACTGGGCCTTGGCAGAGCTCCTTCCATTCGCTAAACCCGAGTTCCGGTGGAATCTCTTGTTCCTTTGGACTTCTCAGCAGGGCGAGGAATGGGTTCCTAGCTCAGTCATTCCTGCGCTCAGGGATAAGCATGCTCTCTCTATTAGTGACAGCTGGCCCGTGGCACTGTGATGTCATTTCTTATCATGAGCTGTGGGAAACAGTGGTTCTGAATTCAGATGGCCTCACATAGCTCCCACGTACCACAAATTGTCCTCAGGTGTGTCTCTCAGCCCATACCTTTGAGTGCTTAGAGGAAAAGGAAGCAAGGCTCAGAGAAGAAAAAAATGTCTTAAAGGGGAGGCAGATGGGGACTGGATGTGTTGGACATTTCTTCCTGTTGTCCTGAGCCCTGATGTATTCTGCTCTATCTGCCACCCAGGCAGGTATCACAGACTGGCAAGATTGGTCTACAGTGGTCTACAGTGAGGACAAGAGCTAATAGTTGATTGTTTTTCTGTTCGGGGATCTTCACAGGCTGAACTTCTGTTGTGTTAGTGTGCACACTGGTAACACTGTGATGGTATCTCATATATCCGTGATACCAAAGCAGTTCTAAGTTCACTGTTAAGTACTCAAGGCCCACTGGGCATACAGTGCCGTTCCGTGCTCTGTCTGGCACAGACACGCAGTAAGTAACAAGGTCTAGGGACAGTGATTAAGAAGACTTGGGCTGGGGGATAACTCTGTAATGTGCTTGCCTTGCAAGCATGAGGACCTAAGTTCAGTCCCCACCCAAACCCATGTCAAAAAGGCTGGCGTGTAAGCACGTGCTCGGAGTCCTAGTGTTAACAAGGTAGGGAGAGGCAAGTGCCTACACAGGTCAGCCAGCCAGCCTTGCCTACTTAACAAGCTCCAGGCTAGTTCCATATTGTCTCAAACGCCAAGGTGACAGCACCTGATGAGTGAGGGCTGAGAGTGTCCCCTGGCTTCCGTGTGCATGTGCACATGAGCACACTGATGCTTGTGTAATATGTACACGCACGCACACCCTTAACATACATGCACACACACCCTTATCGTACATATACGCACACCCTTAAAGTACATGCATGCACACCCTTAACATACACATACACACACACACACACCCTTAATAAAAGGAAAGAGGACCACAAGTCCACAAGTGGCACAATGAGTGTCTGTCATTTTATCATGGGGACACTTGGCCGAGGCATTACCCTGGCTCCAGGATCTTTGTGACAGCTATGGTGCACAGAGATCCTCTCACTTCAGATGCCCCAGCCTGACTAGAACTGAATAAACAAAGGAGCAAGCACACTTGCTTACTCACCTGAAAAGGTCAGGCGTGTCTGTAGTGAGTGGTCTAGCCCTGTTGTCATGACCCAGTCTTTCCCCCTCGTCTTAGTTAGGTTTTCGATCACTGTGAAGAGACACCATGACCGTGGCAACTCTTACAAACATTTGATTCGGGCTGCCTTAACATTTCCGAAGTTTTAGTCCATTATCTTCGTGGCAGCACGCAGGTAGATGTCGTTGCTTGATCCGCAGGCAACAGGAAGTGAACTGTCAACACTGGGTGTAGCTTGAGCATATGTGAGACCTCAAAGCCCACCTCCACAATGACACTTCCTCCAACAAGGCCACACCTACTCCAACAGGGCTACCCCTCCTAATAGTGCCATTGCCTGTGAACCTATGGAAGAGAGTTTTCATTCAAACCACACCCCTCCACTATGGACTCTTCTTTTTGACTGTTTGCTTCATCCATGGAAGTACTACTCCTGCAACGGCCACATGGCCAGAGGAACCCAGGTTTCCTCCCGAACTGAACTGTCTTAACTAGGATGACAGTCTTCTCCTACAATATAGTAAAAGTCCTGGGTCAATACCCTTTTGTGACATTGGGTGGGTCTCATAAATGAACCCATTTCTTGATCTGGGAAGGCGTGATGGTTAGTTTAAATGTCAGCTGGACCTAACCTAGAGTCATATTGGAGGAGAGTCTTACTGAGGGATTATCTAGATCAGACTGGCCATGGGCATATCGGTGAGTGACTGTCTTGATTGTAATTGATAATAGAAGACTCATCCCATTGTGGACAGCACCAGTCTCTAGGATATCAGATATCCTGCATATCAGATATTTGTATTTGTAACAGTAGCAAAATTACAGTTATGGAATAGCAACAACTACAACAATAAAAAAATATATTGTTGGGGGCCACCACAACATGAGGAACTGAATTGAAGAGTCACAGCATTAGGACGGGTGAGAAGGCAGATAAGCAAGCAAGGAAGGGAGTCCTTGACTGTGGTTGTGGCATGACTAACTACTCCAGTTCCTGCCTGGATTCCCCTCCATGATGAACTTTTTGTTAGGATTTCATCACAGCAGGAGAAATGAAACTAGGACATAAAAAGAGGAAGTATTCTCATTCAAACCGTATGTAATGTGTTAGTATAAGAGAGTTTGAAGAAAGCAACAGGGTTCTGGATCCCTGTGGTGGTTTTGGTAGAAAATGGCCCCCACAGGCTTAAGGAGCAGCACATTAGGAGGTGTGGTCTTGTTGGAGTGGGCGTGGCCTTTTGGAGGAAGTATGTCACTGTGAAGAGAGTCTTTGAGGTCTCATACGTTCAAGCCACACCCAGGGTGCAGTCTCCTTGTGCTGCCTGCAGATCAAGATGTAGAACTCTCCAGCACCACATCTGCCTGTGTGCTGCCATGATGATAATGGACTAAACCTCTGAAACTATAAGCCACCCCAGTTAAATGTTTTCCTTCCTAAGTGTTGCACACAAGGTTATAGTGTCTCCTCACAGCAATAGAACCCTGATTAAAGACGGTCGTCATCTGTATCACTAAGAGGTCCCTTGATTATTTGATTGACTTACTACCGGATAGAGCCCAAACAATTTAGCAACAGCTGTTTCCACACAGCAGAGGCTAAGAACTAGTTACTCATTCCATGAGTCTAGTCTGTTGCTGAAGGCTTTGAGGAGCCATGGAGAACCACTGGTCCTCAGTGTGTGAGAAGCCTGGGAGGTGTGTGAACTAGGAAAGGCCCAAGAAGGCAATCAGGCAGGAAGTAGAGCTTTCCCCTCAGATCTCATGTTATTACCTGGGTTTCCCTAGACATTGCCACCCCCATTTAGAATGGGCCCTCCTATCTCAAATAACCTGGCCAGGAAAATCCCTCACAAGTATGTCCACCAGCCTGCTTCTTAGTTGATCCCGCATGCAGTCAATTTGACCAAGATTAACTGTCATACCACATTAGGCCTTGGATCCCCATTTGCCATTGATACGATGAGCCCAAATGACTGATCTGACTCTCGTATCTTCAGCTTGGCACTGTTGAGTGAAACTGTCTGTAGTGACGGCAGTGTCCTTACCTGGGCACTGGCAGTGAGGTAGTCACTAGCCACAGCGGGGTAATGAACACTTAGAATGTGGCTTGAGTCATAGAGGAGCAGGGTTCTCAACAGTGAGCCATTTTATTTCAACTTAAATGTCAGTAGCTGTAGGTCACCCATAGCTATCAAACTGGATAGAGCAGCAATTAGTTGAGATCCCAACCTGGGAAATAGTTTTCTGAAAAGCATCTCTGCGTGTAGATGGGGCTGGGCTGAGAGGTAAACACGGCTCTAAGAGCAGGGAGTTGGTTCATGTTATAGGTAGGAAAGTAGGGTATAGTCTGGGATGAGGAAGGAGAGGAGAAAGAGAAAGAAAATCGTCTCTTCGGGGAATGATTTTTCCCTCTTGATATATGAATTGTATTTGTACCAGGAAAAACAAAAGCAACTAACCTTGTCACAAAGCGCACTGAGCCAGTATCTGACAGGTTGGTTCCGTTTGACTCTCCACGCCCAACAATACGAGCAGCCGTTGCCTGAAGCAGCATGTGACACACAGCCACACGTGGATTAAAAGAATGGCGACCACGCGGTATAAACCTGTGACAATGAACACCGCTGAGCCTGGGTGATGGATATGATACCGGGTGGACTTTGCAAAGTAGAGCCTAACCATAATGATACAGCCCTGGGGCCCGTTAAGGACCAACGTCTTGGTAAAGAGCTTCAGGATGTAGCGTGATGGGAGAAGCCTTGCCTAGCATGTGCAAGCCCAGGATCTGTCCTTAGCGCAGAACACCAAAGCAAAGTCAAAGTCCAGAGTCAAGGATGCTATGTGATGCATGCATCATGTACCAAGCCTCCTCGCAGGCTTTCATAGCTGCTTTCTTATGAGGTGGAGGCTGGATTTCTACAGAACTAGGAGAAACAGAAGAGACTCCAGGAGGCTCAACTTGATACACAATAGCAATACCTGGAAAGAAGGAACCTCAATTGAGACAATGTCTGTTAGATTGACCTGTGGACACATCTGTGGGGATTTTCTTGATTAATGATTGATGTGGGAGAACCCCACCCTTTGGGTGGTGCCACGCCTAGGCAGGTGGTCCTGGGTTTTATGACAAAGCAGCTGAACAAGCCATAGGAATGGTACAGGAAGCAGCTTTCCTCCAGGCCCTATCTCTAGTGTGCTGCCTAGAGCCCCTACCCTTGCTTCTTTTGGTGATGGATTTTTGACCTGGAAGCTTTACCGTGAAATAAAGGTTTTCCTCTCTGGAGGTGGTTTTGGTCTGTGTTTTATCAGTGCCACAGAGAAACAACCTGGGACACAAAAGAAGCACTGTGAATTTCTCTGAGGAGCAAGTGGCCTGAAAAAGCCTCCTAAGATAGAGAGGGGCGACATCAATACTGAACCCCCGGAAGCAGTTAGGAGTCAGTGTGGCAGAGGAGCTGGGGTGAGCTGGTAGTAGGTTCCATGAAGAGGAGACATATGCATGGTCCTAATGGATTCTTATGTGTTGCTGTTTCAGCACTTCAGGGAGCATTTGGACAAACTTTTCGCCAAAGGAATTGGAATGCTGGATATCGCTCTCAACGAGGCCTTCAACATACTCAGTGACGTAAGTACCTGTTTGACCTGCCTTCCTCAGGCTCAGGACAAGAGATGGGGTTTGGAGAACATCTCGGTCGGTGTTATGTTCAGGCCTGAAGTGCTCTGAGAGCAACAGGAACAAACTGGAATGCCACGCACATCTGGATGAGGGCGCCAGCTATGCAGGGTAGGCTGTTGTCATTTTGCTTGTGAGCATATGAAGGGTCAGGGTCAGCACCCTAGTAGCTGATTAGTCTAGGCTTGGCTCTGCCATTCAGTGAAATCCCAGTCTAGATTTGCATTTTTCATACCTAGGTACACTGGCTCTTGGGCCAAAGGTTGGCATAGAGTTTGTTTTATCGGTGACATGTGGCACAAAGAGAGCCATTTTGGTCTCAGTTCTGAGCAGGTCTCTTCCTCCTGCAGAAGAAACCAAAACAGGGAGAAAGGTGTCTCTTCTCCAGTGTGCACCTACAGGAAGAAAGGTGTCTGGTCATCTTCTCCAGTGTGCACCCAGAGCCAGCTCATCGTGCCTCATTCCCAGGGACTGTTAGCTGCAGGTGATCAACATGGACGCAAGACTTCATGTTCTAGAGCTAGGGCGCATTCAGCAAAGTGCTTGTCTAGCACACGCAAAGCCCTGGGTTCACGCCCCAGTAGTATGTAAATTTTACGTGATAGCATACACCTGTCATCTTAGCAGTTGAGAGATGGAGGTGGATGAGTCAGAAGTTCACGGTCATCTTCAGGTACGAAGTGAGCTCCAGGAGTCAGCCTCCCTCCCTCCTTCCCTCTCTCCCTCCCTCCTTCCTTCTCTTCCTCACTCTTTCCCTCCATCCCTCCCCCCTCCCTCCCCCTCCCCTCCCTTCTCCCCTGTCCTCTCTTACACACACACACACACACACACACACACACACACACATACACATACACACACACACACAGAGGCCCTTCATATTTTCAGAAGCACATTTCTGTTAATGGCATATTAATATCTTAGAAACTGCTGACCAGGGCAGAGGCCAGGTGCCCCTTCACATTGGTCTGAACACAGGCAGGTGACTTCTCAGGCCTCAGAGCGCTCGATTGCAGCGGCCCTGAGTGCTTCAGTCTCTCTCTTAAGAGGCGGTGCTGAATAGACTTGTCGAGATTTGGAAATCCAGTCTTTTCTGTCTCAAGAAGTCTCCCCGTGGCACAGGCTTGCTTTCCTGCTCTTGGTGTCAGAGGAGTGGGAGCAGGGGACTGTCGTGTGGTTAGGTTTGTGGTCCTCTGGAATCAGATTGGCTGAGCAGGGAAGCTGTGTGTGACACTGAACAAGGGATGCTCAGCCCCACTCCCCTTTTCTCATCTACGAAGGCCCGTGTGTGACTTTTCCTGGAGACATGCAAATAAACGACCGTTTAGCCTCCATAGGCCATGCACAGACCAGAGAAAGGACTCCATCCAGGTCCAACTTGGCAAACAATTTTTTTTTTACTGGAGTTACTTACAGCTGCACATGCAACTCCAAGGGAGGTACACTACCTCGGAGTCCCATCCCAACACGGGTGACAGCTCACAAGAACTCTGCCTCCAGTGAGATCCCATTACCTTTAGCAGACTTGGCTGTCACCGCATTGTCCTGTCTCTTTCATTGCTAGGACTCCAAGTCATCGATAGGTTACCGAGAAGCTATGCCATGGTGGATGGATGGATGAGTCACTCCTGCGGGGAATTTAAGAGCAGGGCTTAATAAGAAGGGAAAGAGTGAGACCTGGCTAGGAATCTGAACGAGATCATTGGTTTTTTTTTTAACCTTCAGAGGTGTACCTGATAGGTTTGCAGTTGAAAGATAAAACAAGGGGAGGCCTTATCCTCTCCATGGAGCAGATGGGAGGAATGGGGGGAGTAGGAGGAAAGGAGGAAGGAGGAACTGGGATTGGAATGTAAAAAAAATTAGTTTAAAAAAAGGTAAAGCAAGAGTTGTAAGACAAGGTAGGGTATTTACACTGTAAATGAAACTTTATAGTATGGTTCATGAAATTTCCAGAAAGCATCCAGGATGAGAATAGGGCCGTACTCCACTTTCCTATAGGCCTGAGCCTGAAGCATGGGTCAATGCTATTATATCTTCCTTATTAGAAAATAAGTTCATATGAAATTCATAGTGTCTCCCTATCAGCACTTTACAGCCAGTGTTAACAACTGTGTCGGGATTGTTGATTATTGATTGCTGATTATTGATTATTCTCAGCTGGTTGGAAGCTTTAACTAAACTGTAGTCTCAGGAGCCGCCTCTTCCACACCCCGTGACTTCCAGTCTTTCTGTCGTTTCCACTCTGAGACTTGGCCTCACCTCTTTCAAGACGTCTCATTCATCCTCCCCCCCCCACTCATTTTCCTTCCATTCATCAGTTTTGTCTTCAAACATTCCCGAGCCAGGGTTACAGCCACGTAAATGCTGATCTGCCGAGATCAGGGTGGTGTGCAGTTGGGGAGCTTCCTTCATCCTGGGTATCTGTGATGCACTGACACATACATTTTCACCATTTCAAAACTTAAATACATGCTTGGAAGAAGGCCCACAGCACTTGCATGTAGCAAAGGGTTAGGAAAGTCTGCTAGGTAGAGGCATTTCAAAACGTGTTTATTTCAGTGGTTACTTTTTGTCTGAGTTCAGATAACACTTTGTATCATTTAAACTTAAATACTTTGTATTATTTAAACTTAATATTAACAGCTTGTTGTCTGGATCCACTAAGCATTTGTTTGAGTATAAGACCCTTTATATCCTCCGAAACATTGTGTCCATACTGCCAGAGACTAGTAAGACCCAGAGAGAACACCAATATGAGTGCTTTTTACCAGCCTCAAATTCTTGTCAGAATTTTTTAATCACACGCATGTATATATGTATGTATGTATGTATGTATTGTGCATGTGTGGAGACCAGAGTCCAGCTTGTTTATTCTCTCCTCTACCATGTGAATTACAGAGGTTGAACTTGGGTCATCAGACTTGGTGACAAGTACCTTTAACTCACTGAGCTCCCCTAATCTTAAAGAGCAAAGCCTTCTACCTATCCATATGCCTGATCTTCACCTCACGAAACCCAGTCAGACCCCATATGGACAGCTAGTCAATGCTGGATGGCAGGGCACAGCCCTAATGAAGGCTGCCAAATGTCCATGCTGGATGGCAGGACACAGCCCTAATGAAGGCTGCCAAATGTCCATGCTGGAGAACGACTAGCAGTTGGCACCACACTCGTCTGAGTGCACATTCATCTCACAGAGAAACGTTTCCACCCCATATCTCGCCATTGGGCTTTTAAACAGCTAAATTCTTACACAAACACAGAGATGGTTAATCTTCCATGAAAATGAGGCTTTATCTATTTTCCACTTCATCAATGCAGCCTTTAAGTGATGGAATTCTCTTCCTGTGTGTCATGCCTGACTCTGCAAGCCTATCTAAAAACCTGTTACACACATATACACAAATACACACATACATACATACACATACACACACATACACACACACACAAAGATTGACTGGCTGGAGGTTAGAATGGCCCAGAGGCTGCAATAATTAAATGGAGTTTATTCTGTCTTGCAATTACCAACATTTCGGTTTTGGTATTTGCTCAGATGACTTAAAGGCTTGCGGTCATTGATACTCGTGGCTTTGAAAGGAGCATTTAAATGAACTTCTAAGCCCTCTCCAGTTATCGACCTCTACTCCATTCATTAGCCTCCACAGAGAACACAGAACCGGTTTGCTGCAATACTTAGCATCTACCTTGTCATGTGACAACCGCAATTATCCTTTTTTGGTGATGAATGTGATCTTTGCAGTGATTACCTTTTAAATTTTTTTCTTAGCCAATTAAATAAAATTCAGTGACATTTCAAAGACGGTTAATCACAACCAAATGCTCCACATGTCAGGATGCATTGAAAGTTTCGCCGCTAACTGATGAATCCGGGAGCTAATTGTAGTTCATCACCAGGCCTTGTCATTGTTGTTGTTATGGAAAACACTTTCATCACTCTCCCTATTCAATGAAAAAAAATGTTCTAGACAAATATGAAGAGAGGAGATATTACTCATCAAAGCATTTGAATTTAATTGCATTCCTCAAAACCCTCCAAGTCCATATTGCTTCAGAGGCTGTGGGAGGGGGCCCTGACCGAGAGGAAAGGACTGGCATTGTAAATGAATAGCTCCTGGGGGGTCCTGACTTCCAAGACACAGGACCCTGATACCTTCATCTCTCTCCCCTTCTTTCCTTTTGTTGGGAGTGTTTCTTCTGGAATGGTTTTGAATGAGCTTCCAGAACAGCCCCAGACTTTTATCCCCATGCCTGAGGTCTCCTTGACCTGAAGCAGGGATGGCTTTTATTCAGAGGCTTGCTGTGGGCTTTTCAAAGACCGGGAGGGCTGGGTCGAATGTGGCCTCCTTACTCATTGCCCCCAACGACCTCTCCAGAAGGCCAGGCTAGACTTTGTTTTCTTACTGAAGTAAGGGGATAAAGGCACCACCCTGAGATAATCTTAGTGGTGGTGTCTCAGGGGGAGGACAAAGTAGTTTCTTGATTCTCAGACGGGGAGGTGGAAAGGAGCCCTGTTGGTTGACCAACGATGAGAGCCCGATGAGGCATCATGGTAGGGCGTGTGAGAATGAGAGGCCATGTCTTGGATCAGGAAGCCAGGAGCCCCGAAGGCCCCGCTTTCTCAAGAACTCTCTCGGGCTCTTTTGAGGACAGCAGTGTCAGTGATCCAGGGACCTCCCACTTGGCACTGCCTCTCACAGACCCGAACCACTTCTTCATACGGCTACACTGAAAGCCATGCCTCCAACACAAAGACAATCGGCAGGCGTTCTCAGACCGTAACAGTCACTAGCTGCCCAGGGTCTTCCCTATCATTATGAGAAGCTAGAGTATAGGCTGTGCCAGGCGTAGATGCTAGGGATGGCCTGTCTAGTTCAGATCAGATACCAGCTGTTGGACAGTAGTCATTTCTCCTTGGGCTAGTCTGTCTGGACCTCAGCCTTCCTGCCTACAAAAGAAGGATAAGCACAGTTTCAACCTCCAAGACCAATAAAGATTCAATAGGCTCAAGCTTCTACCCTGGTACACAGTGAACATTTAACCTCTATTATAACAACCATGTAAGTATGTTATTCCCATGGTACAAATGATGATCAGGGAAACGAACATCTCAGTTATGCATCTGATTCTAGAATAGAACTGGGTACTTTCCACTGTATCATGAGTCTACATATGTGGATGGTTGACTTGCTCTGTCTTAATAGGGCCTCAGAGAAATGCCATTCATCCACCTACCCACCCACCCATCCACCCATCCACCCATCCACCCATCCATCTATCCATCCATCTATCCATCCATCCATCCATGCAGTTATTTATGGTAAACATAACAGACTTGTAATTACATAAAGACTAAACATGGATATCTTCAATTTGAAGTATCCGTCAGTCTCTCCCAGAGCTGTAGCTAATACATTTAACACATCCTTAGCTGAGGTGCCTTTCCTCCTCTAGGGAAAGCCTAAGAATGTGCTTTTCCACTGAGCCTCAATTCAGTCTGCATCCCTCCCCCACCCCACCCCACTCCCGCCTCTCTGCATTTCCAGACAGATTTTGTCATTGTTGTTAAGACAGGATCTCAAAAGAGAAAGAAGAAGAAGAAGAAGAAAAAAATCACATTCCTGGTAAAGTCTTCCTTGAAGACAGTTCACAAAACCCTTCATTTCCTGTTTCCCCCTTATCTGCTTCCTCCTTTTAGAGTCATCATTATCAGGCACATAGAGTAGTTCTTCTGTGTCTTTTCAAAGAGAATACAAAATTAAGGGAAGGAAGCACTTTTGGGCATGTCTCATCCCCGGCACCACACATACATGTTAGCAAGTGAGCAAACAGCAGATTATAGTAGAGGGAGCGTTGGCTTCTGAAGGCTGAAGACCGCTCTATGCGTCAGAGTCTCAGCGTTGTATAATTGTAGGATGCTTAAGGACTTGGTGCTGCTTTGACTGGCATCATTAATAGCATTCATTACACATTTTTTTCTCCCCACCTCCTCTTCGCAGGAAGGGCGCACAACCCTGGTAATTATATCTGCTCACTTGCAGTTATTACTCGGAAAGACTGGGAGCTAGGTGTTTGTGGTACTGAGATCGAATCCAGAGCCTGACACATTTCCGGCAAGAAGTGCTCCACCACCAAGCCATGTCTCGGGTACCCACCCCCACCCCTATTATTTGATTTTTGTTTTGTTTTTTTGAGAAGGGAGACTCAACCTGAAACCCAGGCTTGCCTGGAAACATAGACCAGGATGGCCTTGAACTTGTGGCAATCCTCCTGTCCTCAGTCTCCCATGTGCTGGGATTTCAAGCATATGCCCATCCCTAGCTAAGAGTAGGAGCTTTTAAAATATAAAGCTGCCATTAGGATCTGCACACTAGCAAGTACAATCTGAGATTTCCAGCATGACACACGTGTTAACAAACTGTTACAAATCTTTTATGCTAAAACATGCACTTCAACTTCTTTGTTCAAAAAGAGTACTTGACCTTGGGACGTGACTTACCATTTTCCTAACTTCTTGTCGGAAACTTCATTTGAGTTTTAACATATAAAGTATTCTGTACCTACTCAGCTCCCTCAGATCAGCCTCATTAAGATTTTGAAGGAGGTGTGGCCTCTCTCACAGCCTGCTTCGTACTCTAAAAGCTCCTTTGCCAACTTAGGTAGGCTCCAGGCATGTGTTTTAGGAACCCACTCTCCCCCCACCCCAAGTCATACCCTTCTTTGCCTTGGTCTACAGTTAATTCTAACTTCTGCAGTTACTTGCAGTTAGTCATTCTCAGAGAACAAAGGCGACCCACTTGCAAAGCTTATCCTGTGGGTTATATTGGCGGTATGTAATGAAACTCTTAGATTTCAAGGACCACTTGCACTAGAGATCTTGTGGATACACGGACTCTCTGATATGTGTCTTATTTTAAATAATTCTTTCCACAGTTCAACCACACAGGACAAGGAAGTATCTGCAGCCAGGCCATCATGCTCATAACTGATGGGGCAGTGGACACCTATGATAACATCTTTGCAAAATACAATTGGCCAGAGCGAAAGGTGAGTTGACACTGACACCATCCCAGTTGTGGTGGCCATGGTCAGCCTTTATTGCAACCTCCAGATCATCCACAGATAAGTGTCCCATGTCGACTTAATCTCATAACGATCTATGGTTTCTCAGCCTATGTTTGTGGGCTAACCAAAATCAAATACTCTGACTTTTGTAGATTTGAAATGAAACTGTTTTGGAGAGAAGGAAGGAGCCTGGGAAGACATGTTTAGAATGTTGTGTGAAAAAAAAAGTTCATTGTGAAGTACCTCCTCATGCTATGCAGCACGTCTCTTTTATTTGGTTTCCTTGAATCCAGAGCTAATTGGTAGGCCCTGAATTTGGAATATGTCAAGACAGAGGTGGCCTTGAAGCCATCTCCTCAATTATGCATGTTTCTGTAGGACTTCCCCGAAGCTCTACCTCAAGTCTTCTCTCTATCCCTGGACACAGTTCTATGTGCTTATCAAAGTTTATCTGCCCTCTGGCTAATTACTTCTTGATTTTCAAGTAGAATCAGTAACCATGAGTGACATTTGCTGAGGTTCCTCAGAGCTGGTAGCCAGTTGGAGTTCTCTGAGGAAAAATTTGAAATTGTGGATACTTGGACCCTATCTGACACCGAGATCTTTGGAAATGTGTCTTCATAATCCATGTTTTTAAACAGGTTCCACCAATGGGTGTGTGCCAATGAATTGGCAAGTTGGAAGGGTGGGGGGGAGACTGTCATTTTACATGGTAGGATGTTAGCAGGGAACGAAGTCAGGTCGAGCAGGTTCCCATTGGGCATCTCCTTGTTTCCAGTGTTCTCTTGACTGTGTAGGAGCATGAAACAGTCCAAGCCATGTCCATCTTCCTGTCTCTGCTTTGTATGTTTAGTTTCTGAGACATGAACTAACTAAACACGTATGCTAAAAAGAAACAGAAGGAGCAGGGTATTGGTGGCACGCACCTTTAATTCCAGCACTTGGGAGGCAGAGGCAGGTGGATCTCTGAGTTCGAGGCCAGCCTGGTCTACAGAGCGAGTTCCAGGACAACCTCCAAAGCAATACAGAGAAACCCTGTCTCGAAAAACCAAAAAAAAAAAAAAAAAAAAGAAAGAAAGAAAGAAAGAAAGAAACAGAAGGCAGGCACTACCTTCTGCCCTACCCAGGGAAGCATGTACGCCATGGGACTATGACAGGAAAAGTCGTTGTTTGTCCTTCTCGACCTAAACAGGTCTCTAATACACACCAGGGCCTTACCTTACCAGCAAATCATGGCTAACGCTGCGTGTGTTCTGTGCGGCACAGTTCCCTAAGGGATTGGGAACAGCCACCACCTCTGAGGCTAGAGGGACCCTGGCTGTTGTTGGTTTCCGGAGGGCATCTAGGATGCTGACATGGAGCCGTGAGGATGTCCAGGAGTAAAGTGTGACCCTTGAGAGACACTGAGTTTAGGACTTAACCTCCTAATGATATGGAAATTCCCCTATTGGACTTCACACAAGATCTTCGATGCTGGAACCTGAGATTTAATTGGGGCCATGGTTTTCAGACAGAGGTCTCGTTCACTCCTAATGAGTACTTCTGCTGTAGAGAAAGAAGGATGACAGACCAGGTGTCCTGTGCCCCTGCAACACACAGCACAGTATGAGTCTTAATTAACAGCTTGGTGGGTACAGGGCTTAGTGATTGACAGGGCCAAGAGAGAGGCCTGTTGTGGGATACTCTTTCTGTACACTGTGAAGCTATGCTGCTGTTTTACCTTGCCTGCCTAGGCACCTCCTGATTGGTTTATTAATAGCTGGGCAACAGAGGCTAGGGGGGGCTTCTGGAGAGGGACAGGAACTCTGGGAAGATGAAAGGCAGAATTCACCAGCTGGACACAGAGGAAAGAGGTAACAGGCTCCATGGCAGCTGTAGAGTAACGTACACTGGCTAGTTTAAGTTGTAAGCTTGTTAGAGCAATCCTAAGCTAAGGCCATGCTTTTGTAATTAACAACAAAGTTTCCATGTCATCATCTGGGAGCTGGTGGTCCAAAGAAAGCCCAACCACAAAGGCCAGCACCAAAAAGGCAAAGTAGTAGGGCCCTAGATATTTTATAAGCAAGACAGAAAGTTCGCAGATGGCCTCTTATCGCACGGCGTAGTGAAGGATATTTTGCATATTTGGGGACTACAAGAGAGAAGGATAAAGTGATGGGCCTCTAGTAAGCGTTTATGGGTACTTCCCACTGTATGTGGCATGCATCACCTGCGCTGTGCTCTCTAAGTCTCTGCCATTTGGGGATCACGGGGGAAAAATAGCAGTTGCCCAGAGATACTGGTACTGAAACCTTCTGACCTAGCTTATAGGGAGAGATAATGACTACAGAGATCATAGCAAAAGCCTAAGAGGAGATACAGATTTCAGCACGCCTTTCTCTCGCCACGAGCAATGCCGACCGTCGGCGTGTGTGTGTGTGTGTGTGTGTGTGTGTGTGTGTGTGTGTGTGTGTGTGTTGATGGTGCTCTGGAATGAGGATCATGCGTATAAGAAGTAGCTCCTTTTCTTGGAAAATGTCAAGCAGAAGCAGAAATTATTTCTGCAGTCGGACAGTCTTTTATTGCTAGAAATTAATAGTACACCCCTCCCCTGCCCTTCAACCCCGTTCTATGACATTCATACACGAATGCATTCTCCATTTTATGTGCTTCCTCATGAGGGCACAGGCGATAAATTTGCATAGCACCCTAATATGATTTAGCGCCTCGGTAAAGTGAGGCGACGGGAAAGGTCTAAGCAGTCGTCTTTCTCCATTATTTTGAACCCCAGCCATTTGGTAAAGGGTTGTGTCTGACATGCGGTAACTGGCAGTCTTCAAGAAGTGCAATCAGGAGAGAGAGACAGAGAGAGAGAGAGAGGCATCCACAGAGCGGGACAGGATCCCCATAGAACAGGAGATCTCAGAAGTTGTTATCAAGCCTAGGCCCTACCTGGAGGGCTGGTTCCCCCCTGAGGCTTCTGACTCACTGTGGGGTGGGGCCTGAGAGTAGACACTCCTGATAGGTAACTCTCTGACTCCCACTCCTTTAAGGCGTTGCCCTGTATAAATCACTTCTCCCTCATTGTGGGCAGAACCAGTGACTTGCTTCTAACCCATAGAATCTTCTAATGGTGAGAGGGATGTTTTAGCCACCTTCCCATTAATGATAGCTAATCATTGAGATTTTTATCCTGGATGGAACTCCGTTTAACCAAAACCCTTAAAGAAGGCTAGGCTGGACCCAGAGGTTCTCTTTGCTGATATGATGAAGTAGGTAGCTGCTTGTGGACAGGAGGGGCCTCCAGCTGACCCCCCAAAAAAGAGCCAGGCCCTCAGTCTTGTAGCCCCGGGACAAGGAATCTCCTCTAATAGTGTAAGTGACCTCAGTGTGGATTCTTACCTGGTCAGGCCTTGGCATGGAAAACCAGCCCGTTCTCTGCCTTACCTACAGCCGTCGTAAAGGACACTGCCGGCAAGGCTCTGTCCAGACTCCCAATCCATAGAAACTGTGAGGTCAGAAATGCATAGGTTTTTTGTTTGTTTGCTCGTTTGTTTGTTTTGTTCTTTTGAAGCACCCTGATGTTAGTAATTTGCTTACACAGTAATAGAAAAAAACCAATCTAAGAAGCATTGAAGGGAGGAGAGGAAGGAAAACCATTTATCAGAGGCATGCTATAAAACAACTCATATCTATTAAAATAGCAATAATTTATTACTTCATACAATTCTATGGACTTGTAGCTTACACTGTTTTTGCAACACATGGTGTCGGGGTGGTCAGCAAAGCTTCACTTGGCCTGAGTTCTGCCACTGGCTTCCACGGCCTCTCCATGTAGTATCTAGTGTTCCAGGCAGCTCTGGGTCTGCTCCTCAGTACAGCCAATGGGATTTCTGTAGAGCATGGTGGTTGAATTTCAAGCAAGAGAAGGCAGAAGAAATGGGGGGAGAAGATTGGGAGGGCACTTGTGACTGTCACTTTTAAGAGCTGTTTAGTACCTACCTAGGCCCTCATTGCTCAAGACAGCTGCATAATAAAACATCTTGAGCACATTGGAAGAGAGAATGCATTATTGGTGATTAACTGAGAAGCTGTGAAAGCAGCCTTGCGATTGCCTGTGCAATGTGTCCCTTGCCAGCATTTATTTCCAAGTGTGGAAGCGAGGAGCTATTTATTCATTTATGAGACACCATTTACTTTTGCTTAATACTCTTTGGTTAGTGGCTTAACACTAGCTCTAACACATTTGGAATAAAACATGAACTCTGCAGCATAAGAAGTGCTTGTCCCAGGGTCTGCTCAAAACCAACGGTGTGTATGTTAAATTAGGAAAACGGGTGGGTCTGCCACCATTGCACGGCTGCTCTGCTAACTGAAAGCCATGGAATTATTTATTGTTAGTCCCCTGAAGTACAAAAGATCGAGGGATGCTGGTTGGACCGGTCGGAAGTGACTAGTTAAATGATACACAGGAGGGACTGGCAGCCTAGCACCCACAGTTGAATTTGGCTTACCACCTGCTTTGGCAGACTATAGGCTATGGGTAGCTTGTACGTTTTTAAATTAAAACAACCAACCAAAAAGGCGACAAAGCAACAACAGTGGGTTGGGGAGACGCCTCACGAGAGCTCTTGTTATACAAGTATGAAGTCCCGAGTTCAAATCTCCAGCATCTACTTAAAAACAAAGGGGGGGGGGAGGGCTTGACTATGCAAGCTTGTCATGTCAGCAAAGATGGAAGGAGCTCTGAGGAATAAGGCAAATTGAGCAGGACCCCTGATGTCCCACTTTGGTTTCCACACACAAATGCACAGGAATGCACACACACGTATGCACAACACAGCACACACAAGCATGCATTCAAACACATACACACACACACAGAAATAAGTAAAACTTAAATAAAAGCAAGAATACTTCATAACAAAGCACATGAAGATCGAATTCTGCAGTCAGTAGACACGGCTATTTTAGTGTGTGCGTGCCCGTTTGCTTCTGTATTGCCTATGGCTGACGTCTGGGTTTGCTTGTGACAGAGACTGAGTGGCCCACGGAGCCTGAAATAGCTATGCCATGGTCCCTTAAGATTGTCTGCCAGTGCCTGTTCTAAACGCTCTTCCGGGTGGGGGGGATTAGAGTGGTGCAGTGCAACTGTGCATCACTGAGATGCCCTCAGCACGGTGCGCTGCACTGGTGCTTCTGAGAATGCATCCCCCACCCCTTCCTGGGCCCTGTTCTTCTTGGACGAACTGCAGAGCCCACAGAATAGAATCAAGAGGTATGGGACCATGAGTGGAATGTGCTTTTCTCCTTGCTAGAGTTATAGGATGCTCAGGGCCTTGCTGCTTCTCAGCAGGGAGGGGGTCCTTCAGGGCTGCTTCAGACCCAGGCTACCATGCTTGGGACAGGAATGCTAAGGGGGTGGGGTTCCCCGGCCTTGAACTAGAACCAGGACCTATAAGGTTCAGTCTTCGGAACCATCATTACACACGGTGCCCATGGATTTTGCTGGTTTGCATGCTATGGATACATGGCAGGACATCGCGGCTCTCAGGTCGGTGGAGTGTCAGGAGGAGTAAACTGGAAAGAGTCAGATCCCCTCTATGGCAAGACTTAGGGAACTAGAGATCCCCTTGTTGATTTGGGTTGCATTAAAATGGCACGGTCTGGATGGCTCGTTGATGGCAGTGACTTACATCTCACAGCCTAGGGGCTAGTGTATGTGTGGTAAGATCTGGCTTCCAATCTGGAGCCTGCCACCTCGAGTCACCGTATGATGGGGAGCAGCCTGAGAGGAGGCCTGTAGGTTCTCTCGTGGCGATGCATGGAAATTCCACCCTGAGTGTTTCCCATTCTAGTCATGCCCGTATGCTCCCCACACCATCCGACCATGAGCCGGGAATGCTCCCCGGACCGTCAGACCATGAGTCGGGATTTCAACACACGAATTGGAGAGATTCAGACACCTTGTGACCCTCCCTGCACACAAATAGAATACCGGCTCTCTAAATCCAGTAGTTCTCAAACCCGTGGGTCATGACCCCCTCTGGGGCGGGGGCGGGGGGGTCCCATATCAGATATCCTGTATATCAGACATTTATATTATGGTCCCTAACAGAAGCAAAATTACAGTTATGAAGCAGTAATGGAATAGTTTTATGGTTGGGGGGGTCACCACAACATGGAGAACTGTATTAAAAGGTCACAGTGTTAGAAAGGTAAGAGCCACTGCCTAATCCAGGTTCCTAGGGAAGGATCAACCTACCCATGAGCTGACAAACTTCATTTGTCTTTCTGTCACCCTATAGGGGTTAACATTTTATGTGTAACAGTTAACTTACTCTTGGTGTGGGTAGAAGAGAAACCGTGACCAGGTGTTAGACGTAGATAATGACCCGTCTTTTCCTCTTGGATGCCACTGAGCAATCCATCCTCACAGGGCTCATGGAACAGCAGAGGTAGTTACTGGATTCTCCACTCCCCAGAACCTGAGTTTTCTTCAATACAGAATTGGTCTTTAATTGATTTCTCATGCCCTCAGATCATCAGACAACACTGATTCCTGAGGCAGATTTATAGTTTAGTTTTGTTTTGTTTTTTGTTTTTCGAGACAGGGTTTTTCTCTGTATTGTTTTGGAGGCTGTCCTGGAACTCTGTCTGTAGACCAGCCTGGCCTCGAACTTACCTGCCTCTGCCTCCCGAGTGCTGGGATTAAAGGCATGCGCCACCAATGCCTGCCTCCTGAGGCAGATTTTTATTGAGTGCCAAGTGCCAGGCATTGCTCTGATAAACCTTCATGTGCCACTCTGTGAGATGGGAGCTGCTCCTATCCCCTTGTTTTGCAGAGTAAACTGAGGCACCAAGAGGCCACATGACTGAATTGGCTTCCACGGTTGCTGGAATTGGTCAGTGGCTTCTGTTGGTTGCTTGGTCCTTGAAGAGCATTCGGGCATCGTGAGGAAGAAGCAAAGAAAGATGAGAGCAGGTCACAGGCTCCACACTGTGCACAGCGTCATCGGGACAGTGAGTCTGTCATCTGGCCTCACTGGCCCCAGATGCAAGACAGCCTGCAGGACGACGGGTTCTGGGGTGCTGGAAAACCCAGGGCTGTAGGCAAGAGCGAAAGAGAAAATTGCTCGGTCTCGGGACAAGGCTGTCTGTGTGCTTAAATGACTCCCTCTTCAGAAAGGATGAAGGCAATTCAGAAGCAAGTCATAGTCCTCTCATGTGGGCTGTTTGTGTTTCCCCCCTTTGCTGTTCGTTCGTCTCCAGAACAGGTTGGGAGGTGGTAGCTCCCGGGTCCTTCAAGAGCCTCCAAAGAGGCTGGGAGACGTAGGGCATGGTGAACACTTGGCCAGCATGCACAAGGCCGTAGGTCCAGCTTTTACCCCAGAAAAGAAAGAAGACAAGAAAGAGTAGTCTGGGGCTCAGGGCTCTTCCAAGATCCTTGGTGACTTGGTGGAGACCCCAGGGATAGAACCAAAGTCAGTTTTAGATGGGAGTAAGGCTTTGATCTTAGGAGGGACCCTAGCACGTGTCTTCTAAGCACCATAGAAGTACTATTGAAGTCAGCAAGATTAACGCTGGTACCTCCTAGATCTCTGAAGTTCTGCACAGGGCCTTGCATGGACAGGCCTCCTTTCCCTTGCCTTGTCTGCCTTCTCCCTGTGGTATTCAGGGTGGCCAAAGGCTTAGCCCTGCCTCAGAGCCCTTCAGTGTCCCTGCGCCTCATCTTTCCACGAAGCCTACACCATCCGGGGGAGCTCAACTTCTGAACAAGGACAGGGCTGCTTCTTTTTATTATTTTTCTTTTTGAGATTCTAATTATATCACTCCCCTCCTCCTTTTCCTCTCCCCAAACTCTCCCATAGGCCCTCTGTGCTCTTTTACAAAAATCATGGCCTCTTTTTTCATTAGTTATTGATGTTTATTCCTAAATACATAAGCACAGCCAGCTTGGTCTGTGTAATGTGACTTGTCTGATGTGTTCAGGACTGACTGTTCTGTAGTGGGTCACCACCTGGTGTGTTCCTCTATGGGACTCTTTTCCTTCTGCTCCCAGCATTCCTTAGCTGCCTGTAGTTCTTTGTGTAGGATTGATCTCCCCTCATCCCCCATACACGTTAGCCTGTCTGTTGTTGTTCCTGTTCAGATTATTTTTAGGCAGTCTTGTTGGTGAGACTTTATGGAAGTAGCTCCGGACATTCCTCAGAGACACAAATCTCACAGCAAACTCTGTGTTCTTTTGGCCATTACAGCCTTTTTGTTGTTGTTTTTGGTTTGGTTTTTGGTTTCTCTGTGTTGCCCGGGCTGTCGTGGAACTCACTCTGTAGACCAGGCCGGTCTAGAAATCACAGAGATCTGCCTGCCTCTGCCTCCCAAGTACTGGGGTTACAAGTCCTTACAGTCTTTTGGCCTCCTCTTTCTCATGAATCCTGAGCCTTGGGCGGGGGAATTGTGTGAGGTGTGTATGTAAGGTGTGTGTGTGTGTGTGTGTGTGTGTGTGTGTGTATGCACGTGTGTTGTTGGTTGTGGTTAATGGTCTCCATCTGTTGCACAGTTTTCTTGATTCAGGATGAAGACTACACTTATCTGTGCGTATAAGAACAAACCTTCAGAATGTAGTTAGGGATGGTGCTGCTTTAGTCAAGTGGCAGTTGCAGGTTCTCCTCCAAGATCCAAGACTAGCCCTGAGTAGTTGGTCAGGTTTCTGTTACTAGGCATGATCCCCTCTCGTGGTGTGGGTCTTAAGTTCCATTAGAGAACCATTGGTTAACTCCAAAGGGCTAATTCTTTTAGGAACCCTCTCTCTCTCTCTCTCTCTCTCTCTCTCTCTCTCTCTCTCTCTCTCTCTCTCTCTCTCTCTCTCTCTCTGTATCTCTTTCTTTTTTCCTAAATTCCATTATTCCTGTACGTGTGGCTTTTCACCTTCCTTTGAGCAGTTTGAAAGGAGATAGTATTTCCCCAAGATATTGTGAGCAACCCAAGGGTGTGTGTGTGTGTGTGTGTGAAAACAGTCCTCATAACCACCCCTACACTGTCTGCATCTGTTTCCACCCCCTAGAACCAGATTACTGTGGGAGCTAGAGGGAGAGTCAGGGACTATTGGCAGAAAAAATAATAAAAGAAGGTAGAGGAGCAGTTCATCATGCAGTAACTGTTTACTGAGATCCCTTGTAAAGAGATGCCTTCCCGCCAGCCTGGTTCCAGAGCCGCATCAGTCCCAAATAAACACACAGGAGGCTATATTCATTATGAAGCTGTTGGCCTTGCTTGTTTCTTACTGGCTAGTTCTGACTTAAGTATTTATCCCATAATTGTTAATCTAAGTATTTCTCTTACTGGAGAACTTTCCAGGCTTCTTAGCCCTATGGCAATTACATCTTGACTCCCTGTGTTTCTCCTACCCAGAGTCCTCCTTGACTCCTAGTCCCACCTATCTTACTTCCCTATTGGCCAACAGTGCTTTATTGACATATACACAGGACTTCCCCAACAGTCCCTTGTGCCTCAGGGTACTCTAACAGAGCTCGGAAGTATAAGGTTGATACAAACCTACAAAAACTGAAAACTGAAGCAGATCAAAAGTAACACTCGAATATGACAAATCTTCTGAATGAGACAAACATGGTCTCCACGATGGAGAATGGCATGGTAGCCATTCTCCTGGATGCACCAGGAAGGGAGACCTCTAAGGGGATCATGGGTAACTGAAAGAAACCACGGAGTAGGGCCAGGAAAAGTTGGGCATGTGGTCTGAGTCTGCTGAAGAACGTATGGCCTGAGCTGGGAGGCACAGAGACTGTGTCCTGCAATAGGCTGTCGGCACTACAGAGGCTGGCTCCTCAGAGTTTGATGGGCACAAGATCCTTCCTTGATACAAGAGTAACAAAGGGCTGTGGGGGATTTTGAGCAGGGATTGTACATGAGCTTATTGGTTGGGGGTCCTAAGACAAAGTCCAGGCTAACATGGAGTGTGGGGGTTGACCATTGCCAGCTTTCCTCAGCTTTAACTGGGGGAGGAACCTAGGTGGTTGACTCCATTTCCCATAGATGCTTCAGAAGAGTCCTGTTTCTCACGGGTGTTTTAGTTCAGGGCTCTGCTGAGAGGGTCCTTTCTATACCCTCCCCTCCATCCCCTTCCCACCCTCTCCCTGCCTGCAGTCACACTGTAGCATGGAAGTTGAGGGTGAGTGTGTGTCTTTGCTGTAATTTTCCTCAAGAGTGATAAATCCTATAGCTGTCTTGAAAAAACTAGCAGAAACATTGTGGTCAGTCAACAGAGTGACAGGAAAAGCATTTGTTGTCACCACGGGGAAAGCTCCTATAGGCCTTCCTCACAGCTGAAGGCAGAGTCGAAATGGTTCATTGTCTCCTGGTTTATTTTTAATTACTCCTGATGGTATTAGACGTCTTGTGACTCCAGCAAGAAGAACATGACAAGGCATGTTAGGGAGGACACTCACTGACATGTGGCTGTGGCCAGCCATTGAAAGAACCACCGGGACTCCAGGGCTCCCGGCGGCGTGGGCCACTTTCCTGCTGCCTCAGCAGCGGCGTCTCTTCCAGGGCTTGTTGGCCTTGGCGTCCATCCAGGTGCCGCTGTCTTCAGAGCGCATATGAGGGGCAGGGTACATACCCACCAGGTGACTCCACCATCTTGCAGTGAGGGGCCTATCCGAGGAGCCTCCACCCACCATGCTAGGAAAGTCTTAACCTCTCTGCTTACTGTAGCTCATTATGGAATGTTATTGCTCTGCCCTGTGGGAAGTTCTCTTGTTGCAATTCCTTCTTTTTCCTTTCCTTTCCTTTTTTTTTTTTTAAATAAGGTCTCACTATGTAGCCCTCACCAGCCTGGAGCTCTGATTGAAAGTGTTATTTAACAGGCAAAAAGCTTTGTCTCAGACCCCAAAGTGTGGACTGGTTGTCATAGGGCCTTACCTACTCTTATTACACAACAACCCATGGCCTTCGTCCCATCCCTGTGGCTCCTTAGAGTCACTAAGGCATTGATAAATGGGGAGCTTGTGAGAATCGTTTCTGGGTTCCACCTGTAGGTAGAGTCCTGCGATCTGTGTGCTTTCATCTGAATGTCAGCCACACTTGGAGAGTTAGGAGGATGTTAGTGATCCTGCCATGACTCCAAGAAGAGCATCTGGGCAAGTGGGAATCTGATGAGAAGTAATCACCTGGACCAGTTATATCTGCTGCAGAAAGGAAACTATGGGCCTGGGTCCTTGAGCTCTGATGAGAGCTCAGAGAAGGGAACTGTGAGGCTAGGTTGCAGAATTTTGGGAAGGAGTGGCTGAAATGTTTGGGGTTGATTCTGCCAGTGTTGGGAAAACCTCTACCTGGTATAATTACTGTTGCTGGATCAAAAACTGTTCCTACCCAAAAGAAGCAGCCTTGTTGGAGGGGAAAGCATTGGGGACAAGAGCCAGTGTTATTTCCTTTCTGTTGGCTGTGATAAACACAGAAACCAAAACAGCTTAGGAAAGTAAAAGATGTATTTGCCTTAAACATCCAGGTTATAGTCCATTATTGAGAGGAATTGTCTTAACTAGTGTTTTCATTGATTTGAAGAGACCATGAGTCCAACAGCTCTTATAAGAAAAACATTTAATTGGAGGGCTCACTTGCCATTAAGAGGTTCAGTCCATTATCATCATGGCTGGGAGCATGGCACCATGCAGGCAGACTTGGTACTGGGGAGGCAGCTGAGAGTCCTGCATCTTGTAGGAAACAGAAAGTCAACCCACTCGCTGGGTGGTGTCCTGAGCATAGGAAACCTCAATGCCCACCCCCACAGTGACACACTTCTCCAACAAGACCATACCCACTTCAACAAAGCCTATCACAGCAATACCCCAGTCCCTGGTACCAACTTCTGTCTAAGTTAGGATTTTTGTTGCTGTGAAGAGACACCATGATCACACAACTCATATAAGGAAAACACTTCATTGGAGTAGTTCACTTAGAGCTTCAGAGATTCAGTTCATTATCATCAATGCGGGGAGCATGGCAGCATGATAAGCAGACACGGTGCTGAAGATGTAGCTGAGCGTCCTACTCCTTGCAGGCAACAGGAAGTCGACTGAGACACTGGGTGGTATCCTGAGCATAGGAAACCTCAAAGCCCGCCCCCACAGTGACACACTTCCTGCAACAAGGCCACACCCACTCCAAAGCCCCACCTTGTAACAGTGCCACTCCCTATGAGATTGAGGGGGACAATTGCATTCAAACTACCACAAAAATCAAAGAAGGCCCCTTGCTGTTCTGTACAATACTATCTCAGACTCACCTCAGTGCCAAGCACGGAACCATGAAGGAGGAACCATGCTTGCTGTCTGGCTTGCCGACTGGATTCTGCTCGGCTAGTTTTCGTATATAGTCCATGACCACCTGCCTGATGATGGTGCTGTTCACAGTAGGCTGGGCCCTACTACACTAATTAACATCCAAGACAATACTCTCACAGACCTGCCAACAGGCCAGTGTGACCTGGATGATCCCTCACTTTGACTTCCTTCTCGGGTGACTCCAGACTCTGAAATTAGCAATTAGAGCTAACTTGTGGGTCCTGAGGATTGAGCCTAGGCCATCAGGCTTGGTAGCAAACCCTATCACCTACAAAGCCATTTTCACTGGCCTTGGATGCTTCCTCATATGATTCTTTGAACAGCTTCCCCAACCCCCCCCACTCAAATCTTTCCAGTGGCGTGAGTCTTGTGAGTGGTGGGTTGCATTCTCTAGCCTCTGATACCCCAGACTCCTGTGGTTTGGCCATGTGAGCAGAGACATGTCGTGTTTGCACTTCTGTGATTGCTTTGGTTAGCCTGGCGTCTCCAGGGTTCATCTGCATTGTGGAAAATGAGGTAGACACCTCTTTACAGACATGCTACATTGTCTTTCTGCATCCCCTCACTCATGGAAATTTGGGTTATTCTCATGTTCTGGTCACCGTGAGTAATGCTGTAATATGCTTGGGAGGACATCACTCTTTCAGAAATCCTGATTTCAATTCTTTTGGTTCTATTCCCAGAAATAGGATTGCTATCCATGGGTGGGTTTGTTTCCATTTTTAAGTAGCCTCCCCCATAAGCAAGGATGATGGGGATAGCCTTGATTCCCATTTCCCCTGGGGAGACTGCAGCATTGAGCATCTTTTCAGATACCCGTTGGCCATTCATATGTCTCCTCTGAGAAAAATGTCTACACAAGGCCTTTGTTCTTTCCTTAATCAGGTTGTTTTTGCTTTTATTTGGCTGTTGAGTTTACAGAGTTCCTTATGTGTTTTTGGGAATCAGCCCCTTATCAGGTGTGGGGTCTGGATGTGGTTTGTGTGTGCTTCGAATTTGTCTTTGATAGGACGGCAAAGTACGACCAGCAAAACAACAACGCAACCAGGCAAGAGGGACTCTGTCAAACTAAACAGTGTTTGTCCAGCACAGGGAATGATCAGCAGAGTAGAAAAGGCAGCCCACAGGACGGGGAGACCTTTTGAAAACTAGAGGCAGATGCACCCTTGATCTTCCCTGGGGTTTCTGTAGGCGTCTGATTCTGGTCCAGGGAGAACAGATTCCAGTCTTCCCGGCTACTGCCCCTCGTGCCTAGGGCCGTCTGCTCAGCTCTCTGCTCCAGGCTGCTTTGGGACGTTTGTATATTCTATTTCCTCTGCCAGCTTTTGCCTCCAGCTTCTGCACCGACCGACCCTTCCAGGTTTCCACGGCTTGTCTCCAGGTGGTTTCTGTGATGTTCGCCGCGCTGACCACCACGCTAACCAAGGTTGCTCTAGTCTTCCCTACTGCTTCCCTTTTATGCCCCTCACTTTTCGTCTCGTAGACGCCAGACAAAGACCTTAGGAGGTAACTTGTGTTTGTCGTTTCACTTGTGAGAGACAGGATGCTGTGGAAATAGGGTGGTGTCTGTTTTGTCTATCCTGTGAACAGCATGCTACCTGACAGGCGGCATCATACGTTCAGGAGCCTTCCTGGGTGTTAGCCAACCACTTGCAGAGCCCTGTGCAAGCATTACCTTGCTGTCCCTGGAAGGACTTTTAAGAGATACAGACACTAAGAGCGTACTGCTTTGGAGTTGCAGAAACAAAGTTATACAGGAACCAACAACTAGGCAAGTTTTGGAACTTGCCTGAAAAGCCCGTATCTGTAGCCAAGACCAATGTACCTTCTGCTCTGGGTTGGACAGAGAGCATAGCCTGCCTAGTACTTCACCTTTGAGCTCTCCTGTGGGGTGTGCAGACTTAGAGAGTGCCTGGGGACTCAGTAAGAGTTTCAAAGTGTCTTCAGTTCTAGGTGGCAGCCAACTAACCTTCAGGAGGACTGCTATGAGTGTTTGGAATGACCTTCCCTAGGAACGTCCTTCCCCAGAACCCTGAACTGCTCCATAGCACTGACTGCAAGGGGTGACTGGAGATTGACATCGGTATCTCCAAAGTGTTTGTTTTCTCCAGCAGACACAGCAGGTTCTGGGTGGTCTTCCTTCCTTCCTTCCTTCCTTCCTTCCTTCCTTCCTTCCTCCCTTCCTTCCTTCCTTCCTTCTCTCTCTTTCTCCCTCTTTCTCCCCCCCCCTCCTTCTAAGCTTAGAACCTGGTACAATGCCCAATGCACACAGTAGGTGCTTGGTGAACATCTGTGGACGGAAGGAGGAGTAAGTGATTTTAGCTCAAGGCAAGCTTCCCACCTCTCCCTGTGAGGCTCCAACTGCGCTGCTTATTAATGCTGTGTACACCAGGGGAATGATTCACTTTTAAAAGTTGATCCCAGCCGTCCAGCAGGAAGGACTCTGAATCCCTGAACCTGACATTAGCCTTGCACAGGTTTTCATCCCAGATGAGGCATCAGCTTACTTAGCTCCTCCCTTCCTCCCTCGCTCTCTCCCTCTCCCACCCCCTCTCCATGGGAAGGGGCAGACGGATCACCTTTTTACCTCATCCTTTTTGCAGTAGATTCTGGGGAAGTACGAGAGCCTCCATGGCCCAGACCATGCATCCCTTCTTCAGACATTTAAGCGTTAGTCATAAGCGTAGATGATCTTGGCCACCACCTTCCTGTCCGTCCAACTCCCCTCCTGCTGCTGATCTCTATGAACAGTGGAGGGAAATGGATTTCTCTGAGGGTGTGGAGCGCTACATCCAAGCGTTTCAAGCCTGGCCCCTCTGAGACACCCTTCTTAGAGCCCACAGCCTCTGACAGGACCCTCCCCACCCCTTTCCTTCAGTGTGAGTTTGGTGCATTGTTCCTTCTTCCACAAAGCAAAAGTAGATTTTGTTCTGGCCTCTTGGTTCCTCAGGGATGTCTCTCGAGGAAAGAAAACAGCTGAGGGTGGTGACTAATGGGGCCTCTTTGTAGGACTTGCATGAGCTGCATGCTAACTATCAGGCATGAATTCTGTGGCCTGATGTGCCTTGTTGGAGAGCAGGGAGGCCCATGTGGAAATCAGTGCTGGAATGGGAACTGAAAGTGAGGTGTGTGTGTGTGTGTGTGTGTGTGTGTGTGTGTGTGTGTGTGTGTGTGTGTGTGTTGGCGGGGGTGTATTAGCCAAATGGCCAGGGAGCCTCCTGGGGTCCCTGCAGAGCTCTGGAGCAGATTTCCCAAGAGCCCTCTGCTTTGGGGAAGACGGATCAGGCTGGGGGCAAGCATCTGGAGCCTGTGGTTTCACAAGCCTGAGTTTGGGGGACTTCTATGCTTCTATGAACTTGACCCTCACAACCCATGGAAACTCTGCAGCTTTTGAGATTTGGATCACTTCAGTTTTGCTTTCATGTGACTTATTTTGTACCTCAGTGGGACAGGATAAAATGTGCTGGTTTTCCAGTTTCAAAGGAGACTGTTCCAGATCAGGACACCAAAGGGGGAGGCCGTGAGCATGAGCCAAGCAGTACTTATTGAGATGTGTTTCCTCTGCACAGAGTGATTATCCTCACCCTTCCAAAGCACCACTCCTTTCTCTTCCTCTCAATGTAGGAAACGACCCTTTAGGAGCTCTTCTTAATAAATGAAAGCTTAGGCTCCCTTGGGGGGAAAAAGATTTAATAAAAATGTATGAAACATTTGGCAGCTGGCTAAGGGACATGAGGAAACCAGAGTGGGGTGTACTCCAGGCCACAGGTCTATGAGTCTGCCTCTTGTAGACAGGACACCTGAAGACTGTCTCTGTCACTGCCTCAGACTGACCAAGACAGTCCCAGGGAAATGGCTGTTCAGCTTACATCAGTGTTTTATGGGTCCAAGTTCAGAACTGTTGGGGTTTTTAATATGCACATTCAAATGTGTATATCCATTTACATCTTCAGCAAAGCACCCCCTGGCCATCCCTTCTCTTTTTAGCGTGTATGTTTATTGTATCGGCTGTCTTCCTTAGGGACAATGAATAACTGGTGTCCTTGGTGGAAAGTATAGTTGTGTTCCAAAGACCCAGGAGAGGGTAACGATTTCTCAGTATTGCTGTAAAAATGGGGAACTTCACAGAGTACTGGAGAGTTAAGAAGTCTTATATTTGGAGAAAAACAAAAACAAAAACAGAAAAGCTGAGCTTGGTGTTCAACCTCGCCTCCAACTGTGTGATCTCAGACTAGCTGCTCAAGCTCTCTGACTTGGTAATCTTCAAATCGGCCTTGCTAAAGCCACCTCCCTGTTTCTTGTGAGGATTAAGGACCTGCATATGCAGGACACCCCTTTAATCCCAGCACTCACTCGGAGGCAGGCCAATCTCTGTGAGTTGGAGGCCAGCCTGGTCTACAGAGGGAGTTCTAGTATAGGAAACAAACAAACAATCAAAAACAATATTTCAGTACTTGGAACCAGGAGGGGAAAAACAGAACGAGCATCTCGGGGAAAGGAAGAGGAGGTGGGGCCACCAAAAGACCTCCTTGGAATTTGAGGCAGGGATTGTAGAAGTGTTTAAGAGGAGCTCTTGAGAACTTTCTGGAAGAATCCTTTTCTGTCCTTGCTGTGGTTGGTTCTAAATCTTCAAATTTACAGCCCAGCAGTCTTTGTTCTTCCTTGGCATTTGGGACCTCCCCCTGTGTGCAAGAACCTCTGGGGGCCTTGGCTGCTGTAAGCCACAGGGGGTATGTAGCGGGAGGGGCTGTCTAAGAGACAGTGTGGAACTCGTTAGCATCTGAAGTCTCATTTCGGATGTGAGGGGACTGTGTGAGCCAAGGGTGTCTACCCCTTGCCTCCCTGAACCTCTCAAAGCTATCTGCTATGGGACTTGGCCTTCAAGGCACCAAGACTTTGATCAACCTGTGACTGAAGGTTTGTATGAAACCCTTCCCTGGCTTTCTTTTTTTTTTTTTTTAAACACAAATGGGATCTGGAATCGATCCCAGATAAGACATCTGCCTCTTAATTTCACTTCAGAGGGGCAGGATGACAAGAGAGGCGATGAAGACAACTAAATGCATTTATGATTTATGCCCCCTGTGATAAATCAATGGGTGATTTCTCCCCAAAATGTGGTCACTGTTGGATAACTCGTACCAGCTGACACATCTGTGAGATGCATAAGGTGTGGAGACCGAGCCCCTTCCCCGCCGTGGCCATGTGCACACCAGCCCTGGGTCCAACACCCAATGATGGAGTCGGATGTATGAGGGCGGGGCGGGGGGGGGAAGCTTGTCTACAGCTGGGAAGTTATCCACGCCACCACCATCCTCTTCACATTGTGTCTGCTTTGTTTCTTGTGGTTGATGATATCAGACAAAGAAACCAGCTTGCATTGGCCTTTTTGTCTGGGAAGATAGAATCTTTCCGTTCCCTGGAGTTGGCTTGAGATGGCCTAGTTATCACCACAATCCGTCTGAACAATCAGGGAGGAGAAAGTTCTCTTCACTCTTTCATGAACACTGGTGGGTTGCCTCTCCAGCATGGAATCCTACATAGCAAAAAAAAAAAAAAAAAAAATTTCACCCCAGGGACTAACTGAAGACCTTAGAAGTGACATTTTGGAGTATTTCCTGGGAAAGACCCCTGAGGAGGGGCCAGGGATCAGAGTCCGATGCTCCCTATCAAGAAGTCCTGGTAGCACAAGTTGGCCATCCTTTCCCCCAAGACTTCCTCATGTCCCAAGGGCTTCAATTAAGGTGTGGTAGAACTTTCAGAACACAGAAGGCCAGATTCATATGTTCCAACACTGTCTGTCTGACATTTGAAATCTCAGAAAATCTGATGGCCTGTCCTGTTTGTTCCCCTTCAAGTATGGAATCCTAAATTAAAAGGAGTGAGACAGATTCCACTTAAATGCCACACTTCAATGCTCACGTGTTTTGTGGATGTTATTTAGTTTGTTGGTGTCTCAAGAGAGTCTAATCACACCTATGGGATATTTTGGGTGGTTGGCATGCCCACGTCATCTGGATTCCTTACTTCCTCGCCAGAGGAGTAGGTTTCCTCTTGTAAGTCTCCTACACACGCAACTGCCTGCTTGTGCCTTGCAGTCTCCTTGAAAGATACCCTGTGCTCCTCTCCTGACCGTCTGTCTTGACACAGCGAGGAAGTCTTTGTAAAGTGCAAATGCCATTTCCTGGGTTCCCAGTGGGATGGGTGACTCCTTAGTGACAGAAAATGCAGCATGTAATGCTCTCTCCAGAGGCCAGAGAGTTGGAAGGAACGTCTAGGCCAGCTGCTAGAAGGCAGAAAGAAGGAACCTGGGACAACAGTAGGTGGAGCTGGGCTGGGGTTGGTAGCAAGGTTTAGGATGTCATGAGCGTCTGTTGTAAGCTCTGTTGCTGAGACCAGGTGGTCCTGCTCCATCCAGGCCACCTAGAGGAGGGAAATAGTCACCTAGTTAGGAATGTCTCTCCTGGTCCCCCTCATTACCAATATATCTGCTAGAAATAAAGTACCTGAAGCTGCAGTTCTTTAGGACAATGGGGACATCCAATGCTATACCAGGGTGATCTAAGCTGCCTTTTGTCTAGACACGCCTCCAGGGGAAAAATGTACCCTCCTCCACCTTTACATGGGCGGGTCATATTAACCAGAAAGCATTGCTGTGGAAACCACCTGTCCTGTGTACTCCCCTTCAAGTACGGAATCCTAAATTAAAAGGGAGTCTGATAGATTCCACTTAATGCCGAAGTGAAATGCTCACATACTTTGCTGTACATTATATAATCAGGTGGCTTCTCAGAGGAGTTCTAGTTATGCCTCTGGAATAAGTTCAGGGTCATGAAATGCGTTAATCTCTCTGGTGTTCCCTCTGTCCTGTAGCACTGAGCTCCGAGTCAATCCATTGGGGGTCGCCTCTTCACTCTACAAGACATTTTTCTTTACGGTCACAGACCTTGGGGATGAAACACCAAGTTGTTTTTATGAGGTACTTCTTAATTCCATGAAATTCCATTTTCCTTAGCTTCAGATACGTTTTTAAATGGCCAAGCATAAAGTAGTAGCTCTACCAACCCTCAAATGTAATGACTTCCCCCCAAAAAAGTGTTGGTAAGACACAATGCCACAAGGACAGCAGGGATAGCAGGAGATGACAGAAGCCAAGGAGCATGAGTTCGTCGACCTTGAGTTTCAAAGCAGTACTCAGTTGGGTTGGATAGGTGAATGGGTAGAAGAGTTTCTGGGAAAGTCCGTGGACAGTTGGAGGGACAGCCAAATGGATGGACGAAGAATGAGGGAGAGCAGCTTGAGGACAGAAGAAGTATAATCCAGGCAAACCTGCCCTTGCATAGACAACTCTGCTAAAAGGTGGAATTTTTTTCTTATTTTACTTTTAATCTTGAGGGGAATTCACGATTCTTTGAGATTCTCAATGGATAGCTTCAGTGGATGGCATTAATGATATGGGCAAAGTTGACTTTGAGGAAATCAGGTAAAACTTTTCTTAGAAACTAGCTAAGAGAGTAGGAAATAAAATGGGATCTTTATAAGTAAGCCCTTGGTAACTAAACAAAATTGTTAGAACAAAATTGTGCTTAAATGTTCCTTTGAAGTAGAGTCTTTCCGTAATGCATCAGTGAGTTGGAATCTGGGCCAAGAAGATGCCATTTGGAGAAATATTCAAGGGTGTAGGAGGAAACTTAGGATTCTGCCATTAGCCACATGGCACTTTAAAGACACATATGGATGTGGTAACGACAGGGCAGAACCATGCCGCTAACCACACCCACTTTGGGCATGACTAGAGACAGGGCATCGGAACTACCCCACTAGCCAGGCCCACTTTTGGGCGTGGCTAGGGGGGCGTCTATGGAGGAAGGAATAAAAGACTGAACAGCAGAGTGCATACACTCTCTCTCTTCGGCTTTCGGTTTGGTAGCAAAAGATTTGACTGATCCGGGTTCCCCGTTTTCTCTTGTGAGTAATTTCTACAATAAACAGTTACCTATACTCTCAACAAGTGTGCCGTTTATCGCTGCAGCGTCACAGGGGGTGTTGTTGCCTCCCGTTTCTTCATGGGTTCATGTAGAAGTCCGGGGTGGGATTGCTCCATCACAGGCTGACCCAGGAGGAAGGAATGTGCAGGTATCTTCTCAAGTTCTGCCCTTCTCGTGAAGATTTGTGTGCCCGTTCTGATGGCTGCAGGCATCAAAGGCAGCTTTGTTCTAAAGTCCCTCCTGTCAAAACGTGTGCCACAAGACAAATACAGGGAGGTCTTGAGAGATGTGAAACCGTTTTCCTAAAATAGAAGGTCAGTCAATCTTATTTTGTGCCATGTGATTCAGGGATGACCTAGTAGTCATATGAAGGAAAACCAGATGTGAGTTACCGCCAACCGTATCTGAGCATCTGATGTCATTAGACGCCTCTGTCTGGCTCAGTGTTGGGTCAGCAGAACCTGCCCATGTGGTTTGAGGTTGAAGGCCACAATCTGGGGCAGATCTCTGGATCTAGAGGTAGATTTTACTCTTATCAGAAAAGCTATTTTTGGGTTTGGGAAAATGGTAAATACTTGGGAAAGTATTTGCTGCTGGAGAATGAGGGCCTGAGTTTGGCCCCACTACCATGGAACAAGCTGAGCGTCGTGGCATACACATGTAGCATCGGCGTGAGTTGTGGCTATAAGTGGAGCTAGGTGGATTTCTGGAAACCACCAGCCAGCCAGTCTAGCAAAATCAGTGAGCTCCAGGTTCTGTGAGACACCCCGCTTCAGAAAGTAAGGTTGAGGAATATCTGATGTTGACCCATGGCCTCCATGTTCGAGCATTCTGGTGTCTACAACAACTGCATGCACATGCCCGCACATGTGAGCACATACACATGCATCACCTGCCTCACATACACAAAGAACTGCCTATGAACTCTGTTACTCCAAAGGCTAATTCTCGCATGGTTTCAGCAGAGGCAGCCCACTCCTGCTTAAATCTGCAGGTCTGGGTCCCTCTACTGAGTAACTTCCTCTGCTTTCTGGCCAGTATAGCGTATTTGCTACATGGACACAACTTCAGAAGCCATGGTAACATTCATTCAAAGCTATTCATATAAAAGACCCCTCTTTATACAAATCCTTTCCAAGCATGAAGTTGGAACCCTTGACTCTCAGGACATGATGTTACCATAAAAGAGTGAACAATAGGAATTGCCTTTTAAGGCTGAACTGGGACATCTGATGGTACGTTTTCATCTTAGCTAGTTGGAAACATCACCAGTGATGGTTGTCCTTAGTAGAAGATGGAAGGAATCAGTAAGAGGGATCTGTGGCGATGACACCTGTGGTAGACTTTCTACTTGACATGTTAAATGAGCCTACTTCATTTTATTTTGGCTTCTTCCTCTACCTTCATTCCTAACAGGGCACTGGATCATCTCATGGATCTCTTTAGTTGATTTACACATAGATGCTACAGTGAGGTTTGAAAAAAAAGTATGTATTTGAGCCACACGTTTACAGAGCAAAATAAAGTAGATTTGCTGTAAAGAAACTAGTTCCTTACTAAAAGATCCAGAGGATTGTTTAATTTAGTTGTGTTTAAGGAACGCTTTGGCTTTAAGATCAAGTATCAGTAGACCTCCTGAAATATTGATGAAATAAAAAAGTCAGGTCCTCTAAACACAGGAGAGGATAGCTGAAATATTAGTAACAAATTAGGTCTGATGAAGGATGTGGACAAATGAAACAGGCAGTGCCTCACATTCCCCTGCCAAATTCCATTCTGACCTCTTTCCATGTGACCAAGGTCGAATCCCTGGGCCTCACCCTCCATCTGCAAGTTCCCAAGTGCCTTCAACATCAAGAGCGTGCTCCCTGGCTCTGCCACCAGGAGCGCTGCTGGGATGTTGGGGGCTGATGTGCTGGTAACCTAAGAACAGCATAGTTAATGTGAGCAAAGGCCCCACTGCTGGTCATGGAGACATCCTCGGCCTTTCTGTGTTTAATTACGGTGACAGCATTCCAGGCAGTGTTGACACGGGTTTATTGCTCAGGTGTAGAACGCACCCTGAGCTCACTCCTGACATTTGCTTTTATATTAAAAATAAAATAAAATTCGTTCTTCTGGCGTTTGCAATGTAAATCTCTTCACCAGCCTGCGAGGAGGGATGAAGGGGGAGCTGGTGAGCGGGTTTAGTGGTTCAGCTACTTAGCACTAGGAATGAGCACCTAAGGAGGAGACTCGGACAACTGTCTAGGGAGACAAGAGGACTTTAGGCACAGAAGCAGAAGATGTGGAGATGCACAGGGCGTAGAGGCCAGTCTTACGTCTGCTACCACTGACTGATAGTGACATCAGACTGTAATCAAAAGGAAAACTAGCTTTTGTTTTGTTGAAGTGGGCTAGCAGGCGGTCGTGGTATTGCCTGAAAATATTCAGGTGCCTAAACCTCTGTAGTTGCCAAAAAGACCACAAGGGCAGCCAACTGGCGGCATCCGGCAGTCTACACGTCTGCCTGAGAGGCAAATAGAATTTGGCCTGAAGGTTAAGGTAGCCCAGAGGAAAACGGTTATGGAGTCTTTTTCATGCTGGTCCAGTGGCCCATTAAACCTCTATAGGCCCAGCGAACCTGGGAAAGCACTGGCTCCCTCACCCCTGAGCTCACTGCAGACATCGCTTCGACAGAGGTTCCGTGGAGCCTGCAAGGCATTGTAGGGTGTGGTGTCTTGCAAGCAGCCCTCTGGCAGAGCAGAAGGCACTTCTGCTGTTTTGTTAAACCTGATCTTTTCTGCACCCAGCTGAGGGCTCCCTCCCTGCAGCCTTTTCTTAGCCCTTCTGTCTCTTGCAAGGCCAAGCGCAGGACAGGGACAGTTGCAGGTACTGACATAGGCATGCCCTCCTAGCCTCCAGTGGCCCAGCCTAACTCACATGCCTTTGTGGTGTTTCACAGTGGCTGGCGGGTGTTGCTTTCCTCCTGGGCATAGTCTGTTAATGGTGATGTCTGAATGTTTGGCCTTGGTTAAGCCTCAAGCTCCTGGAGGATCGGAATAGGGCTGGCTTCCGAAAGGCTGTTTCTAGGATGCTGATGGCGCGGGTACCCAGGGAGGGATCCATGCTCGGAAACGCTCCGAGTCTGGCTGAACGTCCTGCCCTTCTTCATCTTGAAACCCATTCCTGCCAGCATTCTGCTCTATTCTGGACTCTTCAAGTCACGTCAGCAGCCCTGCCTGTGCTGTGCCCGGTCCTGCCAGGTCTCCCACGTGCGCTGTATGCTCGGGAGACATTGGGGAAAAGGCGATCTCATTAGTGAATAAAGCGGCAAATGGCCAAAGCCTGATGTCATGTCAGGATGCTGCTGTATATTCTCCTGGTCATTCAACCCTTCATCTCACTCCTTTCGTGAAGTTTGACAAAGGAAGCCAAAACTGAATTAAAGTGATACACACGCTATAATGAAAGGGAAAGAAATGGCTGTGAACTAGAGGAAATGTAAAAACACGGACCAGTCTGCTCTTAATTTTTTTTTTGACTTTTATTTAGAACCAAAAGGGCGGTGTTTAGAGGGCACAGATACGGTGCTGTGAGGCACTAGATGATAGAGGAATTTACCCAGTGGTTGGGGCTCTTCTGAATTACACCCAAGCACGCTCCTTCCCACGTCCACGCAGGATAGAGAAACACTGATGCAACAGAAACATCCTGTTAGACGGTCTATCTCACGGGTGGGGAGCCCTTGCCCCCAGCTGCCCATTTACCCCCGGAAGCATGGTTGTGAGACTGCTACAGACAATGCAAGCCTTCGAGGATGTACGCAGTGGGCCAGTAAGCATCCTTACCTGCGGTTCTCGCATGCCCAGCCCAAGGGTGGCAGCCATGGATTCTGAAGTTGACAGGACTTCCAGGTGGTGTTGGCAGGAACTGTTAATACATTAGGTGCACAGAAGTGTGATGGCGAGGCGTTTCCTCCTGGAGCTCATAGGCCTTCCGGAACATTCGCGTCTCACTCCAGCTTGTGCAGCAGTTTATACCCTAATAAATCAGGGATGCTTTGCAGCGATGGGGATGGATCATCATGAGTCTTTCTGCTGGCATTTTCCCTCCACAGGCACAAATCATGGAGCCAAACCAACCGCCCCATCTGCCTGCTGTGTAAGAGAACGCACAGCGGGGAGTGGTTTTCTCAGGCATCACAAGTGTCACTGTTGGTAGCAGGAGTGAGGGCACAGCTTGAGCTATGAGTGACAGTGTGGGCTGAAGCCATTTACCAGCCTCTGTCCCCGAGATTATAGGCATTAGTGGGACTGTCAGGGTTCTGCTCTGTCTGTCTTGCGATGGGTCTCGGTCTTCCCTCATTCCCCGCATTTAATTTACAGACCTGTCTGCTGTGTGCAAGCAGACACGCCTCGAAGGGTGGCAGACCCCCTCCATTTACATGCTGTTCCTTTGCCTGGTGAGGCTTGCTCTAAGCTGAGCACAGCGGCCAGCAGAATAAGGGGGATCCCACCTAAGAGGCCTGTCCCCTCTCCTGCTGTTCCTCACCTGTGCACAGGGAACTGTGACAAATAAAAGCCAGTAAATATGGAAACTACTCATGAGGTGATACTGGCCAGATGTGGATTACTTTGGCTAGGAAACTGGCCCTCCCCTAGTAGAGGCTTAGCGGCCATTAAAAAAAATAGATAAATAAGATTGAGGAAAGACATACATCATATAAAATACAGCACCTAGAGATAAGTCAGGGATTTGTGTCTTGACGGTTATGTAGCTTCACAGGAGGGCCCACCCCTCCCCATTTTGGAAGCAAACATAACTGCTTTTACTGCTGTTAATATTTTGCTTTGCTTTGTTTTTAAATGGAGTAGCTGAGGTCTTTGGCTTTCCGCCTTTCCCTCACTTGCTGGTCCGTGCTCTTGCTCTCGTAAGTGACGTGGGGGACTCTGGGGGCTTCTGGGATACTACTTCACAGGCATAGAGGGGCTTTAGGGAGCTCTTGGGAAGTGGAGCGCATCTGTCTGACACCTTTTCCCTTCTGTAAGGTTTTGTCTAGAGCTTCCTCGGCAATCACTTTGCTGTAAGGAAGGCAGAGGGGAGAGCAAGTGGGAGAGGGTGTGATTTATCAAAAGTGACAGGGAGACCAAGTGCCTGCCTTGGCCCTCAGCTCCCTTCCTATCTACATAATGCCTCTCCTTTCCCCGTTGTCCCCAGCAGATGGCCAGCTGAGGTTCAGGGACTCTGTGCAGGACTACAGCTGCTCCTGCAGGCAGGCAGAGGAGACCCCCAGGCTTTCTCCCAGCAGTAGGAGCCGGTCTGCAGAGCAGGGGCTGAATCACCTCACGATGGAAGCACCAACGGAAATAGAGACCGAAAAGCAGGTGCTGCTTGCGGATTGGGAGTTGCCAAGACCTAGTATCCTGAGACCCAGGGAGACAGTAAAATCCAGGAGGAGCTAGCAACAGGGCACCTTTGGGTCTGCCCCGTCTGCCCCTACTGTAATGGGAAAGTCGGTGAGTCTTGGTGGGGTCACCAAGGGACAGGAATGTGTTCACCAAGGTGATTGTGCTCTGCTCAAGGAAAACTGAGTCTGGCATCCAGAAGGGTTTTCCAAGTAAACTGAACGTTCTCTTGTTGTCCCGAATGACGGGAATCCCCTGTGGGGTCCTTTGGCTGTAGGGCAGAGTGAGTATCAAGAGGCCTCATTTGGTACAGGATGTTGAGCTCATGGCTGCTGTTCTAAGGTTTCCACTGAAGCTGCCTGAGCCAATGCAGGTAATTAGCACCCGAGAGTAGCCATGGGAGCCAGTCAGTGCTGCCTTTATTGGCTCGAGTGTCTTAATCAGGCTGCCTGCCCTGTAGTTCTTGGGAGGGGAGTCTAAAGAGAATCGAAGACGCTGTGCGTCCCCCGACAATGGCCAGCTGAGAAAACAACCCATGGCTCAGTGCCCTGTTTGTGTTCCTGTAATGCAAGTTCTAACCCCACTTAGGCCTTGTTTCAGAGGTCCTGGAGAGACCTCAGACCCCCTCCTTATATCCACATTGCTCTTCCCTGAATAGCACGGATGGGATCTCTGGCTTCATCTTAAGGGTTGTTTCTAGAATAAAAACTAGAGACCAAATGAGTTGATTGGGACTAGTCTGTGTTATGTAGTCCCGAGCATGGAAGTTGTTTGGTTCAGTGTAAATTTTATGGTCTTGTCAGTAGTGAAGCTGTGTCTTTGGGGCAACTTGCTTGGCAACATCATCCTATCAGTTAAGACATTTTCATGCTGGGAGGCCCTTGGCCACAATGAAGTAGGCTTTGCTGTGCGTGGAATAGAGTTGCTTGTGTGAGCTTTCCTCCAGAAACTGCAGGATTGATGATGATGATGATGATGATGATGATGATGACGACGACGACGACAATGACCTCTGTAGTTTGGAAAGCCATAGTCCAAAGGCTTATGAACTGGTTTAGGGGATTATACGTGGATATAATTCTGCATCCCAGCTTCCTTGCAGTAGGACATATATTAGTTGTATTTCTGTGACAAAATATCTGGCAGAAAACAAGCTAAGGAAGGAAGGTGTCTATTATGGCTGAAATTCCAGAGTATGGTTCATCATGACTGGGTCATTATGACAGCAGGAACTTGAGGCAGCTGGTCATAGTGCATCCATATTCAAGAAGCACATGGAGTTGACTGCTAGTGTCAGCTCACTTTCTACTTTTTAACTGGTCTGGTAGTTATGGTAGGCCTTCCCTCTTCTACTCACTTAATCTAGAGCATTTCTTACAGACATGCCCAGGGATGACTGTGTTGAGTAAGGTTGTGAGGCTGTGCTTGGACACAGTTAAAGCACTCTAGCCAGGAGGTTCCTTACCTTTGCAGCGACATACATGCCATAGGTCTGTCCTCAACAGCTGCAAGACTAATGATAATTCCACATGTTATAGAATCTATATCATAAATGCTAACAGTTGGGCCAGACCCATGTATGTGGAAGAGTTGAATGCTTCAAGATATTACCGGTGGAGGAAGGAGAGGGCAGGTAAGACTGGAAGTGTTGTGTGTAGCCTACTGAGTTAGGACACGTTCATCAGTTGTAAGGCCTCTGAGCACCAGCAATGTGCACGCAGATTCCAAGGGAGTAAGCCGTCCTGTCTTCCCAAACTTACCCTGGTAATTTGTTTTTCAGAAAGCAGCTTGTGAACTTAGTTAAAGCATAGAATGGGCTTTCAGAAATTAGATCATTCTCACAGTACTTTTGTTCCTTTTTCTCTTCAAATTCCCAAGATGTAAAAGTCTCAAAAATTCCAATGATTATTAAATCACGAGTGCCATTCCCTTCCATAAACTTTTCACATTTTATCAAAAATGAAATTTCTTAAAGGGCATATTTAAATAATGATTATTCTTTGGAACAACATTGAAAACTATTACAATGTTTGTTTAATACTTAAATGATAAATATTCAGAACATCAGCTTCTGTGGTAAAGCCCGATTTGGTTCATTTCTTCTCCTGTTCGGCAGTCTGTCCTTCTAGTCTGCACAGAAGTCCTGTAGGGAGAAGGGACTCTGTTCTTTTCCAACCATCTTGGATACCCCTCACTTGGTTACCTTAAAGGCAAAGACAAAAAATACAAAAAAAAAAAACCAAACTCAAAAGTCCACACATGTATCCTCTGATAGGTAAGGAAGAGTCAAGGAGCAGCAGGGAAGGCTCTAGAAATCCAAATTTTTCTGTTGGTTTCTCCACTGTGGTTAACAAATAACTCCATACACATAATGTTTGTTATCACTCCTGAAGACTGTAAAAAGTAGTTTATTTTCCCCTTTAGTAATTATGTACTGTGTTAAAAAAAACAAAGCAATAACAACCACAGGCAACAACAACAACAAAACCAAAACAAAACAACAACAACAACAAAAAAACCATAACTGGTTTTTCCCAACCAGCAGTAATGCAGAGCCGGGACTGGATCCTCAGTAGCTTCTGTTTGGCTGAATGATAAGGGAGTATTCTTCCTCCAAAGCGGTCCCACACCTTACCTGATGGTCTCATGTACTATTCTTTTAAATAATTGAGTTAAAAGAGAGGAAAGGAAGTCTTGAAGGTTAACAGGAAGAGGGGAAGATGGAGGTATGAAGAAAGGAATGAGTGTAGTTCTTTTTCCAAGAGAGTCATGCAGAGGGTTGGCCAGAGGAAAATTGAAAGTTAGCCAGAAGTAGGAGACCCTTGAGATACTTTACTGTGCATCTAAAGGGGAACTGGCTAATACAGCTGTATTTCCCTCCAGCTACAGTTAGCTCCTTGGAAATAAAAACTTGGCCTGACTTAACATTGAGTTTACAGTTAGATGGATGGACAAAGAGCTAATAAATGGAACTGAGTATAGATTCAACTGGACATTGGGCACTAACACAGGGAATACCTGATAGGATCCTTGGCTTATAGGGAGCCCCTGAGAAGCATTGGGACCCTTCTCCTTTCATGGGCAGGTCTTTGGAAGCATAGCTATTGGAACTAGAAATAGCAAACTCTGTCTGTTGGAGGGTTACAATTAGGTAAATGGTACTATGGATATGGATGTGCTGAGGTCATTGCCAGTTTATATTTGCACAAGCCAAAGAGGGTCAGTAGACTGTATTCGATTTTAAATTAAAAAATAAGCTCACAAGGAATGGCTCTAACAGACAAGAAGATAGAATGGCCTGGACTGGTGGCCACCTTCCTTGGTTTTAACTTTGATGCCCAAAGTGATTGAGGTGAAACAATCGTTTTGACACCAGGTAAGGCTAGATATGGAATTACTTTAGTTACAGTTCAGCCTGTCTTAGAAGCTTGTAATTAGGTGGGACCCTTTTCCCCCTCTTGTTTTAAATTCAAAGGCTGTGTGGTACTTCAGAAACAGAAGAGAGTTGATATACCTATGCCCATGAATACAGTATCCCAGCTAGACAAGTTGCTGTCTGGGGAACAAACTTAGCCAATTAACAACTCCATCTGTCTCTCCGCACTTTCCCACCTTCTGTCCCTTTCTCTCTGCCTGCTCCTCTCTGTGGTACCTTCTGGAAATTTGACCTCCATTTAAGGACAGTTGAGGTGCTCATCAGAAAAGGGTCAGGCTTTAATAGATCTTCAAAGCTGGTGAAAAAGCTACAGTGTAGAGTGAGTAGGGGAGGATTTAATTGTTTTAGACTGTCACAATGTCTGAAGAGTTGTGGCCCAAGTTGTTACTTTTGCTCTTCTGTTCCTCTACTAAATGTTACTGTTTTCACCTCTTCCCATTCCTTCTTTGAATGGTGTTAGTCACCGTTCTCTAGAGTCACAGAGCTTATGAAATATGTGTTTATTATTGGAGTGGCTTATAGGCTGCAGTCCAGCTAGTCCAACAGTGGCTAGATGTGAATAGAAGGTCCAAGAATCTAGTAGATACTCAGGCTACAAGGCTAGGTGTCTCAGCTGGTCTTCTATATGTGCTGGAAACCCATAGACGTGAGCTCCAAAGCCAACGAAGGAATGGACAAGCAGTCAAAGAGAAAAAGTTTCCTTCTTCTATGTCCTTATACAGACTTCCAGCAGTAGGTATGGCAGATATTAAGGGGTATGTCTTCCTGAATCAAGATTTAGATCAAAGGTATGTGTTTTCCCACCTCAAGATATGAATTAAAGGCCTGTGTATTCCAGCCTTAAGATCTAGATCGTAGTTGTGTGTCTTTCTCCCTCAAAGGTCCAGATTAGAACTGGATTTACCCACTTGAAACCAAGAAGAAAATTTCACAGGTGTGCACCCTCAGTTTCTGGATTGTAGTTCATTCCAGAATTAGTTAACAACCAAGAATACCTATCACAGTGGGGAAAACATTCAGTGTCTGAACCAAAGAGAATGTTGGAGTGATGAATGTCATGGTACCAGGAGCCTGGTTTAACTTACGAAGCCTTGAGAGGATGAGGGAGAGGAGGAGAAGGGAGAGGAAGGCATTTTAATATTAACTGGTGTGGTGGCGATTCTTGGTTGTCAACTTGACTATATCTGGGATGAACTACAATCCAGAAATGGAGGGCACACTTGTGAACCAGACCTTGAGGCTGGAAGACACATATGCTCAAGCTATGAACAGTGATACAGTCCACTTGATGTTGCCTTTGGATCAAGATATAGAACTTTCAGTTCCTTCTCCAACACCATGTCTGCCTGCATGCCTCCATGTCTTGCCGTGATGATAATGGACTAAGTCTCTGAAACCGTAAGCCAGCCCCAGTTAAATGTCTGCCTTTATAAGAGTTGCCACTGTCAAAGTGTCTCTTCACAGCAACAAAAATCCTAACTAAAACAGCATGGAAAGTTGAGTTACATTTAGAGTCTTTAGTAATAAATTTATGATGAGAGACAAAGTTAGAGGTAAAAACTTAAGGGGAAAAATGACATTTTTTTTCACATGCATAAGGAATGGTTGAAGATGGCTGTGGATGGATTTTATCTTTGAAGGCTTCTGTTGAATTTAAGGCTCAGTATCTGAAGACTCTGAAGAAAGTCTACGAATATAGATACTGGGCAGTGAGACCTTGAGAATTCTAAAACAATCTGCTTTATACAGTCCTTTCCAATTTACCTCATGTGTTTGTTTATCTTGAAGGTATCTATAACAGTAATGTGATCATGTTCTACTCTGTGATTGGGTAAGAGTGACATTCTAAGCCTACTGTCCATGTGGAAGAAAACGAGAAGGAGGTATATTTTGAATTCAAGCAGAGAAAATGCATCCACACCCATCTGTGCACCTACATACACATGCGTGCATACTCACACACACAATCACACACACACATGTATACAAATAGAAGAAAATTTGGTTGTCAAAAAGGAATATTTGAGCTCAATCCTGGAATTCTGAAAAACCCTAAGATCTAATGGCAAAGGATTTCTAGAAAAGATCATAATAGATATAGATGATTGGTCAAGGTTATTATGTAGCAAGCATCTCTTTGATCAGTATATCTTGACATTTTATTAAGTTTCAGATGTTTGCTGTGCTGTAAAGAAAACAGAAAACAGTCATTAATCTTGAAACTATTTCAGAGAGACTCTGCATTGATGGTGCACATAAGCTTGTCTTGGAGTCTCAAAATATTTTGTTATTTAAAGCATAAATATTCAAGGGATGGAAGATAGTTTAATGAGTAATGTACCTGCCATGCAAACCTGAGGACCTGGGCTCAATTCCTAGAACCTGAGTAAAAAGGCTAGACACAGTGGTGCTTGCTTGCAAACTCAGTGCTGGAGAGGTGGAAACCAGCAGATCCCTGGGTGTCCCACCAGTCTATTTCTTAATGAACCATCCTGCCTCATGAACCAAGGTGGATGAGACCTGAGGAAAAATACTTAAGGTTGACCTCTATATATAGGCACACATGAGTATATACCACACCCACATATACCTAAACATGTGCACGCATGTGTACGTGCACACACACACACACACACACACACATTCAACCCTGAAGGGAAAGTCTATTTATAGTGGACAATGGTGGAGTAATAACTAAAGGTTTTGTGTCTAGTCCAGAGAAGGAAAATGCTACACCCCTTGCCTAGGATGATGCCTTGCTCCTGTACCTCACACTCTTCAGTCAAGACCTTACTCTGCAGTGCCTTTGTCTCTACCAGTTGATAACTTGGGAAGTGGATTAAGTAGGCCTTGCACACTATTCACTGAAGATGTGCTTCTCAGTGTGTTCAGGGTCAACAGGATGGAAAGACTGATCACCGTTGTGTTGGCGAATGGAGTTCAATGGAAAGAATATTTCTCATTTTAATATGAAATGTCAGACCCACTGTAAACATTTCCTAGAGCAAACGGCAAAAGCAAATACAAACCTGCTTGCGTGTCGGTGCCACATCTGCAAATTAATTAGCAATATTGAAGCTTTTAAAATCCAGATTCAGTGTCTTATTGTGATCTCTCTGAAGCTGAACCTATGTAATAGAACTGAGTGAATATATACATTGTGTAAAAGCCTATATTCATAAAAGCCAACAACAGTCTACAAAGACACTCTTGGTTCTTCAGCTCGAATTTATGAACAAAAGCCAAGTTCTTCATGCAGAGGACTTTTGCAAGAATAGCTTGTAGAGGGTAGCTGCCAGAAGTTGAAAATTTAAAGTAATTCTGAATTCGTTTAGACGTTAAAAATTGTTTGCTTGGGGAGAGAATTGCCGACTGTGTCCCTGGACTAAACGCATAGATACGTGCGAAGATCTGCACTCCCATAATTGTGGAAAAGGATGAGCTGATAACAACTGCCCAGCTCAACGTTCCCTCCTCATTGTAAGGCTTTGTACTGTTGGCCACACAGATGTTTCTCATTTTTTTCTGGGCGTGTTTGTGTGTTTGCACGTTTCCGAGGCCGTGTTGATGAATGGAGTTTTTATTGAGTTTCTACATAGCTTTCAGATAGTAACAATGTGTGTGAACCCCTTAGCTTGACTTTACCCCCAGCCTGGGTCCTCTCTAATAGAAGCTTACTCTACCGTGTTAGCAGTGTCAGGTTTCTCTGGCCTGTACCTCCACAGTCTACTGAAATTAAGACATTTCAAGGCACAACTGACATCTACGGACTTAGTTCTAGGCCCATAAGAAGCTGAGTTGGAGTTGAGGGTTGGTGACTTCCTTGGCAAGAACTAGCCTAAGGCTGGAAGGCGGTTCCAACAGGTAAAGGTCCTCACTGTCAAGCCTGATGATCTGAGCGTCCCTGGCACCACATGGGAGGGAATGAATGTACCGACTCTTCTGACCTTTCTACATATTGTGGAAGGTACACATGCATGCACACACACACACACACACACACACACACATGCACGCGAGAGGGAAAGTGGACAGAGAATAAACATGTAATTTAACAAGACATGAAGTAGAGAACTCCCCCAGTAGAGGTGGTCTCCATATTCCGTCTCCTTGTTCCATCATCCATGAAGAGGAATGCTCAATGTACTTAGGGCATCTAGATTCTTAGGGGAATGTTCAGAATCCCACTGACCTCGTTAAGTTTATCAGTGGGGCCGGAAGCCTTGCGCATTTTTGGCCAGCATTCTATCCCTGAACAACATCTCTAGTTTGTTTATTATCGAATGGCTTCTATTTCTGAATTCATATAGCTATGTAGAGCTCCCATTTTTAAATGTTTCGTTTCTATATAAAAGGCTACATTGGGTGAGGGGAGAAGACCTGAGCTTATTCTGTGTTATCACATGCTGCGAGAGAGAAATGAAGGTTAAAATGCTATGAAGAGGTAGCCATGACAGTACGCAGAAGAATATAAAGGTGTTTTGCATGTCTGACAGAAACAATTTTAAAAAGAGACAAGGTTTATTGTAATGTCTTGGTTCATGGTTTCAGAGGGTTTGGTCCATGGTGACCATTTATTCTGGGTATGTGGTGAGGTAGAAAATCATGGCAATGCAGGACAGCACTATGCAGTGATGGAGGAGGATGGCAGAGGAGAGCTGTTCACCTCATGGCAGCTGGCAAGCAGAGGGATAGGGAGGAGTGCACAGAGGAGGTTCCGGGGTGGCACCGTTGGCCCCACCTCCAAACGTTCCCACTTACTGGAGATGAAGACATCACTACAGGAGTCCTTGAGGGACGTGCAAGGGCCAGACTCACAGACAGGGAGAGTGAAATGGCTTTGGTTCTGACGCTGGGTTTGCAAACTTGGGTTCAGATAAAGTAAGTGATTTTCCAGAGAGCCCCAGCAGTCAGAGGCTTAGAATTTGCATCCTCCCTGGGCAAATGTGTTTCTGTTGTTCTGGGCTATCTTGTGCTGGATTGTTTTATAGATAAATAATATACCGCACGTACCCCCAGTACCCTGGTAATGTCATGACAACAAAGAAAAACTACTTGGATAATAAATATGAGAGGGGAAATGGAAACTAGCTGTTGGTGAGAAAGATTATCCTGTGTCTTATATTATCAGAACATTAGGGATAAAAATCAATATTGGAAAACACAATTACATTTTTAGAAATTAACTATCCTAGATGATCTCAGAATGTCCTTTGAACATAACGTTCTTTAATCAATGAGACTAATAAATATAAAATGCTCTTAATCATCTTCCTGCAGGTTCATCTTTGGGATTATGAGGGCTGGGGCAGCACTCTTGTTTAAAGCAAATCCTGTGCTTACCACACCAAGACTCCCTGCCTTCTCTTGAGCTGGGTCAGCCCCCGTGGCATCTTTGAAGCTGAGCTATTAATTTTAGTTTCTGAGTTGATTAAATCATATGACAAAACAGGCCCTGAAAATATGAAAAAGCAGAAATTGAATTCTGGTTATCTTGGGCAGGCAACTAGATAAAGGATCGCATTAAAAAAGCATTATAGATTGTGCCCTCTTCCCCTTTGTTCGCACGCTGTCCCTTGCAGCCAGTGTATGACAGGAGTTAAAGAAAAGGAGAGAAAATGGGAAACTCATGGCTGATATGAAATAGAGTCCTGGGATCACCTGACACGTCTAGCTTCAAGTTGCTGTGGGGGAGTTTCTATGGGATGACTCTCTACAGCTATAATATCAACCCTTGGCCAAGGGCTCCAGGTACCAGCCTCTCTGTTTAAACCAGCTGGCCAGGTGATGAAATAAAGAAACAGACTAGACACCAGGGAGAAGTCTCAGCATGGCTAGAGCAATCTTAGGCAGTGGTCACAGGCATGGGTTACAATACCGAGACAGTCGGAACTCCACCATGTACGGAGACGGGGCCTGAGGCCTTATTCTCAGTGGAGGTGCTATTTGAAAGTGATTGGGAAATGAGGGAGAGTCATTCTCCATTGCAAACACGGCTGCAGGTAGGTTCTTCATACCTTAGTAGATGACCCCACACCCTCGTGCATATGGACAGCACCGTCCTAATCCCCAGGACCTGTAAATGTGGTGTTAGCTGGATATGATCTAGTAAGATGAGGACATGCCTGATTGAGGAGCTTAAGCCAGTGGTCAGTATCCTTAGAACTCATGGCAATTTAAAGAATAGAGGACATGAAGTTGGGAGGGGATAGGTGGGGTGGTAATAAGAGGAACTGGAGGGTGGGAAGATGACTACAATCCAAATGCACTATGTAAATGTATGATATTTTGAAAGAGTAAACGAAAAGTGTTTTGGAAAATGAGCCAGTACACCAACCCTGGAATCCAGATGTTGCTCCTGCTGGGCCCTTCAACTGAAGACAGGTTCTCTTGACAAGACCAGATCCACAACCGACTTGCCAGAACTCCTGTCAGAGACTGTGAGCCTCAGAATGTTTACACACCACTGCATCTTCTAGGACACGGGCAGCTATCCCTCTACTATACTTGAGTTTTTAAAAATCTCTTAGCCTTAGCTTGTGACCCACTCCAATGCTGTTAGTTTCCAAGGATAGCCTCGACTGGCCAGGAATCTAAAACAACGGGCATGCATCTTTTTTCCATCATGCAATTCAGAAGTCTGGAAGTAAAGTCAGCATGGCTCTACAGATGTCCTGTCATCCCCGCTGCCCTCAGCTGCGGGCTGTCCATGGCTCATGTAGCACAGTCCCAGCCTCTGCCTCCTTTCGATGCCTGCGAATGCAGCTAGGCACTGGGGCCCATAGTTATCTTCCTTCTCCATCCAAAATGTTGTCCTTTTCTGAGGACATTGTTCATGGGAGGAAGGCTTCTCTGGCCCAGCATGTCCTCATCTGAACTTGACTAAATCCAGCTAAAGCCACAGTCACAGCCCCCGGGGGGTTAGGACTTCAACATTTATTGGGAATTCAGGACCATAATTCAACTCATAAGAAACAGCATCTTCATGTATTATTTTTTTAAAACAACAACAACAACACACACACACACACACAGTTGATCTCGTTCTTCCCCATTATCTTTCCATCTCCTGCTCCCTCCCACAGAACTCTTTCTACTCCCCAACAAGTCCCCGCCACTTTGTGCCTTTCGGTTATGTGAGAAGCTCTCTGCCTTTAATTAAGGTTGCTTCCCTGTGGTGATTTGAATGTTATTAGCCCCCATAATCTCATAGGGAGTAGCACTGTTAGGAGGTGTGGCTTTGTTGGAGTGGGTATGGCCTTGTTGGAGGAAGTGTGTCATTGTGGGGGTGGGCTTTGAGGTTCCCTATGCTCAGGATACCACCAGTGAGTGGGTCAACTTCTGTTGTCTGCAACATGTAGGATTCTTAGCTACTCCTCTAGTACCGTGTCTGCCTTCATGCCACCAGGTACCCTGCTATGATGATAGTGTACTGAACCTCTGAAACAATAGGCCGCTCCCTCAAGTGGGTGTTTTCCTTCAGAAAAAGGTGTTATAGTCATGGTGTCTCTTCACAGCAATAGAGATCCTAAGACGGTCCCTTAAAATGTGTGGGCATCTATTTATTAGAGAAAGGACAACTTACTAGTGACTATGTAGAGGAATATGCCCCTTCATCCCAACAACCATTAATGACCTATAGCTCTTTAGGATGGAGTGTAACCTCATAAGATTCCCACCATCCATGAAGGAATGTTGATGGGCCTACCCTTCCCCAGGTCTTATGCAGGTAAACTCCAACTATAACTACAGATATCCCCTGTCCAGAAGAAACAGCATCATAATCTTAAACCAAGGGTGTCTTTGCCTCACCCTAGACTAGGTGCAGTCTGAAGTGGCTTGTTTCACTAGCTGCCGTACCCATCACGCAGCCCTGCCTGGACACTGTCGCCAAGACTAACCCTTAGTTAGTGAACACTTAGCGGTCATTTCACTGGACTTCCGCCCTGTTTTCCCATGGTACATTTTGTGGGTTAAGCAGATTGCATTACATGCCTCTGATCAAAAGGCAGGAGCCGTTGCTTTCCTCATTCCCCGTGAAGCCAAGAAGAAGCATGAAAAACTGAAGACCTCTATTAAATGTTTGCCATGTTCAAGAAGGTCTCAACCAATGTGGAAGAAGAAGCTTGTGGCCCAATGAAATCCATGAGAGCATCTTAGGGACCAATTATATTGGGGTGGGGGTGCCAGTAGGCTGGTGTGGATCTCAGCCATGGATTAAAGAGGGCTGCAAACCTACCCATAATCTCGTCCCTTCTGCCTGCTTGAAGTATGCATCCCACCACATGGAGCATGCAAGGATCTGTAGATACCTGTTTACCTTTAAATTCAGCACAACTTGAGGACTCTGACTTTCATTAAACATCAGCTTACAAACTGTGAATGCCTATGCATACATCTTGGCATAGGAGACATTCGGGAAAACAGCTAGACTACAGAGAACAAAAGCTTGTGAGGGTGTCACAGGGGACCAACGAACAGCCACAGGTACAGAAGGATGGACCTTGTAATGCCAGGAGGTCATGGTCAAGCTCTGAAAAATTAGAAAGAGCAAACATAACCACAGATGCCAAATTTTAAAGGAAAAAAAAAAAAGAAAACTCTATGGATTGAATGAGTGAATCAAGGTCCTTAGAGGTTTTTCTTCAGAGTGCCAGATAGTAAGCGTTTTAGACTTTACAGGACAATTTCAGCCTCTGTCTCAACGATTATGGCAGCACAGCAGATATAAACAATGTGTAAATAGACAGGGAGGGCATGGCACTGTTCCAATAAAACTTTATTTGCAAAAAACAGCAGAGGGCCAACTCCAGTCTCTGGGCCACAGTGTAACAAACCCAGGGGATGCTGTGTATTTATCCAACTGATTCTTTTCTTTCAGATGGTTTCTCTTGAAGTTGATTAGTAGGGTGGCCAAGGGCCGGAACATAGAGAAAGGACAGCGGGCTTCCTGCAGCAAGGCAGACTTAGCTTCTAGTGTCTTGTCTCAGAAAGTCAAGCAATTGAACACTCCTTAATAACCGTTGGTGCTTTGCTGTTACTGTAAGAATTGCAGAAAGTCTTCTGGCTCCTGTGTCATTCTTAGTGAGGGTGTGTTTTGAGTTGTTTTGTTTTGTCCTGTTCTTTTTCCATTTCTGTCACTATAATATTGTTTTCCTTCCTGTGTAGGAGTTGCACACGCTCTTCCCTGAGCCATCACTCCCAGCCCTCCATTGAGGGTAAGGCCCACCCTGCATTTCCCCACCTTCTCCACACTCACAACCACCAGCAAGTGTCCCATAGATTACCTAGTGCATTTCTTGCTGCTTTTGTTGCTGTGACAAAACACCTGATACTAATCTGCTTAAGTTTACCTTTTGGCTCAGTTTCGGGTTACAGTCTATTGTGGAGGGGGTGGGATGAAGGCCAGGGTATGAGGTGGCTGACCACATGATGTCTGCAGTCAGGAATCAGTATCTCGGCCCATGGGACCATATCTACATTCAGGTAGGGCTCCTCTTCTCAGTCAGACCACACCAAGAAAGTCCTGGTAGACATGTTCAGAGGCATGCCCCCTGTGATTATACAGCCAGAGAAGATTAACTGTCATGGCTGCCTATCCCTAAAAATGCTTTTTGCTTCTGGCAACAGCACCAGCATGGCCTGTGGTTCAGCACGGCCCACAGACATTGGCATGTTTTCAGGTGGCAGCTCAGAGCATGGACATGCTGCCACCAGGAGTTATGTTGGTGTCTGTGGCTTGTGTTGCTGCCAAAAGCCATGATTGTGTCCATGGTTCGTGCTGGAAGTCATGTGGATGGCCATAGTCTTTACTGTCCCCGGAGAACATACTGAAGTCTGTGGCCCATGCTGCCACAGGAGGCCATGTGAATGTCTGTTGTCCGTGCTGTCATCGGAAACCATGTGCAAGTCCATGATCCTTGCTGCCGCTGGATGTAATGGGCCAGGAAGCTAAGTCTGCAGTGTTATTGATGACTGCAGAGTCACTGTTGAGAATGAGAGACGTAGAAGGCTCCTGTGACACATCCCCCAAAAGAGGACAATCTAGACAGGAAGAGACTTCCTGAAAATTTGGTAGGAATGTGAAGTGAAGCTCTTCCCAGTTGATGGCTTCTGAAGGGGCTGGGACTGGGGAAGCATTCAGGTTTCTTTAAGGGACTGGTCACTCTGAGTTTGACCATGCTCCAGTGAATATGGGAGCAACACAAATTGGACTTGGGGTATTTTTATGTCTTTCTTTTTCCTTCCTTTTTTGTTTTGGTGGGGGGAGGTCACAAGGGTGGGGTTGGAATGGGGAAAACTGGGATCTGAATGTGATTAGGGCGCTTTATGTGAAATTCCCTATTAATCAATAAAAATAGTATGTTGAAACAAGGCTTTCTACCATTTGTTGAGAAGGTACTGCTTCTCTTATTAACTTGTGTTTATCCCAATCATGCAATTGAGCAGCCTCCCAGCCTAGCTATCCCAGAGTGGACCAGAATGCCACCTTGGTCCAAATCGAGCCTTGTGCCCGGCCTTGTAAATAATGTTCTAATGGAATACAGCGATCCTCATCTGTCTGCCTGTTGTCTGTGGCTGTTTGTTTACTGAGCGGTTAAGTTAAGGGGCTCTGACAGATCGCATGGCCCACAAAACGTGGAGTATTCACAGAGAAGGTCTGTTGATCTCTGTGCTAAATTCTCCAATAATATTCTGACCAACACTTGTCATTAAACTGCAGATGGCTGACACTGTGCAGAAAAGATTCCTAGTTGTCAGCCTACATCAAGATTTACGGTCAAATGTTAAAGAGTATCAAGATTGAATCAACAAGCCAATAGGGAATAGAGGGAATCTTCAATAACTCAGCTGATTTTTAAACATTTTCCCTATTTACATTGCATCAGGTTTCAGGTGCTATGATGTCAGACTAGTTCATGACTTTGCTTCTCAAAATGTGTGCTGAGGTACTCTGGGCGTACAGTCGCAGCCCTAGGACTGTTGCAAGGGACACAGAGTCATAGATTGCACAATGTTTGACACTGCATGAGCAGTTAGTTTTGGGGACTAAACTCCTTTAGCAGTGTGGCCTCTTTGTCAGTAGGGACTTTTGGCATTTATGTGGTTTTACAAATGTATGTAATGTACAAGGCAGGGTGGAATAGGAAATGAAGGTTGGCATTAAGTCTGATCACCAGGCTTTGAAGACTTTGTGCCCAATCGACCAGCTGTATATGTGGTTATTTGAAAATGATACAATTAAATGGGGATGGGGAGATGGTTCAGGGGGTAATATTGCTTGCTATAGAAGCCCAGTGACTGTGTTCTCTTCCTGGAACTTTTCTTTTAAAAAAAAAGTTATGTGTGGTAGCATCCAGCATCCATCTGCTTTCCCAGTGCGGCTAAGGCTGGAAGCTGGCTGGCTAGCAAGCCTGGAGCTCACACACGGCAGCACGCATAGCATAGTAGAAACAGCAAGGGAGAACACTGCATCAATGAGGAGAGAGCTACGGAGTCCTGGAAGTTGTACTCTAATTTCTACATGCATGACCTGGCACACATGTGTGTGCGCATGTGCACACACACACACACACACACACACACACATACACACACACAAATCTGACTCTGTGTGTGCATGTGCATTGTCTCTTTTACAAATACACACTATAAATAAAAATTTTAAAAGAATATTATAGAATACCATTTTCAAATACTTCCTATATTGTTGAGACACAACATCTTAATGAAAGCCACTCTATTAGATATTTCTTTTGGCCTTGAGTCATCGGGGGCTGGGAAGAATCTGGAAGCTCTGGTAAGCGGTCTTGACAAATCCGAATGACAAAAAGAATCCTTCAATGCACCCTGACTTTAATATGAAACTATTCTTTTGCTTAGGAAAAAAAAAAACGTTCAAGTTTTGTTGAAGGAACAAAAATCAGGATAGACAGGAAATTGATTATCTTAACCCTAAGTGGTCTATTTGCTGAGTTGTGGGGATGCAATATCCAAACTATCTGGAGTCACTTGGCTTCCGCTGCTGCAGTAAATACAAGTTGAATGTTCCTTGCATGCTAGGGACACAGCACTGGCCAAAGAGGCATGTGCTCACTCTAGAAAGCATTTTAACCCAGAAAGTGATTTTCTAATCCCATGTCACTGCCCACATCTGAAGGAATTTGACTTTGAAATTGTGTGTGCGTGTATGTGTGGTGTATGCATGTGTGTTCATGTGTGTGTGGTGTATGCATGTGTGTGTGGTGTATGCATGTGTGTGTGGTGTATGCATGTGTGTGCATGTGTGTGTGGTGCATGCATGTGTGTTCATGTGTGTGTGTATGCATGTGTGTTCATGTGTGTGCATGTGGAGGCCAAATATCAGTGTCTTCCTGTCATCCTCAATCACTTCCCACTTAAGAGAAATACATATATGGTTTGTGAGTGTGCACATGACTCTGTGTTTGAATGTGCGCATGCACGCGCGTGCGTGTGTGGAGGTCAAAGGACAACTTTCAGAAGTCTGTTTTCTCCTTCCATCATGTGGAGCTCAAACTTGGGTCATAAGGCGTGGTAGCAAATGGCTTTACCCTCTGATCTGTCTTACGGACAGGGCTTTCGGTCAACCTGAAGGTCACTGGTTGCTCTCTGCTCTCTGTCTCTGCTCTCGAGTGCTGGGATTGCAGGCATGGGCCTCTGCACCCGGTCCTTTACATGGATGCTGGAGATCCAAACCCAGGTCTTCATGCTTGCCTCATAAACACTTTACACATGACCCACTCCCCCAGCAACAGCTATTGTGAAATTCCACCTAACACATAGGAAGCAGCTTTTCCTGTGAGCTCTGGCTGGTGGTAGACACCGTCACAGGAGTATTTTGTTAGTGTTGAGATGTGATCTTGCCTACACGTCCCACAGACTTTGTTTTTAATGCAGGAGGGGAAAAATGTCTGTGAACCTATTCATGTTTGTGTCACTAAGTCCTGGCCCATTGTAATCGGTGATAAACTCCAATTTCCCCCTTCTGGGTTTATGATCACTCATACTGCTTAGCAGCATGTGTCAGGCTTACTGAAAAGCCCTTCAAAACAAGAGAGTTATCAGCCGAGATCTTAGCAGTCATGGCTGTCAGTCCCTGAGAGCATGAAGCTGCCATCTTTCACTAGGTATTAATTAGTCAGGCATTCATTATCATATCCTATGTCTCCCAAAATTGAGGTGACGTGAACCCCATTAAAAGTCATTTTTTATGGCTATGGCAATGAGGGTTTTTAATTAATTTATTTATTTTACATTCCAGTCACGGTTTCTCTTCCCTCCTCTCCTCCCAGCCACCTGCCTCTATCCCCACCCTTCCCCAACCCACTCCTCCCCTGCTTCTGTTTAGGAAAGGGGAGGTCTCCCTTGAGTGAGTACCAACAAAACATGGCATTTCAAGTTGCAGTAAGACTAAGCAGCACCCCATGTACTAAGGCCGGGCATGGTGACCCAGGATGAGGAGTAGGGTCCCAAAAGCCGGTAAAAGAGTTGGAGAAAGCAACTGTTCCCTCTGTCAGGAGTCCCATAAGGGGGCCAAGCAACACAACTGTCACATACATGCAGAGGGCCTAGGTCAGTCCCATGCAGGCTCCTTGGTTGTCTGAAAGTCATTTCTACACATGGAAGAGCCAGGTTTATTTTCTTTGGTCCCTCTTCTGAGCATTCTTTTATTTTTTTTTATTTTGGTTTTTCGAGACACGGTTTCTCTGTATTGTTTTCGAGGCTGTCGGTCCAGCCTGGCCTCAAACTCACAGAGATCCGCCTGCCTCTGCCTCCCGAGTGCTGGTATTAAAGGCGTGCGCCACCACCGCCTGGCCATTCTTTTATTTTTATGGATTTCCTTTTTCACATTCTCGTTTCTTTCTGTCTGTTCACCGCAAGTGACGGGGAGGAACAGGAAGGAGGGAGAGATGGAGGGAAAGCAGGGCTGAGGCGAATGTGTGCCCCCCCCCAAGGGCACTCACACACCTGTGTCCTCACGGCTGGCCGGGTACCCTGTACTTCTCCAAACCCCTGCTTCACCATGACTGTGAGACGGTCTCCATGGCTGTGAAAAATCAAACGAGGCCATATGCATGAAGTCCTGGGTGGAGTTCCAGACGCAGAGAGCACGAGGGCTCCCAGCACTGTGTTCCTTACTGGTCCAGTCAGTGGTCTGCAGCTCTGCCCTGCCTTGCTCTGGGCATCTCCTCCCCAGCTTCCCCACATAGCCTCTGGGACAGACATCTCTTCCTTCTGTTTCCACCAGCCTCCTTCCAGTTTCCTTCCCCGGTTTCCTCTTCTTTTTTTTTTCCTTGACCTCAGAGGCTATACCCAGCTGCACTGCTGGGTGCTGGTAGTCCTCCATTTGTCCCCATTCCTCAGCATGGGTACCTAATGCAGACATAGTAAGTTACACAAAACAGGGATGTCCTAGGATCTTTCATTGAGGGAGAAATGAAGCCAACGAAGCTGAGAACCAAAGGTCCGCACGCTGCTCTCCAGGACACAACCGGAACCCCAAGAGAGAGCATCTCCTCCCCCCAGCTCTCTGATCCCCCATACATTTTATGTACCTGTGACCACACCCAAACGGGCGTGGTCAGCGCTACGGGTATGTAAGATCTCTCCCTGCAGGTACCTGGTTCAGGCTATGTCCTTCAGTTTCATTCCTTCCTCCTATAGCTCATGCCTGCCTTCTCTGGCCAGGTGTCTGTGTCTCAGAATTCCATGCCCACCCTTGTTCCTTACCTACCTCTCCAGCACACCCCACTGTCTCTCCTGTGTCTAGTCACACACATCTAAAGCTGAGGTCATTCTTTTAGTCCCTCTGTATCTCATGCTCTTCATCAAGATTCTTATCAAATCCAAAGGCTCTGCCTTCAGGGATACCATCTGTCACACACTCACACACAAGTGACACACACTTACATACTCACATCCATACACTCACATCCACACACATATACACCATGTACACACACGTACACATGCATACACACACAGCACCCTAGTGCTCCTGTTTTCTGTGATATCCCAGCCCTTATGATCAACCTAGTAGTGGATTTGTTGGTGTGTTCAGTGAGCAGCAATTTGCAATTCTCCTCCCTCATGACCTTCTGGTGGCCTCGAACCCAGTTCCTATAAGGTTCTCACATCTCTTCTGTGCTGCCCTACCCATCCACCTGTTACCTCTCTACCATCTTCTTCTGCAACCCTCCAACCTCCTTCCCAATCCATGGACAAGCTGAGCACCTTCCTGAGGCCCTTGGACCCCTTTTACCTTCTTCCTGGAGGATTTCCTCCAGACACTCACACAATCAACCTTCTCCCCATCAGTCAGCTTTTGCCTAAGTATCACTTTCTCCATGAGGACCACTGTGGTGGTTATTTGACTAGGTGCAGCCCCCCATAGGTTCTTGTGTTGGAATGCTTGGCCCATGGGGATGGGCACTGTTAGGAGGTGTGGCCTTGTTGGTGGAAGTGTGTCACTGTGGGGGCGGGCTTTGAGGTCTCATATGCTCAAGCTACATCCTGTGTGGTAGACAGTCTCTCCTGCTGCTGCCTGTGGACCAAGACGTAGAAATCTCAGCTCCTTCTCCAGCGCCATGTCTGCCTGCACGCCGCCATGCTTCTCGCCATGACAATAATGAGCTAAACCTCTGAAAATATAAGCCGGCCCCAATTAAATATTTTCCTTTAGAAGAGTTACCGTGGTCTTGGTGTCTCTTTACAGCAATAGAAACACCAATTAAGACAAACACTATGACCTGACTGACACCAGTGCCTCTCAATTCGCCATAATTCTTCTGAGATACTAGTCTTGGTTGGCAGCCTGACTGGGGACACCCCCTATAGTAATTATCTTCTTCTATACCAGATGCTTTACATATTCATATTGTTCATTGTTTGGTCTTCTCTCCTAGAATTTTAGCACCACATGGATGGCGATTGTTTCTGCCATTTACTTGCAGATGGGTGCTAATTATTTAAGCAAGACCCGATGAATATTCAGTAAACATACAATATACACATCATCAGCAACAACAGCTTCTATCATCTCCTTTGTGTGACCAGGTCGTTGAGGCCACATTCCATAGAGCATGCTTATTTGGGCAGTGGTCATTTCATGTAGCTTGGGAAAACAGAATGTATTTGGCAAACCTTGGTGAATAGGTTTTTTTGTCATTCATTTTCCTTCTTAATTCTAGAATAAGAGACTAATAATATTTTTTATTCTTTGAGAATTTCATGTGCATTTTTAGCATATTCAGCCCATTATGGGAAAAAAATATTAACCTAGTCAAGATGAGTCTTCTAGAGACCGTTACCGCTTAGGGATAGTGTGGTGTAGCCCATGCAAGCCCATTATTTGCCTCTCACCCTGTGTCTTCTGGCTGTATTTTATGGTGGTGTGTGACCTACAAATGTCAGGAAAGAATAAAGCGTATCTGTTGCATCCCTCCTCTCCCTCCTTCTGCGATTGCCAACCTCCTGTCACTGTAATGAAATACCTGAGATTGTTGTTTTATAAACACAAAAGGTTAGTTTCAGCTCATAGTTTTGGAGGCTACTATCCAACCTTGGGAAAACCCATTGCTTTGGGCAACTGATGAGCTGTCAGTGGCAAGGAGGATACAGGGAAGCAAATTGCTCACCTCATGGCCAGGAATGAAACAGAGAGAGCTGGTCTCACAGTACCCCAAGGGCATCTGCCAGTCGGCCAAGAACCTCCCGCCAGGCCCTACCTCCTAGCCATTCTCTCACCTCTAAAGGTTGGCACCTGGGGACCAAGCCTTTATGGATAGACCTTTGGGGAAACATTTGACACCTAGACTCTGGCCCACCTGCCTGCCTGTAAACATTGAGCCCTGCAGATTCCCAAGGCTGTGGGGCAGGGAACATCTGTAGGGCTTCTGTGCCAGGGCATACATTCCTTTTGCCTATAGGATAGAATTTTGAATTCACTTACTGGGCGCACACTAAAATGTTGGCGTTTTAGGGCAGTTTTTTTTCCTTCCACCAGAGTTGACCCAGGGGTGGAAACCCAATGAGAATTCTCCACTTTTCTTTCCTTACAAGGATGTGGCCGAGCCAGCTAAAGAACCATTTGTCAGTTTCTACCCACCCCGTGATCAGCCTTGTTTCTCTTGGTTCCCTCTGGACAATTCCTTTTAAACACGCACTTTCTAGCGAGGAGGGGTTGGGGCAGGTGCCACAGTTGAACCTCCCCCTGCCACATGGCTGGGCACTTGGGTCTGAAGGGGAGTTGGGAACCCCTAGGCACTGGCGCCAAACACAGGGCCTTCATGTCCAACCTCAATCCAATACCCTGGCCACCTTCTTCTTCCCTTGTGATATTTAGTTGACCTTCTAGAGCAAGCTGGAGCTGAGTTTTCATTTGAGCTCTGGGTCCTGTCAACACTCTCTCTAGAAGCTCCAGGCTTCAGCTCTGGGAGACAACCCGCTAGCAAACCAGTAGATTCCGGCCTATTGAGGGTTTCGGCTCACCAGCATTGGTGCAGGCTTCCGTTCCGGAGCTGAGTTCCCTCCCTCTTTGTAGACAGATTTGGGGGGGGGAGAACACGGATGCCTCAGCCTTGGCAAATCTGCTCAACTGGGGCCAGTTATCTATAATTTCATCTTGGGCTGAGAATTCACCCAGCAGGGGCCTGAAGGGAAAAGTCATTTCCTTTTTGCTTCGTCTCATGAAATGGCTGACTCTTTCTTTCATTCAGGCCGGAGTGGTAGAGATTCAGTTATCAGATGTCTGGATTTCATGGACCAGTAAACTATTGGAGGAGAGGACGTGGGGCATGCGCTGTGGTATGGGGTTGGTGCGTTTTCATTTAGCTCGTTCAGGATTAAAGAGACACAGACAGAACATCTGTGGGACTCTTAGCACTGTAATGAGGATTGCATCCTAATAGAAGATGATCCTAGGGTCCAAGTGCATGGAAATTCATGAGAAATCCTCCAATCATTTATTTTTTCCCTGGTGATGGCATGTTCTCACGTGGGCTGCTCTCGATGATGGCATTTTTTCCATGCTTGCGATTGGTGTGAAGAAGAGGATTCTCACTGGCTACTCTGCTTGGATCTGGTCACCAAATAGTCCAGATTCTTTATGGGCCGCATGCCCCAGATACCCCAATCCAAACATAATAGTACCCGCTTACTTTAGGATATATGTTCTAAGATGCCCAGTGGATGCCTGGAACCACCAAGCCCACTCCCCCACGTACCCAGCTGTGTTCAAGATAGCCCTGTAACAGTGTGTCATGATAAATCTTACGTAGCCAGAAAAACAAAGGTTTGCAGTAAAGTCAGATGAAGAAAAACCCTAAAGGGTTACAGTGTGTTTAAAAATTACATAGGCTTGAGAGAGAAAAAGAAACAGGATAGTGGTAGAGAGAGAGAGGGAGAAAGAGAGAGAGAGAGAGAGAGAGACAGAGAGAGAGAGAGAGAGAGAGAGAGAGAGAGAGAGAGAGAGAGAGAGAAAGAGAAGTTGGCTGTGGTCGTCCAAATTCCCAAATATTGTTTATAAATCTTTGTTTTCATTTGAATGGGGCTGCTTATAATTGGTTAATGATCACAACCAATCTCTTTTTAAAGGTAAAAGGGGATTATGGTATGGAAATGAATACTTTTTATTGGTATGGTTTTTCATTTATTAATACAAATTCAAGGTCAATTTTGTGATATGTATATTTCTCCTCTTGATTAAGTATTGCACTTATACTGATCTTTTAAAACATAATGCATAATCAAATACAGACTATAAATAGTTAGGTAAGTTAGGCTTTCTAGATATACCGAAATATATTTGAGATAGATAGTCTTCAAACCTTTCAAAGACCTTCAGAAAATGTCATTTAAAATGGTTTAGGGTTTTTCTTGACAATAAGAAATGTCTGCTCCTGACACACCAATTACATCTGAGAGGAAGATGGGCATTGAAGAAACTTGTTATGGAGTATGCTTTCAACATGGCAAGATTAGCCATTTGAGCAAGAAACTGCTCTTGCCTACACTGTTTGACTGTTGCTGTATAATCTGGACATGCAGAACCCACAGAAAAGTCACTACTAAATTTGGACAGTCTTAAAGGGTTCCTGCTTCATGGAAGAGTCTGCCAGACTTTCTGCAGGACACAGAAAAATGACTGAAAGACTGCCAATGCAGATGGACAGCTTGAAATTTCCTGCTTTGCTGAGAAGTCTTCCAAACACACTGTGGCCTATGGGCTAAAGATGGATGCCCCAACATTACAGAGGAACTTTAGGTGACTGTCCAGGTAGCAAGACATCTCTGTCAATTCTAGTGCTTATATATTATCCTTCTGTGGTCTTTGATGGAGTTGAAGACAGATAGTTGTAGTTATAGTTTTCCTTCTTATGATAAAAGATAAGCTACATATAAGACTTTAGACTCACAAAGATAGGATAAATAATATTTTCTTTAAATCTTACTAAATGTTAATGGACAAAATATTGTAGCTATGTTCTTATTTGATAACTGTTCTGTTATATATAATTTGACTATGTTAAAGTTAAAACCTTTCTTTTTATTTAGACAGAATAGAGGAGATGATGGGGAAGTCCTGTGTACATGTCAATAAAGCACTGTTGGCCAATAGGGAAGCAAGATAGGTGGGACTAGGAGTCTAAGAGGATTCTGGGAAAGAGAGACACAGGCAGACACCATGTAGGCCACCAGAGTAAGAGGTCCAGACCCCTTTCTCTGGTAAGAGAAATACTTAGGTTAACAATTATGGATTAAATACTTAAGTAAGAGCTAGCCAGTAAGAAACATGCAAATGGCCAACAGCTTCATAATTAATATAGTATCTTGTGTGTTATTTGGGGACTGCAACTGTCACAGGGCCCAGGCAGATGGCGGGGAAGGCAACACGTTACAGCTGGGTGTCTGTGATGCCTATGCTTCTCTGACCTCCCTCCCTCCCTCCCTTCAGCTCCTCTGCCCCTCCTTCCTTCCCTGCCCTTCCCCTTTCCTCATTTTCCTACATCCCCTCCCCTCTCTCTTCCCCCTCCTCTCCCCTCCCCTTCTTTTCTTCTTATTTTGACTTCTGACACCTTTACTATATCTCTTTGGGAAATGGTGGGTGAGTATATTTTTAAAAGCTGTATTATAAATCTATCTCTTGGGCAATTACATGTAGGTATTTAGGTTCTTGTGCCCATCCTCCTCCTCTTTCTGTTGGGTCATTGCAGTTTTTCATGTCATAGAACAAATGTTGGAAAGATGCTTTTAAAAATACTTTGAGATTTATTTTTTATTTATGTGTCCATGTAAACTTATGCCACTATTTGTGTCTGTCTATAAACCATATACCTATAGGTACCTGGGAATACAAGGAGAGGGCTTTTGGAACCCCTGGAACTGGAGTTATAGGTGGTTACAAGCCTCCTAGTATGGGTGCTGGAGAACTGAATTAAGCTCCTCTTGAAGAACAATCAGTGAGTCAATGACTCTTAGAGACTGAGCCATCTCTCCAGGCCCCCTAAAGATATACTTTCAACCACCAAGTCATATTCAAGTTCAGAGGCTTTCTGTTTTTAGTTCATCTTTTAAAGAATACTACAAGTCTTTGCATACATACATACATACATACATACATACATACATACATACATATATATGCATAAATGGAGCCAGAGCCAAGAGCATCCTATAGCTGGAGATACCCATTTCCAAATGGCATGCAAGGGAGCCTCACCCATGAGCATCCCATCAGTGTGTTTCTAGCTGTTGCTAGAGATGAGCTGTATCAAACCTCAGCCATCCTGATTGCTGACGGCATAAGCATACCTTCCTCACTGGTCCTCTATACTTCTCCCTAGATGACTCTCAAGTTCTTCAATCCCTCTAGTTTTAGATCAAGAAATGCATACAACTTTTGTCATTATTTACAGATGTTTTTTCCTCAGCTTTCTGTCTGCCTTCTGATTTTTATGGTGGCTTTGGCCATGTCAAAACTTAGAAATTTTGTGAAGTCAGATGATCTGCTATTTCCTCTCTGGCTTTTGTGTTGGCTGGGTGTTCCTCAGAAGGCTGTGCTGTGTTTGCGTTTCTGAATCTCATTCCCTCTGTTCTCTCTTGTGTCTCTCCTCTCTGTGGTCCTAGAGACTGGGGAGAGGGGTGGGTGGCGCAGCCAAGGTCGAGTAACAAGATCCTGTTCCTGTTTGGCTTCTTATAGCTCCAGCATTATAACTAGATAAAAATCTTAGCGTCAGTTATAATTGCTGACAGCTATAACTTCACGAACAATTCCTGGTGTGTATGCGATTTGGGCCAGTGCTTCCCCTGGTCACCAGGTTGGGAAGGGGGGGTGGCTCCCACTGCTATGCTCGCTGCACAGTCTGTGTCCAAGAATGTGTGGAGGGTGTCAGGATTGATGACACAGAGACCTGTCGGTGGTGCAAAGAAAACTTCAAGAAGGCTTTTTTTCAGAAGGCTCCTCAAGAAGGCTTCACTTTATTTTTACCCCGGCTAGTTATTATATGCCCTGACACCAGAGGCAGTGGTGGGTGAGTCAGGAAGAGGCGGTTAGTCTTTGAAAAAGGTCAAGGTTAGGGTGTTCCCGTGGGCGTGCCCTTATCAGGAACTTATTGCTCCAGGCGCCATATTGTTTTTAGTAAACATTGTCTTACAGCTGCCTGCTCCCAGGCTGATGGGGAAGTGGGCCTCCTCCAGCCAAGGTCTGTTGTTCCCACAATTCCACAGCCATCAGGTTTCATCTGGAGTTGCCTGGCAAGTCAAAGCCCATCTAGCAGGGAGACATTCCACATGGCCAGCGAGGAGGCTACTTGATGTTGCACTGACGTCGGGACAGTTTTCAAAGGCCTCAGGGAGCTGATGCTGTGGGATGTGGGGCGGGGGAACAGGGCTGGCATCCTTCTCCTGATTCTGTGGTCCATGCTGTTTGTTTCTCTGGACCTGGGCACATCCCTTAGCAAGGCTGTTGCTTCCTGGGTAGACCACACACGGTGGTCGCTTGTGTAGGATCTCACCATTAGAGAAGTGTTCATCCGTGGGTTTGGGAGTACCCCAGGGGGAAAATCAGGCTCAGTTCACCACCCTGTGTATCCTCCTCCTTGCCAGTGGATGATTTTGTGTCCATCACCCCCGACATCACTTCGAAAGGTTTTTTGGTTTTGTTTTGATTTCAGGGGTTTTAGTTTTTTGGCCCATGCCATCGAAGACTCTGTCCACCTATCCACATCCCAATTCTAAATTCTCTAGATGGTAGTTTTTTAAAAAATAGATCAATTTCATCGTGTTTTATGTGTATGAATGTTTGCCTTCGTGTATGTATAGCCACCATGTGCAATGCAGTTCCTGTAGAGGCCAGAAGCGGGCATCCGTTCCCCTAGTGCTGTAGTTAACAGACAGCTGTGAGTCACCATGTAGATTTTAGCCACCCTGGTCACGTCCTCTTCAGGGGCAGCAAGTGTTTTTAACCATTGAGCCATCTCTTCAACCCCTCAGAGGACACATTCAAAAGATTTCAATGAGAGAGAGTCCCTCCAGATTAATCAGCATTATGATGATATAGGCCGACGAAGTATTCTCCTGTTCTGGAAGCCCAGTGGAAGTAAGAATGATGTTGAGGCCTTTGGCCCCTGTGGCCCCTGCAGCACTAAGAGTCCACCGGCCTTGCTGTTTTATCTGTGCCTCTGGGGTCACTCCCCGGTATCTACATGTTCAGCCTACACTTGCACGGGTTCCCAAGGCGATTCTCATCCAGAGCAGAACGTGAGACCTGTTGCAGTGGAGAACCTTGACTGTGGTAGCCGAGCTCCCAAGGATGGCCTCATCACTCACCAACAGTTGAGGAGGGTACAGGTAAAAATGGAGTCTTCCCTGCCCCCGGCCCCCAGTATGTCTCCCATACCCCTCAGACTCAGAGCTGTCTGAAGTGTGTGGCTCTTCTGCTTTCTGCTTGGAAGGCGAGGATGGAAGTCAGGTGTTGGCCTGGCTGCTGAGCGTCTGGCGGAGTAACACTCGGTAGGGGAGAACTGCCCAAGTCTTGGAAGTAAAAATGGCTTTTACAAGTGATGAGGTGCCTCATGTCATGGCTTGATGCCTTGAAATCCTCTGTGACTCCCACCCAAGATTCCAGTAGGGATAAGAAATCTGCTTTCTAGGGCTGAGGAGAAACTTCTTCCTGTGCAAGAGTGAGGACCAGAGTTTAGATCTCAGAACCCACATAAAAAATCAGTTGGGTGTGGCAGCCTGCCTGTAGCCCCAGTACGGAGAGTTCCGGGCATGGACTTGGCAGAGTGAACTGGCAATCCACAGCATTTCAAATAGCAAGCTCCAAGATTAGTGTCCTTCAAACACGCTCAGCAAAAGACGGAGAGCAATAGAGGACCACCGCAGGCCTTCACACACATGTGAGCATACACACATACACGCATAAGCACACTCACATGTGCGTGCATGCAAAAGCAGAATCTGCTTCCCACATGGCGAGACCAGCAGTAAGATTCCTCTGTGTCCACGTTCTCAGGGAATGGTAGCTTCCTTTCCCCCAAGCCTACCAAGTCCAGTATAGGGGGAGGAGCACCCACCCGGCCCTTCTGGGAGACTGAGGAACCCAGCACCGTAACCCACACTCCTGGCCCCTTTGGAAGACCTCCTCAGTCCTGGCTCCAAGGTACCCCTCACTGCTGTGGTCTGGAGGGGAGTGAAGCTGCGTGCACACTTTACTTATTCTTCATGCATTCCAGGGAGAAGGAGTCAGAGCAGAAACACTGTGGGCGAGAGGCTGCCAATCTTTCTCACTGCTTTCTCAGCATTCAAATCAGCCATTGATGCACACCAAAACCATTTCTGGGGTGTGTGTGTGTGTGTGTGTGTGTGTGTGTGTGTGTGTGTGTGTGTTGGTGGGGATAGGGTGGTGCACATCTTTTCTAAATATCTTTAAGATGGAGCAGTTAATTCCAGTTCTCTGTTGGCCAGATAGTTTTCCTTTTCTTCCCTTCTCTTCCCAAAGCCTGTTTTCGCCAATGGGTGTGGTGATCAGCCCTACTGGCCTGTCATTCATTATTTTTAAAATTATACTCAATATGTTATCATAGCAACACTTCGCACAAACAGAAAACCAAGTTCATTGTCCCTTTCTGGAGCCCTCTGTCACCATCATTCCTGCTCTGCCTCCTTGCTTGCATTTAAAACAATCAGCTGCACACAATCCAAATAACAATATTCTCAAGCCATTGTCAGATCCTAGCGACAATCGATTACTCATGGTTGCTTCGCAGGAAACTGCCTGTGGAGACAGAATGAAATAGCATCTACAGAAGATTTGTAACCGGGGAGGAGTCTCAGGAATGTGAATGGCAAAATTGCAGGGAGTGAGGTGGGCCACCAGGAGCCGGGAGGCAGCAGGGAGACTTACTGACATGCAGGGACAGTGTTGTTTGCTTAGAAGAGGGGCCACGATCCCCTTCTGCTTTGAACTCTTTCAAAAGAACTGGCTTCCAGACAAAGGGAAATGCAATACAGCTAGAGTTGTCTGTTTTCATAAACTTTCAACTTGCTTTTGTTGCCAGTCCTGTTTTTAAAACCCGCCTTAGGAAAACAGAAAGCATGTTTAATATTCTGCTCTGAACAATCTGATATTCATTGCGATATGTCTCCGGTCCCTATTGATTTTGAAAATGCTGAGCACAAATGCTCAACATTCGGGAGGGCAAGTGAAGGATTAAAACGGAATATGCCTCCTGCCTGCAATCGTCTTTGAAGAGAAGAGAATGTTCAAGTAAGCAGAATTCGTGCAGTCAGAATGAACCATGATGAGAACATTTGCGGAAGGAGATGTGATGTGACTGGGGGAAATGGGAGCAGCATAGAAATAATAACATTTGCCTGGCACTTTTCATCTCTCGTGGAGTATTTTATAAAATTGATGCATGGGCAGCGGCCTTCATATATAATTTTCTCCCACTCTATCTGTGAGCTTTCTCTCAAATATAGTCATGTATGGAGCAAGAGGGCATCTGTGCGTGTGAGTAAAAATTTGAACAAATTACCAATGACCTTGCAAATGTAGGCGGCTCAGCGAGGGTCCTAACTGGGCTAGGAGAGTGTTGAAAACATAGTGGCATTTAGGCAAGGAGGGTGTAATTCCCGTGTTACCCGGTGATTGCTGAGTGCTGACAGTATGCCCCACCGGAAACACAGAAGACTTGAACCTGCCTACAACACTTAAGATGAAAGAAGACAAAGACATCCAGCAGGACGAAACTCAAGCACAGTAGCCATGTGAGGGGCCTGAAGATGCTGGCATCTGCGGCCAGTCCAAATGCTGTTTCTTCCTTGACCCCATACTGGCCCATCTGCGGTGGGATGCTCGGGAGAAGTAGCAGGTGGGATGTCATCAGAGAGGAGGGGAGGCTGCCCAGGAGCCTGGAGGGATGAGGAGGGAAGGACTTGGGATCCCACCTCTCCCTAGTCTCAGCCATGGTCAAGATGGGTAGGCTCCTTCTCTAATGGACTAGAAGGGTATCCAGCAGCTGTCATTTTCATTTTTATTATTTTCTAAACATTTGTTTTTAGTATTTTAAATCTGTTTGCATGTACATCTTCTTTCAAGTGAACGCAGGAGCTTGCGAAGGCCAGAAGAAAGTGTCAGATTCCCCAGAGCTGGAGTTATAGACAATTACGAGTCCCTGGGAAGTGAACTTGGGGCCTCTGCAAGAACAGGACACGCTTGTAGCCACTGAGCCTTCTGGCTGGCCCCTTCGTTTTGTTATTCTGAAATCAGCTCTTATTACATTGTCCAGATTTGCCTTAAATCTCATGGAGTCATGTGATCCTCCTGCCTCAGCTCCCACCTATTAAGTTACCCGAGACTACAGGTCTATGTCACTCCAGGTTTATTTTCAATACTACCATTCAAAGTCCTTCTCGTCTGTGGAAAATAACAGGTATGTCCACTTGGGCAGGCTACTTGAAGATTCCTTAGGGTCCTGTCTCCCTTTCACTGTGACCGCTTTTAGACTGTATCGTGTGGTCCTATGTTTGAGTCTTACCTTCCTGGTTAGACTCATGGCATTAAAAAGAAAGTATAAAACTCTAGTGGCTGTAACAGTGCTTAGTAGTGGCCTTCCAATTTGAACTTTCTCAGACTAGATGCAGGTCCTGCTCTGATGCTTTCCTCTGGATGAGTGTTTAGCACCATTAAACGTACATAAGGGTAAACACAGCCTGCAGGAAAAAGGAAAAACAATAGCAGTATTGACCTTGCCCTGAGCTCCCACGAGATTAGAGTGTGTGGATGGCTGAGGGCACCAAGCGTGCACTAAACTATGTGAATTTAGCATTTTTCCTCCCACTCCTGTACGTCCCACCACGTAGCAAGATGCTCACTCCTAACAGTTTATATTACTGCCAAATATAAGCGAAATATACCAAGCTAATCTCCAGATGGACCACCATTTTAAATCACGCGTTTGTGTGTGTGCGTGTGTGCGTGCGTGCGTGCGTGCGGTGTGTGTGTGTGCACGTGCACTCACAATTAGCGCCAGTGGGTTCCTCGGGGAGCCGACCCATTCCTAGCTCCTACTAAGGGTCAGTATCTCCTGTTCATAGCCAAGAGCAGCTAAGACTCCAGGGGCATAGCAGCTTCCCCCCAGGCCTACAGAGTTTGTAAGAAGACATCTTTGAACTCAGGAAAGCCTGACGCTCCCACTCAGGAGATCCTGACACGCTCTTCCCCCCCTTCTCCCCGCCACACACACACAGTCAGCCTCACCTCCACGAACACATGTGCCATCCCTAAAGGTTTGCTGGGTGAGGGACGAGCAGTTGGTTTACCAGCAGCTTTTCCCATTGCTATTTCTTTGTTTACTTTTATCCCAATGCTGTTTGCCTATTTTCCTATTTTCCTATCATCCCCAGTGTGACTGCTTCCAAATATGGTAACTACCTGTGGCCGTTTGAATTCACATTCAACTTACTTCAAACTCAGAAAAAATAAAAATAAAGATTCAGTTCCTTGGGCTTGCACTGGCCGCGTGCCGGGTATTCCACGGCTCCCCGTTGTGTCAGTCACACTGGCCCATTTGTCAGGGTAGGCAGTCCTATTGAGAACGCTGCTCCAGAGAACGCTTCAAGAGAGTGGCCTTCCGCGCTCTGGGTCTTTCACGAATGTGACATTGACTAAAGAGCTATTTGGTAGGAAAATGATAGTACCGTTGAGGGGTTAAGTGTTTACTTAGCTGACTTTGTCCTATATGTGGGGCTCCATGCTTTCTGGGAGTTGTCTTGTTGATTTTAAGGTGCATGCCTATGGTACATACGTGTGTGTGTGTGTGTGTGTGTGTGTGTGTGTGTGAGTGCACTCATCTGTACACATGGAGAGAAAGGTCAACTCTGGGTATCTTCCACTAGTCTACCCTATTTTTTGAGACAGGATTTCAAGTTTGGATTGCAGAGATTTTGCTAGATCTGCTGGCACACGAGCTTCTGGAATCCACCTGCCTCTGCCTCCTCAGCACTAGGGTTAAGGCATATGTCACCAGGCCTGGCTTTTATGTGGGTTCTAGGGATCTGGATTCAGGGCCTCACATTTAGACAGAAAGTGTTGCCTACTGGGCAATCCAAATGAGTTAATTCAGTGACCCAGTGAGGCAAGGGGAGCATTAAATTCTTTTATGCGGTTACAAAGCCACTGGCCCTAGTCTCAGAACTGTTCACTGATGAGCCAGAGACCTAACCCTGGTATGTTAGGCTCTGTGTTGCAGCCCTTAGCCGCTCACCTATCTTTTCAGAGTCACACAGCACATGTTCCCAAAGGGTGAGCTCTTGATGATTAGTTCAAAAGCATAGGCAGCAGAATGCACCCGGGCCACACTGGTGAAGCAAATGGGTTCTGTTCGTGGTTTTTATTGGGTGCTTGTGATTCCTAAGGGAAACCAATTCATCTATTAATTAAAATCACAAAAATTAAAGTAATGTAAAATTGTTTTCTGGACTTCGAAAATCATCACTGGTCCTACATTGTTGTCTTAATCTCTACCAACTGAACTGTGTGTAACCCAATGAAAGGGGACATTTGATATTTGGAAATAGATCAGAAAAAAGTTATGTGAGAGACTGTCTTGTGTGGTCATGGCTTTGGAATCAGTGAGCTGTATGAAAATGGAAGGAGCTATACCGTGAGCAAGAGGCCTGAGAGCCATGAACGACAATCTTCAGGAACGCTGCCAAGAGTCCTTCCTATTCTCTCTCTACGGGGCACACCTGCCTTTTGTTCTCAAAGATGTATTGACTCAATGTAAATGTGTTATGAACAGGCACCACTTATGACTATAAAGGTGTGTGCTACCACGGTCGGTAAAACCAAAACGCTTTATAAACCCTTTCTTTCATAAATTCAGGGCTAGCCTAAATGACATAATGGAACCCAGCTCAAAAACTGACAGCAAAGTAACGATTTTATAGATTCTATCTTATCCCAACAAAAAACTAGTCTCTAGAACTTGAGTTGTATTAAGCAGTCTTCATAATAACTGCTGTGTCCACCAATGAAATGGTGTCTGAGTTTAGTCATTTAAAAGTTCTGCTTAGTATTCCCCAAAGCATATTACTTGGTTTAAATCACAAAAGGAAGCTTAATAATGTCTACAATCGCTCTACCGGGAGGGGAGGATTTCATTACAGTGACCCAGATCCCTTCATAGTCCTCTGTCCCTGCCAAGTTTCTCTTTCCCTTTAGTTTTCTGGGAGAAGTTGTGTTGTGGGATATGTGTACACTGTGGGAAGATGTGTTACGATGATTGGTGTAATAAAAAGCTGACTGGCCAATAGCTAAGCAGGGGAGTGTAGGTGGGACTTCCAAGCAGAGAGAGAAGTCTGGGAAGAAGAGGGGTGAGCGATACTTCAGTGACATGGAAGACAAGTCAGACGTATAGCACAGTGGCAAGGCAGCCAAGCCACATGGCAGAGCACAGATTAATAGAAGCAGGATAATTTGAATTACAAGAGCTAGTTGGGAAAATGCCTAAGTTAAGGCCAAGCTTTAATATTAATAGTAAGCCCCCGTGCCATTATTTGGGTGCTAGCAACCAACAAGAAAGACTAGCTACACAGTTGCTTCATGGAGAGCGATAGCTTACACATCTCTCTCACACTGGCCTGGTTGTTTGTGAAAGTCACCAACATACCATGTTGGAAAACAGTCAGAGCGCTCCCAGTGGAGAACCAAGGAAAGTAACTAATGATTAGATAAGAAAACGGGGGGGGGGGTCAGGATGTAGGCAGACATTAACAGAGAGCCATGTAGGTTTGCAGCATTTTTAACAAGTCCTGGAACACCGAAGTGACTTAATTCTCAGCTCAAACCCCTACCTCAGCCCCCAGGTAATCACTGCAGGGGTGAAAACACTACATGCCCTCTTTCTTTTCCTAAGCTCTCTTTAATCTCCCTCTTTGAAAAGCAAGTGGTTTTTCTTGTGCAAACAGCTTCATAGAAATGTCAAATCTGGCACCTACCATCTATGCTGAAGGGGGAGAGTTGGTACAAAAGGCTCAGTGCTCAGGGCCCGGGCTTTGAAACGACTCCAGCTGTATTGCCAATGCAAATGTACGGGGGGGGGGGGGGATTACTGGAACAAATTGAAAGGTTATTCAGACTGGAATTTAGAATCTCAATAAAAAAGGCTTTTATAAGCCAAAGCCCTCGGAGTAACCGGATCATTTAAAAATACATCTTTTCTGTATTAAATGTAGTGTGACAGCCACATTAGAAATGCTGTACTCCAAGTATGTTCCTTAAACATTTTAAAGTGACTTTTGTAAGGATAGCTACGATCTCCTATCGGGGAGACACCACACCCCAACCCATACATAGTTTGTGCTTCTTTGTTCCGTTTTTTGATACATGCTAAGCAGGTCTTTCCCTGTAGATCACTACAGGCTGAGGGACCTCCATGAAGTATGGAGTCACTGTAAAATGTGTTGAGCTAGTGATTTTCTCTTCTGATGTGTTGGAGAATGGTCTTCTTCACCACTCACACGGTGGAGATCCAGAATTGCATATGGTCATTCTAGGGAGGAATGCCTTTCAACAAGCAAGTGCTTCAGCCAAGAGACACAAACCAAACCCACCTAACTGAGGGCGATGGCCCGAATGTGTGACTCCCTCGCTGTCTTTTAAAGTCTCTTGTTTCTTCGGGACTTTGCTGGGGATGGGACTCGATGCTTATTACATCGGAGAGAGACAGTACAGTGCCTGGTAGTTTCCTTTCTCCACTCCCCAACCGTACATACTTTGCTTCTGGACCCAAATGGGAGGCATTTTCAAGTGAACTGAATGGGAAACAACCATGAACCTTTCTTGCTGGGCACCAGAAATGTAGAAGTTCAAGCACAACCCTGTCCTGTCCTCTGTTGGGGCTTCCTTACTCATTGTTCACTAGGTGGCTTAGCCTTCCGAAAGAGTCCGTGCTTTGCTGTCGAGGGTGGAAGCTTCCTAAACACACTGAGTACACACTATCCAGAGTGCAGGAACATTCGTGTTAGGCCATATTTATTTCAGCTCTTGGGCCTTATTTGGGTTCTTCATTCTTTTTCCTTCTCTGGGGCTTGGGTGGCTCCCTTTCCCAGGTGGAAAGGCTGAGGGAATGACACCGACGCTGGTGATGTCTTAGGAGTTGTGTCACCAAACTAGAACCACAAGGTGACTTGTCTGTTGCTCCCATGAGACCCCTTACTCTCTAAGAACTCCAACTTGGCTTTTCCCACAAGATTTGTCTCTAGCCCCTTGTTCTAGGGTTTCTATTGCTGTGAAGAGACACCACTACCACGGTGACTCTTATAAAGGGAACCCATTACATGGAGGTGGCAGATTACAATTTCAGAGGTTCAGTCTGTTATCATCAGGATGGGGAGCATGGCGGCTGGGAGTATGGCGGCAGACATGGTGCAGGAGAAGTAGCTGAGAGCCCTACATCTTTGCAGGCAGCAAGAAGTGGTCTCTGTGTCACACTGAGTGAAGCCTGAATAAAGGAGACCCCAAAGCCTGCCCGCATAGTGATGCCCTTTCTCCAACAAAGGCCACACCCACTCCAACAAAGTCATACCTCCTAATAGTGCCCCTCCCTTTGAGGGCCGTTTTCCTTCAAACCACTGCACCCTTTATGACCAGTTTGTTGCAATGATTTGTTTAGAATGCGTATATGACATCATTTTGGAAAAATCAGAGGTCAAGGGTTTTAGATAATAGCTAAACAGTTTCTTTTCTTATTGATGTCTAATTTAAAAACCTTACTACTTTATTGCTTTGTATATTCATTTATTGTGCATGTGTATGCATGCACAGCTACGTGCCATGCTGTATGTGTATAGGACAGATTATAGCTTTTGGGAGAGTGTTGGCCCTCTCCTCCAAACATGTGGGTCCCTGTTATCAAATTCAGGCCATCAGGTTTGGCAGCAGGCACATTTTCCTACCAAGTCATCTTGCTGACCCTGGTGTCTAATATATATATTAGATAATATATTTTGAATTGTTATTTTATTCATTTATTTATTGAGTTGGGGGCGGGCATGTGAACCCCACGGTATGCATGCAGAAGTCAGAAGACAACATGGGGAGGTGGATCTCTCCTTCCAACATGAGGGTGCCATGATCACACTCAGGTAGTCAGGCTTGGCAGCATGTGCCTTTATTTGCTGAGTTGTCTCACTGACACTGATAGCTAATGCTTTCAATCAGTGGCCAATGGCATTGTAGTCATTCAAATTCAATGGTTTGAGTCTCCCAAGCAATCTTTCATAAAGGCTTCAAGTTTGCTATTTGTACTAATTGATGCAATTATAGAACAATCGATTATTGTCTTGGTTATGGAAAATAACTTGCTTCAAGATATTATGTGACCATAACTAAGGAGTGTTGGCTTGGGATGAGGCTGTCTGTGTCTGAAGCTTCTTGTCTTGTCCCTACCTGCAAATGGACTTTGTGCCCAGTAAGTACTGAATGATAGTGTTGTTGTTTGGATGAGAAATAGCTGTGCGGGCTCACTTGGCCAGTTGGTGGTGCTGTTTGGAAAGGTTGTGAAGCCTTGAGGCGATCTAGCTTTGCCACCCGGAAGGAACTTCAAAGATTCATAGCCTCACCCAACTTCCTGTTCACCCACTCTGCACTCTGTGGGTGGGGAAAATGTGACTGGTTAGCTTCCTATGACATATTGCTGTGCTTTTCCGGCTACAACGAATTCATAAGCCAATATAAACTCTTCCTTAAGTCACTTTTTTGTCATAGTATTTTTATCATACCAACACTGAGCGTCTCTATCATACGTCAGTACTGGGGATGATGATCTCAGCTTGCCTTCTCTTCATGTCGATTTTATCAAGTAGACTCATCTGTTCTGGCTTTGCTGTCTCCTGTGAGGCAGCATCCTCTGCACACACCGTGAGGATGAATCCAAGGGAGCCTTGTCCCCATATCTGAATCATGTTCCTCCAGTAGTCCAGGATTCTTTTGGCTTGGTGAATACCCAAGGAGACACAGCAATGAACTGATGTCTTGTCTCCAAACAGAGCTTCCTTCTAGCACCAGGAGAACACCTGTCTGAATTTTTAAATGTTCCGTACCCATTAAGTCCATCACAGCACTGAAATTTCAACAGGAGTGTAATACAGGTGTAGGGCACTTTGTTGTCAAGGGGGAACATGTTTCCCTCAAAGTACTAGCTCTTAGCTAGCCTGCCCACCGTAACGAGTCAATATGTGAAGGCATTGTTCCGGTGCCGGCCAGGAATTGTGTGTCAGTCATCCAATCCATGCCCTTTCTCTCATGAAAATCCCTCGAGATGTGTGTGTGTGGGTGGGTAATATTATTGGCAGTATAGTTTAAAATCTGTCATTATTTAAAAATGGTATCAATTTTCAGAATTTCATGTTTGGACTTGTGCGAGTAGCATGTTGCCAAACAGACTAGAGTGCCCTAGAGTGTCGATAGTTCTGTAGCCTTTACGTTTTACTTTTTTTTTTCACTGTGTGTTCAGTTCCCTCTCCAAATGCTCTTATAACTAATGACTGTTGGGTCCATTGTGAGAACTGGCACTCCCTAGCTTCAGGTCCCCAGTCCTCCTCTCCGTGTGAGGAGCAGCGGGAGGCCGTTTGATAACTATTAAAGCTCACAGAGGGAAACATTTCTTTTTCACCAACTCTGCCAGAATCCCATGCTCTGTGGGCAACATAATGGATTTCATTCGGAGCCCTGCATAGGCCAACTGTCATGATATGGTTGGGAAACTTTCCATCAGCTACTGTGAACTCTACTGCTCTGTTCCCTACCTCTGTTTTTGGCTTCTCCGTTCCTGGATGAATTTTACAACACAGCCAACCATCCAGATTGGGATTTCACGCCCTGCTGCACTGTTGCCCGAGTTATTTCTCTTACAAAGGCCTCCTTCACAAAGTCCTTAATCTAAGTAGTGCATAAAAGGTGTATAGAAGGTTAGCGGATGAGAGATGGCAAGAACCAGCAACTTCCTGAGAATTATTGTCATTATAGCACTTCCATGAAGGCTGAACAATTCATTAGCGTGAGTGCAAGCAAAACCCTACCCCCAAAACATATGTAATGAATTCAGACCTCATTGACCATGGTCCAGTCTAGTTCCTAAGGGGCATTCTTGGCATTTTCAAGGTCAGAGGAGTGGTTTAATTTGAAGTTCGTCATGTGTGTTTCCTGTGTTTATACTGGGGTTTGTTCTTTACAGTCATGGGATGTGTACATTGCCTTTTAATTTCTAGACAAAGGACAGATACATTGATGAGCTGGCTTATCATGCCATCAATCCAGTGTCTCATTGAAAATGATATCTATATCTCTGTTCTGATATAGGTCTAGGGCTCAAAGAACAACCTAGGCTATGAATGGCAATAGGATGTTGGAGTATGGTTTATAACTCATATTGGTTTTGTCACATGGAAGAGGACTCTGATCCTGTCCATCCTCTGTGAGATGCTCTCTGCAGTCCATTCATTAGTATGTGGCTGATGTTTCCAGGGTTTATACCAAAGCCATCAGAAGAAAGCCTTGATAGTTCAAAGCCATTTCCAGCTACATAGTGAGTTGGACTACATGACACCCTAGCTCAGTGCTCAGCAACACACACACACACACACACACACACACACACACACACACACACACACACACACACACACACACACCAGAATTGAAAGCCCTTGAGGAATTGGCGACAGAGCAAGTTCAGTTGTTAAAGCACTTGCTCTCCAAGAATTTGATCTCTGTTCCCATGTCAAGAACTAGCTACGGTAGCCTCTGCTTATAGTTAAGAGCTGGGGTAGAAGAGACAGGCAGTTTTCTGGGACTTTCTGACCAGCTATCCCCACTTACTCTACAAACTGCAGGCCTGTCTGACGCCGTCTAAAGCAATAGTGTGGAGCTCCTTGGGAACACTACCTGAAGTTGACCACTGACCTCCAAACATGTGTGTGCTTGCATCTGCTCTTATGCAAACACATATACCCCAAACACACAAATACAGTAATAAGTGAACGAAAGAAAGTCCTTCATCAAGGGGGATCTCCCATCAAAGAATCCTGCTATATAGGAAACTGGGAGGAAGTGGGGTTCTGGGACACATATCTGCTGGGTTAATGCTTTGCTGATGATATCAGGGAAGAGGAAAATGGGGGAGGACTAGTGTTTGTCAGAGAACCTGTTCACCCAGGACAGAGTTCCTTCTGGATTTCATCCCCCTTTGTCTTTTGGAGGTCGACCACTCCAGTTATCAGGACTGAGGCATGAGACAGCCGGTCTGCCCACATCCACAGAGGCTACAAGCATGCCTTGTTTAAACATCTGCAGTGCTGCCTACATTGAACAATTACCTACTAAGGTCATTTTTTCCTCAAAGCCCAAACTCAAAGCTATGAAAAATACACAGTTTAAGAAGCTCAGGAGCTATATATTCCTGGCCTTGAGTCAAATAAAGAACACATAAAACCAATCAGTGAAACGTCTGGATCTGTGACTTACTGAATATTACTTTACAGGTCACAAGTCTCTAATCTCAAGGAGAAGAGCCTAGTATCAGTCTATTAGGAAATGTGAAACCTCAATGGACAGCAGGCTACTGCTTTTCTCTCTGCATTATCTAATTGAACTGTTCCATTCTTTGAAATGGTTTAGGTTTTAGAATGCTCACTGTTTAACCTAATCTGTAAAACTACCAAACACAGCAATAGAAAAAACAACCCATATTCATGCACCGCTTCCATTTATTCATGCGTTAATATATCATTGACCAGTGGGTAGCACAGGTAAATAGTGGTTATTGAAGATTCAGAAGATTGACAAGCTCAATGCAAGGAAATTTTAATAGTAGATTATCTAAATGCTATGAAGAAAAGGCTGAGCTGTATTTGAGTAACAATAATAATAGTAAACAATATTTAAATGGCCTTTAAAAGACTTATTCATTAAAACTTTGTAGCATGACGCTAGTTGAGTAGTTCTCTTGGGAAGTGAGGGTCTGCCACCTTGTTCCACTGATGTCACAAACCTCGACATGTGGCAGGAGAAAGTCTGAAGCTTATCACACAAGTGTTTTCTTGGTCTGTCAGTAAGTAAATGTATCACTTCTGTTCACTCCATGAGCCAGACCCAAGCCACATGAACCCAATCTAACTGCAAGGGACACTGGATGATATCCTCCCCCCTGAGTATTTACCAGGCAACAGCTTGGCTTTAATGCAAGACCTCATTTAGGTCCAAGGCTCCAGTAGGCTCTCTGTACTGAAGTAATTTTTAACCAGTAATTAGAATATTAATTGCTAGTTACATTAAGAGTGTAATAAACATTGTAAGTATGTTCAGGGATCTTAGAGCCATTACTACACATTGGCTAACATCAGGGAGGTGGTTACTTAGAATATTTAGTTAAATCTCCTTACCTGCAAATGAACATGTTTAAAAGTCAGAGGCTTGTCTGAGAAACTAATTTAATTGCAATCTGGGCAAACTGAACAACTGCTTAACTATTTACCATCCTTCAGTGGCTATGTAAAATGTTTTCGTACAAGGTGACTGAACTCTTTGCAGAAAAGTATTGAACACGGGCAGGTCTGGTGGAAAGAACCTAAGCTGTATACTCAACACTGGGCAAAATTCAAATAGTAGCTTTGCATAAAGTAGCATGATTTTCTCAAGCTATATTGCCCCTTGGGGGCAGAATTCTCGTGAGTAAAAAACAAAAGCATTTTGCTTGCTGCTGATCACCAGTACTGTGAGTATAAGAATTCCTGAGTGCATCCTGTTGTCTTACTAGGTTCATCAAATGAGGGCTGGTTTGAATGTAATTGGCCCCCATAAGCTCACAAGGAGTGGCACTATTAGAAGGTGTGGCCTTGCTGGAGGATATGTGTCACTATGGAGGTGGGTTTTGAGGTCTCCTATATGCTCAAGCCACTCCCAGTGTGACAGTTGACTTCCTGCTGCCTGCATAAGATGATACAGAACTCTCAGCTACCTCTCCAGCACCATGTCTGTCTGCACACCACCATGTCCCACCATGATGATAATGGACTGGACCTCTGAAACTGTAAGCCAGCCCCGATTAAATGTTTTCCTTTATAAGAGTTGCTGTGGTCATGGTGTCTCTTCACAGGAATGGAAACCCTAACTAAGACAAAGGGTGAGTCCACAGCAAAGCCCTGCCACTTCAGTTAGGATGAGCCTACTTGAAAAGTTTGCCATCTGTAGACAGAATGATTCTAAAGTACCCCCCCAACTCAAAATGTCTTCACTGTAGATTCTCCAGCCTTCTCTCATATAAACGGTAACGGCAACACAGCCCAAGGTTGGGTCTGCAGTTCAAGTACCTAGCAGTAGACACCTCCTATATATTGCTATTTCATTGAGGACAAAATTCCTTTCTACCTACAAGCACATTGCTAACCAGGGATTAGGTAGGTCACATGCACATGGTGGAACCAACTACTGCTAACAAGTGAAATACATTTATTTAGATGGACTTAGACCAATCATGATTCCTGCCTGGGGCTTGGAGGAACCCAAGGTGGAGAGTTGGCAGCTAACTAGGAGCTCAGCAGCAAAAAAGAGACAGAAAGGAGAGCAGGTGGGAACTTGACTATTAGTCCCCAGTCACCTACACCTGTGTTCCACTGGGGAGATGCCCATGATAGGCCCATCAATGGGAAGGGTACCTGGTGGGTGACTATGAAGACCAGCCATCTCTCCATCCCAATATCCATTCCCATGTTGTGCAATCAGCATTCAACTTAGGAGGTCAAGCCTTTGGGTTTCCTTGTTTGTTTTCTACTTGTTACCATTATGGGTGCAATGTGTGTGGTGTCACTCACACCACATTGCATGTGCACTAAGGTCAGAGGACAAGTTTGTGGAGCTGTTTCAAGGATAGATCTCAGATCCTCGGGCTTACGAAGGGAAGTGCTTTGCCCTCTCTGAACTATCTTGTCAACTCAAACCTTTGCCTTAATGGAGGGAGTGATCATCAGCATAATTGTTGGAGGAAAGGCAGGAAGGCATAATATACTCAGGATGGGGGCCTCTGGACACCCTGGCTCAAACTGTAACTCTGTCGCTTGTTAGCTGACCTCAGACAAGATTCCGGAATGTCGATGCCTCTGTTACTTCATCTGTCCGGTGGGCATTGTTATGGTACCTATCCCGATTAGGTTTCCTGTCTCTCCTGTGAAGAACTGACCTCAGCGTGGTGGCTTAAAAGCAACTCAGGTCTGTTGTTTTCTAGATCTTTAGGGCTCGAGGGGGCCAACCTGGGTTAGGGTGGAGACATGAGCAGGAGACTGCTGGAGCCTCTTAGGGGAGAATTTTTTCTTGTCTTTTCTAGCTTTCGCTGTTGCCTGTCTCTCTTGACTACTGGCCTCTCCCACTGCAGAGCCAGCAGGGGTGCCGGGTACTTCTTGCATGCAACAACGCTACTCCTCACATTCTCTTCTTTTTGCCATCACTCTGCAGCTAGGTTGTCCTGGCAGGATCGTTGGTCATATTTTTTATGGCCTCTGGTTAACAATCTCAATTTTCAGTTCCTCTTTGTCATGTACAATATTCTCACAAATTCCTAGACATTGCAAGGGCAAGGGAGAGGGTGCATTATTTTGTATCCTACACCGCCCTGTAGGAATATTCCAATGCATAAATGAGATGGTATCTATAGGGTTAGGGTGCTGCTGGTCACATAGTCAGATGCTCACTAGCTGTCCATTTTGACCCCATCATGTCTTGTGACTTGAAAAATGTGGCTGAGTTGGCTGTTGGTGATTCTGTCTCGAGGGATGCTCTATTGCCCAGGGCTAGGAGGAATGATAAAAGGATTCAGGTAAATCATAGATAAATCCATCTTGCTTTTAGAACACCAGGTTCAAGGTCTGTCTGAGATGTCTTCGAAAGTATCGGATTGGCCACAGAAAGCATGCGATTTGCCCAAAGCCAATGTTATAAGTGATAAGAATGAAGCAGAATCCTCCCACATGACAGATGGAAGAGGTTTCGAGCCACCCTTCCTTGTATCACCTTTGATTGGCCTGTGTGGGAAAAGAAGTGCGAGGAGGGTGTGGTCAAGGTAACAAACCAGAATTGGAATTTCTTCTCTTCTTACTGTATGGGTATAGGGAGAGATCTTACGTACCCATAGTGCTGACCCTGCCTGTTTGGGTGTGGTCACAGGTATATAGAACGTACGGTATGGGGGTATGTGAGCGGTGTGCAGACCTTTGGTTCTCAGCTTTCTTGGCTTCTCATGTAAGCGATTTCTCCCTGAATAAAATATCATAGGACATCCCTACTTTGTGTAGCTTAATATTTCCGCGTTATATGGGTAACTTCATAGTTTGGTTTCCCCATTTGTGTCAGATGTGGATAAAAGCCACATGTATCTCAAGGTGAGTCAAGAGCTGGTGAGCTGCCACAGCTACAGAGCATGGCACATAATTGGGGGCTTGGCAGTCCACATGGATTAGGGACAGCTGCAGTGTGCTGTGTATATACAGAAGACCTCGTTGAGAATAATTGCAGCTGAGAGTATTATTTCTCTGCTGGTCAGATGCTGAGAAGTGTGTGGGCTCTGATCATTATTTTGAATATCCTGCTGTCATGCAGGTCAGTCTTAAGGTGGATGTTTATTCCATTAACCCTTCCTCCAGATTACCTCACGTATAACCATGAGATGAACATGTCTGGGGGATGTAGCCATTGTTCAAGTCTCACACAGGGAGACGATGGTTTCGGGATCTTTGTGGTGAGGAGGCTGGATTTGCTGGTTGAAGAGGGTTGTGACAAGTGGGCCAAGGGACCAACAGGAGGAAGCTGTGGTTTCTTGATTGGAAAGAAATACGTTGTGGGACCTAGAGACAGCTGGAGGAATATCTTGTCTTGGATGGTTTTTAAACCCTACAGCGGGAAGAGCTGCAGATAAAGACAAACAAGATGAAAAACAAGATGATCCCATCATGTCTCCGGGCCTGGAAACAAGGGTGCTATTGTCTGCAGTCAGCCCTGGTTCATCTGCGTGAGGGTGGTGACGGCATGGGTTTATTCAAGACTAGAGGGAAAAGGCAAGACAGCCAAACTCTTTCCACTAAATAGAGGGAAGTAGAACTCTACTCTAGAGCTGCAAATCCTTCCGAGCTAGCAGATTTAATGGTACAGTCTGCACACAGAACATGACACCTTGGTCAGCCTCACATGTGCCCTCGGGATTCCTTCATGGACTCAGTAAAAACAAAAGTCTTTAGCTCTCATTGGGGACAGTAAGGGTCACACTTAGAACATGCAAACTGGTGAGGTCAATGGTTTTTCATCCAGAGTATTACACAAGTGATAAAAGTTGTTGAATCTTTTTGGTGTGGAGGTCACTGGCTTTGTTGGGTGACCAGAAACACAAGTGACATTTCACCAGGGCTCCTCTTTGAACATTTACCACCATGGATCTTCTACATCCATGAGTCACTCATACTTAGTCATGAGTTAGGAGATCACTGGGTTAACAGGGTGAAACCACTAGCTTAACAAGATAACATGGTATCAGCACTCTAAGATACATTGCAGCCTTATTTACAGTAGTCAAGGTCTGGAAGCCATCTAAGTCACCATCACTGGACAGATGATGAGTAAAAGAATTGGTGTGTGTGTGTGTGTGTGTGTGCATGAGTGTGTGAATATATGTGTATATGTGTGTGTGCATGTGACATATCTGGACAACAGGCACAAAACAAGAAAGAACAGAGAAATATGCAGTACACAGAAAAGAACTGATGAGCACTAGCCCACTGTTACTATGGAAACGCAAACTAAAAATTCACATGTATGCACAGACAAACACACACCACTTCCTTTGTTTGCCAAAAGTCGGGTGGCGTGGTCTTATTGATTTATGGTAGTTCTTTTTCTGCTTTAGAAGCCATCCCTTCATTGAATATATAGATTCTGAAAATATTTTCTTCCATTATTCAGCTTGTTTTTGTCTCTCCTTTAATAGTATCTTGATGAACACAAGATTTTCCATTGTGCTACAGTATTAATATATTCTTTGTTAATAGTGTTCCTTTTTGTGTATTTCAAGATATATTTCTGTGCCTCAAGGGTGGATATTTGCCAATATTATATTTTTATTATATTTTTCCCTTTTTTATTTTAAAGATATTTTTCATGTAATATAATCTGATAACAATTTCCCTCCCAAAATGCCTCCTAGATCTCCCTCCTTACTACCTACCCAACCCCACACCTCCTTTCTCTCTCTTTCACAAACAGAAAAAGCAAACAAACTAGAATTTTTAAAAGGAAAAAGCACAAGAAATACATACAGAGACACACAGACACACACACGGCGAGGGGGACAAAATCCATAAACACACAAAGTGGAAACCATAATATACAAAGACCAATAAAACAAAAAATGCACAAACAAAGCAATATGAGACAAATATTCTACAAAAATACCATTTAGTTCATTTTGTGTGAGCCATCTACTGCTGGACCAGGGGCCTGCCCTGAAGTGTGGCTTATATACCCAGTGAGACTCCATTGGAGAAAACTAATTTTCCTTTGCAAGTAGATGTCAATTGCAGATATCTTCTTGGTGAGGGCCGGGAGCCCATGTCTATTGCCTCACCCCAACACTGGAACCCTGTCTGGCTTGAGCCTGGGCAGACTCTGTGCATGTGGCCACAATCTCTGTCAGCTCCTATGCACATGCACCCTGCTGTGTCTGGAAGACACTGTTTCCTGGGAGTAGTCCATCTCTGCTGATGGTTGAAGCCTCTGCTTCCTCCTCCGCATAGCTCCCTGAGCCCCAGAAGAGTAGTTTGATGAAGACATCCCACTTTTTAGACACTGAGTATTCCAAACTCTCCCACCATCTTGTTATTTACATGCCAGGATCAGCTTGTTGATTTCTAAAACATCATCTTCGGCGACCTTGAGAATGGATTGAAAGCAAAAAATGACTGAAAGAAATCTGGAATGTGTTTACAGTGTTGAATCTTCCTACCCACAAACTGGTCCATACAGTATAGCTCATATGAGTGGTCTTATACCATGTATATGAAGGAGATTACTGATACTATGATAATTTTTAAGTGTTACTTGCTAGTGTATGAAAACAATATACTTTTTATGTTGGTCTTTACAATAAACTTGTAAAGTTCACTTAATCAGCTTATAGTACAGACACCTTTTGTGTCCTCTGTCTAAAGTCAGAGTCTCTGGTCTCTCTTCTAACCTCTATGCCTATTGTTTCTTTTGCTTGCCTATATCCACCAGCAACAGGACCACACAGATAAGGCTGTCCTTACCCCTGTTTGACCTCAGGGGGCAAATATCTCTGTGTCACCTCCTTTGTTTTTGCTTTGTTTTAATACAGTAGTCATTTTAAAGCTCAGGAGTTGCAATTCTGTTTCTAGGTTTTAAAAAAAAATGCTGTTTGAGTGTGAGACTTTGTCAAGGGTTTCTGAGTCTACTGGCTTATTCTGTATTTTGGGGTGCACATGCTTGCATTCTCGTGTGTGCATATAGGTCTATGTGCATGCTTGAGGAGGTTAAAGGGCAACCTCAGTCAGGTTCTGTCTGTCAGGAAGCATCTACCCTGTTTTGGTTTTGGGGGTTTTGTTTTTGTTTGGGGGGTGTTGGTTGGTTGGTTGGATGGTTTGTATTGAGGCAGTGTCTCTCATTGGCCTTAGACTATCAAACAGGCTAGTTGGTTGGTCATTGGGCCTCAGAGCCCTGCATGTCTCTGCCACCACAGTTCTGGGATCACAAATGTTTACTACCACACCCAGATTTTGGCAAATCAATTCTGACTTTTATGTTTGCAAAACAAGCGTTCGGCTATTGAACCTTCCTTCTTCTCCATCTTTTAGTACAAGTGATTACATTGTTTGGTTTCATGGCAGGAATCCCATTTTTTTTCAAAACATGTTAAGCTTTGATGTCTCGCTGCATATAACTTGCTTCAGTTTTCAGATCTGTATATTTATGTCAGAGTGGAACCATGTTGTGAAACATTCTGTTTTATGATGCTCTGTTGAATTTTCCTTTGCCTTTGAGGCAGGGCTTTGCTGCACAGGTCAGGCTGGGCTGATCTCACTATCTTTAGCCTCAGTGTCCAGGTCATTGGCATTGTCAGTACGCAGTGATGTACCCATCTTCCTTTCCATTTTTGGTTAGGACGCACTGATCTCGAAATCTCTTCTTTTTATACTCTCAGGAAGGACTCGTGTAAAATTGTTGTTTATTTCCTTAATCATGCAGAAAAACCCAATGGTAAGGTCACAAGGAACAGCAATTATTTTAGGAACTTTTTAATCGTTATGGACTACTTTAATAGAAATAAGACTATTCTGATCTTAAATTGTACTCACTGTGGAGGGTGTCCTTTCCCATAACTTCACATATTTACTGCTCAGGGATTGCTCTTACAATCTCCTTGTCATTTTCATTTACAACTGTCCTCTTTCATTCCTAATCTAGCTAATTGTATTTTCTCTAACCCTTCTAAATCCATATCACTGTGAATTTATTCTTTGATTCTTCGAGAAGAAAACATTCGGCATTTTAGGTTTCTTGTGTCATAAGTTTCTATTCTTATTTTGATTTTCTTCCTTCCATTTCCTTTGGATTGTGTTTGATATTTTCCAGTCCATATAAAACAACAACAACAAGGAACCCCAAACCAACCGACCAACAAAAACCATGAAACATCAGATGGTTGCTGTTCACCCTTCTTTTCCATTCTGTGAACTGGGGACTCGATTTTCCCCCAAGGTACTTTAGTGTGCTTCCTTCTTAGAGATTATATTCTCATTAGTATTGCATTCAAACTATCGTCTAATTTTTACTGTGGGCATGTTGTCCCAGAAATCATTTAAAGTACATCTGTTTTGTTTACAGGTAGTTTCAACTCCAGATTTCCTAGTCCTCTTTTATGGCTTGTAGCTTATTCCACTGAGATGGTGAATACCCTTTCGTATGATGACCATCCCGCTAAATACATCTAGGCTTACTTTATGACCAGCATGTGGTGGGTTCTGGTTGGTGACCCTTAAGCACTGGTAAACCAAAGGCATTACACAGCTGGTGAGTGTGTTGTTCTGCTTATGCCAGCAGGGTGGAATTGATTTGATAGATCTGTGGATCTACTGATGGCTTTGTCTGTTCACTTCATCAATGAACATTAAATGTCTATGTTTATGCATATGCATCATTGTAGTTTTCCCATATTTGTCCCCTACGTTACTTTCTTTTATCTCTCAACTCTTGTTGGTCCATTCGTCCCCCCAACCCCAATGCTCCCTCTGCTTTCATTTCTTATGAATAAAGAAATATATGCATATCTACAAATATCATGTACATATATAAATCTGCAGTAACACATGTGAGAATATATTTGATAGTTGCTTTATTTCCTTTATACGGTTTCTTGTTCTCCCTACTCTTTTTGGATACCTTATTCCCTTTCCCCTCACTTAGCTGTTCTTCTGCCTGTGTGTATGTGTGTGCGTCCATCCATCCATCCATCCATCCATCCATCCATCCATCCATCCATGTGTCTGTCTGTCTGTGTATCTTAAATCTTGAGTCCACTAGGATATAAAACATTCATCACTTGTCCAAGTCTGGCTTATTTTGTTTAACACAACAATCTCTAGTTTGGTCTGTCATCCTGAGAATGATGTCATTTCATTATTTTTATAGCTAAATAAAACTCCATTGTGTATATCTCTCTTATTTCCTTTATCCATTCATCTGATGATGGGCATCGATGCTGGTTCTATATGTGGGCTATTGTGAATGAGGCTTCGTGAAACCTGGATTTGCAAGAATCATTGGGATGGGATTACTTAGAGTCCTGTTGGTATAAATATCTGAGTAGTACAGATAAATCACAGTCATTTTATTTTTAGATTTTTGAGTAACTTCCAAACCAGTTTCTATAGTAGTTTCCCAGTTTATGTCCCCATCAACAATGTATAAGGATTTACTCTCCTCACATCTTCTAACATTTGTAGTTTCTTCGATGATAGCCACTCTGACTGGTTGGTATAGAATCTCAGAGAAGTTTCAGTTTTTTTATTTCCCTGATGGCTAAGGATGTTGAATATTTTCTTCCTGTATTTATGGACCATTATATTTCTTCTTTGAGAATTGACAGTTCAGTTCACTTGTTCATTCATTGGTTGGACGGTTTTTTATGTGTGTTGAATTTTTAGAGTACCTTACATATTCTAAACATTAGTTCCCTGTTGTCTGGGCTTGGTTTTTTTTTTTTGCCTTGGGCTCGGGTTTGTCAGGCATCACAGCTGAGGTGATGGACTCAGCTCCACCAAAGGTGGGCTTCCTCAAGCCAAGGTCCTTTCTCCTGAATTTTATAGTGTGTCTGTGCCCAGGCTTCCTGTGTCTGTCTCTCACCTTGACATTATGCTGAACTGTCCCCAGGCTATGTGACTTGATATTGTCTGATGTGGGGACCTTTATTGTTTCTTAGCCTTTAAAAACAGGTTCTACCCCCAAGATAATGTTTCATTAGACTCCTTTACAATTTGTGGAATGAAAAGAAAACTTTTCTACTTCTGTTCTATCATGCTAGAAGAGTCACAGTTTCTCCAGAACCTTGAATGGACTCAACACTTGTGAGAACTGTGAGCCTGTCCTGTGGGTGGGACTGCCAGGCTTTTAATTCCTTATTTTGCACTATTTTTTCCACTCTATAGTGCAATCTGGACATTGTCTACTGATTTCCCCTCCAGATAGTTTTGTATTTTCTTCTGTATTGTTTACTCTTCTGCTAGATCTGTTGAATTGTTAAAATTTCATGGATGCTGCTTCCCTGCTCTATATAGAAGACACAGTTTCTCAGCAGACATCTTAATCCTCTAGCTCTTAAAAATCTTTCTACCCTCTCTTCTGTGACATTCCCTGAGCCCTACATGTAGAGGTTGCATTGTAGATTATCAGTTCAGACTGGATGCCCATTGATCCGGTGTCCATTGCATTTTGAGCAGTTGTTACTTTCTGTACTAGTCTCCATCTGTAGTCAAAAGAAGTGTCTTCGATGAGAAGTGAGAGCTATGCTTGCCTTTGGGTTTTAGGATAAGTATTTAGTATGCAGTTAAGTATTATACCAGTGGGTTTAGGAAAGTGGCAGTAGTCATTTCTTCTCTGGAGAACTGGGCTCTTCAGTTTCACTAGTCACAGGTAGTTGACGAGGTTTGTAGAACCAGACATGGATTCCCAACTATTGAGTGGGCCTTAGGTCCATTAGACAGATCTTGCTTACTGCATGATATGTGCCACTGTTACATATTTGGGGATATCTTGCTGTGCCGGTCATTGTGTTTCATAGGCATCACTGCTGGGCAGAGCTATGGATTGCTTTTCTACCCTGGCAGTTTGCATAGTCCCTTCTAAGAGCCATTTGGTTATTTTAAACAATTCACAGGTCATCCTTCTTTAATATTTCACTCATAGCTAGAATTCATGTCTGATTACTACAGTCTCTGGATCACCTCAATGTTTTTACTCTTGGTTTCCAGTTATCCAGCTCTTTTTGGTGTGTTTGGTAATTCTTGCTTCCTTCATTGACAGAATATAAGAAAAAGTAAAGAGGCTTTGGGAGTTCTATCTCCCTGCTAAATGAATTAAATTCTACGTTAGGCAGATAAAGATCAGGTAGTGTCTTGATTTAGTTATCACCAGTTTCATTTATAATTTGTCTTTACTGCTAGGACTCAGCCTTTTGAGAGGTTTCTGTCGAAATCCTGGAGCATTCATTTGAGTGCTCTCCTCCTTGGTGAGACTGCAGTGACAGGCTTTGATTTCCTAGCAGTTCCTGTCTGCCAGATTGTTAGTTAACACACCTTTCTTAGCATCTACTTCCTGCTGGGCCATGGAGTTCGTCACAATTTGTATGCTATTTGGATATTACCAGGCACTTAAGGAGAGAGCAGCTCATGACTTTATTCTCTGTGTTCCTTCCCTTGAGAAACTGTAGCCCCAAGCTCAGTTTTTTTTTCCTTTCCTACTAAGTCTAGGTTGAAATCCAGCTTTTCCTTGCTCATAAAATGGCAAATTCTGTCACTGAGTAAATGACAGCAGGTGCTAGATTCCCCCCCCCCCCCATTTTCTTCTTTCTGAAATTCGGTGCCTTATGTCATAGCTATTCACTCAGTGTGTCTGTTCATCTGTCTGTCTGTGTTCCTGGTATTAGGATTTACGTGATAGCAGCTGATTCACCCCACCTTGAAATGGTGTTTTTCCAGTCCACCCTTTTAGTTGAAAAGTCACCTGATTCTGAAAGTTGGATTCCGCCTGCCGCTGCTCTCTGTGTAGTCTTTGGGTGGGATGTTCCTAGGTGCAGTTGTGTCGATGAAGTATTGTCACCGAGAGGCTTCCGGCCATGCTTCTGAGGGCTGTCGGAAGGAGCATTGCCTCTTTCTCAGTGTGGTCACAAAGTTGTTCTCCCTGCAACATGAAGTTCTATAAATGCAGATTTGTAGAGGTGCTTCCTCTTTTAAAAACAAATGCCCACAGAGGCATTACATTCATTTACTTACTAAAGATGTATAAGAAGCTTAAAAGCCTTATCCTCTACCTGGGGGGGGGGAGGGGAAACGTGTACAGCTCATTTTCAGCATATTAAAGACAAAGCAGTCCGTTCATCACTTCCGTGTTCAAGCTTGCTCTTCTCAGTTCTGAGGACACGGTAATTAGCAAGTTAGAAAGCATCTCTGGAAGCCACCACAGTTTCTCATGGAACCCACATTAGTAGCAGCCATGGCCATGCTCAGAAAGTGTGCTTCTGAAATACTGAGTTAGACTTGCCCCCGGAGGAGCCTCCCTAGTACTTTCCATGTTCTTTGGTGCTCTTCAAAAGGTCAGTGAGAGCATGTAGATGTGAGGGCATGCCTAATTGGAATGGTCACACTGGAGAGTGTTCTCCTTTGGGGAATAAATTAGATTAAAAGAGAATATTTAATGTGCCACATTGAGGCTGTCTCTTGACTTTGCAGTGACACACCTTTTGACAAGCGTTGCTGCGTTACTGAATCAAAATTAATTGAAATCTTCTTTAAACGCATCCTTTGGTTTGGTTTTCTAAATTCAAGTTGCCAAGAGATCAAGAAACAGCATCATTAAAATGCTTTAAAGATTGTTCAACCACCTGATCCACCCTACAGAGTAAGTTGGTAATTATTCTGAAAGAATCAGCATGGCAAAAAGGAAAAGTACAAACTTAAGAGTCAGTCACATGACTTTGTGTGGCTACATATCTAAGTGACTGCCTATGCTTGCATGCATATATATACATGTGAACCTATGTACATATATATATACATACATACATACACACTCACACACACACAGACACATATATACTCGTAGGCTAATATAATCTTCTAAATAATCAGAAAAAAATGCCTCCATGTAAATTCATGTTACCTTCTGAAATGGACAGAGTCCTTGATATCCACACACCTACCATATGACCATTCCTGATTATTAATGCTTGAATCTATATCCTTCTCACTGTCCTGACTCAGAGCTAATTTTGAAGACTCCACGTAACCCCAACTTGTTGAGGGCACTGGTGCTTCTGCCTTGACTTGTCTGAGGCAAGATAAAATGTTAGCATGCTTTCCCGAGCCAGTCATTCCTACCCTCTGCTCTCCCCCGAAGGTCCCATTATGCTGTCTTTCTGCTTAACCCAGAACTTCGCAAAGGCTCATGGTTTCTCTAAAGACCTCAGAAGGACCCATGACAAAAGGGACAGAGTAGGGTGTGGAAGACTCCTATCTCTGTTGGAGGTTTTACATTCCCCCTAGGAGTATCAACCTTTCAGCTTCTGGTGTTTGCAGCTGGACAGACCCAGGATGGAAGGGCCATGTGTTAAAATGTCTCAGTCCTCAGACTCTAATTGAGGCAGCTGTTCAAAGGCAAGTATTGTCTCCTTAGGAAAGGAAATACTCAGGTATTTGGACAAACACTTGCAAATAACCAAAAACCGTGTAAGCAATGGCGTGGATCAGCCACCTTACCGTGTAATTGAAACTGACTTTGCATTGGGTTTCTTCAGCGTTAAGGCCGCTTTTCTTTCCATTCTCCAAGCAACATTTTCCATTTTCCCTCTTATCTTCATTTGTGTCTGTGTTTTCTTAATCATCTTCAAATGTTTGTGGGTGATGTTCCCATGTCCCAGTTCTGTTTTTAAATTCTCATTTGTTGCCATCTCTTACAGGGAGAGGAAGTATTCTGTTTAGGCTACATGTTTGAGGGTGAAAAATGTTTACAGAGCTGTCATCTGTTTCTCCTGATCCAGATCTGTGTGATGACGTCATTCTGTAATTTCACACGATTTGAACAATCTGAAACACCCAGGCAAATGTTTAGGGCGGCAAACAAAACAGGTTTTTGTAATTAGCTGGAGAGCTGGACTTTAACTAGTGGCCTTTTTTTAATCCTCCTATAAACCTAACAAGAGAAGCTATTCTGTGGTGACCAAAGGCTAGCTCTGAGAGATAGTTGGTGCTCCAAACGCAGTGAGTTGTCTGAATGAGAGTCAACATTTTCATTGGAGTTCAATTTTCTCCAGACCAAGGATTTCAGAGGGATTTGAATAATATCACTTAGTATCTGGAATTTGGGGCGTGAACAATCATGTTAATTATGTTAAGGTGTTACTCTGGGTTAAAACAAGAAGGGTGTGCTTGAACCACCACCACCACCACCCCCCCAATCTTTATTTGCCCTATTGTCTCCGCTCCTATTGTATTCCTGCGATTCTCACTCTCTCTGTTTTGCTTGGAGGCCTCCATAAGCTCCAGGGAATGGCTGAGTGCCTCTCTTTCAGACACCATTCATTGACTGCTGACCTTTGGGGCATAGTCGACTTCACATCTGTGGCCCCCTTGGAAAGGTCAGACACCAGAATAGAAAATCCTGCTGAAGGTGCGTGTGACGTCACGCTCTAGCCCCACACGGGTGTCTAATCTCCGCCAGAATGAGGGCTTTGGCTGACTTGTCCTAATACTGCAGTGGGAGCAGAAGTGATCAGTGCTTCCCACAGTGGGAACTCCCTGGGGAACGTCCGCCTCTGCTTTCCCATCAGGATGCTCATGGATCCGTCCCAGGGAGGAAAGCCATTTGGTGAAAAACCCCCTGCTTCTGGCTTACTGTGTGGGACACTCACACCTTAAGGGCCTTGGAATAATAAAGGAGTTAACCCAAGTGTTGAGCACTGCTTAACTATCTTGGGACATTTGTTCTGTGTTCGTGGTGGATTCAGTAATTTTAATGCAAATAGGCACCTCGGCAGCTGTGTCCCCTTAAGCAGATTTTATTTAGCAGCTGAGTTTCCCACATCACTTGGCAGTCGTAGATTTTCAATTTTTCCCCCCATGCCAACAGGGCAGCTGGAATAATTTGCGTACTCATTAATTTGTGAGAAATATGAGCTGTGTTGGGCAGACAGCGTGTGTCTTCTGTATGGAGCTGTACCAGGATAAGAGGCTCAGCGTAGAAGCAATTTGCCCTATCCCAAAGGGGCCCTAGGATTTTAATAAGCTGGTTATGAAAATTCTATTTCTTTGCAATTTGAAGCATCTAATTAGAGCCTGTAATTTCTCTCCCATAATGAGAGTGGATGAAGGTTAACGTTAGGCCTCCTGGGTCCTTTCAAATTCATTTACAGAGAAAAATCAGGTAACAGTTGTAGCTAATTAGAACGGGGTATTAAATATTTAGTCCGTCTTGATTTAACTTAGAGAACTCAGACACGTACACATGTTGTTGAAATTTGGAGAGTGATAAAGGGAAGTTAAATTTAATTTTTAATCAAAGATAAACTTGAAGGCAGTATGATAAGTTTCATACTGTGGCAACCCAACAGGCAGAGCAGCCATGGCCTCCAGTCCTCTGGACTGTCAAGATAAAGGAGGATGATGTCGATTTAATTTCATCAGTGAACATGTTGCCCAAGTTCAAACAGCTGGAACTTACGGTATTTCCATAAACTGCAAAGAACCTAATGATTTTATCCTAAGAATTGCATAAAAACCTGCCTTCTTGATGTTTCAGAATTTGGAATACGACTTTGGATGAGAGTATTTTTGAAAACCATCCTAAGGAACTATCCCATTCATCATCTTGTTTATTTTTTTATTCATTAATGTTGTACTTATATGAGTATTTTACCTAAGTATAACCACCTGCTTGCAGTGCCCATAGAGGCCAGAAGGGGGCATTAAATTCCCCAGAACTGGGAGATGCAGGCATTGTAACAAGCCTCTGTGTGGGTATTGGGAACTGAATCATGGCCTTCTGCAAGAGCATCAAGTGCTCTTAACTACTGAGCTATCCCTCCAACCCTAGTGGGTTTTCTGTTTTGTTTCGTTTGTTTGCTTTAAGGAAGTTTCTGTCTAACAAACTCTACCTAAAAATAACCTTCTTCTTATAAGGCCGGGCCACCCAGACTGATTGATGCACACTGAGGACAATGCATTGTTTGCCTCTTTCCATGCACACCTCTGCTTATCTTCCAAAATCTGGATCCAGATAAGTCAGGATGTGCATAGTGGAGACTCCCAAATCAGTCTCGTGGCAGCCCTGGCGTCTGAGGCCTCCCACGACGTGGGATTACCCCCAGGACCACACTGTAACTCCTCGCCAAACTCTGGTGCTCAGGAGACAGAATAACCTGAAAGGAAACAGATAGGTAAATGATGAAAGTGGTTCTTAGGGGCCCAGAAAGGCTGTCGAGGGATGACTCTGATGCAGGAGTACCACGTGCGGCTTTCCTGGCTCCTGAATCCCATTCTTGGTCTGGTGATCCCATCCCTGCTCTGGAGGTTTCATTTCTGTGTCCCAAGGACGCCTTTGCAGATGTGTGTAAAACAGGCTGCTCTCAGATGACACCTTCACCTGCTGTGCTGTGCGGGCTTCTAGTTGCCCGTTATTACAGGGTGCTTCTATTTACTTATTTTTTTTAAGTTCATTTTTACATTTTAAGTTCTCCTTCCCATCCCTCCTCCTGCCCCCCATACCTCGCCCCTAGTCCACCCTCCCCATCCTCTCTTCCCAAAGGGTAAGGGCGCCCAAGAGGAGACAATAAAATCTGGCACATGATACTGGGGCAGGACCAAGCCCCTCCCCCCCAGGGTGGTTTTTAACTCAAGTAATCCTCTAAGAATGCCCGTTATGGGGGACAATAACTGTTGTCAGAGCATCAGCTACCCTAGACTTCTTTTGGGGGCTCTTACACATGAAAGGAATGAACATGGAGTGAGTATACCAGGTGTATTAATCTACATTGTCTATCTTGCTAGTTCTGAGATTGGGGATCAGCGTACAGAAAATACTATCAGGTTGTCAAACTCCCTCTCTGTGCATACAAGAAAGTGGGTATGTTCATCTCACTTGGGTCCACATAACCCCTGGCCACCGCCCCTATCTACCTTAGCATGGAGAGCCACAGGAAACACACGACATTAATTCACCTTCATTTGACGCCTAAAGAAGAGGACAATAATGCCACATGAACTCAAGCCAGACATGGAGACGTCACACTGTGGGTTTGATCACTTTCGGGATTTCTTAGTGACACACTTGCCTCTTAGCCAGTCTTCTACAGGCAGATAACTGGGAAATCCTTCTAACATATGTCTTGGTCATGCATGGTGTCTTCTAGTTTCCCTAGGACAGGAAAGGTGGACAGCGGGTCTTTGGGGAATCTCTCGTGCAGTACTCCAAACCCTGAGATTCACTCAGAGACGCACATAGGGCTCAAGGTACCTGTTTAGTATTGACTTTTTCCAAAGGAGACAATTATAAGTTGCAGAAAGGCTTGAAATCTCACGGAAGTGAGTCTTCAAGTGTAAAAATATGTACCGGGGATGATTGGTTTGTCATCCGTAGCTAGAGCCCTCCCTCCCTTTGCTCTTGGCTTGTGAATGAGCAAGAGCCTACTTAATTCTCCCAGAATGTCTTTGCGAGACTTGTTTACTGGCTGTGGTCACTATAAGCTGACCTTCTGCTCCTCTCCACCTGGAATGTAAACCCCCCTGTGCTGTTTCCAACATGAGCATCAGTTGGAAATAAAGGCATGGTCACCCTGGTGTGGTAAATAACTCTCTGTCTGACGAACGGAAATTTCTGACTTTTCCTTTAACATGTGTTTCTTATAAACAGCGTTATATGTTCAGTATAGAAAATACATTTATGACAAAAAAATGGGCAGATCCCGAGAAGCAAGTGTCAACTGCTATCCAAACTCCAAAGATTACACCATCAGATGCCATTAATCTTCACGCCTACATGTGAATGTGCGTGCATTCATATGCAAAATGTGCATTCAGAATGCTTGAAAATTTTGAGCTTTGTTTAGTTGGTGATGTCTTCAGAAGTGAGCAACTTAACACTCTTGCTACTACGATGGCTTCAGGACAGTTTATGGATGATAATCCCAATGCCATCTTCTTCAGTGACGCATTCTGATTTTTTTTTTTTGTTGGGGTCATGTCCCTCTAACATGAATACACTGCACCTTCTGTCCTGACTGTCAAACCCTGGTTTTAACGCTATGTTTTTTCTTCCCCTGGGTGGATTTCATGAAACAGAATTGCTGTCAGTGTTTATGAACGCTGTGATTATTCGACAGATCTGGACAAGCTGTGTTCAGGAACTTCTTGCTGTGTTTTATTTCTAGAACAGAAAGGCAATTTTCCTAATACCCTCATCATTAACACACACTTTCCAATTTGATAATGTCAATAGTAACAGCAGAAAAATGTCCCAAAATTTCACTGGGGTTGCGGTTGCGAGTGTTTGACATTTCGCTCTGTCTGTTTGCTCTTGTTTCTGTGTGGTCCCCTGGAGCCTGTTCTCTGCCCTGTGAATGTACGTGTTCAAGGCCAATCATCTGGGCTTAGATAGCCTATCAGGGAGCTTGTTCCTGGAGAAGACTGATTTTCTCTCTCCCACAACAGCCATTGATGCCTCTGGCTCTTCATCTAGGGGCAGGGCCTTGTGAGACTTCCTCCGTCCTCACTGACACGTCAACTGGTGTGCTCATTGCGGAGCTATTGCTTAGGTGCCCATAGTTTTGAGATTTCCTGGGGTGTAGCCTCCCAGCCTTGCATAGCAGACACTGCCTCACAACACATATCCTGTTCCTTTGTCCCTTAAATCTTCCTTCCCCTTCTTCTGCCGCCATGTTCGTCAAGCCTGAGGTGTAAGGGCCGCTGCACTGTAAACATGTCAGCTGGGGTTGGGCACACTGTTTGTCAGTTTTGATCAGTGGTGGCCTTCTGCAGTGGTCTGTCTCTGCTACAGAAAGAAACTTCTTTGACGAGAGGTGAGAGCTACATTTATCTGTGGGTACGGGATAGGTGTTTAAGACACACTGTGCCTTGTATCATGTTGACACTCTGCATATGATGGGTTAGTGCCTGCATATTGTGTATAATCACAAGAATTCATCTGCCCGGCAAATATCTGGGAGTACCTGCTAAGGGGCGAGGTACTTGATATATATATATATATGTGTGTGTGTATATATATATATATGTATATATGTATATATGTATATATATATATATGGGATTTATGCTGTGGTCCCACTACTCCAACAATGGCTGTCTACCAATATAAGGTCCAAGAATCCAGTAGTTTTTCAGTCCACAGGGCTTCGTGTCATAGCTTGTCTTCAGTATATGCTGGAATCGAAAGACGCATGCTCCAATGCCAGTGAAGGAACGGACTTGCTAGTCAGAGCAAGAGCAAACGAAGAGAGAACGAGCTTCCTTCTTCCATGCCCTTTATACAGGCTACCAGCAAAAGCCGTTGCCCAGATTAAAGGTGTGCATCTTCCAAGAATAGCTGTCACATGCTGGGAAACTATAAACTTTCTGGAACCCACAAAGCCTTCTAGCTTTGCCCAGTCTCCAGGCTCCCAGCAGAGGGAAACACCTTAGGAAGTCAACTCAACTACAGAATAGAGGATCTGTCCTTCCCATCTCCTGCTACCCAGAGACATCCTGACTTTAGTCCCCACTAAAGTGACAAACAAGCAAGTCAGGTCACGAAGGTGCAGAGACAGATGGACAGGAGACTGGCTTCCCTTGGTCTTGTCCTGTCAGGGTGCGGCTCCTCTCCGTGTTCACCACCTCCTCCTCACTGCCTCCCGCCACCCTCTGCTTGTCGTATCCATTCCATAGTCTCTCTCCATTGTTCAAAGAGGGCTCCCAGGGGTGAAGATGACCCGTTGTCCCGTATATGACCTAGTCTTCCTTGTCTTCAGCTGTCACAGTGTCTTCCGTCACTTACGTAATGAGCAGTATTTGTCAGCCATTCATTCTTCCTTAAGGATAGAGTCTGGGGTGGGCGGGGGTGGGGTGCATGCGTAGTGACCAGGAGTGAAAGGAGGAGTCAGGGATGGTTTCTCACCTGCAGATGTCTGTCCCGCCAGTGCCTGAGGAGGGCTTTGCGGTTTCACGAGGCTGTTTGAGGTCTGCCCTGGAAACCATGCCCCTTTGGAGTGAGGGTGAGCACAGGAGAGTGACAGGTCTGGGAAATGATGCCCTGGGCCTCTACCCTGTGGCATTCAATAGGAAGAGAAAAACTGCCCCATGACTTCACTGTGCGTTACGAAGATGAGACTGAAATAGTACTAAACATTGAGGTCAGTCTTCAAATACTGGCTTTGAGGTTCCAGAAACATCCAATATCAGAAGGACACACACACACACACACACACACACACACACACACACACTTTGTTTTCCGTATTGCTTGGCCTTCTTTTTCTTTTCTTTTTTTTTTTTTTGTTTGTTTTTCAAGACAGGGTTTCTCTGTATTGTTTTGGATGCTGTCCTGGAACTCGCTCTGTAGAGCTGGCCTCGAACTCACAGAGATCCGCCTGCCTCTGCCTCCCGAGTGCTGGGATTAAAGGCGTGTGCCACCACCGCCCGGCTTGCTTGGCCTTCTTAATTCTCTGAAAAGTATTTCAACAATTTACAAATTCCATAATGGTGGAGACCATATGGGTCTTTTAATTTCTCCAGCATTCCCAAAACCAGTTAGTATGGAGCTGGGGTCTAGTAAATAAAAATAAAATGGGAAGGTGATAAGGCAGAAAATCAAATGGAACTGATCATTAATACTGAGGTTAGTGATGGGGAAGTCCTGTGTATATGTCAATAAAGCACTGTTGGCCAATAGGGAAGCGAGATAGGTGGTACTAGGAGTCAAGGAGGACTCTGGGTAGGAGAAACACAGGGAGTCACGATGTAGCCTGCCAGAGAAGTAAGATGTCTGGAACTCCGGTAAGAGAAATACTTAGATTAACAATTATGGGATAAATACTTAAGTCATAGCTAGCCAGTAAGAAACAAGCAAGGCCAGTAGCTTCATAATTAATCCAGCATCTTGTGTGTTATTTGAGGACTACAACTTGGAAGAGCCCAGGTGACTGGTGGGGAAAAGCCAAAGTGGCAGACAAGAAAAGGGCTTCTCTCTACAGGTTAGCAGGAAGGAAAATGGGAGACCATAGCAAGACCACCACATCCCCCTAGCTGTCCAAGCCAGTGTCTGCCAACAACAAGGACACCCAGATAACTGAGAAACACGCACCTGTGGGCATACAGACATAGGCTGTATACATAATACATAAATAAATGTTTAAAAGAGCACGCTAAGCAAGCCATGAGGAGAAAGTGAGTGAAATGCACTCCTTCATGTCCTCTGCATGGTTTCCTATGTCCGGGTCCCTGCCCCGCCAGAGTTCCTGCCGTGACTTCCTCAGTGATGAGCTGTTGCCTGGAAGTCTAAGATGAAACGAACCCTTTCCTCCCCAAGTTACATGTTTGTGAAAGATTTATTTATTATGTACACAGTGTTCCACCTGCAGGTACACCTGCAGGCCAGAGGAGGGCACCAGATCTCACTACAGATGGTTGTGAGCTACCATGTGGTTGTTGGGAATTGAACTCAGGACCTCTAGAAGAGCAGCCAGTGCCCTTAACCTCCGAGCCATCTCTCCAGCCCTACACCACCCCATTATTTTGATCATGGTGTTTTATCGTAGCAATATAAACTTGGACTAAGACACTGATCCTAATAACCTACTTCACCCTGCTGCATCCTACCTATTAAAAGCTGCAGTCATCAAAATTTGTCACAAGCTAGGGACTAAGTAAGCCTTTAGACCTCAAGCTTTTGCGAGCATATTTCAGATTAGTCCATGAAAGGTACGTACCTGGTAGCCAAAACATATCACTACTTGATATTTGGAAGTTTGGGCTATGGGGAGAAGGGAGCAGTGAAGGGCTGACACACCCTGCAAATACTACACTGTGCTTATGGGTAAAAGCCTAAAGTTTGGGAATCCAGTTCATGATTCAGAACTCTTAGTGGCACAGGTAGCATGTAGGCCAATCAATATGCATTTGAAAACTATCTCTGCCGGATACATCGTACTGGAGTCTATGCATCAAAAACCCCCAGGGTTTACCACAATGCCATTCAGTCTCAGCTCCTGGAATCTCATCCTTCTCCAGTCCATGTGAAGACCTCATCTGCGTGTTTTTTCTGGATCTGACAGTAGGCAGGCATCTGGTACTTTGCCATCAAGGAATGGGCATGTGAACCAATGGGCTTTTCTGTCACTTTGGTGAGCATCTCAGAGTGAGCTTCCATTTCAAATATCCAAAGAATATACTTTGTTTGAGGGCAATTTATAGTGCAAAATATGGGAAGCATAAGTAAGAGTCTCAGCCTGGGGTCTAGAGGTCCTTAGAGAAATTGATTCTGAGATCTGGGGGAACGGGCCTCCAAACCTCATGAAGCTTAGCTGGGATTGTGTTTTAGGGGGGGGGAGTAAGGTCTGTAGCTTGTGTCTTGGACTCTCTGAAGGTTGGTAGATGTTGTGATCATCACACCACTAGCGGTGGGAAAGGTTATCCCATTGTCTTTAGTCAAGGCACACTTCAGTGCGGGTGTGTTGGAAAGCTCCTCTAGGGGGAAAGCCTGTTCTTCCCCCCCTGAGAGTCAGTTTCCTCTTCAAACCAACCCCTGGAGCAGGGAGAAGGGTGCCTAGGTTTTAGTGTCTTTGTTCAGCTTTATGCCAGTGTGTCGTCTGACACACAAGTGGAGTGCACAGGGGTTACTGGAAGTCAAGGCTCCCGGCTTCTCCTTTCTCTTATCAAGCTCTCTCACTTGCTGTCAATCATGGTGGCAGGAGTGGGTGAGTCACTTCAAAACCTTCCTTACTCAAGATCTCGAAGCCTGTAAGCTCTCCGTGTACCTACCTGGAACCACGGCCTCCTGGTTTCTGGTCATTTTAAGGATACCAAGAGCTTGTTTAGTCGGGGGCAGTGAGATATACGGACATCCTAATGATTGCCGTAAAGGAAAAGGTCTACGACATGTATTCTTTGCAAGATGTCGCGGGACACGCCTCATGATGAGGAGCCACAGAGAGAAACATACAGAGGCAAGATCAGAGTGAGAGGCCTGAAGGAAGGAACTGGGAGCACCAGAGCCTCTCCCGGGATGTTTGAGGGGAGAAAGAGGCCAGTGAGAGGGAGCTTAGCGTCAGAGAATGCAGATAATTTCACTGGTCCTCGGGATCACAGGACCATCAAGTCCTGTCACAGTTGGGTCTCTAGGGTGATTAGGGCAGATGGGCAATGGCCCAGAGAATGTTAAAACCTGATAGCAGACCCCCTGAGCTGTGGATGGGTTGGGTTTTGCACATTAAACACACTGCAGGTGCTATTCACTTTCTCCAAGGTCAGTACAGCCTGGGGCCAGAAAGAGAATTAAGAGTGAAAAGAACAGCAGGCAGGGCCACTTGCCATGCAAATGTGAGGGCTTTGGATTTGGATCCAACCAAATCTGAAGTGTGGAGAGCCTGGGGAAGGAGAAAGGGTAGTCAGCTGGCTGGGCTCATCACTTGCCAAGTCTGGTTGGTGTCTGCTGTTCCCTGCCCGGTAGATTGACACAACTTCTTTAGAATGTCATCTTGATCCAACACCCACTGGATTATAAAGTTCTTGGAGTTTAGACAGACACAACTTGGCAGTCGATGGACATGGCTTTCTGGAAATGACTCTAGCGTTTTCTTCATTCCCAGACCCAACAGCCCACCAGTAACCCCAGCACTCTGGAGGCTGAGACAGGATCTCCAGGACAAGCCAGCTCACTAGACTAGCCAAAACATTTCATCAAGAGATTCAGTCTCGGTAACTAGACAGGACAGACATGGTAGACAATAGCAACTTCTGGCCTCTGCATGTACACCCACACATATGCTTGCACACATGTATGCCCTCACATACATTTGAACATATACATACGTATACACATGCATATATAAGCATACAGTGTAACGTGCATTCTTCTGGCCAGCCTGGTCCCAGAGCCCCGTCAGTCCCAAATGGACACGCAGGACGCTACATTAATTATGGAGCTGTTGGTCATTTGCTATGGTTTCTTAATGAGCTCTGGCTTAATTATTAACCCATAATTACTAACATATATTTTATAAGGACTTATCTTACCCAGGATGCAGCCTCATGAGTCCTCTCTTCCTGGGATCGCATTGGTGACTCGCCACTCTGACTACATTTCCCAGAATCCTCCTCGACTCCTAGTCCCACCTATCTTGCTTCCCTGTTGGCCAACAGTGCTTTATCAACCAATCAGACAAACGTATACACAGAAGGACTTCCCCCCATCAATATAGAATAATTTTTTAAACACAGGGAATAGAATGTCGGAGTTAACATACTTTTTCTTGCCCCTGAATGAGGCCACTGGAGCTGCCATCTAATAAATTGTGTCACTCTCCTTTGAAGATGCCATAGCTTGTCTTCTTCCTGTTCTATACCAGCCTCGCTGCTCGGCCTGAGTGTGTCCTGCACCTCACAGAGTTTGTGGCTGGGAAACTTGGCTTGCACCATCTACCCTATGTGCTAAAAGACTATAAATGATACTTCTTTCTGAATGGAGATGTATTCATTTCCACACACGAGGCAACAGGCATTGGTGCTTGGGAGAAAAGAAATTAGAAAGATATTGTCCTGACCCTTGGAGCATCCCTAAAGTGACAGTCCATTTTTCATAATGATCTATGGTGTTCATTTGTTGAGATTTTATTACTTTTGTAATCTAACTCAATTTATCCCATTTTATTACCATACAGGGCAACATTACCTTAGTTGTGTCTCTCGTCCTCTAGATGAGCATGATGGCTTCAAGATTAAAAAGCATTCTGTTCAATATAACTGTTTCCTGTGGAGTCACCCTTCTCTGGGCCTGTCTCTCCTCTCATTGAATTTTTGGGGAGATAAATACTGGCAGTGATTTATGATGTCTCCCTCTCTCTGTTTCTCCCTTCCTCCCTCCCCCCTCTTTCTCTCCATGTGTGTGTGTGTGGGGGGTTTCAACCCTCATCATCTACTTAAAGGTTAATCTTTTATTCAGAAAAGGTATCAGAAATCACAGAGATGGACAGGTAGCAACAGAAGTTATCAAGGAATATGTATTTTTTTTGCTATGGTACCAATTGAGAACACGTTTAATAACATCAAGCTGTTATTAAGATAGAAAGATACCATTGGGTGGTGGCGCATACCTTTAATCCCAGCACTGGGGAGGCAGAGGCAGGTGGATCTCTTTGAGTTCTCGGCTCTGGTCAACAGAGTAAAGTTCCAGGATAGCCAGGTCTACATAGAGAACCCTGTTTCAAATAAACAACAACAACAAAAAAAGAAGATAAACATCAGTTTTAGTAAAATCTATAGTCACTCATCATTTTGAGAAACTCAAAGAGCTGAGCACAGATTCTGCGTGCCTGACTGGAGCCTGCCACCCCCTAGTTACAGCTTAGGACCTACCAATGTGGACACGCACAGGTCCTGGTCTGTTCTTGCAGCAAGCGTCATTCAGACTCTAACGTTAAAGACAGACTGCCTTTCCCTATGTGGTATAGACTGTGTGTGTGGGAGAGCACTGTCCCGTCAATCTCCTCTGCGTCTGGGGGCAAGAGAGGATTGGCGTGCTCTCACGGAGCAGCTGGGGCTCGGGGAACACTGGCACAGCAAGTGTGGAGAGCTGCCCCCACACCCATCCTTTTTGTGAAGGGAGAAAGGGTAGTCAGCTGGCTGGGCTCATCACTTGCCAAGTCTGCTTGGTGTCTGCTGTCCCTGCCCTGTAGATTGACACAACTTCTTTAGAATGTCATCTTGGTCCAGCACCCACTGGACTGTAAAACTCCTGGAGTTTAGACAGACACAGCCTGGCAGTCGACAGACACGGCTTCCTGGAAACGACTCTAGCATTTCCTTCATTCCCAAGCCCACGTCCCTTCACTCTGGCCTCATGTTCCTGGTAGATTCCTTCCGTGTTGCATAGCAGGGACTCAGGAGACTGATAAGTTGTCCCTATCATTTGTCGCTATGGGTGGTGGCAGTTTCCTTCCTGGTATGCCATGGACTTATTGGAATCCTATTGCAACTACTTCCCTTCCCCTCTTTCAAAGATAAGGGTTTTGGATTCATTAATTAGAGGGAATGGGATCATCTGTGTTTCCCGTTTCAGCCCCTGGAATTGCAGGATTACAGGCCTGCAGGATTACAGACTCTGACAGGCTTCATCTGCATATGCCAAATAAAAACTTTTATTTTTGAAAAAGAGCGGATTGAAATAGTTTTCCTTTGGGTGAAAGGAAGAGACTTTGAAAGACTTCATTCAAACACTTTATTAAGCTCAGTTGGGTTTGTAGGAAACATTTAAACGATAGATCAAAATTAACTAGTGTGGCGACTCAGGCACTCTCGTGCTCTGTGTTTGAGCTGTGACAATGAGAGGCGCCTTTTGTGCCTGTGGCTGGGGAGCGCAGAGACCTGGCTTCTAGGAATGACAGAGTGGATCCTGATGGGCTAGCCTGGCCTGTATCAAAGCTCCTGTTCATGACCGTCTATGCTGTCCGCTTGGTCTCAGCATTGCCCCGGATCTGACTCTGCTAGAGTTCCTTGCTACATCATGAAAACAGCTGAGCTCACAGCAAGCCCGTGAAAGTTGGTTTGGTGGCACTTCCTAAGAAATGTAGCCCGCTAGGCTACAGGATCTGTCAGTGAGGAAGCGAAGGGTGTCTGACCGTGTCTGATAGAGCTTTGGCACTCCGTCAAATGAACGGTAGAGGAAAGTAGCCATCAGTTCAACATATTAACATTTTCTATGTGACTTTCACTCCAATTTTATCCTTATTACGCTCACCCAGAACTTTTAAAGTCATTACAGTTTCATTACTATCTTCTCATTTAAAATGTGCTTTAATTGTTAAAGCAACTTATTTTTAACTCACTTGGTCATTCTGATGGTGTAAAGTTTCTGAAGTAAAAAATTGAGAGTCTCCTTTAGAAAAACAAAATCTCATTGTATGAGAATAGTCAATCAGGTCTTGGGAAACACTAAGGATTTCATTTTTGGCCGTGATGTAATGAAGGTGAGCTTGCTTGTACTCTTTGTGCTGTGTGTTCGCAAATCATGCACTCTGCAGTGCTCCCTGCAGTGCTCCTCCACTGCCTGTCAGCTACAGTGACTGTTGGTCTCCATGGGCATCTCACCTACAATCTTGACTATAAGATAAATGCCTAGAGGTAGAATTACCGGGCCAAGAGAATTACAAATACAAAATGTTCTTGATATTTTTAAATTGCTCTCCAAAATGTTTTATACTTTGAAGTAAAATGCCTTTCCTTTTATGCTCAGTTGAAAGGCATTATTGTGAGCAACTGCAGGGCATAAACCCAATATCATCTGATTATGTTTATTTTCTAGGCAGTGATGTAGCAAGTCATGTCCATGCTGCTTCTACTCAGATAAGGGGTCGGCCCACTGAGAGCCAAACATTGTACATAAATGGAAATACTGAACGTGATTCTGATTTTCTTTCATAAGCAATACAATAAAACAGAAAGCAACAGAACAAATAGAAATCCTGTAAATCTCTCAGCAGAGTCCCTGACCCATGGATGGTGCTGACTGTGGAGGCCTTGCTGGTGGCAATGGTGGGACTCACAATGCTGGCTTTCATTACTCAGTGCCTGTTAGCACAATTCTTCAGCAATCATGACTGATCTGAAGCTTGGCGCAACCCTACTGGCTTTCCAAGTAGGGTTGCCATATTTTAAATCGGGAACCGTACAAGGTTGCCAGCGACCCAAACACTTTTCTGAGTTTTAACCATAGTTCCAAGACAGAACAGTCTCTGCTCAGCCTCTTCATCTGGACAGCAAAAAGGCTGGCACCCATGGCTACCTTTGCAGCTTTCCCCAGGGGTCTGGACCCCAAAGATGAATGAGTGTCTTCACAGCCTAAGAACCATCTCATACTCTTCTTTGCCAGCCAGGTTTTTTTGGTTTTTGTTTTTGTTTTTAATCAGTCTACAGTACTATGGATTTGTGAAGATCCTGAGCCCTATTTCAGAAGACTGGACTCTGGTCCTGGTCCTGTGGGGGCTGGCTCTTGTGAGCTTACAGCTACTTGGGATATTGTGTATTGTCAGCCCCGACAGCTCAGGGGAGTGAGCAGAGATCTTATGAGAGCAGCCCAGGGGAGTCATTGTACTTAACTGGGCCTTAGTTTCACCTAAATCAGAGAGAAGCCAGTCAAGCATACACAGTGACCAGGGAGGGAAAATGAGAGGCAAGAGCAGCTTGTCAGCCAGGCAGAGTGGGGCAGGGCGGGACAGGGCGGGACGGGGCGGGACGGGGCGGGGCGGGGCGGGGCGGGGCAGGGCAGCGCTAACCATGCTTTGTATGTAGGTTTTTGCTTTTATTCCTCCTCCCAGGTGATTAAAATCCCTTAAATTCCTTCCTTCTTCCTTCCTTCCTTCCTTTCTTTCTTTCTTTCTTTCTTTCTTCCTTTCTTTCTTTCTTTTTCTCCCCCCCACCTCTCTCTTTTGTCTCATATCTCCCTGAAAGAGCTTCAGGGAGAAGTGAAGTCAGTGCTAACTCACCCTCCCAGGAAGACCTTGTGCAGGAACTGCGAGGCCTGGGAAGGGTCTGTCAAAAAACACAGACTGCAGCTTTGTTGCTATAATATACATTTAAAGTCCCCTTTCAGTTAGAAGCAGACCATGACCAAAAACTAGCCTTCGTGTTACCCTGCGCTGATCAGAAGAGGTTGACGCTGAAACCTCCATTTTCCTGGCTGTGAGCCTTCGTAAGTTTCCATTCATTCGGGCACTGGATAATAGTATTCCAAGTTCTGTGTTCCAATGGCGCCACAGGCTTCCTCCCCGTAAAAGGGGACTCTCATGGAGGAGGTTAGTCTTCTAGACTGGACTGCGAACGTTAACTAGTTAACCACAACTCTAGGAAAGGCCTGGAAGGAGCACCAGGCTGCTCAGCTGAGCTAAGGGCACAATGGCTCATAAAGCCTTTGACGGCTCGTCTTCATGGTCTTCAGAGGAATGCACTCGGCCTCCTGAGAGAGACTGGCTTGGATTATGGAGCGTTGCCCCCCCCCCATCATTCTAAACTTGTGTTAAAGGGACTTAAGCCTTTTCTTCTTCATCTTTCTTCTATATAACCTTCCAGTACTTCTTGTGGCAGACAGTGCTTTGTTTCAAAGAATTCTGGCCTGGTCTGTGTGTGTGTGTGTGTGTGTGTGTGTGTGTGTGTGTGTGTGTGTGTGTGTGTGTGTGTGTAAGAGAGAGGGGGAAGGAGGGAGAGGGAAAGAAAGGGGGACCAATGCAAAATGTGATTGCTTTTAAAAAATGCAAGTTCTCTGCTCTTTGGGAACTAGCATCTCAGGGTAACTAGAGAGGGACTCCATAGGTCTCCTGGCCACAGGTGGGGCCTCTCATCACAGTTAATGACCTAAAACCCTACCAGCCCCTGTGGATAGTTAACGAGCTCTTGCAGCCTGTGCTTTCTTCCGGGGAGAGATGCTGAGGCTCTCACAGTGGAGTTCTTATTCTCGGGAGCAGCACAGTCTGGGTTTCCTGTGGGAATGAGGAAAACCGTTGTGGAATTGGTCTAGACCTGGATGATTCTCTTCCATTCGTGGAGCACGCACAGCCAACTCTCCCTCTTCTGGCTACTCTCCTCTGCCCTGCCTCGCCTGCGGAGAAACAGCTGCCATTTATGCCATATGGCTACAGAGATCAAAGGCCCCCCTGAATATATTTCTAGCTGACTGTACTTCAGATGTCTGAAATATGCTCCTACAGATGGGGAGCCCGGAGCATGGAGGAGGTAAAGCACATGTGTGCTAGGCATGCATGCGGTCTGCCCAGGGTGGCTCCGGCTAAGCGCAGCTCACCGTGCGCCTTTCTTCCTTTCAGGTTCGAATCTTCACGTACCTCATTGGACGGGAGGCTGCCTTTGCCGACAATCTCAAGTGGATGGCCTGTGCCAACAAGGGTGAGTCTCCCGGACATGTTCCGCTCTGAGTTTTGGTCTCTGGTGTGTAGGGTTAGCAACACGTATGGGAATAGAGGGAGCCCCAAGAGAAGATGGCTATTTTTCTAATTGATAAATAGTAATAATATATATCCTTGGGGTCCAGTATGATGTGTCAAGACATGCATTATAATAAATAAGTTGGGGTGACAAGCATACCCATCTATGCCAGGATTTTTCTTTAGGCCACCAACCAGCTCCCAAATCATGACATGGAGACTTGCTAGTTTTGAATGCTCGGCCTAGCTTAGGCTCCTTTCTGGATAGCTCTTTTAACTTAAAATAACCTTTTCCTTTTTTTTTTAACCTGCCTTTGTCTCAAGGCTTATAACCTTTCTGACTTCTATATACTTACTTTCCTCTGCTTCTCTGTGTCTGGCTGGCAGCTTCCTGGCTTCGGGCCCCGGGCATCTCCCTTGCTCTGTCTTCTCTTGTTCTCTTTTAGCCTATATTTCTCCTGTTTACTCTCTCTGCCTGCCAGCCCCACCTTTCCTTTTTCTGCCTAGCTACTGGCTGTTCAGCTCTCTGTTAGACCAACCGGATGCCTTAGGCAGTCAAGGGGAACCAAATGCAACACATCTTTATATAATCAAGCACACTCCTTTCCTTGATAAATAAATGCAGCAGAAGCAAATGCAATACCTCATTGCTTAGTTAAAATAATATTCCAAAGCATATCCGTCCCCTTTTTTGTCTAAATAAAAAGAATGATGTTAACTTTAACGTAGTAGAGCTATATTCAAAAGGAACAGTTATCAAGTAAGAACTAAATTTACAATATCCATCCCATTTGTATTTGGCAAATTCAGATATAAATACTCCATTATTAATCCCATCTTGGCGAACCCAAAGTTTTGCACCTAATTTACCTTCTGACACAACTAAAGGAAACTGCAACTATTTAGTTTTCAACTCCATCAAAGACCCCAGAAGGATATAATATTATCTGAGTAAACAGGAAGTGCCTTGCAAGCCACTTTCAGACCTATAGAAAGGACAGACATCTGGCTGCCTGGACAGTCACTCACAGTTCCTCTGCAACATTGGGGCATCCATCTTTGTCCTACAGGCGTAGACTATCTGGCAGACTCTTCTATGAAGCAGGAATTTTGAAGGACTGTCCTACTTTCTCTTGACAAAGTTTGGCAGTCTTTTCCCTTTGTGTACTGACTGTCCAGTTTGCAGCGTACTGTCAGCAGTCAAGGCAGAAGTAGTTTCCTGCCCAAATGGCCAGCTTTTACCACAATAGAAGCAAACTCTGTAAGTAGTTTCTTTGATGCCCATCATATGTCTCATGCAAATTGGTGCTGCCAGGAGCAGATGGGTCTCATTGTCATGAAAAGGCTTAGGTTATTAAACATCTCAAATGCCACATTCTGTAGGTCCCTGAAGAGTCTAAAGACCATTTATCTAAATATATCTGTTTAATCTTCAAAACATACCTAACATAATTACAAGTTTGATTACTATACTACTAGCCTTCATTTCTTAATTATATATTGCATTGCTAAATGAGCTGCATAAGCATAATACCCCAAACAGGAGTAGAAACATACATACAGTGTAACAGAAAATAACTTTAAATTCATATTAATATACCAAAATCCATAACAACGTAAAATATTTGAGGTTAATAGTTGTCTTTTCACCTTATATTCCTATATCGATACTAAATGATGGCAAACACCCATAATCTACTGAATGACAAAAAGCCACCCACTCCACCTCTGGGAAATGTGGGCATTGTGTTTTCTAGACTGTTTTCTGTTGTCTGGGGATGATGACATCATTAGGGAACCTGAGATGACTGAGATAATGGTCAAATCCTGGGAAAACTAGTTATACCATTTGCTGCTCATTCTCTATACAATGGGAAAATGGAAGACTTGTCTGCCGTTCTGGCTAGAACAGTCTGAGACTGGACCATCTCCACCAGAAGCCTTGAAGCTGTTCTTGATGTAGAACTCTGGGGAAATTGCAACAGGGGAACTCTGAGAGACTCAATCACCAGGGCCACCTGTTTTCATTGGAGTCTGGTCTCCTTGCTCTCAACAAGCTTTCAAAGGTAACACACATATCTGCATTAACACGAGTATGGACTGTGCACAGTATGCAAGTCAGCCAAAGATGATTCCATTGTTTTATGTTTGAGTAGTTAAAATACACATCACCTGCTTTGTAGTTTTTTCTTAGTTTGTTTCTTTATATCTGTACTCAGGATTTTCATGGGAGGTCTTCCTGATCAAACCCAATCACTATTAACCTTGAACAAATCCACAGTCTTTCTTGTGGAAACAAAAGCATAGCCTCTTCCCCAAAGCAATACATTTTTTGACTTCCATTTTAAAGTTAAGGCATTCCTAAAGTATCCAGGCCATTTTAATTCAGCAGTCCCTCTGACAATCCAGTGTCTCTCAGCAGCTGTTGTTCGCTAATCAGCATTCAAAAAAATTAAAATTAGCACAACAACATACATGACCCAAAATCCCTGTGTATTTCCCATCTCTATAGGATTTATTCTTTTTTTCATTATTTTAAAGTATTTCCTCTTTTTCTGTGACTGACTATACCCATGTTCTTTTCTTCCTTTAGCCTACATACATTTGTAAACACATTGTAACCTGTTTAGAGGACTTTTTTTTTTCTGCCTAAACCTGCTCTATTGCATATCTCCAGCCTTTTCTGTCTGTGTGAGAAAAACATTAAACTCCTAAGCTACCACTGGGTCCTCTGCATGGTTTTGGCAGCTGGCTCCAACCCCTCTTCAGGTCTGTGAGAGCTGAGCCTTGAACAGCTCACAGGCCCAGTCCAGTTCCTCCAATTTAGCTGTATTTTATACCCCTTTAGCTTCTGCATGTGAGTTAGAACAGACAAGGAGGCTGCAATTCTAAGATAAAATCCATGTCTAAAATTCTAAGATAAAATCCATGTCTAAATTACCTCTGAGGAATGCATAACAGCTCTTCCCAAAACATGTTTCTATGTTTTGAGGTCCCAGTCCAGTGGCTGTGCCTCTTCTCTGTTTTTAGTAGCAGCTGAGTGATCGAGGGGGAGCAACTGTGCAGAGGCAGGTGCTGTGCTCCAAATATCTGCGCCTCCATCACCATTCCCAGTCTTCCAGCATGCCTCCAAAACAGGTTCTTGTATTCTGAAGGAATCCAACATGGGTTGGATTTGAGGCAAAGCTTGTAGGAGCAGGCCCGGGCATCCACGGTGTTCCTTTTGCTTCTGTGACCCCTGAAGCTCCATGTTCCAGATGGAGCAGAGATGGGACTCAGCAACCTTCCCACACTCAGATCCCTCAGTGAGTAGACAGACGGCTCTGGTTCACACAAGATTGTGTGCCAAGACTGTGGTGGAGCCTTTGGGATTTCTAGGTTGACGTTTTTCCATGACAAAACTTTGGCGACAGGACTAGTGAAATTAACTTTAATTCAGCATGGGAGTAGTAATAGTTCTTCCTTTGAATTTTTAACTGGGATATATATATATATATATATATATATATATGAGCATGATTTTCTGAGATATGAATATATTGTGAAATGGACAAATCAAGACAATTGATATGAATCCCTTTACCTGCCTGCAATGTACCTGTATTGAGATTAGTCTGGGTGATTTTCAAAAATGCAGACATTGTCATTAACTGTAGTCTATACACTGTTCAGTAGAGGTCCTGTGTTTATTCTTCCTATAGAACTTTAATTTTGTATCCTATTCTTCTGTTGGTTTTTATTAAACAGAAGGATTAGTGAAATGGAGAATGCTAGGTTCAGTAGTTCAAGACTAGTTCATAGGTACTTACTCATTTATGGATTTTTTTATTTATAAAGTCAATTTATTACCAATCCCAGCAGTGTATCAGAAACAATGCATGGGGCAAAGACCAGAAATGGAAGTAACAGCCCCTTCTAGTTTAGTCAGCACTTCTCTCATTTTTCTATATGGTCAAGAAAGATTTGGACTTTAAACCCAGTGTCTTGGATTTTAAATCCAACCCTCCACCATCTACTACTAGGATGGCTCTGAGCGTCATCACCTGCAGATGGCAAGGTAGGCGGTATAATATCCGCCCAATACAAAGGCCGTAGGCGGGAAGAGAGGTCGTTCGAGTCACACTAGTAGCTCCGTTCCTAGAACATGGGTGCTCACATTATTCCCTTCTGGCCAGTGGCCTGTAGATCCGGTTTCCTTCCCCTCTGAGACCACAGGCTCCACGAGAGCAGCCTGGACTCTGACTTCCTCTTGGCCGCCTGACAGAGCCCAGCCTCGAGTTTTACTCAAGAGCAGGTGCTCCCGGGTGGGCTTGTAGCATAAGTAAGTTAATTATTCATATCCATAAAAAAATGGGTGTCCTGTTCTACAGTAGTTGGTACTGATGGACTTAGGTGGTCTATCCTTTTACTGGCCTTGTAAGCTATGATTCATCAACACGGCGGTGTCTGGATTTTGGTGGAAGAGAGACATGATGAGAGTTTTACAGGTCTCAGCTGCAGTTTTGATGACTTAAGAAAAGCTTCATTTTGAGCAACCAAAGTTGTTTCTTTGCAATTAAAAAAAAAGAAGGAATGTTCTGGGGAAAGAAGGGAATGACTCAGAACCTCAAGCAGGAAGGAAGGTCAAGTCTCGGGAAAGGGCAGGGAAGACGTGCTTTTGCTTTCCTTTTCTTTTACATGTCTACATCATTTTCCCCCTCTGGAGATAGAGCTTCCCTGCTCTGTACATGTATGTAGTTTGAGATGGTCTTCCTGTACTGACCCATCCATTGCACAACATGTGTTATGCAGGAGACCACGGTAGGTCTGATGGCTTCTCCCCTGGACACTGACCAGCAAGTCTCAACTCTTAACTTGCAACCTCTCTTCCCAGAAAAGATCACATCACCCAACCTGGGTTGCCCCATCAGGCATGTGCAGAAGTAAGCCCACAGAGGGAAAATACAGGTCGGCAGGGGAAGGTCTTAGGGCAAGGCAGCAAAGCCTGCTCCCAGAGTGATTCCTCTTGGCTTTGCCTACCATCTGCTGCTTCTGTCTGGAATGGCCTTTTAAGCACATCTTCATTTCCTCACCTTCAAGAACGAAGGGCACCGTGAGAGACACTTGATGTTTCCTTGGATCTCTGGAGTAGCGAGTCGTAGAATTACTTTTTGTTGATAGGTTGGCTTGCCTCATGGAAGTGTCCATCATCCTGCTCATGCCAGGGTCACATGTTTGGCTTCATTTTGGGAGCAGGTGCAGTGGGATGGAGGAGGCATGGGATCAGGGAACTGAGTAAACCCCAGAGGCCCCTCCACACATCCTAGAACTTTGTGACATTTGAACAGAGAGCAAGTTAAGCTTCCTAGTTCCCTCCTTTCTGTGGTCGTGGCAAAAATTCCTTTCTTTTGTTTTTATTGTTTAAAGACATTTTATTTTCATCCTTGCCACAACAGATTGCAATTTTCCCCATCAGTTAGTAGGCCCTTAGTCATGGGTGGCTGCTTTTACTGTCTGTGTCCAGCTGATGAAAATTCCTCAAATTGGAACCTTGTCTTAATCAACTAATACTGTATCATGACTTCAACTTATAGTTGTCACTTATAAGAATCTTTGAAATATTTTTGTGAGACTATTTAGTCAAGCCAGGACCTAGCTCTAGAATTTATTTAGCCTATAAAGTTTACAGGTTCAGAAAAATCCATAGAAGTAAGCATAGTTGTGAGTGGGATAGGCCTTGGGAGCCACTAAAAACCCCTTGTTCCTGCCTGAATCCTGTCTCCCCGCAAACAATGTCTCTCAATAGTTTCACCTTTGCGATTCAGCTTTCCTTCTGACGGGTTTGGTGAACAGAATGTCACTGTCTGCCTCTCTTCGAAGTCGCACTCACCATGACAGTGTTAGGTTCCGCTCATCTGAGCCCATGTAAACACTGGCTTCATGTTGCGTCAGTCATGAGGTTTTTATCCACGTAACTTCAGCAAGCAAGTATTCATCCATGGTCATTAATTAAATCTTTGTTTATGGTCTTGGGTTGTTACACGATGGAGGCAGCATAGCATTTTCATCTCAAGTGACATGGGGTCCGAATCCCCACCCACCCCAGTTACATGTTTTTCCCCTGACTCAACCACGTTCTTCAGTGAAACGAACTGTCAGCATTCGGGACTTGAGCAGAGCAGGGAAAGGCCCAAGTGAAGCCTGCTGACAGGTTGAACTGCCTGACCACAGAGTGACCCTGAAGGAGGGAAGAATAGCGAGGGCCATTATGCCACCCCTGGATCCCTGGTGTTCAAGGACCCACTGTCTAGGCAGAAAAGTCTTCTTAGAAGTCTGGTAGCCATGGAAACAGTCCATAGCCAGTAGGCCTCAGATGCTTTCCACTGGAAACACATGCTTGGGGAGGAGGGGGGTGGCATTTATGGGCTTTCGTTCTCTGCCTCCTTCACCAGGCTGGCAAAATCCAGGGAGGCTTGGAGCATAATGGTTTGTTTCATCTTATGCCTAAGTAGGGCCTGGGCTAAGGTCCTAATGAGGCAAAGCAGCTTGCCATTTTAAAGACATTAAGATAATCCCTACCACTGGAGACGGGCTTGGGCTGTTTAAATGCTGAATTCACACCATTGCACAAACACACCAACCGGGACAGCAGAAAGACAGTGGGCAAGTCCAGATGCCCCCCAAAGAGGCGATAACCTTCTCTAGTGTGCAGCGTGCCAGCATTTGAAGCGAACACTAGCTGATTCCCCTCCGTAAAGCAGAGTTAATGGAGTGTTTCCCAGCTGTGCAAACAAAGGCTTTGTTCAGCGCAGGAGCTCTCAACCTATCAGTCATCATGCGCTCCAAAGGAAACGCCTTGCGTGTCTCTCCCCGTTCTGTGTTTAGCTTATCCCCTTTTGAGGGTTAGAGGTTGTTCTCTCCTTGTTTGAAACAGAACTGGTAGCCTAAGCCCTCCTTGGAGGTCCGCGGTCCCCGGACTTTTCCAAGAAATAATTCTTAATCTCACTACCCCTTTTCCAGTTGCTACATAATCCCTTTTCCAGTTGCTACATAATCCCTTTTCCAGTTGCTACATAATCCCTTTTCCAGTTGTTACATAATCCCAAAGGTGCTTCGCGTTTCTGAAGCCATCAGAATGGTTGTGGGTGTGAGTAGGGGAAAAGGGGCTTTCGGTATAGGCAGTGGAAAAAGAGCAGCTAGGCAGGTAGCTGCACATGGTAATTCCTGTAAGCGCCCAAGGATGTGAGGACTTGCATGAGATGGGGACAAAGACCACCGGTGTTACTGTCCTTAGTAGCAGTTAAGGACAGCCGGCTGCTCTCTGCATCAGGTAGGGCACACCACATACACACGGCACTCTGTACACCCTCACAGAGCCACTAGGAGGTGTATGTTATAATTGTCTTTATTTATAAAGAGAAGACCCCTACACATGGGCTCTCTGGTTTTCAGCCTATCATACTTATGAGGTTGGAGTATCTTTGGAAATACATAAGAGGAACTAGACCCAGGTTGCATGACTTCCAGGAGAGACACAAAGAAAAGTCTTTTCAACTGAATTAGGGAGATATTACTGACCAAAGAAATTATTCTACCCTCGTCCATTTAATGACTCCAAAAGCTTATTACTTAAAGGGCCATTTTGTACAGAGATTTGCATCATTGAAAACTACACCCCACTCCTAGATCCCAACACACACACACACACACACACACACACACATACACACACACACACACACACACACACACCCCATGGGCTGTGTGAAAAACTTCCCCACTATATTCCTAACCTACAGTCAACCTTCCACTCCCTGTATATTCGAGCACTCCCCAGGACCACATACATGTTGGGGGACAAGAAGGAGCCATGACTAGCATCCCGATGAGGGTCTGATAGCCCTCCCCACTCCTTCAAGAAGGGAATGCTAACAGACTTATCACTGTAGCCATTGTTCTGGTTATGGCTCTATTGTTCTTCTTATGTCCTGCCCGCAGCTGAGAGCCCAGGTCTTGTGTAGGTCACCACAGCAACTCTGCTTCACGATGGTAATGATTTTGCCACACATAGGGAAAAGGCTCCACCACAAGAAGGTGCCGCAGGAAACGGCAGAACCAGAACCTGGCCATGTGAAGTAGCCAGCAGGGTATGCTCACATAGGCACACTGTAGGGGCTCTGGCATCTGCTGTCACTGTAAAGTGCAATTATGTGATTCTTTGTCTGCGGCAAGGGAGCTCAGAGCAAAAGAGCTTTGAAAACATGCTGAAGCCAGGGTAAAATCGCAGGAATACAAAGTATTGGGCTGCATATGGTTTATCACACGGAGCCATTGTAACCCAGAGTTCACCGAAGGAATGCTACGAGGGAACAAGGCAAATAAATTGCTGTTATATAGAAAAATGAGCAGACCATTTGTAATAGGTGGCTAATTTCAGCATTAATTACTCAGTAATTACTGGATGACTGCTGATTCTGTTTTCTTACATGATATATGAAGTTCAAAAAGGCACATTAAAGACAAGAATAAACACTCAAGAGCTAGAGTTCACTAGGAAGGAAAAAGAAGGGGCAGTCAGGAAGGTAGCCAGCTCAGAGAATACAGAAGGGAGCTAAGGGAAGTGTGCGTCTATGGTTTCAGCCACCAACGATCTCAACCCTTAGCAACTTCCTACTATTCATCATTTGCTAACTATACCATACATTTGTTAGCTACAACTTGTAGGAAAACATTTAAAAGCAAGAAAAGACTCTTTCAGAAAGGTTTCAGGTTCTAATGGACTGGGACCAAATGTCCATGCTTTGCAGCATGAATACACACACACACACACGCACACACACACACACACATTATATGATACATACATACATACATAAAATTTAAGCTTCTCTTACCTTTTATAGACTTGTACCTCTGCTTATCTTATGGAAATATATGTTGGAGCCCTGCCTTGGGATGGTATGGTGGTATTAATTATTGCCAGGAAGATTGTGTGTTTGCTTATGTTTATCCCCGGAACCTTTTCTAGTTATAACACAATTGACTCACTAGAGGCACCCTGGGGGAAGAGTTATGAAGAGCCCTTGGCCCTTTTCTATCTTGGTAAGAGAGAGCGCCTTCTTGGTTGAGAATAAAGGCCTTCGAGTCCAATCCACCTGGATTCGAGTTGGCCTGGGCCAAGCTCTTGCCCTTCTCTTTGCCCCTTCTGTAACGAGTGCCTGAGGCGGGCTGCCAGGGGTCCCAAGGCAGAGAGCAACGTGAGTCCCAGGAAGATTCTAGTGAAGGCTTCTGCAGGGTTCCCAAACGGACAAGACTAGCTTGTCTCATGTCACTTGCACCGACACCCCAGTGACAGCTGACATAGTAAGCAAGCAAGCCAAAGTCGGGCACCGGACGAGACTCAGTGTCCTCAAGACACCGAAGCAAACCGCAAAGAGAGAGGGAGAGAGAGTTCCACGAGTCGGTCGTTCAGTGAGAGACTCCTCCCACCGACCCATCGCTGATAAAATGGACCCACATTGAAAACTAGGTAAGAGCGTCCAGAGCAGAATGTGTAAAAGGTTCTAGGCAGGCTAGGGGGTCGGGGTCATGGCCGGTTCGGCAGAGGGGAACAGGAGAAAGGGTGAAATGGAAGCCAGTAACGGCGTGCGAAGTTTTCCAGGAACGTGGGGTCAACAGAGAAAAGCTCTTTGGAGGTCAGGGTAAGACATCTAGATTATGTTCTAACTCTATACGGAAGCTGTCACAGTGCTTTAGTTAGACAGATGAAAGTACACTTTATGCTTTCAGATGACCCTGAAGCCTAAATGAAGGGAGGGGCCCATGGAGGGAGGGCTGTGGTTCCACTTTTACTGACACACCTTGGAACCTTGGAGTGGGGCTAAAGTGTTCCAGAGGGAACATTACCTTGAGTGTGTTTTAGAGACTGGACCAGGAGACTCGCTGCTGAGTTAGATGTGGGACCAGGGATGGAGCAGGGAGTGATGGTAGGGGGGTCTAGGGTGTTTCTTCTGCTTTGGATCTAACCAGTCTGGGTGCTGTTGCTAAGATGGGAAAGGCTAACGGGTTAGGGGCAGGGGTTTGGAAGGGAAATTTTGTATTTTCTCCTGGATTCCGGAGTTTATCCACGGTAGCTATCAGGTAAAAGGCTGACTGCAGGAATGAGACTCTGGGAAGGGAGCTTGTAACATTTGGGCTTTGACTGTGATCAACAAGGCCAAGGCGATCATTTCTCAGCTCAATCCTTTCCAAGTGTATGATTGACACCCTTCCAATCTTACTCTCAAAGCTGATGAGCTGTGTCTTTCATCCTCACGTATCCATCTCCTTTTTTCTCTTGGCCCTGTTTTGGAAAACCTAAATCAGGGAGCTTCAAATGTTGGCTCTGAGGATTAGATGTGAAAATAGAGGCAACCAAGGAGCTCTTCTAAGACGGGCTATCTTCACAAGAACAGGTTCATGGTGAACATGTTCATCCAAGTGTCCGCATCCAGATCCTGAACCACAAAACCCAAACCGACCAACACAGTGATGCCCCCCTTAGCTTGTATGATGTGCAAGGTTCTCCACTGAGAACCCAAGGTCTAGCTACTAGCAGAGATATTAGTTTCTTTCCTCTTCCAAAGTGACTTACAGCTTCGTGGCATGAAGAGATGAATCCTGTTGGCTAAGGCGTGTTCCTTGTCCTCCAGCAGTCCCTTAGAACGCATTTCTTGCTGGCTGTGCCACTCCGCTGGACCACCTAGGAGACATATACCAAGGGGTCTCCCTAAGCGGGGCGTGGGTCAGACCTCCAAGAGAACTCACGCACAGGTCCCGTTGTGGGATCTCATGCTTCAACAGGCATGCGCACTCCTCCTCTGGGTCCCGGTTTCCCTGATATAGTTCATGGCCACAAGGGTGGGGCAGGTAGGAGTGATAATGCATGCTAATTAGCACTGTGCAGAGCTGTCATCAAGAAACCAGAAGCCACATGGTCCCAACCTGTTTGTAACTGGCACACCAAATTCGAACCAGCTGGCCTTTTGTTTGGAAACGTTCTTGGAGAGTCCAGCCCATCCCTGACAGTGGAAGGGCTGGTATTTCCTTACCGTGTGCTTGGTTCAGACACAAGGAAAGTCTACAGTTGCTGGGCAAGTGCCATGACAGATCTGATTTTAGAGTCCTTTGAAGCCATCTCTGACTTACTTTATGAGTAGGAATTGACCCTTAGTGACGAGAAGCAGCAGCATGAATCTGTATCTCTACTGTATCCCCAGCTTTTAGCTCTTCCATAACCACCTGCTTTAGGACAAGATCTCAACTCTTTGCTATGCTTTGCTGGGCCTATCTCTTTGGGTCATTTCTGCTCTCTGTTAAACTCTTAAATTGGGGCCATTCTGAGCTATTTTCACTTCCCAGAAGGGGCCCGATTCTCTGTAATCTAGGTGCTTCCCTTGTCTTCTTTCTTCGCCAGACACACTCCTCAATCGCCTGCCCCCCCCCACTAATCCCCTCCCTTATCCCTCAATGTTCAGCTCCAGAGACCCTGGCTCAGTGTAGCCAGACCTGATTGGCTGCCCCTATAATGTCTTAGCCTAATGGTAACTGTGCTATTTTGTGATCCTTTTCTCCTATCTTCAAAGCCCAAGCCTGTTCATCCTGCTAAGAAAGCTTTCCATACAGACTTGAACAAATGGCTTCCTCTGCGTGAGCCGGGCCTGTGCCCTGTGCTCTCCTCCCTTTTAAACCTCCTAGCCCGCAGCAAAACCCACCAGACTCCAAGTTGAAGTGTCCCAAACTCAAGATCAAACAGACAACATTGCCTGTAGAATGGTCGCCGGGTTAGAACATTTTCTGCTGCGTAGAAACCAGGGCTGTCAGTCTGACGGTGGCATTGAAGTAGGGTCTGAAATTCTAGCCTCTAGTATACGTAAAACACTATAGAGGTAATGGGAACAAGTGAGAAGAACCAGCGAACCCAAGAAGCCCACAGCCTGTGCTCTTTTCTCTAATTCCCACTCAAAGCTGGTGGAACACCAGCAAAATGCAAGTCTTTAGTCCATTTCAGCCGTGTTATCACCATGCGGTACTAATCCTCCCGTAATGTGATTAAGAATAAATGAGAGTCATCCCAGCTCAGCCTCCAGGAAGCCGAAGCAGGAAAATTGCTACAAGTTCAAAGCCAGTCAGAGTGGCATGTCCATACCAAACCTGTCTCAAAAACAAAACAGAGCAAAGAAAAAGGAGGTTAGCAAAATTTGTGGCACATTTTTTAAGTAGATTTAATCATTGCTATTATTAAAATTATGATGCTGGGATCTGTTTTAATCTTGTGATTTATAGTTTTCTCCTTGGGAAATATGTTCACTAATGTGGGAAGGACAGGATTGCCTGGAGTGAGGACTCTGAGTTCTGTGTCCATAACAAAGCCCGGGGGGTGGGAGTGGGGGTGGGGCCGGGGGGTGGGGGAATAGCCTTCAGCAGTCAGCAACAAGTGTTTCTGTGTGGGTTAATCTAAGTTTATTCCTTTTGGTGACCATACTCTGTCAGTGAAGATACAGGTCACTCAAGAGGGAGGGATGAGATCCAACACTTCAGAATGATGAAGAAGGCAATTTGGGCTCCGGCCAATGTGTGCTCCCTGATGCATGCTCTCCCGTGCGTTTCTAAGTCCTGCCCTCCTTTTGGCAGGGTTTTTCACCCAGATCTCCACCTTGGCTGACGTGCAGGAAAATGTCATGGAATACCTCCATGTGCTCAGCCGACCCAAAGTCATTGACCAGGAGCATGACGTAGTGTGGACTGAGGCGTACATCGACAGCACCGTGAGTCTGCGGGGCCCTTCGGGAGAGGCTGGGTTTGCCCTCACGCTTCGGTTGCCAGGGCTTTCTCTCTCGTTCATTCCAGAGACAAGCTGTCATGTCATTCCCCATCACGAATGGGCTTTAGGAACACTGTCCCAGGTTGTAGTTACAACTGGTATTGTTCACCTCAGCAGGCGAAGTCGTGCTGGAAAGGGACCACAGAAATGGCCTGCACCCCCGAAAGTGTCAAACACTCTCCCTTTTGGTCTGTGACTCCCCCATGTCCCACATATGTCACATTCTGGTATGAGGAAGCGATGAGAAGCCTCGCTTAGCTACGTGTGAGGCCCAGTCCAAGTGATGGACCATCGGGTCTCGGTTGAAGACGCAACTGGAGCTCACTGTGATAACATGACAAATGGGGGGCCACCACCGAGGATGCAATTACATTTTCCTCCCCATAGACAGGCAAAGATGTGATTCCGTGAGATCCTGTAAGGAAGGCTGTGTGAACCCTGATCATGGGACCCTGAAGAGTAGGATTCCGGTTTGTGCTTAAAAGGAGGGGTTTTACCAGTCACCCAGTAATCATTCTCCAGCTGTGTTTTTGTGTAATTTCAGGGTGATTTTTCATAGTGATAACCAGTCTGACAGGAGTGGCGTGTCTCATTTATTGATTGCAAATGTTCTCGCGGGACGACACCGCCGCCAGTTTTGTTGAGATTCACATCGCTTTATTCATGGCAGCGCAGACACGGCTGTGTTCTGTGGTGGTCTCCATGGCCGCCTTGGGCATGCTTCCCCCTCTCTCTGAGAGCTCCTGTGCTTGCTCTCACCTCACTTCTGGCAGCTGCAAGCCCACACAGGACAGTAAGGACACATGAGAGCCAAACTGAGGACACCCTGACACATCCAGGCCATGATAGCTCACCCACACCCACCCCAGCCTTCAAGGGCGCAGCGGGTCCTTGGAGACACAGATAGGACTGTGTAACTCCTGGTTCAGAAGGATGGCTAATCACAGGAAGCCACCTGAAGGCTGGGAAGCACTTCCTGATTGCCGGTGATGGGGTGATCTTTTGTCGTTTGGGGAGTCGGATCCCAGTTCGGTGCTAAACTGTAGTAGCAAAACAGCTGGGTTGCCATATTTAAGTTGACACCATATTTATAACGATGGCAACTGGCAAGGGCCACATCAGTCATCTTACTTGTGGCTGAGTGAGGCAGAAAAGCCAACAGCAAAGGAGACGTGTGTGTCTAGCTGGTTCCGAGGTGCAAACTACTCTGAAGTTTGTTTAGCAAACGCTAGACATCCAGGTTGATTGGTTGTTTTAATCTCTCAATATAAAAGCATAGTAACAGAATCGGAAGTTAGAGCGTATGGTGCCTGAACTTGGACAGATTAATAGAGCACAGAGGTCAATTAAAGGCCTGATGACATACGGGAACTTAGTGTATGATCTCATCCTAGCAGAGCCAGGCCGTAATTTTACAAAGAACTTTTAAAAGTCCAGGGACTGACAAGATAGCTTGGCAGGTAAAGGCTCTCACCACCAAACCTGATGAATCTGAGTTTGGCCCCCAAGACCTACAAGGTAAAGAGAGAACTAATTATCATGGGTTACCCTTTGACCTCCACACTTAGCACCATGGCATGTAACGCCGCCCTCACTCACAAGCATAAACAAGTAAATAGTGTATTAAAACATTTTGAAAAATTGAGGAGACTCTTCCAGAATTCCTATAGAAAGAAGAAATTAGCAGAAGATATAAGCAGGTCTCAAAAATAACAAAACGGCTTTTAATGGGGGGGGAATTATGCACTTTTGCCCACAGTAAGAAAAATGCAAAGTAAACTGTGATGAGATACCATTTCACAACAGCGGAGTGATAGAAATGAGAAACTTAGGCTCTCCGCTGATGAGGATGCCTGCAAGGGAGAGCTTCCCTAGATCGCTGTGGAGATGCTCAGAGGGACGGTCTCTGTGGGGGAGAGGGTGGTGTCCGTTTGCCCTTTTGCCCCAGCAGTCACACATGGAGCCATGAAGCTAACGCTCCGTCAAGACAAAAGCATGCACAGAGACGTTTGTTCACTAGAACCGTGTGTAATTCCCAAATGCTGGAAACTGACTCCCCAAACATTGATTGTGTGAGCCCTAGACCATTGCAGTAAGAATGTGGGCGGGCTCTGCTTCTCGAAGGGGGAGTGTTTATGTAGCCATAGGATATGCTGCTAAGGAAAGTGAGAAAAAACCGCAAGAGCGAGTCTTCTAGGTGGCCTGTCGTGTAGGACGGAAGGCTGTGTGAGACGTTACGCACGTGCAAACAGAGATATGAAGTTAGGGAAATTAGAAGTCCATGGAATGGCTTACCTGTAAGAAACAAGAAGACAGTCTGGGGAGGCAATGACACACCCCTTTTTTCCTTGGTTTTTGATTTCTGTTTTGTTGTATCTTTGCTGTTTATGTGTGTGTATGTGTGTGTGTGAGTGTGTAAGAGTGTGTGTAAGAGAATGTATGCATGTGTGCATGCTAGCACAAGTGTGAGTGCGTGTGTGTGTACGTGCATGCGTGTGTGTAAGTGTGTGCATGTGCACTGCTATAGCATGAGTGTGTGAGTGCATGCACGTGCGTGCGTGTGCATGCGTGCATATGTGTGTGCAGGCAGGTGAATGCATCCTGCAGCACACTCGTGAAGTTGAGAGAACAGTCTTCAATGTCAAGGGCAGTCCTGACCTTTCACCTTGTTTGAGTCTGGGGTCTTTTGTCCTTGTCACTGCACACTCCAGGCTCGCAAACCTGTAGGATTCCAGGGATTTTCTTGTGTCTGCCACATCTTGCTGTAAAAGTGCTTGGGCTACAGACCTGCACTACTGAGTCTGGCTTTGTGCTTGGGCTACAGACCTGCACTACTGAGTCTGGCTTTGTGTGGTTTCTAGGAAGCTGAGCTTGCGTCCTTGTGCTTGCATAGGAAGCACTGTATTTATTAAGCTGTATCCTTAGCCTAGTTTTAGCTTTAAACACTGTTATGTTTAGTGGGCACACGTGTGGAGGTCAGAGGACAACTTGCAGAAATTGGTAAGTCTCCTGGGGATGGGTTATCAGACTTGGAAACAAGTACCTTTCTCTGCTGAGCCATCTGGCCGGCTCAAATTTAAAAAACAAAATCAAACTAAACCAAAGCAACACAAACCTAAATTTTATTACATTTATTTATTTTTGTGTGTGTATGTGTATGTGAAATTTTGACTTTTGAAAGCATGTATTGCTAAAATTGTGTGACAATAAGAATGGAAGAAAAATAAGGGGCCAACAAGTTTAAAAGGAAAAAAACAATTTCATTTTAAATAGCAGATTTACCCAGAAATAGAGGAAAAAAACACATAACTAACCTTTGAATTAGTTTTTGAAATAGTAGTAATATATATTATTAAATTTTGAATAAAATGCTCAGTTCTAGATTTAAACCTAAAGAAGCTTTCTTAGCATCACTTGTAGCGATGAGCAATTCTTAGTCTATGTTGGGAAGGTGTTGGAAGCGAACAAATGGAAATTCTTTGAGACAAGGCAGGTGCTTTTGGGTTAGACTGGACCAAAAGTTTCAGAGCGCAATTCCAGCTATGTTCCAGAGAGCCTAGACTCAGAAATACTGACACAGCAGCTAATTTATCCAAGAGCCAGATCCTCTCCCAGGAACAGGAACCAGGATTCCTTGGAAAAGTTGTTAATTCAAGGACTGGGGTAGTTAAAGTCCCTTTGTCTTCTGAATAAAGAAATGATGAAATATTTCACACAAGAAAGTAAAGAAATGCTAAGAACAAAAACATGACCATATTAAAAGCATGCAGTTTTGCGTCAAGAACCTCTTGTTCATCAAACCTGGGACAGGTTGAACTCAGAACAACATATGTAACAGTGATAGACTATGACTTGCTGAGTAAAACAGCAGTCTATGTATTTTTACTGATAGTGAACAAATACTGAACATATACACTACATGGGAAGGGCTTAGAACCCTTGATACCACGCTGGGTGGTAAGTGATGGGTAACGGAGCTAGAGAGAGAGTCACCGTTCTGCAGCCCCGGTAGTTGAAGATCACCAAACTCATTTAGAACCAACATCTTCAATGGATTGCAAGTCTAGGGCAGAAGTTTGATGATAAGAAGGACATTTTTGTTGTCTCGAAGTGCTTCTCCAGAGATTATTTTTAATTCATTGTGAGGAAAAAAAATAGCATCTGAACAGTAGGATACTATGTCTGCTCACTAGTATACTGTGTAGTGGGAATGTCCCAGCAACGTCTTAAGTCAGTAAAATTAGCATCACCAATGAGAGGCAGATGGACTCTATATCCCCAAGAAGGATATGGTGCTCACATAAGTTATTCTGGCTGGAATTATAACCTGAAGCTCATGGTGTTCCCACTCAAGGCTTTCCTACATACATAAGCAGCCCTGATGGCAGAAGAAAGGAGGGTGGCCTATGGCTTACCTGGGAAAGCAGTTGCATAAAGATTACCTCTGAAGTTTCATGCTTCATGTGGAATTACTCCTCTGTGCTCCAACAACCATGGCTCATTACTGAGTAAGCTCCATATGGTAAGATGAGAGAGCCGACACGTCCTACCTTCCCACAAACCCTCTGTTGCACACAAAACCTGGAACCCAGGATTTGCTCAGCCTGAAATGACAGCTCAGCAAGGTTTCATGGCTTCCCTGGCACCTGCTGTTAATGTATTTCCATAATCCACTAGATAACTAAGCTCCTGAGGAACCTTCTCATCTTGGAGATGGAGAGAGGCCTCTTGGACCATTGCTTTTATGGCTGAGTGTTTACCAGCTCTATGGGCAAGGGGGAGGTTGCTGTGACCCCATCAAGTGCCTTTGACTGAGAAACCACAGTCTTCAAACAGGTCGTCTAGGCCTAGATCCTGCAGCCCAAGCACAAACACAAATGAACACCCAAACCAAACAAACCCATCATTTATACATTGGGGTCAATATTGGATTTACATTCTGGATTCATCTGTGGAATCTGAGTTCTGAGATGATCCCACCGATTTGCGGAATCCTCTTAAGTGTGCTGCCAGAGTTCAGCATACTTAGAGCTCCTAACCTCCTGTAGTGATTGTCCCTTATTGATTCGAGAAACATGTCTGAGGTCAGTGACACCAACCTCTGGGTGTGCCTAGAAGGGCAGTTCCAGCACTTATTAGTACTGTTTAATGTGCTGATGACTTCAAAATACGTGACATTCTATCCTAACCCACCCATCCAGGACAATCCAGTGTCAGCACCCAGTTTGCAATAATGAGCACTTGCTACCATGATAGGCAGTCAACCCCTTCTTGATGTGTGTTAACTCTGGTGGGTGAAACCCTTTAACGTATTTACATACTCATAAAATCCGTCTTGGGTCTTGAGCTAAGAACTCTGGATGCAGAGTTAAAATGGTAGCCCTGGTGTCATGTGCACACGCATATACTCCCAGTTGCCCCTATAAGATGGAAAAGAAACTTGCCCTCCAGGGTTGGCTCTAAGGACTAAATAACTTTGCAGGATGGGACTGTCATCTCTCCTCTCCCCTGTTCTGATAGTCCCCCCACTTCCTTCCTTTCCTCTGCAGCTCAGCATCATCCACATAGCTGTGTTAGTTTTCCCGTGGCCGGGTAACAACAGCCACACATTTAACTGCTGTAAGCAGTGCAGAGCATGGTCTTAGGTTCCTATGGGTGACCATCTCCTCTGGAGCGTGCAAGGCCACAGTCAGCTGGTAGCTGTGCTTTAGTATCATCTACAGCTCAGAGTTCTTCTCCAGAATGAGTTGGATGGTCAAGTTTGTGACAAAATTACACTGCTTGCAGTTGTAGGGCTGAGGTCCCATTTCCTTGCCACCTGCAGACCATGTCCAGAGGCTGCCTGCAATTCCTTATCACATTGCTCCTGCAGTCAAACAAACTTAAGTGCTTCTAGACCAGTACAATGTATCGTTCTGTTCTCAACCTCCCCTCAGTGGCTTAACTCATTAGGTTAGGTTCAGCAGGCTAGCCTTCCTTTCATTAATTCAAAGTCAATTTTTTTGGTTATTTGATGGTAAAGTGTTGGCATCCTTTCCTGTCCACGCCCAAGGGCTGGGGACTTTTACAGGGATGTACTTGTTGGGGGCAGAAATCCTGGGAACTGGTTTAGAATACCATCTGCCACCACAGCTTCTCTGTCTCTGTCCTCTGGTTTGAGAAGGGACGATGATGCCAGGACTTATTCTACCAACTCTCAGGCCAGGGAGGCTGTGCCTGTTCTTCTGTAAAGTTTGAGTTTTCCGTCAACTTCTGGCCACCTGATTGTTTTCATTATGCTGTGGTGAAAAGTGTCTTTTAACTCACTTGGAAGCAGTAAACCCATGACCCTAGTGGTGTCTATCATTTCTGCCAAGTTCCCAGGAAGTTGGCATTGTTAATTGTCTAGTAAACCTGAACTCTTGATCTTACATTTGCGTACTATGACCTTAGATCTTCTTTCTTCTCAGTTACCTGGTTTAGCTGGTAAAGTGTTGGGAACTCCTGCCTGCTTGACTCACTGGGTATTGTAACCAAACACCCAGCATTAACAGATATAGTTATATAACCTCCAGTAGTTGACAGAAAAATTCACAGTAACCTGTGAGTGTAACTCTGCTGTTTTACTCATTACACACTGACTCATGGTGGCCTAAGTCTGTACAAGTTCTGGGAAATACTGAACCATGAACAAATCCTGGATTTGGATTCTTGCATTTGGGGCCATAGGTTGCATTTACCAAGCCTGACTCTAGTATCAGAAGGACAAAGCCCTTTTCATGACTCATCCTCCTGGCTTCTTGTTACCAGTCTGATAAAATATTCTCTGTCTGCTCTAGCTGCTCTGTTCAATTTGTTTTCCTGGTGAAGACCAAATAAATGAATGAATGTTAACAACATTAATTATGTTTAATTTAATAAGATCTCATGTATTAATTGGCAAAACAACAAACACCATAGTTCTGGAATTCACAGGCGTCTCTCATCTGAACACGAGTCATGCATAGCCATTATCTTGGAGGTGCAAAGCGAAAAATCATTACGAGTGGAATTTGTTCCATTTTGTAAGCAAATCACTTGCACTTTGCAGTTGGGTCTTAATCAGCTAGGGAAAGCTACCCAGCTTGCCATGTAGGGCAGAGGCAGCATCAAGTCTAAGAAGCATCCACACTCTGATAAACCCCTCCAGGGGAGTTTGCACAGATCTTGGTGATACACAGAAGGGAAGCAAAGACATCTTTCAAAAACAGTGGGAATGTGACCATTTAAAATAATGAGAATTCATTACCCAGCCCTCCTGTCCCTCCCATTTGCTGGCAAATGCAATTCAGTAGGCAATCTGCAGGAACTTCAAATCTATTAACTTGCACTGGCAAATTGGACCTGTATCCTTCCTCCTCACCCCCCACTAAGTCCAACTTGAAGAAAATGCTTTTGGATTTGATAAGCTGCATGTTTGTTTCAGTTCCCCATCTAGGAATGGCACCTCGGCCATTGAGGAGTCATTTGGGCGATTGCTTTAAGCGACAACTCCTTCCTGCCTAGAAGCAATTACTCAAGGGTGTCAAAGCCCATCGTAAGGAAGTTGTTGGAGGTTGGAAATGGAATTTACAGTATTTTCCCAAGATGCTACTGCATGCCAAAGAAGGCACAAGTCATCGGGACAGAGAAACACACACACCGCCCTGCTGGGTGGTGGGAACAGAGGCCACCATCTGCATTACTTGGCATGGAGGAAGCTGATGACGTTGGGACCTCTATTTCATAGCAGATGGGTTCATTAAGTTTAACAGCCTCCAGAGCCTTTGGAAACCGTGTTAGAAACATGTGGAGCATGCTGCGACACTTCACTTCTGGCCCCACCATCATTATAACCCTGGCACAGGCGATAAATATCCCAGTACTTTATTTCCATCACAACAGATTATTATTACAATTATATTCTTTTCAGTCGATGCTGATGTGTGTTCCTGATTCAGGAAGCCATTTATAGCCACCCAAATATTTTCTTCTTCAACTTGGTAGTAGATTTCTCTTTTAAATGCTTTTTATTGTTATTGTTGTTGGGATTACATTTATCTTTCAGAGTCTAGTATTTTTCTTCTTTGCAGCTGTTATAAGACCTAGTCAACAGTATAAATTAAACTTCAGAAAAGATATAAATTCTATATGGATGATAGTCAGTGCTAGAGAGGCATAGGGCTGAAAATGAAAGAGTCTTTTGGATTTCAGGTGTTTATGGTTGTTTATGAGTTTGTGGTTTCATGTACCTGTGGATAGTGACAGGCCAGCTTCCGTCCTCCACCATATAGAAATGGATGAGACCGTTAAGCTCTGGTTAACCTGTCTCTTAGTTAGGGTTTCTATTGCTGTGAAGAGACACCATGACCACTGCAATCCTTATAAAGTAAAAGTTAATTGGGGTGACTTGCTTACAGTTCAGAGGTTTAGTCCATTATCATGATGGTGAGACATGGCAGCGTGCAGGCAGACATGGGGCTAGAGAATTAGCTGAGCCAAGAGGAAATGGTCTGTATCACACTGAGGGAAGCTTGAGCAGCAGAGACCTCAAAGCCTGCCTGCACAGCAAAATACATCTTCCAACCAGACCATACCTACTTCACCAAGGTCACAGTTCATAATAGTGCCACTCCCTATGTGATTATGGGGGCCAATTACATTCAAACCACCACATGCCACTTCCTGACCCTCATAAGCTTGTAAAAATAACATAATGTAAAATGCCAGTAGTCAGCCGGGAAGTATAGGTGGGGCTACAAGATGAGGAGAATTCTGGAGAAGAGAGAAGTCGCAAGAGGAACGCCATGTAGCTGTTGGGAAGATAGGGCACTGGACATTCTCTGGTAAGATAAGGCCACCTAGAAATACATAGGTTAGTAGTTACGAGTTTAATAATTATGAGAGAGCTAGCCAGTAAGAAACCTGAACCATTAGTCAAACAGTTTATATTTGATATATATCTCTGTGTGTTTATTTGGGGCTACACAGTTGTGGGACCAGGCAGGACAGAACCTCTGACTATACCCATAATCTATTAAAGTCTTAACAATGTTTAAAAGTTCAAAATTGTTGAGTGAAGCCTTTTCCTTGCAAGCCACTTTGGTTTTTCCCCACCAGTCGCCTGGGCTCTGCCATGTTGTAGTCCCCAAATAACACACAAGACGCTGTATTAATTATAAAGCTGTTGGCCTTGCTTGTTTCTTATTGACTAGCTCTGACTTAAGTATTTAATCACAATTGTTAATCTAAGTATTTCTCTTACTGGAGAAAAGGGTCCAGATTTCTTACCCCCATGGCAGGTACATGATGACTCTCTGTGTTTCTCCCTCCCAGAATCCTGTTGGACTCTTAGTCCTACCTATCTTACTTCCCTATTGGCCAACAATGCTTTATTCAACAACTAATAAGAGACAGATTTACAGAATGGCATCTCTCATCACAAAATTCAAAGTCTCTTTTGAGATTCATGCAATCTCTTCATTGTAAACTCCTATAAAATCAAAATCAAAAAGCAGATCACATACTTCCAACATACAATGGCAAGGATATACATTGCTGTTCCAAATTGTAGGGAGGGAAGCATAATAAGGAAATACTGAATGAAAAGAAAACAGAAAACCAGCTTGGCAAACTCCAGACTCTGCATCTCCATGCCTGGTATTAAAACATTCTACAGATCTCCAGCTTCCTTCATCTTCTTAACTGCAACATACTTTTTCCTCCTGGGCTGGTTCTACTGCCTGTTAACTGCCTTCCTTGTCAGGTATCCCATGACTCTGACACCTCCAAAATCTTGGGGTCTCCAAGGCAGTCCAGGCTTCAACTTCATAGCTTCACATAGTGGCCTCTCTAGGCCTCCATTTGGGGAAACCCCAGTCACATGCCTGGCCTCAATATATTTCCTTAGGCATGGAGGCAAATTCCATAACCCGTTTGTTTTGTCTATCCTTAACTCTAAAGCCAGACCCACATGGCCAAAAGGTACAAGTCCTGCTGCTTTCTGGGTCTGGAACAAGGCCCTCTCATTTAATTACATCTTCATCAGCTTTCTATTTTCCATGGTTTTCTTCACTACCTAAACTTGGCTGTCCTGAAACTGAATTTGTAGACCAGGCTGGCCTCAAACTCAGAGATCCACCAGCCTCTGCCTTCCCAGTGCTAGGACTAAAGGCGTGCACCACCACACCTGGCTCTAAGCTTTTCTTTAGTTCCTTTTCACAAGTTGGAAATTTAGCTGGGTGGGATCTTGCCCTGAGGTCGCTACACCCTTTATTCCTTTTCTTTTCTTTTCTTTTTGTTTTTTTTTTGTTTGTTTGTTGAGACTTTTTTTCTGTGTAACTTTGGAGGCTGTCCTGGAACTCGCTCTGTAGACCAGGCTGGTCTCAAACTCACAGAGATCCGCCTGCCTCTGCCTCCCCAGTGCTGGGACTAAAGGCAGGCGCCACCAACGCCCTTTATTCCATTTCCTAATCTGTTTATCTCCTTGAGTACAGGGTTTAGCTCCGTTGCATTTCCTGGCCTCCTTTTCTCCTCAAATATTTTTCCTGCATAGCTAACCCTTTTCATTACATATCTTCATGAGAGTTAACACTAGCGACCACACAGCAGAGTCTATACTAGGCTGTTTTGATGTTTCCTCTGCCAGTGAATTAATCCAAAACGCTTCGCTTCAGCCTCAGGCAAACTTTGCATACAAGGGCAAAAAGCAGCCACGTTCTTCACCAAAAATCACAGGGCGAGTCTCTAGGCTGCCTGCTGAATTTCTTCTCCTCTGAAGTCTCTTGGGCCAGTGTCCCACAGTTCGAATCATTAACAGCACCATTGTCTTCCATGCTCCTACTAGTAGGAGCCCATGAAGCAGTGTTTAACATGTTCCACTGCTTTTCCTATCCCAGAGTACCAAAGTCCAAATTCCTCTAAAGGAAAACATGGTCAGGCCTTTCACAGCAATATCCCAGTCCCTGGTACCAACTTCTGTCTTAGAGCTTCTATGGCTGTGTAAAAAAAAAAAAACAAAAAACAAAAAACAAAACAAAACCACCATGACCACAAAAACGCTTATAAAGTAAAATTGCGGTGGCTTGCTTACAGTTCAGAGGTATAGTCCATTGTTACCATGATGGGACGTGGTGGTGTGCAGGCAGACACATAGTATTGAAGAAGTAGCTGAGAATCCCACATCTTGCAGGCAACGGGAAACGGTCTATATCACAGGAAGAGAAAGCTTGAACAAAAAAAAAGACGCCAAAGCCCGCCCCCACATCAACCCACTTCCTCCAACAAGACCACACCTACTTCAACAAGACCACACCTCCTAATAGTGCCATTGCCTATGGTATTATGGGGGCCACTCACATTCAGACTACCACACCCAACAACACGGAGCTTTTCGGCACTTTGATGACACGTCTATTTCTAACTCCAAGTAGTATTGAAAATGTTAGTTCTTAGAACCATGTTGTCTTTGCAGTTCCCTGCTGAAGCATAGCTGGAGGGATCAGTCTTGTTGTTATCTTGATTTGTTTTGTTTTGATTTTTATTATTTCCGTTTGTTTTCATTCCTGTGCTGACCCTTGATTCTGACAGTGATGGCTTCTGCTAGCCACTGACGTTCATTATTGCCCTTTCTCCTCCAGCATCTACACCCATCTGTTATACACAGGCCTATTTGATTCACAGCTTCACACAAGAGTGAAATGGCAATATTAACAGATAGCCTGAATTGCACAGAGTAGGAAAAAGAATCAGTCGTACAGGAAGGAGGTCTGAGAAGTATTAGAGTCAGACAGAGGAATTTGTCTCTAGAATCCCAAAACAATCCACACCCACATCATTATCATTTCAGTGTGCTGTTCATCATGGTACCGTATTTTAAAGCTGTGGAAGCCGTAATCTACTTGGATGTTTCTGTGAACTATATTTATAGAACACATGAATGCAAAACTACTGTGTTGGTTCTGGGGTGTTGGGAGCATGGACACCCCCACTTCGGAGCTGTCTTGAGAATGGCAAGAGAGGCTCTGAAACACTGTTTTGCCCTGTCTTGGCACTGCAGAGCCCAGGTGTTTTAAGTGATTGGGTGTCCCCCCTCTGACACTGGCAGCAGACTTCTCTGCTTCAGGTATCATCTTAAAATGTTTATTTCACATTTATGAATGTTGAACTAAAACTTGTGTGTGCCTGGTACCCAGGGTGGTCAGAAGAGCGGATCATATCTCTTGGAACTGGGTTCACAGACAGTCGCAACCTGGGAATTGAACCAGATCTTCCTCAAGAGTAGTCAGAATTCTTAGTCTTTGAGCCATCCCTACAGCTCCTGAACTATATAACACACACTTGTACTTTACAACGATGTAGTAGATGGATTCCATTAGGAAATATGACAACGGAAATTATATCTGTCTGTATTAGGAAGTCAAATAGGTAAAGTTATTCGGTAGTTTTTCTTGATTACTAGAGACAGCTGAAGGCCAGCTCTGTGTTTTTATCATCTCTCAGAAGCATTGACTGTAGTTCCCAGGACCCATAAAATGTGGGATTTATTATTATCAGGGTCAGACCCACCGAGGGCAGGAAACTATGAAGACCAACAGCCTCTCTGTTGGCTCTGTCTGCCGCTCTCCTACCCCTGTGTTTTCTTTCTCAAACCTTGGCTGTATTTCTCTCTCAGACCAGTCCTTCTCTCCCTGCCAACCTGGTGAAACCTGGTCTCCAAGCCCCGGCTTTATATGTTATCCTGGTTCAAACACTATAGACATGCATTTGGTGTTTACGTAACTGGGTTTACGTTTCTGAGCCCACGGTGTGTGGAGTTCATTCCATCAGGTCTGGCTTAGGAACAACCCTGTTGTAGAAACAGATCAGCCAGGGCTGTGGGCAAAGGTTCTTTCACGGAGAGAGCTGTGAATGAGAGCAAATGGCTTGGGATCTGAATGCCTTGGCCTGTCTAAAGCCCAGTTCTTCTGTCTAAACGCCAGCAAAGCCACAGCCCAGCTAGGCTCTGTGTGGCTCTAACCCACGCGAGCCCGTCTGCCTTCCCGTCCTCTCTCGCCTCATTTTATCCCTGTTGCCAGCACACACTTGTATCCTCCCATAATGCCAGAATTTAACTGAGTAACAATAAGGTCACAAGGGTTATCTAGTTTGATGACAGCAGTTTGTCATAGGATCTGTGTATCTTGTGGCTTGGCTGAGGTGGAGCATGTCATTTTCTTCCAAGATTATTTACTAGCATTAACACTCCCTCCTCTCTCTCTCTCTCTCTGTCTCTCTCTCTCTCTCTGTCTCTCTCTCTCTCTCTCTCTCTCTCTGTCTCTCTGTCTCTCTCTCTCTCTGTCTCTCTCTCTCTCTCTCTCTCTCTGTGTGTGTGTGTGTGTGTGTGTGTGTGTGTGTTAGGGAATAAATGCAAGTTGACACGGCTGTAGCAGAGTTCCAAGGATGATTCAGGGGTGAGCCGAGAAGAAGTCTATATACGAGAGTGCACTGGTGTCAGGTTTGAGAGCAAGGCAGCAGAATCCAAGGTTGAAAGGGCTGCACAGAGTAGGTCAGAGGCAGGAAAGGTAGGTCTTGGCCAAGTCCACACAGACCCACAGGAGGACAAGCAGACAGCTGAGTAGTCTGTGCCAACGGGGTAACCCACCTATGTTGGGGAGTCCTAGGTTCTTGGGGGCACAAAGCAGGCATCAGGCATTATGCCAGGAGTGATTTATGATGGAGTTATTCCCGTTTGTCCATCCGGTGTGTTCAGTGAGTTCTTGTGTCTAGTTTTCTTGACATGATTTTAAGAATCCTCTATAACCCCGTGTTTTGGTATCTTTAACAAAGTTATACTATGACCCCCCCTTTCTATTCCTGGGGAAAATTTGTCTATCAGTCTGCCCTAGTTGAGTGGCACCTCCCAGATAGTGCAGTTTCTTGGTCCCCTTAAGGGCTAGACTTCTCCTTCCCCCCACAGAATGGGCTCAACAACTGCGTGTAAAACAGTTTCACAGGGCAATGTACAGCCTGAAAAACAACTCTTTTATACGTTATAAAATAACTTAGTCTAGGGTATAACTTAATCTAATATCACTTTCCCCAACAGGAATCACACCAATCCTTTCCCTACTTCCAGAGTTATTGGCCATTCCCTTCCCCTACATAACACCCCTGTTGTATGGGTAAACGGAGCCTCCCCCCCCAGCTCTTGCACCTTTTAGGGAGATACTTGGAAACCACAGTCAAATCCGTACTGCTAGTCCCCCATCATGGCTCAGAAATTTGGGTGAGTTATCATCTCAGAACAGATTCTCATGCTTTGACATGGTTTAGACCGAACTGAACACATTCCTCTTATTACCAGCATGAAGAACAATTAAAATAATCCCAGAGAATCAGCCTGTGGTTTGATATCGGCTGCCAGCTCCATTTCTGTTGTGGTCTCTGGGATTTTCTCCATGTGAATAATTTAATTCTCTTATTCTTAGCCTGGAAGAACTGATGTGGCAGTTATAAATGTGATGCCCGTGAGACTGTGGCTCGGAGATACCACCGATAAGAATGCCACCCCTCTTGGGCTCATAACCTACTTATATTTACAATCGGTGAGAAGCCCTGCTTTCTGTTTTCTTGACTCCATGGTCCTTCAGATCCAACGTGGCAGTTGAAGGTGCCTTCTAACCGGAATCTCTTCTGTTGGTGATATGTATACTCCTGTCGGCCGTCCAAGCCAAACACAATGCTCAATGCCAGCTCCTTGGGGAAAATTCCTTCTTGTTTGCAGCAAAGAAAGAAAAAGATGAGCAGAGGCAGTAGTTAATTCAGACAAACAGGAACATGTTTTCAAATCAGTGTCTGTTACTTGTAATCAAAGCTGCTGGGATGTCACCATCTTTTCAGGGCATTGGGAACAGCTACTAAACACACTTGTCATTGATTTCTGTTCTGCAGTGATCAGATGAAGTAAGCAGGGAGAACTCACCACACAGTTTGGCTCTCTCTCTCTCAGGAGGCCGGTTGTTAAGCAGCACACTTGCCTTGCGTCTCCCTTTGGGAAAGGCAGGCTCATGTGTACCTCCCGTCGGTGGATTTCCCATAGTATTCCACGTAGGGTACTCATGGGCGGCACTGCCCTGGCACCTTACAGGGTGGAATCACCAAGAAGCCCAGTTAGAAGACTGTTTCTGTCTACCCACGGAAAGGATTTTGCTTGGAAAGATGTCACTAAGCTGCACCTGAGCTGCTTTTAATTTCCAGTAGTAGAATAGAGAATTTAAAGTACAGCAGGATAATCATGACTCTTATTTTTAGGGGAGCCTACAGCCTGTGTTTCAGGTGCGTGCATTAGCTCACTCAAGCCTGGTCTTTAGCACAACCCTTCTCCACTGGGCCCCACTTTCCATCCCTGTGCTGCTCACAGCCCTGGGGAATCTCAAAAGCCAACCCCGGTGCGCTCTCTGACGTAGATCATTGCACTGCTGTTCTTTCTTCAGGAATCAGCCTCCCTCTCACCTTACCTGGCACGCCCCGTGTTTTCAGTTCTCTCCCAGAGCTGCAGCGCAGTGCTCACCGTTTCCTTCCGTGCACCTGGAAACTTTCAAGAACTCCTACTGTCCCAGAAAGTCTACATGTGTTTAGGCTTCTTGAGGACAAAGATGGTGTCTGGCTCTTTGCGACATGCCCAGTGAAGAGCCAGGAGCCGTGGGGGTGTATGTATCCCCAGGGGGTGTGAATATCGTGGGCTGGAGCTTTTAAAGCTGAATCACATCTGGAAATAAACCCTGTTAGGAAGAATAGCATCATTTCCAACACTACTGTAAATGGAGTTCTTAACAGGTCTAAGTAATAAAAACCTGGAATCAGATACAGAGGCAAATGCTGAGAGACCAGAGAGAAGGAGCTACGGCACACCTTACCTTCTTAGCATCTCAGAAGACAAGAGAGCCGGTTCCTATCTCTTCCCGCTTATATCCTGTTTCTGCCCAGCTACCTCACTTCCTGTCTGTCTGTACAGACCCCCAGACCTCTGTGGTTAGCTAGTGGCAAGCTTCATCCTCTGGCCTTCAGACAGGCTTTATCTGTACATACCACACATCACCTTGAGCATGTCACTCATTGCTCAAGGCCATCTTTGTGATACATGTGATCAATAGATTCATCTCCCCATCCTCACTTGATTATGTGTCCAATACACCAATTCAGCAAGAAGTCTGACTCCACATCCTCTCCTCGAAGAACCAGGGCAGTGGCATCGTGAGTGACCGAGGTAGTTTTCTATGAGACTTGACATTGTTGTATGAAAACTGATCATGCTTCTGTCCACTGTTCAAGGGAATAATTTAAAAAGCAGTTGCACCGTTGGACTTAGTATTTTGTTTCTAGTCATGTAATGGGCACCTAGGGAGTCCTTGAAAATAATTCTTTGCATCAGTTTTGTATTTCCTGGCATTCTGTCTGCTGCTTTATCTACTGCCTTGAGGTATCTTACTCTGGTGAGCCAAGGTCTCCTGTTGATGCCAGGCTTCACACAAAGAGTATCAGCTTTCCCGGTGACTCATCTGTTGCTCTGCATCCCAGAATGCTCTCCCACCCCTGGGACTTTTGGACATGCTTCTTTCTCGGCTGGAAAACCACCTTGCTCAGCTCCCCTTCCTGGGGAGAAGCAGTTATGAAGATTCTGTGCCTCTAAAGAAATGTCACTTGACCGGTCTTTGACTTTCCATCTTGGGGCTTTGATGATTGATTATAACTGAGTGCTTGCATTTTCCCATTGTTTAAAAAATTCTTTCTTGGTTTTTGTCACCCAACAGCATGACGACTATTGACAAAGTCTGTTTTGTCTGTAGAACTCAAGCCTGGTGCATGGTTGATAGCTTGTATTAACTCTTAAGACCAAGGATTGCTCATCGTCTCCTATTCCCCCTTCAGGACTCATTGCAGTTGTCTCGTGGGCTTTTCCCCACTGTGCATAATTTTATAATGAGTCCGCAGAATTAAGAGAAGTACTATAGAATATAAAGCTACAGTGTGGATGGTGGTGCTGAGAATACTGTTTGAAATATTGTTGTGTGTGCCTTTTTTTTTGATAACCTTGCCTTCTGGTAAATTCTCTTTGAAGAAACTGGTTAGTATGAATGGCATCTTTAGCTGCCGAGGAGCAGTCCCAGATTTCATGAGAAAGGACTGGGGGAAACCAGGGGTGACGCAAATGTAGAGAGAAGAGTAGAGAAGAGTTGATTGCTTAAGTCATATTGTTTATGCTGGAGTGCTTGAGTCTGATGGAAAAGTTCCTAACAGTGGTTTTTCTTGCTGTAGATATGGTTTATGGATGAAGTGGGGAATGTGACTTTTTTTTTCTTGGTAGAGCATCATCCTAATTTAGGTGGACTCCAAAGAAACTTGATATTAGGGGAGGTCGGGAAAAATATTTAGGTCCATAAAACCTCCTTTGCGTTAGCACTTGTTTCTCCATGAAAACATAAATGCTATCTGCTTTTAATTACTGGCCTCACCCAGGCCAAGTTAATTACTGTGGGCTAGGCTGAACAGAAGAGTTCCCAGGAAGCCCACTATCATGATGGAAGGGTAGAGCATTTCCTGCAGGAGATGCTGAGGAAATCCTTAATGAATTAGCATCTTGACTTTTGCAACAGAATACTCAGGGCCTGGATGGGTGAAATCATAGGCTTTTGGCAGCTGCCTGCCTTCACAGCACTTGGCAAATCTGCTTCTTATTATTTTGCTGTTACGCAAAAGCATAGAATTCTCAAGTTAAGAAATATTGATCACTGCGTGACAATGGACGCAAAACAAAAATGTATCATCTTCAAAAACCCCTTTAAAAAATGAAGGGATTGCTCATTTTGTTTTGAAAGTGCGTGGGTCATTTTTCTACTTAGAAAGTGCTGCGGTTTTGTTAAACATACATTATTTAGAGGTTAAAATAATCTTAATCTTAACTATTAATATTATTAAGAACAGATTTTTTTTTCAACCACGGACAACTGAATGCAAACAAGAAGGAACTTGGAAAGGAACCCTGCTGGCCGCACATGTGGGAGACCATAGAGGGAGGGAGGGAGGGTAGCTGCCTGGCCACAAGGCCTCTATTCACAGCCGCCTATGCTGTCCTGGCAGAGCTGTGCATTTTTATAAGGTCTAGTGACTTCCCCAGACTTCATGGAATCTAGATCAAATGTGTCCATTCCCATCTCTCTTGTTATGGTAATCTAATACAGGGCTGAGTGAGGAGGGCTCAGAATGCGTGTACTTTGTGGTCTTCCTGTGCACCCAAATGCCCTTTCAATGTCTGCAGCTGGTCAGTGAATGGGAGGGGCCAATGGTTAGCATAGCACCATTGTGGAGTCTCTTGTGTGACCAGATGTAGGGTGACCTAGTTGATTTCCAGACACCTACTAGGCTGAGTCAGTCTCTGCATTGGACACAAGGGTGTCATAGTTTTCATTTTTCTTTAATTTTTTATTTTATGTGCATTGGTATGAAGGTGTCAGACCTCCTAGAACTGGAGTTACAGATAGTTGTGAGCTGCCATGTGTGTGTGCTGGGAATTGAACCCAGGTCCTCCTGAAGAACAGCCAGTGCTCTTAACCGCTAAACTATCTCTCTAGTCCTGGTTTTTCTTTCATTTTTTTAAATTAAATTCCTACAGTAAACAAGAAAAGCCATCTCTCTTGCTGATAACTGTCAATCATTTTGGTTTTCATTGGTACTCATCAGTGTTGAGCAGTGAGGCTATAGGTCCTTGTTCACAATATAACCAAGTTGTCTTGAAGGCAAGCCTCTGGAGAATTATGCCATCTGTGCAAACAATTATTTGCTCATATATGCCTAAGTCACTGTTATGGAAGTTCAAAGAAGTCCAGACTCTCTGTCTTTTTAAGAGTTCTGATGGAATCTCTCATGGGAGCAGAGGGATCTCCTACAGAAATCGAGTCATTCTCTATTTGGATTCAGGTGACTGTGGGGTCCCAACTTGCAGCTGAAATCAAGATTATTTGAAGCACGTGTCTGGAACACTAGTCTTACAGACAGATCTCCCCAAATCCTTTTGTGGGTTTATGTGGAGAAACCCAATGCCTCTAAACTCTATCGAAACAATCCAGAGTAGACACCTTCCATTTTATTCATAATGTCTTCAGTAGTCATTAACAACTCCTCTGTGGTTGGTCAGAGATAATAATTTAAACACCATGCAGGGTGTCTATTCTTATTTTTCCTTATATTAACATATTATTCTTATTTCATGTGTATGCCTGTTTTCCATGCACACGTGGTAAGTATACCATGTTCATGCAGTTCCCATGGCACCCAGAAGAAGGCATCCAATCTCCTGAAACTAGAGTTACAAACAGTTCTGAGCTGCCATGGGGGTGCTGGGAAATGAGCCCAGACCTCTGCAAAATCAGCAAGTGCTCTTAACCACTGAGCCATCTCTCCCGCCTTCAGGACATCTGTTATTGATGAAAGCAGTGAGAACCCCTATAGACCGAATCCTTCACATTGCTATCAAGCTGTCTATCCTGAAGCCTTTCACTGTGACCTCCATCCTGTAGAACACTGCTGTGTTGTGTTCTTTTTTTATGAAATGGGGTAGTGGTGCTGAGCTCCTGTGGTTGGTAATCTTAAAAAAAAACAAAAACAGAGCATTGCTTATCACTAGGCCAAACACATAGCTAGTGCTTGATAGAGGCTAATCATTAGTGACTAGCAATTTAGAATACTTTTATTTCTGTTCCATATATAGTATTATGAAATGAAGTTTTCCTTTTAACTTGGGATTATCCTATTCTGACAACCTCCAAAATGACAAACAAGCAAGAAGTAGATAATGGGCAGGTGAGATTGGTCAATTGCTTTGGCACAAAGAGTCTGCTCTGAACGGCGTATTTGCGCTGTGCGTGGTGGAAACTCTGTGTCGTGCTTGGGTTGAAAAAGAGCCGATGGCATTCTACCAAGGCCATTGCTCCTTGTTGCCTAGGAAGTCATTATAGCTGTAGCCTTTGGAAACAGCTAGGATACAAAGGGGCTGTGACACTGGGGTCTGCCACGCCGTTCAGCTACATGATGGCCCTCTGGTATACCAAGGAGCCAGCAGAGAATGGCTCGTATGCAGTGATGGGTGATGTTCAGATTCACGCTTCCCTCCCATCCTGGCCTCACCTGAGCCACACAGTGAGGGCAACTGGAATGCTGGGAACCTCAAAAGTGGGGTGTAACCCAGAACCTGTGTAACTGTCTCTGCTCCCATTAGGTACGTTTTATCAGCTCTGTTTTCCAGATGGTAGAGACTGGACTGAGGCAAATCGAGCAGTTTGCACAAGGAGATGGGGTAACGACAAAGACACGTGAAATTCAGCCGTCATAGTCTCTGCGGATGGGAGACTCTTAGATGCGATGCCACACACCAGTAAGATTTCCTGGACCCCGTCTGTGCTCTGACTGGGGACCCGGCCCCACAGGCTGCTTCCTAGAAGTGATAGAGTCTTGCAAATGCCTGCTGGGAAGTTAGCGGTGCCATTTCCGTCCCAAGTTAGTCTATGTCTACATAACTTCGTAAACTCCACTGTGTCTGCTTGGCAACCCAAGATAGGAACCTTTAAAATTTGCAGTTTAAGCCCTGCTGTGGAGCGGTCTCTGCGCTATGGCGGATGACAGAGTGGAGGAACCTCAGCATTCCTGGGCTTAAGTCTCCATTCGTGTCAGCGACGTTTGATAAGCTTTGAATGTCTTTTTGCATTCACATGTTGCATGTATCATACATAAGAAAAGAATGGGTGGGGAGATGCTATCACAGAAAACATCACATTCCGTCTTTTGTGTAATTCCAACTGTTGTCACTGTGTCAGAAATCTTACATTATTCCTCATATGCACAGTTTTCCTGAGTAAATTGAGGGGTCTGAACCATGTTCCTCCTGGTATTTTAAATGACTCTGCATGGCAAGTGTGCCTACCTCAGTTAGGGTCAGGGTGAGGGTGAGGATCAGGGTGAGGGTGAGGGTGAGGGTTAGGGTTAGGATAAGGGTCAGGGTTAGGGCTAGGGTTAGGGTGTTAATAAATTCATCAAACAGTCAGTTGGATAAGTCAGTGGGACCTTAGACAGCCGAGACAGGGAGGACAACTTGTGGGAAAGATTCTCTCCCTCCACCCAGTAATCAAGCTCAGTTGACCAGGCTCAGGGGCAAGCTCCTTTACCCACTAAGCCATCTAACCTATCCCTACTTGGACTAACTGTTTTAAAGTTATACCCTTAGCTTACTCTTGTTGTACATAGTTATGGCCCTGAACTTTTGTTTATTTTTTTGTGTGTGACTGCATATTCTTATCACCCAATATGATGCCACACCATTGAGAATGCATGACTCAGTGGTGAAATAATATCCCCTCAGAAGAACACTGTATTCCCATTATAGCTGGATCTGTCTTCCTAATCCTTATGTAGTCTTTCAGTTCTCTGTGTAAGCATTGCCTCCCCTGTGGACCCTCCCCACTGGTTCCATTATTCACACAGTATGGCCGTCTTTCCTCCTGTGTCTTTCCAGTCTTCAGGACAGTCACACCCAAATCTCTTACCTCTACCGCTGTCACCTGTCCCAGAGGCTGATGCTTTATAGATATTTAATAGGTAAATAAATAAGGATTAACTATGTGGGAGATTTGATAGGCTTAAACTAAGAGTTCTGAATGCAGTGAGGTCATCCATAAAACCCCCTTGCTAGACAGTACGCAATTTTGCATCCATCTGATCTATCCATGATTTAAAAGAAAGCACACCATGAATTTTTACATATGAAATATTGAAGCTGGGCACACATACAGTAACACCTCAGAGGGCCTGTGTCTTATTTATCTTTGCATGTGGCCTGCATACCCAAGACTCATTCTTTACATGATTAGGCGAGCTCGCTCATGAGTGTATGACTTTAATTTGCTGTCTCTTGCTATGTTAGGTTTTCATATTTTCCACCATAAAGATATGGAAGACATTGTTGTTTGAAAGAGCTCTGTGGTTGGTACTCATTAATTTCAGTTAGCAACAAAAGAAAGATGAAAACAACCCAATGTTACCATCCTCGCATGTTTCAAAACGTGTCTCTTTCTGTGGGTGTTTCTCCATACACGCATTTTTCAGCATGCCCTTATTACCACACACTTAATGACAGTTGCTTTGGGTTTCTGGGCAATTGAACTCTGAAACAGTTGCTTTAACTTAGTTTTGAGTAACAAGCTAACAAGATAATGATACAGTCTGACTCTCATGACCTAACCTACCATATTAGATCAAAGGATCCCTTCACAAATTCATTTTTTCATGCATTAACTTAGGTCACTACTAAGATTTTTTCTTGAAGTTTTTTTAAATTATTGTTTTGTATGTGTGAATGCTCTTTTTCCTGCATGAATGTACACCATTTGCATGCCTGGTTGCCCGTGGAGTCTGCCAGAAGTTACTGCATCCTCTGGAAGTGGAGTCACAGATGCTATGAGCTGTCATGTGGGTGCTGGGAATCAAACCCAGGTCCTCTGGAAGAGCAGTCAAGTGCTCTTAATCACTGAGCCAACTTTTTGAAATTGACCTATGAATATCAAGATACATTGAGCAAAGTATGTTTTGGGGGGTTCTCCTTTCCCCTGTCCTTAAAAACTATCTAATTCCAAGACAAAAATATGGGATATAAGCATAGTTTATTTCTGTGTATGACACTGGTTTTATAGCAGGGGTGGGGGGGGAGTAAGGGGGTGAGGATGGGTTTTGGGGGATGGGGAAGAACCTTTCCATATGCCCCATAATCCCTTTATAATTTACTAACTAAGGCATATGAATTAGATGGGTAAGAGTAATAGAGAAACTCTTAGTCTGCATATATGTAAATGCTTCATGGGAAGTAACTGAAGCATCTCCTTCTCAAATCTTTAGGCTTGGAAACCTGTGTTCTACTTTAAGAAAGGACAATTCTACACAGAGAGGTTACAAGTTTAAAACACAGGTGATCGGAGTTTCCAGAGGTGATTAGACATGGGGGTCACTAGTAGTAGAGTTCGTTTTGGGAGGGTTTCTATGCAGACACAAGTTAGTGCTCTTCGTTGTAAGGGCTCACCATGCTGTGGAGGGCAGGAAGGCCCCCTTCACAGCGTGAAGCTCGTGCTCTGACTTTAGGCAGCCCTGGGAGGGCTCAGAATGCCTCCTTCACTGTTCATCGGTTGTCTGCAGCTCAAAATAATCTCATGCCAAAGAGGCATATTTGAGGGCAGTCGTTACTGAATTTGCATACGTTTCCCTATTAATGAGCATCCGCAGGGAAATCGGGGAGGGGGTGTCTTCCAGATCACTTTCAAGTTCCTCAAAGTGGGAATCCTAAAGATGCAAGACCTGGCCTTCCTCCACGGTGTAGGCCCCGAGGGTCCTGACAGCTGGAAGGATACTGGGGAAGAGAGCCTGGATACAGTTTTCCCCTTCACGTTGTTGAGCTTGTGTTCTCAGTAAATCTGTCTGGGCCCTACTTTCCCTATATAAAACTTGATCTGGTCCTCTGTGAATAATCATATGCAGGGAAAGTAAAACCAGGGATACTAGGAATAGTCAGAAATCCATATCACAGTAGCAATGAACCAGGGTATGCGAGCTAAATTTTCCCACAGTCAGCGGTAACAACCAGTTAGCTCTGAGAGGCATCTCACGAATTCTCGAGATCTGGTGTTTAATTCAGCAAGAGTTAATGAGCAAAGAAGGAAAAAAATCGATTCCCGCATTTATGTATTGCTGTTTGAGCAACTAAAAAATGATATAAACATTCCAGCCACACATATCAGGTACTCACTGTTGTCCAGGCGTGGGTCAAAGAGCTATACCAAAAATACATTTGCAAATAAATGTCAAAGCAAACTTCTATTTACTTACAAGGCATGGCATTGCACCCCTGTAATCCCTCGACTGGTAAGGCTAGGCAATGGGGGGAGGGATTAAAGGTCTAGGTAGGCCTTCAGGGCCAGCCTGTGATACGTAACAAGACCCTATGTCAAAAACCAAAATACACAAAAATTGTACTTAAATAAAAAATCAAATGTGTCATTAGGTATAAATACCTTTTTTTTTTTTGAGATAGGTGGTGTTGTTGTCAGTGTTTGTTGAAGATAAAACTGAGCTGTTGGAAAGAATTGAATACCTCCCCAAGTGTCCATTCACAATTCATTTGCCTAAAACAAATAAAAGTGATCATTCCTAGAACTTAAATGTTGTTAAAAGTAAAACCAGTGAGTCGTTTTATGTTCTCAAAGGAAGCTAGGAAAAGCTGGGCAGTTTTGGCCCAGATCACACTGTTTTGCTGAGCTCCCTCCCTGCCTTCAGCATGGACCGCATAGCTTTTTAGAATTTAATCTGTGCCTCTGATTCATTTTAGTGTTACCCCTTCAGCTGCCTGAGCTGCCAAAGGCTTCTTCAAAGCCCCTCTAAGGCAGACATGGATTACAGTCATGTCAGTGAGGCAGGGTGGCTCATCTGAGATGAGCCAGGGCTTATACATAAGCACCCAGGTTGGGCAGGATGAGTTTTGGCAACCCAGGCTGGCTCAGGAGCCCAAGCCATTCCTCTCTGTCCTGAGACCAGACTCTTTGTCCTCAGGAATCACAAAATGGAGTGATTGGAGAGCCAAGTAGATTTCCTTTCGCAATGAGAGGTGTGCTTTTGTTTTTGTTTTTGTTTTTGGCTTGCTCTGGTATCTCTATCACTTAGAGAAATGGCAAGGATGCTGTGTGCTAGTTAAGAACACAAGGCAGAGGGTATGGGCTTCGGATGTCCACTGTGTGATTTGGGCTTTTCTTAACACATCTGTGCTTCTGCTTCGTCATGTGTAAGAGAAGGCTCATGGGAGGCTACCTCTGTCTGGGCTATTGTCAGGGTAGCTGATACACTATCGTCTCTTCCCTTTCATCTGTTGGTCCCACTGGTGGCCCTAGGTGCCTCTTGTTCCTGGAAGGTAACAGTTCAGTGTCTGTCTATCATCTGTGTTAAAACGGGAAGGTCTGCAGGAGCCAGGCTGTCTCAGTCAGCGCTAGGGAAGGTTGGCATGAGATGACAGTGTTGGCGGAAGACCCTAGACCTGTTGAAAGCGGCAGGCTGCCCCATCTGAGGTACTGGCTGGAAAGCTGGATTTACTTTATAGTTGGCACACAAGGTGCTAGGTTCCCTTACCCGACATTTTCCAGCAAGATTTATTTCTGTTGATTCCCATCCCCACCTCCTTGCCCCGATGGCCTTCCGCACTGGGTGGTTACATTCTGCTCTCCTGTGACTCTGCGCGTGCCCTCTCCCCCACCCCCAGCCTCTCCTTCCGTACCCACTTCCCATTTCCCAAGGCACTCTTTCCGGTTCCCACTGACAAATAGGCTAGTGAAAGTCACAGGCAGTTCTCACAAGGAGAAACACCTTCGAAAGTGTTCAGCATCCTAACCCACCAGGGCAGTCCACATAAAAACAACTCTTAAGAGTCCATCGTAGCCTAGCACCAGTGGGCACGACCGTCAAGAAGATGGAAACAAATGCCGGTGAGGACACAGTCTTTAAAGTGCTCAGTTCTAAAACCGAAGGCTCCTCATGGGCACCTCCATACAGTGTCTGTTTGGGCTGGGGGCATGGGGGGGGGGTTGACATCTTTCCCTCTGCCCTCTTCACCCGCCAACTTCCTGAATCAAACTTTGACCTCGCTGCGTCAGGTGGACGTCTCTTGTTGGGTGTGCATGAGCAGCATAGGTGAAAGATGGCGGGGGGTCGGAGGCTGCGTCAACCCCCAAATTGCCACCACCCTGCAATCAAGGCTACTTGGTTGACTTGGTGATGCCGCCAGATACCGTGAGCCAGCCACCAGCCCCGGGCCTACCCGGAGAGTACCTGGCCTTTCCGTGTATTTCCTTTGAACTTTCTGTTGTGGGTAGGTTATGGGTCGTCCTTCGAAAAGAAGCTCATTTCCCCCAAGTGGGCCCCCCACTTGGCAGCATTCCTGTGCATGGCAGGAACTTTGGGAATGTGTCATGGTCGATGGATTCTGTGTCTCCCTCATCACTAAGAGTTTATTAACTGCATCCACGCATCATCTGGAAACTGACAAGGAATAGTAGTCACCTAGTCCCTGCACTCACTCCTAGCTCAGAGGTGGTGTTGTGAATTGTAAGACCTACCTCCCTGGCTGGGAGCACCCCAGTGGGTAGCTGTGCCTTTAACTCAGGAACCAGCAGAGACAGACATGTGGGGGCAGAGGCATGAGGAGCAAGGGAGAGAGATGCAAGCTTAGTTCGCATGTGATTAGCTGCTCTCTGCTTTTAGCTTTATAGTTTACATTTGCATGATTCTTTTGAAAATGAAAAATTAATTATTTATGACTGTAGCTTTTAACCAAAGTGTGCATTTAAAGCAATCACTCTGGATAATTTAAATAAAATCCTTTCTGCCAACAGTTTATGCTCATTAGAATGAGAAAACGCTTAGTTTATTTAATTAAAAGGACGTTATTTGCCAGTCTGAATTTTCTCTCCTTTTTTTTATTCTGCTTTACAATATAGGAAAATCACATTGAGACAGACTAGAGTTAATTAACTTGTCTCAGAAGTAACCATATTCGGCCTTTACTTTTTAATTTTACTTTCATTTTTAACCAGCCCATCATTTGGGAACAGTGGAAGGTTGTTCCTGACCCTCACACTACAGAATAGGTCCATTCCCTGGTAAACATGATCCCAGCACTGGACAATAATGATGGTGACTCTCCAAAGGTGATGAGACCATCCTGCCATAGAGGATCTTCTCCTGAAGCCCACATCCACACAGGGCTAGCATCTTCAGGTCGCTGGTTAGTGCTCCAATTACCCTTGATTTGTGATGTGCTCTGAGTGATGGGATACACTGGTGTTTTCTAGGAACAGGACAGGTTTGCCCTGAAGGACCACATGCTAGTTAATTTTAAATGTTAACCGGATATAATCTGTTACAACCTAGGAAGAGTTTTGATCTAGGGCTTGTCTAGATCAGGTTGGCCTATGTGCATATCTGTGAGGAACTGTCTTGCTTTCTAATTGACCTAGCCCATGTATGAAGTCCAGGGTTGTATAAAAGTGGAGGAGGCTAGCTGAATACAATCAAGCAGGTACTATGGCTGCATTTGTTTATCTCTGCTCAGAACTGTGCATGTGGTATAGCCTTTCCAGCAATGATGGAACCAGATAAACCTGTTTTCTTCCCCAAATTGTTTTGTTAAGAGCATCTGTTGCAGTAACAGAAAGGAAATCAAACCAAGCTGTAAGGTAGCTGATTTGAGGTGCCCATCTCTGACTCTCCTATGCAGTGATGCTGTTGGGACCAGATCCAAGAATATATATAATCTCTTTGGTTGACCCAGGGCATATAAAATTCTTTGACACCTTAGAGCAGTCATGAGCTGCTGGAATAGTGATGCATTTGTCACCTTGGTGTCTCAGATGTACTTGGCAATGAGAGGAACTCAGCTTTGGCATATGTACCTGGCTAAGAATTACTGATTCTTCCCACTGGAACATCAAAAGTACAGTTTGTCTTCAGGTGTGGCTGGATCTAAGCACCCCAGTGATGTCATAAATCTGCCTCTCACCATCTCCTGTCCCTGTTTCCAGTGTGTGACTCTCATATCCTTTAGTGTCGCTGCTGTTGCCCACGGCCACAAATTTGTACCCTCTGGTGGAGCCCAGATCTTCTTTTCTCATTCCTCGTGGTTCTAGCTAACACCTGGGGGCTGGCACCCAGGCCTCCTTCCTACTTCTCGCCTCCTCCTGAACCAGTTTTTAGACAACAGGATGGAGAGTGCAGGTTTTGGGAGACACATATCTATCTTTTGATTAAAGGGAGGATGGAGTCATCCTACGTCCAAATACAAGGTCTGGGAGCAAGCATGATGATAGCCTCAGAGATTAATCACAGGGCCACTGTTGAAAGAAGTCTATCAAGTAAAACACAGCCATCCCGTCCTGGTTTCTCCAGATAAACCAGCCAGTGAATCCGAGCAAGCCCTCTTGCTTTCCTCCTGCAACTCTTTAGAGAATAAACATTGATATCTGTAAAAGGTAGGAAATGCCTGAAGACTGACTGGGGGAGGGTAAAGTAATGGAGACCATAGATGATAGGAAAGACCAACCCATCTTGGTCATCCCAAGTCACTAAGCTTTTTAGGGAAGAGATAAATCTGTCATGCCTTCCTGGTATCAAAAGCACTTAGTGTGCCATCTGAAATCTCTTTTGATACGAAGATGGAAGCAAAGGTGAGTGGTTTTAAGCCACTGCTTTCTGGATCCTTGCAGCTGTTTGGCAAGCTATACTTAAGGTTGTGTTTCGACCAACTTCTGTGTAAGTGCCCCGAGTTTATGAACTAATTGAACCTTACAAATGAAGGCATGGGGGATATTCCTGGCTAAATGCCTAACAGTTAGCCCTTTAGGGCACATGGACCAGGCATGTTAAACCTTGACTTCAAGTGCCTTCCAAAAACAACAGTGTAACTAAAGGACAGTTAGGAACCACGGCCGCTGTTGGTAATGGTGTGACCAACTCTTTCTGGAGCTCCAAGCTGTGACTCTGGTGAGGATTGCCCACATTCAGGACAGTGCTGTGGGGCGGCTTTGCAGAGAGAGCGGTGTCTTGTCACCCCCACCATCTTCATCAGTCAGCATCATGGGTTATATTGTCTTCTGCATTGAGAAAGCAGTCATATATGCTTTTGGCCATGGCTGCAGCTTAGTGGTCACTGTCATTACAACACTCAGGGGTGTGAAATGCCCACTTTAGTACACGGTCCAAAGCTGCTGTGGGCATTTAGACAGAGCAGAGCTGGCTGTACTCTGTGTCTGTGACCTTTGTTGGAAAGACCCAGTGGCTTGGGTGACTTGGTGTTTAGACACTAGTGTTACCTAGAGACATCTTTACTTCCATGTCAGGTGTTGGGTACTGACTCTCGATTAGGATCGCATGTGACATATGAGAGGAGCACCTACCCTGGCCACCCCTTCATTGTCCTCCGATGTGGTCACTGCATAGGCTCTCATAGCTTCCTCAGAAGATAGCTCCTGGTATTATGGACAAAGCAGAGCATGTGGCTTCTTAATCCTTTGTCTTCAGAAGGTCACACGGTTCTACTTTGCTCATGATGTCTACATTGAGGCATTTGCCAAAGTCTTCCCATTTTAAGGGCAGGGAATCTAGACCCCTATGCTATGTGTAGAACAGCCCTCACTGAATCACTAAAGGGGCACTGCAGTCTGGACAGCCAGCATGTGTGGCAAATTATCACAATTGGTGACAATTACAAGAATACAATAACCCTGCATTCCTGCAATTAACAGATTCAAGCAGAGCACTTTTTTCTCTTAATACAGCAATGGATAAAGTTTGGTCACACTTTTATTAAAGATTTTTTTCTTATATTAAAAAGAATATAAATCTATGTCTTGCTTCTTGTACATGGTCAGATTTTGGTATATTAGTGTAAGAAAATAAGTATTTTTTTATAAAACAAATTTTTGTGAGATTGCTCTACTTTAGGGATATTTGTTAGAATTTACTAATAAAGCCATTTGAGCCTGGAGCTTTCTTTGTAGGGAACTTATTTCTTTTATAGGTATAGGGATATTTAGATTTAATGTTTCTTGTGTCAAATTTGCCTATTTGCATTTTAAAGAAGCTTTCCATTTCCTCTAAGTAGCTAAATTTATTGGCATGGAGTTGTTCATAATAGTCTTTCACTATCCTCTTGAATCTCTTCTTATTTATAGTGATGACTTCTCTCATTGCTGATATTGGTGATTTGTGGAATCAATTCTGTGTTTCGATTTTATTGATATTTTCAGAGAACTGGTGTTGGATGTATCTAGCGTTAATCCGGAGTTTGCCCATTTCCTATCCAGCTCTTTTTTTTTCTTGTTGTTTTTCTTTATCGCTCTCTGCTCTCTGATTACCTTGTATTCGCCTTGGTGGCCATTCTAGGCCTGACTGAGAAGCCCAGACTGTCTTAAGCAAGGTAGATGACAAGGACTGAGGCTGACTTACAGCCTCTATGTGCGTACAGAGGCATGGGCATGCCTGCATTTACATACATGAACAACCCTCCTGCATGCACACACATGCATACACATATACACACATACATCATGTACACATATAAAAAATAAAATAGTAAAATTTTAAGTTACCTGTTTTTTAATTTAAGGGGCTTCATATTACTTAGAGTTTACTGTGTCTTAATTTTATATTCTTATTCATTGCCTTCATGCTTTCCTTTAAATCTTCGATGTTCTGCATTGCTGTTTTCAAGCCCATGTTTGAGAATTCCATCATTATTATTTTATTTCTGAATATTAATCAGATTGTTTATTCCATGAGGAGTCATATTCCCCCATCCCCAGACTCGGTAATGCTTAACAGCTGCAGATAAAATGACACTGGTAGGCATTCTGCTTTTGAGTGTGTTTATTTGTCTCCCTTAAGAAGTGCAAAGGTCTTTTTTCCTGGAAGTCACTTAATGTAATAAAGTATCATTATTTTTAAGCTTTCACTGGGCATTTATAGTGGCCCGTTTAGTCTAGAACAAGTTCAGTTGCGGAACAAACCACACATTTCCTTAAATTCCTGGTGTTAATCTGTTGTAAGCAAACTTTACGCTCTTGCAGGTTCAAATGTAGGAGCTGAGTGATGCTGGCTCTCTGTTCAGTCTGCCCTTTTCCTCCTCCCTGCTGTGCTCGCCCAGCCCCGTGGAGCCCATGTTAGACGTGCTCATCTTGTTTTTCAATGTCAGCGGTGAAGACCTCTCTGTAGGTTTCTGGAGTTCTTTCTCTGCAAAGCTGGCCTTCTTCTGTGCTCTGCATTGCAAATCCAGCGATATAGCCTCAGTGGCCCTTGGCGGGGTCATTCTTGGCCAGCCAAGCTCTGCTTTTGCCCCTCCGGTCTCTACACTCTTGTAAAGAGCTCCTGTAGACAACGACAACAAACCAGAGATCGCCTCATTTGCCGTGTCTTGGAAGTGTAGTTTGCGTTGCTGACTAATAAGCATTTGTGTCTTGTACCCCGTCCAACTCTGCAGTTGTGTCCGGTTTATGTTAGTTACTACACTGTTGACCCTAACATCAGAAACTTAGAGATGAGAGATTATTCATTAGTTTCATCTGAAAAGTTAACTTGTCTGTCCAGATTCAGGAGAGGAAACCTTATTGAGTTTAGGTAATTTGGTCAAAGGATGATGCCTCCATTGCACCTAATGTGTACGTGTGTCTTTAAAGAGGGTAGTTGCTGTTTACGTCTTTGCTTTGGATCCCTGTAGCTCTCAGGTGGAAACTCAGAAGCGCATCTGCCTCTTTGTGCCTTGTGCCCAAATGCCAGTGATGAGACAAGACTTTGTCCAGTAAGGGGTCCTCCTTCAGACTGGTAAGAAGGCACTAGGAAGTGCAGACATTTGATAAAAGTTATTCTGATTCACGATTTAATTGTAAATTAATCGAGACCATAAGAGAAAAAATTCCACTGAAGAGACACACGGATTTCAAATTATAGGAACATGTGTTTGGCAAAGTGTGCTTTAAGGACTGCCAAAGCCCAGCCTTACAGTGTTGGGGAATGCGGTGTGAGAGACTCGGCCGTTCCAGCATGTTAACAGCTTCTCCTGTCCAGACATGACCCAAAGCAACCCGCAGTAGTCGAGCAGTTTCACCTCAGCAGTGTGGAGGGCACAGGTCTCTCCCGGTCCTTGGGCAAGCAGACAATTTCAGTGTAGTTTGTGCTTTGTGTTTCCGTTCTTGTCCACTAATAGGTGACTAAAGTTATTTTTGAGGGAAGACTAGCTAGATTTTTTTTAACTTCATTGTGCTACCAGGTCAAAATAAGGCTTTGGAGTCGTCTGCCTTGTGCCTTATAGAATATATAGATGATCATATTTTCACCCTAGGGCCGTCTTGGGAATTTCAGGATAGGTTCAGACCCCTCAGCTATTGGCCTGCCTTAGGGTACAGACTCTGTATTTGAAAGTTTGATTATTACTCAGCATGAGCCAGCTTTTTTACCAGAGACTTCTATAGGCCCAAGGAAAACTGGCGGTGGGAAAAACGTGACTTTAGTATAGAATATATTCACTGATGAGCCAAGGCAAAAAACAGTACAAAGGAGTTTCTACAATACACAGAAAATAACGTGTGTGTGCACATGTGTGTGCGCGTGCGCGTGCGTGTGTGCGTAGGCTTCAGATGATAACTATTGAGTCATTTCTCAATTGCCACCTGTGGGACCTGGGGTTCAATCTGAAGCCATCAGGCCCAGCATGGGCAAGTTCCCCTTCCCACTGAGCCGTCTTGCTGGCCCAGTAATATAAAGTTTGAATCAGGAGTTTAGCGTGTGTCTTAAATTATGTTAATGTTTTTTAAGGTCATTATTGGTATTGATTAGTGTTAGAAAGTTGCTAAGGAGCTGAGGTATCTGTTAACCCACTTTTCCTGTAGGTCCTGCTCACCTTTGGTGAGATCGCTTTCCATTGCTTTTATGTTTCATGTGTGTGGCTGTTTTGTTTGCATGTGTGTCTGTGCACCATGTGTGTGAAGTACCCTCGGAGGTCAGAAGAAGATGTCGGATCCCTTGGGCCTGGAGTTACAGATGGTTGTGGGCTACCATGTAGATGCTGGGGATGAATCTGGGTCCTCTGGGAGACCGTCCGCCATTCTTAACTGCATACCCATCTCTCCAGATCCAAAAGGCGAGATTTCTAGCAGGGGTCACATCCTAGCGAAAAAGCCGGCAGTAGAACTTGGTTCTAGCTATCAGTTTGTTTTTGTATATGACATGTATAGCTTACTATGTTTTTACTTAAATGCATAGCCCTGACTTGTGTCCCCATTCTTTGTAGTATATAGTTGGTTTATTATTTCCTCTTTGTTGGCCCCTTTTATTTTTGTTTTCGATGGCAAACCCTGCCTGTTCTCATTGCACATGTGGAGGTTGACTTGAGAACCTTCACAGAGAGAAGAACGAGGGGTTGGGTCTCTGGGTGTCTTTCTGGTCGTCTTTCTTCAGGGTTCACTGGTTTCCAGTTAAGTTTCCCCGTGGATTTCTCTGTGGTCCAACAGTTTGTCAGGTCTCTGTAGAAGCCCTTTAGAAGACATCTACTGAACAATGTAATCACTTCATAGCAGAGTCTTGAGATTTCATTAGTTTTCCTCTGAGAGCTCTTTTTTTTAATGCCTCACTTTCTGGGGAGGTTGGGAACTCAATCATCTATTCTGGAGGGCTTTGAGTTCATTGTCCCCTTTCCTCCTGGTGAGACTTCCTTCGTGGGGTCATTCTGGCCATTGCTGACCCTGCTGGCTCTTCACAGCCATGACCTGCAAAATAGGTTCTCAGCTCTCGGGCAGCAAAGCCCATGTCCCTCCCATGTGGCTACCGATACTGGTGACAGGAGGCTGAAAGGGATTGTCAGTGCCTTCCTCCGCTGGACCCCTCTTGGTACTTCCTTGTTCTACACAATTCCTCCCCTAGCCTTCTTGCAGCCATCTCCTTATATGGCTCTGAGTCGGCTCCAAGTCCGCCTTCTCAGAGGAATTACATGACATGCATAAATTATGAAACATCTTTGCAAATTAAGTTTTAACTAAAACCAGCAGAGCCTCCAACTGGACGCCATCACGATGTTGAAAAGTGACAGTGGTAGGGTGGGAGTTCAGGAGGAGGTCTGGGTGGGTTCACATCCTGTCCTGATCCTTCTAGAAGGAAAGCTGCAGAAGAGAGCCTCCCTACCTTAATCAATGCTGCTACCCACCCCTCATGTCCGCACACCTCCTTGCCTTGACTGGCCACTGGGTTACAGGAAACACCAACCCATCTTCGTGACGATTTTATCTGGAGTTCGCCACACTTCTATTTGGTGTTGCCAACCTGTGTCCCCGTGAGAACTGGTAGACCCTCTGCTCCCCCACCTTGTCAGAACTGCAATTCAGATGGCTTTTCAGCAGGATGACCACCCAAAGAAGGCTGAAGAATGACTATTTTAATTGGAACCATATTTTTCCAATACAATGCAGAGTTTGAGCCTGCTGAGAAGTGACTTCTTATTGTGAGAAATATTAGAATGTTATAACGAGCAATCTGTCTAGGGCTTTCCTCCTGCTGATAGTCTAAGCTATATGTAATGTGAGAATTGTTCTGGTCTGCCCATTAATAATCCGCATTTTCCAGCATTCCCAAAACTGTCTTCCATCAAGTGGATAATTTATGCAGGTTTGTCTTTTGTCTAGGTTGGGCTTTATGACCATTTCATCCGAAACTCGTTTGAAAATTCTGACCTTTCATCATCCGTCCACTCCATTCCACCGAATTCCCTGGTTCTTTTCCTCTGGGCCAGGGAGGACGGTGTTTCATTCTCTGTAGACCTGCAACAGAGCTAGCTACCTAGCCCCTATGCAATTCTGAAAATTCACACACACTTCAACACATTCAGAACACACGGAAGGCCCATTCAGCTAATCTGTATTTAAATGTGATTTTTTTAAGACACAGTGCTGTCACAGGGGCAGTGGAATGAACATCAGAGAGAAAGGTCTTTAGTGGCACAATTTTCCTGAGAGCATTTGGACTAAAACTCAGAGTGCCCTTTACTCGGTAATTCAATTTCTCGAGAGACGAAGCATGTATGTAACAACTTAAGGACAAAGATTATTACAGTGTCCTTCATGTTAATAGCAGGACAGGTAGCCAACATAAGGGATTCTGGAAGTCAATTTTTTTTGTATTGAAATAACTTAAGCATCATGCTGTCATTTCATATGTTAACTAAGGCCAACCGTGGACGTTAGCAACATAGATGACTTTAAATATATTGTTCCTCTTATGCTGCATATCTGCTTTAGGTGTGTGTTTGTTTGTGTATTTGTCGGTGGTGTGTGTGTTGGTGGTGTGTGTGTGGTGGCGGTGGCGGTGTTGGTAGTGGTGTGTTTGAGAGAGAGAGAGAGAGTGTGTGTGTTGGTGATATGTTTTGGTGTGTGTGTGTTGGTGATATGTTTTGGTGGTGTGTGTTGGTGGTGGCAATGCTGGTGACAATGGTGGTGGTGGTGGTGGTGTGTGTGTGTGTGTGTGTGTGTGTGTGTGTGTTATGTGGTGTGTGTGTTTGGGTGTTTTTTCAATTTCTCTCCACCTTATGTTTTGAGAAGGGTTTCTCAAGCCTGGGGCTTAAGGACTCAACTAGACTAGTCAGCCAGCACACTCCAGGGCTGCTTCTGTCCTTAGCTCCCTAGTGCTGGGATTACAGGAATGTACCTCCATGCCCTGCTTTTTTTGTAGGATCAAATGATCTGAAATGCTGGGCAGAAAGCACTTTACCAGCTGATCTACCCCTGGCTTCATAGCTGCTTTTCTTCAAGGAACATGCATTGCTTGTATGATCCTTAACACCACTCTTAACGTGTGTGTGTGTGTGTGTGTGTGTGTGTACATACAAGTATATTGTATTACAGAGATCTTTTTGTCCATTTTTTTTGTATTTAAACATACTGTTTGAAAAAAAATAATTGCCATCTGTACCATAAACTTGATGTTGAGAAATCATTAACCTATATTTGGTTTGGTAATGTAATACCTGAGCCAGAAAAGGTGAAAAGCATTTGGAATAGGGACTGTTTTCCCCATGAGTCTTTCCAGCAGAGGTTGAGACATGCATCAAGAATTGGGATGGAAATCTGAATAATCTTAAAGTAGAGTAGTTAGCCGTAGATGCTTGCGTGTTTAATCCTGGTTTTGTTTTCACTGCGCCCTCCGCACTGTTATCTCTCTCTGTCACCTGCTTGCATTTTCTGCTTACTCCTTTGCTACTTCAGGACAAGGCTTAGTTCGAAGCTGTGAGACCGGGAAAGGCCAGCAGTTCAAGCAGGGACTGTAGCATGAACACCAGGTACCAACCCTAAGAATCTGGAGAGGAGATCCGGGGTGGAGAGAGTAGTCCACTATCAGAGAAGCTCTTTGCATTGCAAGAATACCGTCCAGACATTAGGGAAATGAATGCCCAGTGTGTGTTTGAAAGGAAATTACATGGATCTTTTAAGGAAATCACCCTGGAATATATTTGAGGCTGAAGAGTTAGTGAAAGTATTTGGATGACTCAGTCCATGTGTTCAAGGGAAACTAGTCATAGTCTGCTATGGTGTGCACCTAGAGATGGCCAGCTACAAGGTGCCAGTGATAAAACTCAGCTTTCTCAGCACTGCCAAGCCATGGGGGTGGGGGTAGGGGTGGGGCTGGGGGTGGGGCTCACTGACACCTCGGCTCTTGAGTCTTTCTGTCACATGCCTACCTGCCCAGTTTTGGTTTTGCTCTCAGGCCCATTTGATACCCTCTCTCCCTCTCCCCCAGCTGTCCATAGTGTCAGACTCTAGTTGAGAGAAGGGGATTCCTGAGAGGATGGAAGGAGCTGTTACCCTGTACCAGGCTGGATGACATGAGGTTAGATCACTTCATCATCTGAGCCAGCTGCTGTGGCTAGAACCTGAGGAGAGTACCAAGCTAACCAGTGGGCGTCTGGTCGCCGCCCACTAGATGCCGGCGCAGAGAACGGAGACAGTGTGGATGGAAGAGAGAGAGTGCTGAGCACAAAGAAGTATGCGCACTGTAGGAGTCCCTCGCTACCTGATGCCCGTTCGGATGTTACTGCTTCTTTAAACACTCAGGTCATACAAGGGAAGGCCTAGGATGCCATGGACGCCATGGACGCCAAGCCTGTGAATCCGTCTGACAGTGCCTCAGTGGCTGTGATCTCTCGTACCCTAGGTCGGCACAAACCTGGAGACATTCGGATGCTCCAGTATCATTGTGTAGCAGCCTGGCAAAGAGCAACTGTTGTGGGCTGTTTGTCTTTGTAGAGACCGAATATGTATTATCCCATGGCGTACTCACATGAGGTTCACAAATAGTGTCATCACTGTAGTCTTACAGATGACAGATCTGGGTGCAGAAATGACTTCATTTCCCAGGCCCTTGTGGCTAGGAAGTGGTTAGAGGTGGGTTCTTGATAACTTGGTAAATCAAACTCTAAATCTGTTCTCCCTCCCTTCCTCCCTCCTACCACCTTCCCTCCCTCCCTCCCTCCTTCCTTCCCTCCCTCCCTCTCTCCCTCCCTCCTTCCTTCCTTCCTTTCCTTCCTCCCTCTCTCCCTCCCTCCCTCCTTCCTTCCTTCCCTCCCTCTCTCCCTCCCTCCTTCCCTCCCTCTCTTTTTGCCTTCTTTCCTTCCTCTCTTTCTTTCTCTCCTCTTCCCCTTCTTCTCCTCCTTTTTTCCCTGCCCCCTCTTGCTTCATTTCCTTCCTTTTCTGCCCTCCAATGCCTCTACCAAACTCTTGCCCAGGTCCACCCCTTAGAGCCACCCTAGGGAATAGGATAGCCGTGGGCCCTGGCCTGAATTCTTAGGTGGAGAAGTAATGAGCCAGCTGGCGAGGGAACGGGAGAATTGCAGAGTGCGGTGCACGCTTGGCAGGGTGATGCAAGCTGGTGTCATAGGGAGACACGTTGGGTAGATCTGGGACACTTTTCAGAACAGGAGCCATCACACATGAGATATAAACAGTGATGACGTGTGGGGCTCAATGAGGGGTCTCGAGCATTGACACGTGATGGGGGCGGGCACGCACCAGCCAGTCACGGGGGGGGGGCACGTAACGGCTTGGTGTGGCACCTCTAAAGCCTGAACAAAGCTGACAAGTTACAGGCTCATACATCTAGATCATTCTGGATGCAAAGTAAGGAGTTGGGAGAACAACCTAGGAGGTCAGATAAGCACAATGGTGACCTGGCAGAGGGTGGCAGAAATGGATGCAGGCAGAGAGAATGGGCAGGACCCAACCTCTGCTCCATAGAGAAAGAACATCCCTTCCTTGGTGCTGGTTGGCCGGGGGGGGGGAGCAAACCAACCCACAGGCCTTCTTCCTCTGCTGTGCGGGGAAGTGATGGGTTTTATCCTCATCGCTTGATGTAGAGGAAAGGTTGGTTATAAATGCAAGCATCCGCACATGGGGGGGTGAACACACGGAAACACATGGGGGGGGGACACAAGGAACCTCTGTGGCAGCAGGGAGTTACCATAAGACCTTAGGCAGCGGGCCAGTTTCGCAAATGGAATCCCCATATGTAGACCAGGCTTTTAGAGAGACAGTTGGCAAGAAAATGCTTTGTTTCCTGCTTCGTCTTTACATATTGCCTAGTGACATGTGTTGTTTTGATCAGTAGATCTCCACTGGGGTTTTGTTTTTGAGAGAGAGAGAGAGAGAGAGAGAGAGAGAGAGAGAGAGAGAGAGAGAGAGAGAGAGAGAGAGAGTACTCAACTCTGGAACCGCATTGAAGTAGAGGGATGGGTGTCCCTACAGTCACCCCCAAAGGGCTCTGTGTGAAATGCTGAGGTAGAGATGAACTGAAACAGGAGTATCCCTGTCTCCTCAGGACAGAAAGTCTCATTTAGAAGCACTTGCTCCCCTATGAGACCCTGTCTGTCTGTCTCGCCCCTTGCTCCCCCATTCAGAGCCCACCTCAGTGCACAGGTCTCCAGCAGGTGGACAGTCCCAAGAGTCCTGAACGCCTCTGCCAAGACTCACCTCTCAGGGGACTTTGTGGACTTAGTCAGCCTGGCCTGGAGCACCATCTACGCACCTGCCTACCCTCCTGCTCCTCCTGCAAGCCCAAGGATCTGAAACCCATGCTAGTGTTCCATAAACCCGAGCTCCAGGACCCGGTCATGGTGGTAGAGCACACCTTTAAGTCCAGCACTCGGGAGGTAGAGTTGGGCGGCTCTCTGTGGGTTTGAGGTCAGTCTGGTCTACAGAGCGAGTTCCAGGATAGCCAGGGCTACATAGTGAGACCTTGTCTCAAAACAAAAATTAACTTGAGTTAATTTCCCCCCAAATGATTTCCTCAGCTCACAGTAAGCAGTAGTGGCATTTTGGGGAAGGCGAGTATCTATCCTGAATACTTCCGGGGCATTCCCAATACCCCTCCTTCCATACTCATGCCGAGCACATCCTTTCTTAACTTTTTATTTATTCTTTATGTCTTTCACACCGTGCGTCTCACTGCCATTCATTTCCCCGTCCCTTTGTATCTGCCCTCTGCCCTCGCAGCATCCCTCAACATAAAATTTAAGAGAAGAAAAGAAAAGGGAAAGTCTCTCCGCAAGAGCTGCAGTGTGGCACAGTGAGTCACGCAGTGAACCCTTTTGTCCACACATCTTTACTCTCAAGCGTTCACTGCAAAGAGTCCAGCTCGAGGCCTCTGGTTTCCGCCACACTATTGATGCCGAGCCCTCGCCAGGGCCTCCTCCTGGAAGTCCTGCTGCTGCCCTGCCTTGTAGAAATCCTGTCTGCAGGACGGGCCCCTCCATGTGCTCCCACAAATCATAGATGGGTGGATGTACCACCTCGGTAACTCTGGTTCTGGGCCTGGGGAGTTACAGGGTCGGTCAGCCAGCTCAGCTCTACACCTGTTGCCCAGGCGAGGCATAGGGGCCACCCTCCTGAGTGATGCAGCTGGTGAGGGCAGCAGCTCCAACTCTTACGGCCTCAGGACTGACTCTCCCCCCCCCCAATGGCATCCAGGTTCCTCACACACCCCCTTCCCATCTCCATCAGTCAGTGACTCCCTCAGGGACCTCCTCAGGACCTGCCTATCTTAGGATCTTTATTGCCGTAATGAACACTGTGGACAGAAGCAACTTGGGAGAAAGGGTTTATTTCAGCTTGTGCTTTGAGTCCCTCACTTAGGGAAGTAAGGGCAGGAACTCAGAGCAGGAAGTTGGAAGGAGGAACTGAAGCAGAGGCTGCTTACTGGATTGCTCATCGTGGCTTATTCAGCCGACTTTCCTATGGAACTCAGGACCCCCTGCCAAGAGGTAGATGCTCTGCCTCTACCAACAGCAACCACTAATCAAGGAAATGCCCTTACAGACTAGCCAATAATCCTGGTGGCGGCATTTCAAAACTGAGGTTCCTCTTCCCAGATGACTCTAGCTTGTGTCAAGTTGACAAAACAAACAAATAAACAAAAAAACTAGTCTGCTGACTACCTCTGCTGTCCTTTGTCTGTGTGACCTTGTAGTTTCATACTTCAACTGGAGTTATAACACAGACTGTCTAATAAGATTATGTGAGCAAAAGTGAGACTCTTTGAACAGTGGCTAGTGTGCCACGGCCATAGTAATCAGTCGTTACTTCTGTTCCCAGTGTCCTATCATAAGCTCCCATGCTCAGGAAAGCCTCTATCATGTCTACCTTTGAGAGAGTAGGATGGGACAAGTCCTTTTAAAGGCACCAGCCAGTCTTTGAAAGGGCACATTAAGACGTACCTCATTGGCTGCAGCTGAATACACTTAACCACGTCTGTCTATTCTAGGATCACAGAGTCTGAATAAAATTTGGAATTCTGTTGCTAAGATTGGAAGACAGAATGGTAGTGATTACACTGGCAGCGTGGGTAATATAGAGTGTTAAATGGTGAAAGGGTGGGGCGTGAGAGGTTAGAAAGGCTTCCTCAAACCAGGGACAAGTGACTGGCAGTGTATCACTATTCCTAGAGAGATGAGAACAGACATACGCTCCTCCCAGGTATGGAACCAATGACAGACCTATGTAACCACCACACTAGCTTCCAACTTGGAGAATGCATGAGTCTATTGGAGTTACTTCTAAGATCATGGGTAACACAAAGGCAGCTGCATCACCAAAAAGCCTGGTCCAGCATGGGTGAAGATTCACCAAAGCTGTGGCCGTGGGGCACTCTGAATGACTTGGAGGCAGCTCGAGAGGTCAGAGAGGTGCCTTCTCTCTCCAGCAGCTCTTTACAGCTTCCATAACTTTGGGGAGAAGACTTAAGGATCTTGTCAGTTTCATGAACTTCCTAAGACTTTTGAGTTGTGTGTTTCCCAGGCCTCATGGTTCTATCTCCTTCCTCCTGGAGGAAATTTCCAGTCTGAAGAAAACTCACACAACAATTTGAGACACATGTATTCTCCTGCCTCAGGGGGTAGGGTGTGAGGAAGGGTTCTGGGATGAGGGAAGAAGAAATGTGAATGTTTGTGACATAGAGGGCACGTACTACCTATCTTGCTGCACCAAATACCCAGCTATGCTGAAGAGGCTGGTGAACTCCATCTAGACTCTGCCACAGGGAAGTGGGGCCACGATTTCTCTTTCTCCTTTCTTCACATGGCTGATGTTCCTGTGGCATGGAGCACAAGGTCCCCAAAGCCTTCAGGCGATTGGGTTGGTGCTAGTTCTGTTTAAATCTTTGTGAGAAACTGTTGTAAACACAGTGGTTGCATCAAAGATTGGGGGACAGAACCCCTGGCCCTGAACTTGAGCATTTTGTTTTTTGTTTTTGTTTTTCCTGGGTGATTGTCCCATTTAACATGTTATCAGCTTGACTCTGCCTAGAGGGACCTGAGAAAGGAGTCTTGTTTGAGGGGTTTCTCATATCAGAAGACCTGTGGGGATGTCTGTAGGGGACCTTCTTGATTGCTAATTGACCTAGGAGAGCCCAATCCGTTCCCTGGACAGGTAGTCCTGAGCTGTTTAAGAGAACTAGCTAAGCTGGCCCCTGAGTAAGTCAGCAATGGTTTCCATTAGCTTCTGCTTCAAGTTTCTGCTTGAGTTCCTTTCCTGTCCTGACTTTTATCAATGATGGACTCTAGCCTGGAGGCTGGAAAAAAAGCCCTAATTTGCTTTTGGTTAGGGGTTTTGTCAGGGCAGCAGAGTAGAAACCAAAACAGTGATCTTGGGGAGGCATTGAAGAGCTGGTCCTTCGAGAAAATCAGCAAGATAGACAAACCTTTATCCGACTTTGACTGTTCTAAATACTGGATCGTTCCCAGTCTGTGAATGGAAACTGACATTAATATCTGACCCACATAAAGAGGAAAAGGGATCCAGCTGGCATTCAGCCAAGCACCTGGTCCCTGGAAAATGTCACTGTCATTGCTGTCACTGCCTCTTCACCACCCTCTTCCCCTTCCTTCTCTCCTGGTAGACACAATCTGAGTCTTTCTCTGTTCCAGTGTCCTTCCTGCACCCAACGTCCCCTGGTAACAGGCAGGGAGCCATGCTCAACAAGGTGGCTTTGGGGGAAAAATCCTCCAGAGTGTGGAAAGAGAGTCAAGTCTCCCTGTGGCCCTATGAGAAAGATACTTTCAGGTTTGCCTTGCCTACATTCAAAGACAGGAAGACTACGGCATATATACAGAAGCATGTTCGTGCTATGCAAGAATCCAAGAATTTCCTGGTCTGTCCTAGAAGAAAATATTTTTCTTCTCTTCAAAGACATCATCTTGCTTTTATTAGCATGCGGTGGTAGGAAGTGAAGATTTTCTTAGCCTGGTTTCAACCCGGAGCATATCTAATAATGACGCTTCCGATTTTACAAGGAGGCACTCACTACAGCGACAAGAATGCCAGATGTGTACACACAGGCTAGGTTGCGTCTCTACTACCTGAAGGGGACCTAGCAAAAGAGAGGGATGTAAACCAGATAACCTACCTGACAGTAGTTAATTGCTCGGAACTAAAGAGAAAAAAAATAAAATGAAGCCTTAAGAAGTCCTCGTGTGCAGGGCCATTTCCCCGATCTTAGCCTATGGTATGGTGAGCTAATGGAGCATGGTGTTATTTCCACTGGATCTCAGACAAAAAGTCCTTCTGTTTGTTTGCTTGTTTTTCCAGACAGGTCTTCTCTGTGTAGCCCTGGCTATTCTGGAACACTCTCTGTAGACCAGACTGGCCTTGAACTCATGGAGAGATCTGCCTGCCTCTGCCTCCCAGGTACTAACATTAGGATAAAAGACTTACACCACCACTGCCCAGCTCTATCAGACTCCTTCTCAACACTGCCAGCAGATAGTCCTTAACTAGGCAATTCGAGTTGTTCTTGGGCTAAGCCTGCTGCTCAGCCATCCTCCAACCACCTTGTGACCCCCCTTTTCTCTAATTTGTGAACCCAGTAACCAAAGACCAAATAACACTGACCTTGAATATCCAGTAAGAAACTAGGGTGGATCCCAGTGTCCCACTGATCCAGCTCTCCGTTCTCTCCTCTGCCTGTCACTCAAGAACGCTGGGTGACTGATGGTTCAGGGTGCTCAGTCCCACTCATAGCATCTGTGGCTACAGATGGGTTGATCTAAATCTGTCATGTTCTATTCTAAAGCTCCTCGGTGGGGACCAACCTGCTTAGGGCACCATAAGCTGTAATTTCCGTTAGCCCAAGGCTCCAATGGGAGAGCAGCTCTTTGTTCTCATGAGTTGGTTCTTGAGGGAAGTTCATGTTTTGTGGAGAGTTTGAGGCTAGTCTTAAACTGAGGACATCACCACAAAAGGCCTAGTCTCTTATTTTCCTCCCCGGCGTTTCTTTTCCTATGCTTAAGTGGGTGACTCTTTCCGAGTCTTGTTTCCTGTCTAACCCAAAGGAAACTTCATGAAAGAAGAACGGGCAGCTCCTGTCAGTAAACTCTGAAGTTTCTGTGGGACTTGGTATGGATCTTTGGTATTCTCTCTGGCCTCTGTGCATTTCATGGCAAAACAAACGTAAAGGAATTTTCAGCCCACGGTGTTTGTGTCCCTGGTTACTTTTCCATCGCATGAAAGATGTCTGATACTTATTTTTATTTTTTGTGGGCATAAGGGGTGGGTGGGTGGGCGGGTCATGGTATGTGTCTAAAAGTCAGAAGACAAGTACTGGAAGTAGTTTTTTGCCTTCTACCAAGTGGGTCCTGGGGAATCAACTCAAGTCGTCAGCCTTGGCGCAGACACTTTCCCCTGCTGAGCCGTCTTGCTCAACCCTCCTGATACATTATTTTTTCTGAGCTCTTGTGAGCTTTGTCTTCTTAGCTGTAGCCCTGCTGAGAAGGGAGGAATCACAAACACGTGCTTGTTAGGGACGACTGTCTGGGAGAAGATTTGGGAGTGGAGTGGCGAGGGTGTCCTCAAGTACTTTCCATAAACATTCTCGTTTTCACTGTGGAGACAGGTCTCAAATACAAGTGATTTGGCTTTACCCCCTTCAGCCCTTGTCTGGGCTCCATCCACAGATGGGTTAGCTATGGCCTGGGACTCGGGAGAGGCTGATGGGAATCCTGATGTTAATGTACGCAGAGAACAGCTTCCTTCCCAAAGCGTAAAGCAGCAGAAAGGCAGGACGCTAAGCCGGGACCCTAGCTGGTGGGTCTCATTCCCTCATCTTGCATCTTTTTACAACTTCTGGGTTTGGTCTAGAGAAATGGTAACGGCTCTGCAGGCACAATTTGAAAAGTCTTAAGAGTCTTTAATCATCGTGGATTGAGACAGAGCAGCCCCCAGCTACAATTCACGGTCCATGGGATGCCTCTTCTTTCCACCTTATTTTCAACTGTCCAGTCAGAGCTACTTGGCATTGGTTCGATGAAATTTAATGGCATGACGTAGACAAAGGGCTTAGCTGCGGTGGCTGGTGGCAATTTCACACTTGAAACACTGTTAGTCTATGTGGTGAAAAGTTGTTTCTTCCTGATGGTGTGATTCCTAGATAGAGAGTATTGATTACAGGGTTAATGTTAATCCCACCCCAGATTAGGAACCTGCTTCCTACAGCACTGCACATAAAACGGCAGCCGCTGGGCAGTGACATGAAACCAGAGGTTTGACGCGGGGCAGCAGACAGATGAAGCTCATACATTTGGTTCATCTCTTTCTGCATTCCTATAAACCTCAGTTCCCTCCCGGTACCATTGGCAGTGCTGTTGCGTCTTATTTTATGGATCGACTGACTATTTTTTTTCATTGTTTTTTCATAGATAAGCTTTAGTTTACACTTAAAAATTGGTTTAATGCTTCCTTAGCCACCAATAAAGGGAATAGTCAATATACTGCAAAGCAAAGTGCCTGTAAATACAGAGAATCCCTCTGTCAACCCTACCTTTTTGGATAGCAGGAGCGCCCTGCACTGGTTCTGTTGAACGGTGATCTGCACTGGTTCTGTTGAGTGGTGATCTGGGTGTGTCTCTTCCATGGGCTCTCATGTGCTACCCGATGCACAGGGGCTGTCCTGCGGTTGGACGTTTCCCAGCCCACCTAACCTCTCCCCACTTGAGGGCAACAGCTCTTTTTCCTTGTTTTCCATGGCTCAATACGACCGCCTCCCAAAAGCCCTTTCCCCAGCGATAACTCCCAGCCCATGGGGGGTCTGTGGCCTTGTGAGCAAGGAGCTGGTCATGGAACTGTGTCTGGGACCATCTTGGACTGAAACACTTCCAGTTTCCTGAGGTTACCACGCTGCTTTGGTTTCAAAGACACCAAAAGGCTGCCGCAAAACTCCCCGAGTGTCTGTGGGTGCCGCTCACTTGGACAGTGGGCTGAATAATCGGTACTAGGGCATGCACTTGAAAAGGGACCAGAGACTGGTTTTACTCGTTTCGTTTTCTTCCTGTGTTTCGGTTTTTGCGGTTGCCAGTGGCAACATGACGGTGTTTTACGGTTAACTTCGTATATAACACTCTGTTTTCTTTCTGTTTGTCTTTCTCCCCGTTATTTTTTTTTCCAGCTCCCTCAGGCTCAAAAGGTAATCTCTTTTCTGTCACATCTGAGTCATTCCCACAATTCACCATCGTGCATGTCCGTGTGGCGCTGCGCATTTGACTCTGTTCATGACCAGTGAAAGGGTCCCCTCCTGTGACCTCGCAAGCTGAAAAGTGGGACAGGATCATAGGTCCCCTCAAATCCCTCGGCCAGTCTTCACCCCCCCCCCCCCACTCCTACCACATTAGTCCTGCTGAAGAACCCTCTCATGGCCAGGCTAAAAAGTGAATCCATACCTAAGCGTTTTCCTAAAAATTGTCAAGTAATGTAGGTCAAGAGTAAGCTGGATTCAAAAACAGAATTCCAGGGTTGCCTGGGATAATCTGTCTCCCAGGGAGAAGGATAATGCAGATAATTTGTAAGCCTAGTGACCAAGTTTAAATTCTGGACCATTGACTGGACTCTGAAATTCCCATGGGTTTCATGAATTACAGAATTAGTTCCTGGGCTGGAGAGATGGCTCCGAGGCTAAAAGCACTGGCTGCTCTTCCACCAGAGGACATAGGTTCAATTCCCGGGTCCTACATAGAGACAAATACCCATCTGCAGCTCCAGTTCCGGGAGACATGATACTCTCTCCTGACTGCCTACGACACTGCATGCGTATGGCACACAAGACATCCAATGCAGGGCAAAACAGCCATGCACATAAAATAACAATAAATAAAATCTCAAAAGTAGTTCCTTCTCTTGTCTATGGCCCATGATATCCAGAGAACATTATAGCAGACTCCAGGCCAAGGGCTAGATCCTTTCACTGGTCTTCATTGTGTATATGAGGTGATCTCCTTCCTCCATCTAGAATGTCCTTTGTCCAGAAAGACTCCATGTGGTTTCAGTGATGGCTTTGCCTTGTCATTCCCTTGGCATGCTGCTATATCCTAAGGACAGTTATGGTATTTAAAAAAAAAAAAGATGTCACGCCGTGCCTGCCGCATTCTTCTCGCGTTCTTCACAAACATAAGCTAACCTTCCGGAAGGCATAGCCGTTTCTGGGGACCAGATGTGGGTTGGTTTCATTTCTAGGGCTAAGGTACGGTGCCTGCATGAAACTGAGGCAGCATCTTGAGACTTCCATGTCAGTGCGGGATGCTTCAGGTGACCCTCATGGAGATGGTGTACAACTGTTGTACAAAGACAGTCTGTTCAGACCATATGGACGACTCAGGGGTCTAGAAATCATTACACAATTGCTCAGATATATTTGAGATATTTAAACAAGGCGAGACATGCTGGTGTGTGACTTGGCTCATGCCAATGTTTGATCACACTTCAGTGCCATCACACGAGGACTGCACACGTCATTAAAAGTTCAAGTAATCCAGGACAGCAGCAGCTTCCAGAGTAAATACATGGGCGGGATCCACATTGTTTGGAAAGCTTGATGTCTTTGATAGGACATGCTTTCTTAATTGCCCACATTTTTTAAAAAAGAAAAATCTTACTTTAGGAAGAGACTTAAATCAGAAATAAACCTTACTGGCATTTAGTCAATTTCACTGGTCCATATACAAAAACATTCCTGTAGAAGATTCCTCAAGAACTGGAGGTGCTATCAGCCGTGGAATTTTAAAACCAACTCCCAACAAACCGAGGCAGACAGTGCTGTGAACAATGTTGCCAGGGCTGCGGGTTCTGAGATTCTCCATGGCGCTTACTTCATGGCATTCATTCCCTCTGCTGTCATTTATGGACTGTCACTGTGTGATTCCCCAAGAGGGACCGTGCTACTGTGGTCCTGGAACCCAGTCAAGGAAGCTTCCTAAGTTGCTTGTCCCCTTCTTCCCCTGTGTCCAGCAGATGGCAGACAGTCCAAAGGCCTTCTGCAGCCCTGTCTAGATCAACGGAAGGGTTCTGCCTCCCTGTCTAAGCTGGTTGTCTGCTTTTCCCTACTAAAGCAGAGAAGGTCCTTAAAAGGTTTTGTATGGTAAGGTTCAAGAGGGGACCCAGATGGAATTTTGTGGAGTGAGGACTCTATTAGAAAAGTTAATGGCGGTTAACAGAGAAAGAGGTAACAGCTTGATGGGGGCCTTGAAGAGAGTTTAGGCCCCAGCACCAGAGACAAGAAGACAGCATGGAAGGCTCTCTGAAGAGAGGAATCAGAGTCCGTGTGGCAGAATGAGGTCTCTCCTTTGTGGGCATGGGGCAGGCATCACAGCACAGGCCTACAGCAAGGCTCTCTGGTTCCCAGGCAGGAGGCAGGGAAGGGGTGTTGGGAGCGGGAAGTGCGGCCATCAGTATCTCTTTGGTATAAGACTCACTTTCCCAGGTGAGAGACCTTGGCCCTGGGCAAGTTTGCTGGCATTTACCAGCAGAGTAGAGACTTAGTGGTGTGCCTTAATATCTGTAAAAAATGGGGGTTGCTGCAAGGGACGGGGTGGCCTGTGCAGCAGCTGGGTCCTAGCATCGCATTCTTGCCGTGCATACCTTTGAAACCACATAAAGAATTGTGTTTCAAATGATTCCGTAATCCTGGGGACAGTTTCTGAGAAAGAAAGAAAGAAAGAAAGAAAGAAAGAAAGAAAGAAAGAAAGAAAGAAAGAAAGAAAGGAAGGAAGGAAGGAAGGAAGGAAGGAAGGAAGGAAGGAAGGAAGGAAGGAAGAAAGAAGGAAGGAAGGAAGAAAAGAAGGAAGGAAGGAAGGAAGGAAGGAAGGAAGAAAAGAAGAGAGAAAAGCAAAGGAAAACCCTCAGCTCTGGAGAGACACTTTGTGTCTAAACCTCTGTTATCCCGGCTGCAGAGGTTAGAGAGGAGAATCCCATTGACTGGGGTAGCCTCTCCATCTAACCATGTGTTACCATCCCCGTCTCCATCCATTTTCCTCCCTTCCCCTAGAGTTGCGTCAGTGACAGGTTTGCTGGAAGGTAGCGGTCTTGTAAGCCTCTGCTTCTTTGGATGTCCTACCTTGTTGCTGGACTAGCAAAGGGATGCACTGGTTTTCTTCCTAGGCTTCATCTGTCTATGACAGTGGGCAAGTTACCAAAGCTCTCTCTAGGCTCCTACGGCTCTTCGTACTAAATGAGAATACCCTCCCGTTTGGCCACACACGTGATTTCTCTACCGCCGCCTAGCACAGACAGAGCATATGCACGACCCTTAAGGCGTGTAGAGTTCCAACAAGTATTTAGCATGGGCCCTGACACTCCAACGCTGATCAAGGGAGCATTCATGTGCAAGGTGGTCGTCTTGGACCCTGCGTAGGGTCTGCCATCCTGACTCAAGCCTAATGGAAGGCGGAACTGACGAAAGATCCCAACAGGCATGCGGCAGTCCCAGCCCCTCATTGCCACGCTGCATTTCTGGGATACACCTGCTCCAAACAGTTAGAAAAGGAACCTGAGTGCCAGCAAAGTAAAGGTGTGCGGTTCACATTTTTGGCAGACGTCTTTCGGGTACTGCTGACATTAACCACTGGCTTTGCCTCTGCGGACATGGTTATAGGGAGTTCTTTGCAAACCCACAAGTTTGTTGTTCTGTGGGGGAAGGGAAGCAGACCAGCCGCTGTGCCTTTGGCTCTCTTGTCCGGTGAGGTCATGGACACGTGCATTGGACCATATGGCTTCTGCGTTTCTGCTACTGTTTTTGTTAGAATGTGCCTCGGTATCATCTACAACTGTTTCCTCTATACGTAGTTCTGAGTCTGTAAACATGGCTTGTTTCAATCTCTTGGCTCGTCTACAACTAAAAATGTTCCATTTGGGCGTCCTCCTTGTGTTTAGTGTGGCAGATATCAGTGATGGTAGCTCCCAAGTTATGGTTTTCATGATTTCAAACTTGAGGGTCTTCCAGTATGCCTTCCAATATGTCTCCTCTAGACTAACATGACAGTTTTTCAGAAATGGGAACGGTTTTCTCTTTTTTCCCCTTATAGCTGTTAAGCACCTCCAAGCTAACTTTTGGCTTTATAAATTTCAACTGTTGATGTAACAATGAGGTGAACAACAGCTGTTGATTAGCCCAAGGGATGCTGAGCATCTCTATGAAATGCGTAATCCATGAGTCCTTGGAGCTGTGCACACCTCACGCCGTCCATCCCGTGGGTCTTTTCTCGCTGGCTGAAACTGAGCTCCCGTGTCCCCAGCAGAGCTCTGGGTAAAGAGACCCACACACACGAGGTCTGCCTTCGAGAACTTTTGTTTTCTTTTGCACAGTACTTCTGTACTTCGGGGGGGGGGGTGAGCATAGATGAGAGTCTGCATTTTATAATGACCACGTAGTGAAAGCAGCCACAGCTGCCTCTGGATGCCCATTCAGACGATTTAACTGAGTGCCCTTCCATTCCACTGGGCTCTGGCTGTAGGAACTGCACAGCAGTTGGTCACTGTGTGGTTCATTTAATGTATCATGACCTCAAGTGCCGAGTCAGATGTCCCTAAGCTTGGCCATTTGTGTGGGTTACCTTGTCTAGACACTAATAACTTTGACCCTTCATTTATGTAGCTTCAGAATTTGCATCCCCCGACCCAGAAAAAAATTCTTGATAATTTCCTGAGAGCTCTGTCTTGCCTGAAAGTGTATTAGTTAATATCAGCCTGAGAACTCTGAGAAGGCATAAGCATTTTTCTCCCAACCATAGTTAAAGCAAATCGCATCTCTAATCCTGTTTGGAGCAGCAATTGATGCATTCAGGGCTGCACAGTATGGCAAAATGATCCCAGTTTAATGGCCCGACCGTGTGTTTTGTTTCCTGTTAGGAATAGCTTAACTTGCCTTCATGAACAAACACGGCAGGGTTCAAGATCTGTTGTTCTGTGCCTGCTGTGATAGTCTGTGCTGCTTAAGTTGCATGAGGGACCGCATAAATTAGCTTCTTAAATGGAGGTCCAGTTTGGACCTTTCTCCCGGGATAAAGTGTTTTATTAATCTCCTCCTGCCCCCAGGTAAATGGAGCCCTGAATGCATTTGCTGCACTTTCTTTCCTGTACTTATATTTGGGAGGAGGAAAGGGAAGCACTCGTTTATCTAAAGGTTTCCTTATAATGTTTCAGGGGACACATGGGAGTGTTCAGTTATCTAAAGCAAGCCTGCTTATATTCCCCCCCTTTCCTCCATCCTCCCCCTTCCCTTCTCTTCCCTTCCCTCCCTTTCCCTTCCCTGCCCCCATGCCTCACCCTGCAATGCCCTGTCCCCCTTCCCTTCCTCCTTCCTCCCCCCCCCTTTCCTTATTTACTCATCTTGTTCTTTAGGCATAAACTTGGGGGTGAGGTAGGCTATGTCCCACCTCTTACCTCCGTGTAATTGGCTCTCAGCAATTACAGGACATTGATTGTTCTCCTGTATGACTTTTAGGGTCTGTGCACTAAGCTGTTGAATTAATTGTTATGGAACATAGAAAATAAAAAGTTCACCAAGATGCTCTTTGGTAGAACTGCAGGTCTGGTGAGTTTAGTGGCCATTTTGCAGCTGCTTGCAAGCCATACAGACACAGCAACGGGCATAGCGGTGACGTCGTAACTACCTACCTTTGTTTCTGGCTTCTTCCTCTACTTGCATTTCATGTGAATATTTACTGACTTTACTAATCCTGTTCCTCTCTAAGTCATTTACTGTTTTATAGGGACACAACTCATTCTGAAGGAAGATGAGTAGCCCAGGGGGACTACTCTGAGTTACGGAATCTGACTAATGAGGAAGACGAGGGAAGTAGGAATAGAACAGATGCAATCAGCTTGCGTTGTGGCCGCTCTGATGGGCACCATGGACGTCTGAATGACGACACGTTACTTACCCGTGATTGTCATTGATATTCCGTTCCCTGTCATCATTCTGTGTGTGTTCATATTAGCCCACTTCAGCTGGCACTGCCCCTGAAGAGGAGGCAAGCTTCACAACCTTCGTGTTCAAGCGTGTGTGGGCTGACATCTCTCCTGTGACCCTGTCCTGTTCTGTGTTAGATAGCATACTGGGAGTGCATGACACTCGGAGTCTAAGTGCATCATTTTCCACTAGGCACAGTTGCTTACTCCTGTAGTCCTAGCATCCGGGAGGCTGAGACACAAGGATAGCCGCAAGTTCTAGACTGCCCAGCCTAGAGAGCAAGACTATCCCCCAAAACCCCAGCCAGCAAGACAAAAGCAGAAACCGAAATTAAGCCCCACAAAACCCAGAGCAACCATATCTCCTCCCCCACCCACCCCACCACCCAGGGCCCTAGATGTGCTAGGCAAACCTTCCACCACTGAGCTCAACTACATACAGCCCCACCCGTCGTTTAAAAATCTCTTATTTTGATACAGGATCTTACTCTCTAGCCCAGCTTGGCCTTGGTCATGGCCTAGCTGGGACTGTGGTCCTGTGATAACAGACCCAGCTACTTCTTGCATTTCTCACTGAAAGTAAGTTATCCTGCCATGTTAGGCAACCCTATGCCATGTGTCTACCATGTGACGTTGCCTCATTTTCATGTTTAGGTGAGCACCTGAAGTGTTTATGTACTACGTAGAGAATCAAAATAAAAAAATACAGAGTATTAACAAAGATACAAATTAAAAAGCCCTTTAGCATTGTTCATTCAAATATTGCCAAAGCGTATCAAAAATATTTTATGTTTTCATGCAATTATCTAATAATTTTCTTTCAGTTTCTAACTTTAACTTGTCTGTGACTTAGTTTTGTTTATAACAAGAGAAAGAAGAGCCAAAAAGAATCAAAAATGGGGAAATAGCTACAAAGTCATTAAACTTCCCAAAGATGAGATATGAAGAGCATTGAAAATTAGGTTAAAAGGCGAATAAGTGGCTATTTATTTCCTGGTGGCAGGAAAACAAGGTTTTATTTGTTTTCCCCTTAATATGTTTGTTTTTAATCTTACACAATAAACACTATTTTTATGAGGTACTAATTATATTCATACTAATATACTATTTTACTTTTTGGCATGTGTATGTGGTATGTGCATGTGTGTTGATATATGTATATATATATAATTTATATACATAGAGAGAGAAAGAGACAGACAGACAGAGGAGATGTAGTGAATGCAGAGCACACGCAGAGCCCAGAGGAGGCTGTTGATGATCTGACTTCTTCCTTCTTGCCCGTTACGGCCTAACTCTCAAGACAGAATCCCTAATGAGCCTGGACTGATTGACCAGTGAGCTCCCAGATCCTCCTGCCTCTGCCTACCAAAAGTAGGGGTTACAGGCAACACACTCAGCTCCTCATGCTTGCAGAACAAGTGCTCTTACCCACCCAGACGTCTTCCTAGCCCCTACATTGCTTGCAATACGTTAGAAGGGATAAGAGTGACAAGGGTTAACCTAGTATTTGTTAAGTTTAGTTTTCTTGGATTTTAGACATAGATTTGGGGAGTGCCAGCCTACAATTCCATGGCCCGAGAGTCTGGGAAACAGAACCTTCATTCAATGGCTGATGGAAGCAGAGGCAGACTCCCACAGCTAAACACTGAGCTGAACTCAAGGAACCCAGTGACAGAGAGGGAGGACTGATGAGCAAAGGGGTTAAGAGTGGGCTGATTTAACCCCCAGAAACAGCTGACCTGACAAGGGTTAGCTCTTAAATCCCAGACTGATGGCTGGGAATCCAGCATGGGACTGATCAAGACCCCCTGAATGTGGATGTCAGTGAGGAGGCCTAGGCAATCTATTGGGCATTGGGTAGTAGATCAGTATTTATCCCTGGCATACAATGGACTTTGGGTGCCCATCCCACAATGAGAGATGCTCTCTCACCCTGGACTCTTGGGGGAGGGTCTAGGCCCTGCCTTGGATGAAATGACAGACTATGGACATCCCCATGGAGGGCCTCACCCTCCGTGGGGAAATGAGGGGATATTGGAGGGGTTGGTGGCAGGGCATGGGAGGAGGGGAGGGAAAGGGAGAGGGGCCTGGGATTGATATGTGAAGCAACCTTGTTTCTAATTTAAATTTAAATTTAAAAATAAAAATAAAATAAAAAAGTTTAGTTTTCTTCAGAAGGAAAGGGAATGGTGGGCATTCTAAACTGAAGATGCAATGTTTCATGGTAGATACAGCTAGACTCAAAAGGGTCGTGAGCAGCAGTTGTCTGGTTGTCTCTTATGGGACAATTCTGGACGCACCTGTGTTTGTTAGTAATCTTTCCTTCTGGCTGGCTAGCTATAGAAACCATTTATTAAGACAGTTGGTCTAAGGGCTGCTCCATAGCGGATGCCTAGGTGAATACTGAGCTGAGCCCAAGGGGTATGATTACACTCGGGGGTCATTCTCTCTCCTCTCTTTGTCCCACACACCTGGCTGATGCCTCTGGGCGTAGAGAAGAGCTACCTGGATGAAAAGTGTGGAAACAAATTTGAGTTTACTTGGAAAGTGGACTGATAGTGTAGTTGTTGTACCCGAGTTCACCACGAGACCAGTACACTTTTGCTGCAGAAGTGAGCGCCCTGCCTCATGCTTCAAGATCAAATTCCGGGTCCAGGGAAGGTACAGTTAAGGCCTGAAACATCTTTCCTTGGGTCTAGGACACAGCATCTTTCTTATTGTCAGAATAGGATAGGATAAGGTAATAACAAGCCTGCAGGACTTTCTGCAGGGTGTGCGTAGGCCTTGTGGGGCCCAGCTGCCCAAGGACTCCGTTAGATGTTAGGCAAATAACTGATCTCTGCAGGGTTTAGGCAGATGTCTCCACCTACATACTACCTTGTCCACTGTACCTTAACATAAACACTAGAACTAGGTCATGATACATCCAAAAAAAAAACAAGAATTGATTTCAAAATCTGTAATATCTCAAGACATTTTGATCCCCAACTTGACTTTTGGGTTCTTTGGAGGTATCTAGGAAAGTCAAAGCCTGCTTTCAAGAATCCTCATTTATTTAAGAAATGTGAATGTTTTCTGTTTATTTACATCAGCCCAGTGATGAAATATGACCCTCTGGAGGTGATGAGTGAGGCCGCTTCTATTCAACAAGAGAAATTGCCCATTCCTTTGAAAGTTAAAGAATGTCTGAGTATGAACAATGGCATTTTTCAAAGTCATTTCATTTCAATTGTGCTTACATCCATGCAGAAACACAAACACCCCTCTCTTCTGGGTAGGAAGGAAAAGCAGATTGGGGGAGAGAAACTAACTTTGGGACTTGGGACAGGGACATCGTGACAGTGTCATGCCACCACCAATCGGGCAAGCTTGTGGGTCATCACGAGACGCCTAGGATTCTGACTTCCTCGCTTCCAGGTGTGATTCTGAGAGCTTTTTTTTTTTTTCCATTGGCTCAAATCAAATTTTGAGCTCCTGTAACTGGATTGCTGCTTGAAGGTCCCCTCTGAGTACAGCAGTTGTGTTTTCTGGAGAAGTGGTTTCCAGATCTCAACTTTTTGATTGATCAAAGTCATGGAAGATGTGACACTTAAAGGACCACTGTATAGAGTGTCTTAGTGAAGTGACCAAACCGTAAGATTGTGGGCCTGAGTAAGGACTGCGTTAGAGAGAGAATATACAAAGACCGTTCTCATATGGAGGCAAATCAAAATCAATACTATTCAGTGGCTCAAGAAAGTATTTGAAAGCTTACATCAAATCAGTATATATTTACTACCAGTTATTTTAATCTACCTTAACTGGTCCTCAGAGGTTATTTATATTTATTATAGTATATATATACATATACATATATATATATATATCTTAGCCACAGTGACTGCAGAGAAAGCACTAACTATTCACCCATAGGCATAGCCTACCCACTTCTTTTGTCTTGTTTTTTATATAAAACGAATCCAGTTTTCATTGGCATGATTCATCATGCTTTATTGCAAACTGAGTCACCTGTCAATCAGGTCTGCTCATAGTTCAGCTGTCCAAGCATTTTCCCGATCATTTTATTCACTTCTCGGACCCCCTAGGAAATGGATATATGTAGCCCAGTCTCCCGTGAGAGGAAAGATGTCTGTTGTCTGTGGGTGAGCTGCAGATGCCATGCCGACGGATTCAACTGAGAAGACACTTTGGGGGAAACTGGGGCAGTTGTGCAATTCTGCAAAGCCATGCTGAGGCGTTCAAAAACAAACGCTGCATGTTTATTCCATCCCAATTAACTCGCAGGATTTGGAGAAGACTCAACCAAGTTTCATGAGGTAGAATAATGTCAGGCGAGGACTAATTGCCATGCTATGGATTTTCTTTTTCCAGAAGTGACTCACAGACTTGAACTACTTGCTGACTCGTGAGGTTTTTGCTTGGATTACACCCACCCCTATCTGCCCAGGCCTGGGATGCATTAGGTGATTTGGAGGCTGGGCATCAGTGAGACAGCTCTCCCTCTTTCCCAGCTGCCTTCCTCCATAGCAACTGTTTCCCTACCGCTTCCACCACCCCAACTTCCCTTAATGGGCATAAGTCATCATTAACCACACCAGTCGTTTCCTGAGACCCATGATGTTTTATCAGAGGACAAAGGGGATCTCTTCTATTTTTTTTCTCTCTAATGTGACTCAAATGAAGAGACCAAGTTCAAATTCACTGGAGTAATGAGTGAGTTTAGAGAGGGCCTACAAGCTTCTCTCCATAACTTGGGATGGTCCTTATGGGGTTAGCATGGCAGGGGTACCACGCCCTACATTAGGTGCTTTGCTGACAGTTCCCGCTTGATCTTCCAGTGACTCTTAAGGTCTGCTTCTATTTTAATGATGACTTATTGGTTGTCTCTTTTGCTGTGCTCTAAGCCCCTGAAGGCACCACATGGCATTCTACACCCCTAACAAGAGGATTCTGGGTGCAGAATGGCTGGCGCTCGATCTCTGGAAACTAAGGCTGCATCTTCACCCTCCGCTCTGCTGCCTTGGTTATTTTTCAGCTTTGATGTCTTCGCATGTTGAGTGGGCACGGACAACTTACGAGCTCTGTGCCAGGGTTAGGTTTAGGAGCGCATGGATACGAAGCACCGCAGTGGGTGCGCATAGTGGAATGAGTTCATGGGGAAAGGGGGGCGGGGAGAAGCAGGAAGAAAGAATGGATGAGGAAGCAACACCGATTCCAGAGCCTGAATCCCAGCTCGGGTGTTGGTTCAGGTCTGTTTGTTTTGAAGTCACAGTACTAAGCTGGCTTGAAAAGTTAAAGTCGTTTTCCTTATTGCTGTGGCATGGACTGGGCAGCGTGCCGTGTCTGCTTCCAGCAGCAGCAGTGGCAACAGCAGCCTCGTGCGGGTCCCAGCTCCTTACCGTCGGGCTAGCCAAGCTGATGGGAGACACGGCGCACAACACAGGCTCGGAGCGAAGGAGGGCCAGCATCTTGTCCGAGTTCTGCTACTAACTCTGCCTGATTGCTTTCCTCTCTCTGAGCCTCCTATGCAAAATAAACAGAAGGACGATGCTGGAATAGATCCACTCGAGGATCGTTTGCCGAGCAGTTTTGTGTATCAGGCTCTCTGCTGAAAGCTTGGGACGGAACGAGCGTCTTTCCCTTCTGCTCTCGGAGTTTGCAGGCGCTGCCCCATTTCCCGTTTCTCTTCCAGCCATCGTGTTCAGAGACTTAGCTGTATTAACAGTTTGCACAGATTTGGGCCTAGATGGTATCTTTGGTTGTAGAGTAAATATGATTATCTTTGTAGTGGAGGTTCGGGACATCTGGTTCCCATTTCCACTTAGTTAGGGAAGGTTTTATGGAGGAAGCCACGTTTCAGGGGGTCTTTAAACAAGGGGAAGGTTTTGTCCCACGGCTCCACAGCTCCAATGTTGGCTGTGTTTTCAGGCATCTATTTGGGAGGTGTCTAAACCACGTTTGTGAAATTATGAATGTTTGGCCACAACAGGGGGTCGGTTGTGTGTCAGGCACATCATGAATACTGACTGGCCCAAATCCAGTGCTCCGTGATCATCTCCATTGTCATCATTCCTGGGCACTCTGGAAATAAGCAGGTCACTCCTAATAAACAAACAAAGCAGTCTCCAAGACAGCTTTCAGATATGTTAATCAGATGCTAATCAGTAGTGTTCTCTTGACCGTGGATTTATTTATAGATTTGTTCCTGGTCAAAGACAGCATGCTGATGCTATTGAAGTGTTTGCTTACAAACTGGATTCCCTGCTTAATGGCTTTTATCTCAGAGTCACTGGGAAAGAGGAAAGGCATCGACATTTCCCCTAAATGATAGCTATTTTCTTACAAGAGCGATTCTAGATTCCTCTTAAAGATGTTTCAAGCTCTCACTCAGCATTATCACCCGCAAAGTCGTCCTTAGATTGTTGAAAAGAGAAAGCAAACAAACAGCTCCAGCAATCCAGTTTATACTAGATGCAGCTAACGTTCAAAGAGGGCACTGCGCTTGCTTTTGTGTTTAGACACTGTAGTCTAAAAGTCAGGTCCAGCCGAAATCCAGCATCTCCCATGCAGGCAACAGTGACTCAGGTTTAAAAAAAGAATAAGCCAGAAACTGTCTTAGACAAAAGCAAATTAACATTTAAGTTTCATTCTTCTGGGTTGAAAGACTGTAATTTACCAAGACAATCAAGGACAGAATGAGGGGAAACATTGTTTAAAGTTTATATATTTCATGTTTGCTTCTTATTCTTCCACTTTCTTTTTGCAAGAGCCTTGCATTGTTTAGGATTCAGGCATCTTGCAAAAATGTTAAAAAATGCCCTGTACACAGAAATCTAAACAGTGTTGGGTTTTTAAAGGGGAGGGTGTTCTTACAGGAGAGTATCATAAATGATCTATGTTGCCTGCATTGAAAGCATCAACTTTTCAGGAAAGGAAATATCTGCCTTTTTATGCTCCTCACTGTAAAAATCATTCAAAATGCTAATAGTCAAATACAATATGTCTAACAGAGACAATGAAAATTATATTCTGATGGCATTTTCAGTGACAACCTGTTTCCAAGGTTGCTGTAACAGGTTATTTTTTATCTTTGTGTAAAAAGGGATTTAAACGCGGACTTAGAACTTAATATTATTGTTTTTAAAAAATGCATTTTTAGCTTGGCAGCCTTAGTCTTCACTGCAGGTATATGCTGCTAAGTGGTTTACTGATGCAGTGTTTTCCACAGAGGAGGATTCTGGGGAAACCTTGCTGTTCAAACATTCAGTCACACAGAAAGGAAATCAGAAAAACATGTGTATCCCCACCATTCAGATTTAAGACTCGAAATTGTTATAGTATCCACTTAAGATTTTATTTATTTTTTATTTGAAGAGTTGTTTTTGATAGTTTGAAGCGTCGTCAACACTGAAGGCTTGTCACGGCTGACCGCCCTTCTGTGGAGTATCCTGGCTCTCGCTGGGAGCTGTGCCGCAGATACCTTCCTGGGGGCAATCCTGGCTCTTAGTAGTAGCCATTAGAACCCAGCCTTCCTGCCTCCTTTCTCACAACTGGTTTCTTGCACCCCTCTTCTTGTACAGCGGTGCTCCTCATTCCTAGCACCTGCTCACAGGACCTGTGCGGATCCTCGGGGGGGGGGGGGCTGCGCATGGCATCTGCCCCTCTGAAAATGGTCCTTGATTAGATCCATTTCCGCAGATACCTGCTTGAATCGTGAGCTCTGGTCTGTGCTGACATTTCTGTCCCACTTGTCTGTGCAAATCTTCTTTTATGAGTGTCTGTATCTGCACCACGGACGGGCGCCACTGCTGCGTGTGTTCGAAAAAAATTAGACACATAGTTCCATACTACACGTACGCTTCTGCTGCTTGGTTTGTTTTTCCCAAATGTTGGGATTTATCTAGATGATGCTCCTGTGAGATTGTCATTTGGGATTTGAAAGACATCAACAAAACTGCCCAGAAAAAAAATTGCTTTTCAATTTAATTATAAATATGTATTTATAGTCTACTGACATGCCACCCCCATGTGATCAGATTATCTATGTATCTATATATATCATCCTCTCATCATGGGGACGGACGGACGAGAGACTCTGTGTTCTACTAATAAAACAAGCAGCTCCTTCTCCTTCCCATTTCCAAATAGCTTTTTAGATCCCGAGTAAAAATGTTAATTAAGCAACATTTAAATATGCACATTCACAGAAAGCGTGTCAAAACTGGCCTCTACTACACAGTCAGAAAGAGGACATCAGAGGTTCTGAGGGTGAATCGTGCAGCCTGAGCCAGGCAGTTGTTGGCATCAGACAGACAAGCAGCCTCACCCTGTCTCCCACGGAAAGCATAGCTTAAATAGATACCGTTGTCACCATGAAGGGGCTTTCACAACCTTGCCTAACTGAAGGCTGCCCCTGTCTTCACCAGGGTCCTGTCCGCATGAAGCACATCCTGTGACACTAGTGTGTCCCTACTGGAGAGAGTGAGTCTTAAAGGACTTGACTTTTCCTGAGGTCGCTGGTTGCGTTCCCAAACTCCACACCAATAAATAACTGTGTTTCATTCAAAATGCCTCGCTTGGTATTCAAAGATGCACACAGCTGTGTTTTTCCGCCTCTTAGTACCATTCCTTTCCTGTCAAGGCAGAAGTTTTTTTGACATAACTAATAGTTAATGCAGTTTGCGCTTCATCTAGGTAGGTATTAAATAACACCGGCTGCCTTTTAAATGTGTTTTTACTGGAAAAGCTTATACTTTGCAAATGGCTTTTTATCTTCCACGGCAGTGTGCCTGCAATTCACATGGACCGCCACTAGATGGCAACAGTGTCCTTTTGCAGAGTGCTGAGTGCTGTTAATTGAAGGTGTTGAAAGAAACAGGAAGCGAAGTGGCTTCATACTTAAGCATCATACCCGAGTATAGCATATCTATGTATGGCGGTAATATGAATTTATACCATAATCTCAGTTAATGTGGCCAGTGTTTTGATCGGCTTCAATAAGCAAAGCAGAGGAAAGGAAGAGAGAAACAGAAAGAAATAGCATATTGGAAGAGAGTAAGTGAATTAGCCTTTGCCCTCGGCTGAGAGCTGGGCTTCCTAGCAGAGTCTGCCATTGTGTACAACCTTCCCTTTCAGCCCCAGCCTCCAGGGCTGAGCAGACCCGCTGGGAGACTCCGCCGAACCCACCTGGCAGTCCTCGAGTGTGCTGCCAAGCGTGCTGCCCTCAACTGGCTTGAATGCCCAGCTCACCTCCTCCCCGGGGGCTTGGCACCACCCCCAGGGCGAGCAGCCGCGGGAGGAACGTACTCTTCCCCTGGCCTCGTCAGTTCCCTCTGGGCGGAGATGTAAAAAACAGCAGGGCAGGTGGGCGCCCTTCAGATGCAGCCAAGGCTGTCCCCAGTCCCATGGAGCACCACACTCAGGGACACCACTCCAGGCCCTGCCCGCCCGCCTGCCCTGAAGATGCTTGCATCTCTGTGCTGCCTGGACAGAGGAGACTCCCAGGATCGCATCTTCCTACTGGAGATCTCAGAGCAGCTCTTGTTCATTGTGAAGATTCTTTCCACAAAATCCCAAGGACAGCAACCATCATAGAACACAGGTGCCAGGGGTGGAGGCATCTAGAGGCTAGAGTCCTCCCTCCTCTCCTCACATCTGCTCTCTTTAGTACTCCCTCTCTGACTCCCACCCTTCACTCTCCTCTCCTCTCCTCTCCTCTCCCCTTCCCTCCTCTCCCCTTCCCTCCTCTCCTCTCCCCTCCTTCCATTCTTATACCTTCCCCCCCTTCTCCCCCGTGGCTGTATTTTAGGTAGACTTTTCTATCTAGGAAGAGGGGACGTGGGTGCCAGACTTGGGTTCTTGTAACCACCCAGCAGAAAGATCATCTCTGCACAAGCTTTGGATAACAAAAGAAAAAAGAAAAAGAAAAGAAAAAGAAATCCTGGAGAATCCAGATCAAATGCCTGATTATAGCCAACCCTTACGGCTTAGGTGGCGTGCGCATGCGCACAAGGAGTTGTCTGGTTGGCTACCTAGCCATGTGAGCAGGGTGAGAGTCCTTAGCTGCTAGGGAACCTTGCGGTGATGGTTGGAGGGTTGAAACGGTTTTATCTGAGGGCGGGGAAGGGGGTGACGTCTGCGGCAAAGAAAGGTACCCAGGAGTGTGCACACCTCTTCCCTGGTGTCGTTTCACGTATCAGTGAGCCGGAGCCAGACAGCTCTCCGCCTGTCAAGCCGGCTTTCAGGAGACACTCTGGGCCTGCCATTTTCACCCGGCGGCCATCAGTAAACACAAGATGCCCACCCCAACCCAAGCTAGAGCAGAAGACGATGCCCTCCTCGTCCCCAACAGGAGACCTGGCACGGCAACCCCTCCTAGACCTTCGTTGGTTTTCCTGCCTTCCCTAAGTGCACCTGGGGCTCCTTGGGGCGCAGGGGAGACAGCCTGGTCTTGTCCCCAGTTACCTTCATCGCAGAGGGCAGAGGACTCAGCCTACAGCTGGGGCCTAAGGAAGTTCTGGAGGAAAACAATGAATAGCAGTGAGGGGGTCAACAGTGAGCAGGGGATCTCATGGTCTTAGTGCTGTTGGGGGGTCGCATGCTAGGAGGGACTGACCACATCCCTGTCCTGCTCCATCCATGGACACTCACTGAAGCTCTAGGAACAGAGGCCTGGCATAGTCCCACAGGCCGTGCACGTGAGTCTGAGTGCACAGTCATAGAGACGCATGCGTGGTTAAGTTGGGGAGCTGACAGGAAGCAGTCAATCTGTTGAGCAAGTTTGTGTTTTATAATCCAGATGTTCATCATTACTATCCATCATTTCCTTTGATACCAGAACGGTCCCCATTATGTAGCGTAGGAAATGAAGGATATGGAATAAAAGTACGCTCGTTATACAACAGAACGCCATAACCAGCAGTTCAGGGGGCGCTCAGAGCTCGGGCAAGTGTAACTTAGCAGCAGCTCACATCAGGATCCCCGCTTAGACTTAATGTGATTTTGCCCAGATGGACCATGGTGACCTCCATCTCCTTCTTCTACCCTTTGGGAAAATGAATGTCAATTCTGTGTCTGTGTTTTTCTCGGAAGCCTTGAATATGAATCCTAGGTACCGGTCTTGCCTCGGCAGCCGCAATAGGTTGGGGACCACAGAAATGCCAGCAACCCCTAGTGAGCGTCAGAGACCGAGGGCGTCTGGCCATGGCTGGCTGCCTGATCTCTGCTTGGGGGGTCTGGATGAAAACCTCTTGCCACCGGCAGCTATTTCCTGGGACGGGAGCACAGACTGCGTTTTGAGCATGAAGTCCTTGCGGTGCAGACAAGCTTTCAGATATTTTCTCCTCCATGACATGTTTCAGATGCACAGAGACCGAACTGGGGAGAGAAGGACATGCTGTTTCCAGAGTCCTGCTAGTTTGTGTGACCGTAAGATGAGCTGGGTTACACGGGAAGCCTGCAGGTTGGAACTCTGGCCTAGCCGGTCTACAAGTGGGGCCACAACCCTTAGAAGAAGACTACACAAGATTGTAGTCCCACACGTGAACTCCGGCCTGCCTGGACTTACTGCATTTCTCTTGTTTACTTGAGGCTGGTTACAAATGAGTGGTTTTAGTACAAATGCAATAGTATAAGGATTTTTTTTTTTTTTTTTTTTTTTTTTGCGCCCTGGGTGCAGCCGATACTATATTCTGGCTTAACATTTGGGAGTCCGGTTCCCCTGATCTTGCATCTATGCCAGGACAGTTACTAGTGATTTATAACTGACCCTTCCAGGTTGCAGGGGAAGGAGGCTTCATTTCTCATTACTGTCAGGGGTGTGTTTTGGTTTCATTGCGATCCACATTGGCATTGCTTGAAATTTTGGTTTGAGTTGCAAAGTGGAAATTGTCCAGAGTTATGGATCAGCTCAAATTAGTTTTTCTGCGTAGCAGCAAGGATAAATCAAGCAATTGGGAAATGGGGTAGGCTAATGCTAAGAGAACTGTTTATTGTGAACACTGGGTCTGCCTGTTAGCCCCCAGTGGCCACCATGGTATACTTTATGTTTAGCAGAAGTTGAAACTGCGTTTCCGTAAACAGTTACTGTACGGCATATACTGGCTGCCTTGATTCTTGGCATAGCCAGAGCTATAAACATTGCCTCGAGTTAGTACAATTTGGTTATTAATATTAGAAGATAAATTACTTATTCTAATGCCTCATAAGTTACTTGAGTAACATGGCAATTAGCGAGAGGTCTCTGAAGAGACAGGACAGTGGGAGAGCCTATACAGAGAAGGCATGGACATAAGTACATAAAGACAGCCAATGTATGTATGCATATGCGCAGATAAATGTATACATACGCACAGGCTTATAGTAGGAGAGGGTTTTATATTAAAGAATGTAAACGTGGGATCAAATAAATCCAAATCTGCAAAGCAGATTGGTAAACTGGGAAATTGGTGTTTCAGTGTTGAGCTCAAAGTCAAACTGGAGGCAGAATTCATTTGTCCTTGAAACCTTCACCTGATTGGATGGGGGCCACACAAATCTCGGGGGCGGAGGGGGGGCAGGACGGGGTATCTGCTTTATTCAAAGTCTGCCTGTTCCGATCTGAGTTAATGTCAGTAAAAGAATCTTGCCAGCCATCAGCCACAACAGTGATTGATCAAACAAGTGGACACACACCACAATTAGCCAGGAAGACACCACAGGTTTCCTGGCCCTTAAAGACCATGACATGTTTGTCTCCTTTTTTCATAGAGGGGTGTAGGCTCATTTACAAATAGATGCGAGATTAGCATGTTTCTGTTGGGAATTTTTCCACATCGGGCAGTTTTTTCTCTCGAGAGTGTCAATGGGGGTGAGATGGGAAAGATCTCCCCGTGACAATATTCCCTGGCTTCATGTACGCTAATTATTAAGATAAGGACTCCTACTTGCAAAGTCTAGAGTGGGCCCTGGAGCTTTGCACTTGCGACAGGCACTCGAGTGCTGTTGTCTGGCTGGCGTATCACACTGTGTAAGCAGCGAGCTCCGTGGGGACCCCGATGATTGGTATGCTGCATGTGTAACTTGCTGAGAACAGGGGAGTGTGGGGTGTGGGGCCGCAGACCTGTAATTCCAGCCCGTGGCTAAGTAAAGGCAGAAGGACCGGGAGTTTAAGTACAGCCCAGCCCGTGTATGACCCTCTCTCAAAGACAGACACATCAAATCTGAAAAAGATGAGCTAAATCCGAGCTCTATGACTTCCGCACGAGGGACTGGAGAATCCGTGTAGCTGGCAGCCGCTGAGATTCTAGAACCGTCTCCTTAGGTGGCCCCTTTCTGAGAAAGAAGCGTGATGGAAGAGCACCTAGTTACTCCACATGGAACTCAGGTCGGGAAAAGTGAGCAGAACACCAAAAAATAAATGCTGTAGCATGAAGATGGTGGCGCCCAGACCTTAGCGAGCTTCGTGGCGGGTGCTGAAGGAAGACAGGGGACAGGAAGGGTTTCTCCCACTGGACTTGTACAACCAACTTGGCTGCACGTAGGCTGTGCCAAGTAAGTCTTTGCTCTTTTTAAATTGTGTTTAATTCTACCATGTACGTTGCTGTGTGACCCGAGGGTGGAGAGAAGAATCCAGCGTCCTTTGAGTGCCTCTGTCGGAGTACCAGGCTGGCCAGGCACTGGTACATCTCATCGTCATGGTGATGTTAATTAGCATGGTTCCACACAAAGCCAGGAGGGCCTGGCTAGTGCAGCTAAGACACTCGAAGCTGAGAATCAGAGCAAAGGTTTGCCTTGAACCAAAGCCTGCTACCGTGCCCTGAGACTCTGTTTCCCCATTTGCTACTGGGGCAGAACAGCTGTTCCTGCCTGTGTCCCTCCCAGCATGGTAGGAAAAGCAGATGTGACAGAGGTCTGTATGCGTCTGCAGGCAGCTGAAAATGCTGCAGGTTTGCATCCTATTTCAGGAGTAACAGTTCCTTTGGAAGCAGTGATTAGCTTCCTCCTGGTGATTTTCAGGGTCAGATGCTAAAGTTGTCTTTTCATTGGTTTGCTTTCCTTTTGGGACTAGCATTCAGGAATCTGAAGGGGTGAGGGGGCTTGACTGACCTGCTTGCCTTGGGGAGAGCTTCTGGATTCTGTCCCCTCCCCAACACACACCGAGGGCATTTCACGAGGCCTCTGATGTCTGAAGTTTCTGATCCTACATTATCGGAAGTGTCTTTAGTACACACACTGAACATAAACATCTGGGGAGTAAAACAGTAAAGCTGACGTGTTACAATAAAACAAATCACTGAAATCTAAATGCGGTTCATCTGAGGCAAAAGAGATGAACACAGATGCATCCACCTGTGTGACTGACAGGCGGGGTTTCCAGCGGGGGCCTGGGACTGTCGACCTGCTCATCAGGTAGAGAGATTCTGCGCTCCCTCCCTGCCAGAGGATCCCCAGGGCTCTTTCTCAGCAGCCTTTGGCTACAAAGGATGCCCTGGTCAACAGGAGGCCTCTGCACAGAGGTGCCCACAGCATACCCAGTAACTGCCTTTCCTCTCTCCAACCAGCTTGCTGATGATCAGGGCCTTGTCCTGATGACCACAGTGGCCATGCCTGTGTTTAGTAAGCAGAACGAAACAGTGAGTATGACGCTGTGCCCCTCCCCCCCTGCCCAGTGCTGGGAGGGTTGTTTCTCAAATATTTTGCATCTAAGCTCTGTAAGCTTTTATGACTCCCTCCGCACCGCACCACCCCGCCCAAGAATTCTGCATGTGAGTTTATTCCTTGTTTTCCCTGACTGTGTGGCCTAGTGAGCCAAGTGGAAATGAGAGGGATGGGTAGAGGTCTTAGCATCCAGAGTAGTCCCTCTCTAACATTTAGATGCTCAGTGACCAGAGGAGGAAAACTCTCAGTCAACTCTTGATTATGGTGGCTGCACCTCTCCTCGGTTACCTTTGATTAATTTCTTGGAACATGGTATCAAAGTACTGCAAAGTGGGATGGTTCACCAAACACTTGTGGATCTTGAGAGTCTGCAAACAGGATGTGTGGAGAGAGCCAGGGCCCCTCTGAAGAAACGAGGGAAGAGTATTTCCTTGTTATTTCTGACTGTGGAACCCAGTGTCCCTTGGCCCATGGTGGCATCATCCCAAGTCACACATTTGTGTGTGTCCCTTTTCCTGCACCCCTGTCTCTCCTCTTTCTAAAGAGACCAGCCATTCTATTTAAGTGTCTCTCTGAATCCAAGATGATTCTTCAGGAGGCCTTTAGTCATGGTATCTGCAAAGACCCTAGCTTCCAAATGCCATTGGGTTCTGAAGTTCTGAGTGAACGTGACTTTGCTGGAACACTATTAAAACCATGCACAAACCCACAAAGCAACAGGCAGCAGCAGTGTGCATGCTCTTCCCAATGACCTTTCTGTTACTGGAAGTTTTAGCATATCACAGTGACCACCTGCCCTGGAAATTGGAGGCCCTGGTCCCACAATTCTGCTTTAAAGAAAATAATTGTGTGTCTCTTTGGCCACTAGGCATCTCTTTCGTGGGTGCCAGTTGGTGATGCATGTGGAAAAAAAAAACAGTTGCCACTGTCTCTCTCCTACATAAAGCTTTGCTAGAAGAAGCAGGTTTGTAAGCAGAGGCCTTGGCTGTGGAACTTCTAGGCACTTGAACACCCCGTGCTTCAGCTTTCAGGAAGCAGGGGGCACTAGAATGCCTTAGCACAAGTATGTTGCTATTATGCCAGAGGCTCCCTTTCTTGATTAGCTATAATTTGAGTTGAAGATGAAACAAAAAGAAAGCCTGTGGAGATCTGAGGTAGTGGTCTCAGAGAAGGTATCAGACAGTAATCCATTGTATTCTGCTTTGTGTCTACTCTCTACAGAGGTCAAAGGGCATTCTTCTGGGTGTGGTTGGCACAGATGTCCCAGTGAAAGAACTACTGAAGACCATCCCCAAATACAAGGTAATGCCCCAGTGCACTCTGGGTGGTAATGCCCCAGTGCACGCTGGGTGGTAATGCCCCAGTGCACGCTGGGTGGTGATGCCCCAGTGCACACTGGGTGGTGATGCCCCAGTGCACTCTGGGTGGTGATGCCCCAGCGCACGCTGGGTGGTGCCCAAATGGGGCCAGAAGCCTTGATTTCACAGAGGTCTGGCTTGAGACTCACCACCACCACAGTCTATTGCCCGCCTTTGCATCATCTTCATGGGTATTTCTTAGTTTCAATAGATTGTTTCCTTACTGCCTCCTCTAGCCTCAGTATAAAGACTTCCTGCAAAACCATGGATTTTGATAAAGGTCCTTGTATCTTTCCTCTCAACGTTGACATTGACATGATCGGATGGCTTTTTAAAAGGTGGTGCAGCGGTTCTTTGAATTCCTATAGAGAAAACTCCTTCGCTTGCTGGAGGAGAGGAGAACAAATCAATAAATGGGGAGGGGGCGGGACCACTTGGGTCCCAGCTCAGTCACACAGAACTGTCCCAAGGGTCCCTGAATGAAGACAGCATGGCACCGCACTGCAGGTCTTGGCGGCCCACTGGGCAGAGGGCTCCTCCCACGGCCCAGAGCTCCGTCCTTTCCCTCTTCTGCAGCTAGCTTTGTGTTCACTCTGGCTGCCAAAGGCTCCCTCTGCTTTTATGAAGAGTGAGGCCGGGCCTGGAATCTACTGGTGTTGACTGACAGGCTCTTTGCATGGCCTCCTTGTCTGATTGACCGAGACTGGCTCAGCTGTTGGTTGGTCTTCCTGACCTGCTAAAACAAGAGAGAAGGAAAAGCCCTATAGATGTCAGGAGGGGACAGCCACCTTCTCCCACCAAGACTCCCAAAACTTGGATTATGTTTCCAGTGCCGTAACAAGGATCTAGCCCCATGTAATCAAGCAGTGTAAATGTCAGAGCCAACAATGGGAAGAGGAAGGCTTCATGGCCTCTGACAAGAGCTGGCTTTTGTTGAAATCCCCAGACCTTGGCATCTGTAACCAGGGCCCAGTGTTTAAGGAAGGCATCCACTCACTGTACTTCAAGTCAATTTTAAGTTCCGATTTCAGTGAGGATGTGTAGAAATCCAAGCACTGGTGCCTGCTTGATGTGTACCAAATGAACCCAGGAAAGATATATTTAAAATGGAATGTCAACAATTACCTCTGCGTCAGTTTCTAAAAATTTCTTTTAATGGGAAGTGGGCTAAGATGTGTTAATAATAAGTAGGTCCCTTTTCCCACAACTTTTTAGCAAAAGAAACTGGGGTACAGAAAGTTTAAATATTTTTGCCATGTTTTGAACCTTGCAAGCCATGAGTTTAGCCTCTAGGACCTCCGGTATCACTAGGATGATGAGAGCAATTATCATAATAGTTAAGACATGATTAAAATAAAATCATAGAAGTAATTAAAAATAGTATATGGTTCTTACCATGTGGTTGGTGTCATCCAAAGTGCTCAATGCCTTTTCAACCTCTCTCACCTAGTAGGGGACCAATAGATCACAGAGAGAGGGGGGAACAGAGGAAAGTCAGTAGTGGGGAGTGACCCAGCATCTCTGGGAGAGTGTTCCGTGCTCTCCCTGGGCCTGGTGGCAAGACTGGGGACGGAGGTGTGGTGCACACTGACCTGAGGCATCTGTCCCTCCTCCATTCCTATGAAGAGCTTTGGGAAAGGCTTGGATGCCAGCCAGGCAGAGCTAGGGGACAACAGGAAAGGAGAGCAGGATCCAGGGCACACTGGCCCTCCTGGCCAACACTCCATGAGGATGCATTAGTGCTGAGCTCTGGGGATTTTCCCAAGGATTGTTCTTTCTCCCTAAGCTTTGTACATTTCCCCCACCTCCCCAAGCCATCAGACTTCCTATAATTTTTATTAAGAATCCCAGACACCTCAGCAATAATTTCCAGACACCATGGCCTCTGTTACCATAACGAGCCACTTTATAATTGGGTTCACTTCATTAGCCTGAAGGCTCTCGGCTTGGAAGGGACATGCTCCTCTCCCAGGGACGGGGGTCTGCACAGCTCCTGGCCTCCAGGGGAGCAGGGGAATGAGCTGTGGATCCAGGGCCCGTTTGGCAGCTCTTTGTGCTGGAAGGTTCTGTGTCCAATCTGTTCCCTGTTACTTCACCCGCCTGAACATGCAAATAGACAGAGAGACTGGCCGTGTTTCAGATGAAACGAGAGTGAGGGATTTCGTCAGCATATTGATTTTTGGCCAAAGCCAAACATTGTCCATTGTCATTTTATGAAGGTTTGATTCTCAGAGAAGACCCATCTGCAGTCTGCAGTGGGAGGTTCCACACTCTCTCCCTCCTTGCAGGTATATTAGATGATCTCTAAGAACCACCAACCATCACACAAAATTTGAATGTAGTTTTCTCGGGGTGCTCCCCTGGGGAGGGGTCTCACCCAGGAGTCTCTGAATGTCAGGAAAGGTTAGGCACAGGATTGAGATGCTGGCTGTGTATGGGGAAGCAGATCGGCTTCCTTTTGGCTCATTTTTTAACTGCTGGCTTCGGTTCTGTTTTTCAGGATCATTAAGATAGAGTTTGAGGAAAGTGGTGAGTGTCCAAAGAGTAGGCAGATTTAACTGAGCACCCAGTGCATGCCTAATGTGGTGCTAAGGTCTGCAGAGGTCCAAGACAAGAGCAGGAGACCCTTCCAACAAAAAGGCCCCTCTCCCAGAAAAGGTGCAGCCCCCGGGTCTTTGAGAAGGGAGACAGAGGAAGGAAGGAGACCTAACAAGGGTTGAGAAACAAGAAGGCACAGGTAGCTCTCTATGCCTTGTGTAAAGGTAGAACTAGGAAAACATTCTTGTGCTTTATAAAAATGAGATGTGAAGGAGGGAGGCAAGAGTCGAGTCGGAAGATAGGCAGAAGGTCCTGAGGCCGGGAGGGCTATAGGTCAGGACGTTACCTGAAGGGACCACGTGCAGCTGGTACCCCAGGGAAAGCCTGTGGAGGAGAGAGTGCTGCTGGAGGTCGCCGGTGCCAGGGGCAGCAGGTGAAGGAGGCAGTGTGGTTGCTTAGGTAGGGGCCAGCGGCAGGGAGACCTGACGGAGAGACTCATGAAACCCATCTCACACAAAAGGGATTTTTCTATGAGTCTTACACAGGAAGGATGCTCAGAATTGCCTTTGAAATTGGTCTGTCTTTGGCACCTAGAGATCGGCTAGGACCAGTTTTTTTTTTTTTTGAAATTGAAGCAATATAATGATGACAATACGAGGAGGCAAGCTTGCCTCTGAGGAATGTCACAGAGAAAGCATGTCATGATTATTCGGTTTGGAGGATTGTGGGTAAAGTGAACAGGCTAAGGAGATGCTTCTGCTTCTAATTGCGGGGGAGGGGAGCCTGGGAAGTCCCAGTGGCACCCACCTAGAGAAGACAAGATGAGAAAGAGCGTAAAGAACTGCCAGTGGATACGTTGGACCGCCTCCAGTGGGAGAGCTCAGGGGGGCAGAGCCCTTGGGATAGCAGAAGACATGGAGGCTGCTGAGGCTCATAGATGGTGTGGAAGGCCAGGTCCCTTGCATCCTCTTCCTCCTCCTCCTCCTCTTCTCTCATATTCCTCCTTTCCTTGTGTTCCCCCATCCCTCCATCCCATCCACCCCTCTGACTTGTTTTTGTCTGTCTGTCTGTCTGTCTGTTTTTTTGAGACAGGGTTTCTCTGTGTGTAACAGTCCTGGGTGTCCTAGAACTCGCTTTGTAGACCAGGTTGGCCTCGAACTCACTGAGATCTGCTGGCATTTTTTAACCACATGCTCTGACGTTTGTCCTCCTGGCTCGTATATCAGGTGGAGGGAGGTAGACATTGAACAGTCGGTGCCTTGACTACGGATGGCACTCTCGTAGATGAGGGTTCTCATTTGTAAAGTTCTGTGTCAGCGAAGAACAGAGCGCACTGAGACCCACAGCACAGGGAGAGGCAAAGTCAGCTGTGTTGGAAGACACTGGCTGCATTAGCTGACTATAAAATACCATTTGTTTGGTCTGATGCTGGGTTTGAATTTCCAGGCAAACCCCACTCTTGCCTTTAATGGAAGAAGTCAATCTCCCAGGGTCCTTCCTGACCCTTCCAGCCCATATTAAACCAGGACTTAATAACGATAATTAATGCCGTGTTGACTGTCTGACATTCTTCCAGGGGACGAGATGAAAGAGACGATAGACATCTCAAAGGATAGGAAATCTTAGGTTTATCTTTCCCGGCATAATGAAATATACTTTTATCATTAGAGTCAAGTAGAATGTTATTAAGACTTGCTGTGCAAGGTAAGACGGGGAGAAACGTCTGTTGCCCTTGACGACCGCAGGCGTATTTGCTTTATGTAATGCAACGGAAACTTTTAATTGCTGGTGTTAAATTCTCTGAAGTTCATTTCACATCACCTTGACATTAAGCTAACAAGCAGACAGGGTCACTCCTGGTTTGTAAACCCTGTTGTCTGGATCGTTTAATAGTATCTGATTCAAGACTGTGAGTGGCAGAGAACTTGAAGACGAAATAAGTAAGGGATCAGAACTGTGAAATGATCTCTCAGACACAAAAATAGAGAATTCTGTTTTCTTCCCTCTCTCTTTTCCCTTGCTCTGGCAAAAGTGGGCTACAATTTCTTTCTTTCTTGAGAGAGAGAGAGAGAGGGGGGGGGGAGATTGAGAGCAGTATGAGTTTTACGCCAGAGGCCGTTTTAATACATGAATGATTTGTAGGTAAATTTATTGTAGCCAATGGGTGCAGTCAAGTGTGTAATAGAAATATTGTCAAAAAGCTGGGATTATTATTTAAATAAGTGCAGTGTTAAATTTGATTACATACTTTTTAAAGCTAATAAAACATTTCATTGCTCCCAAACTATTTCCCATAGTCCCATGTAGTCAGAAAACATAAATTAAAGTGTGAGGCTCCGTATAGAAATACCCAGGCTTTGTGTGGATGGAAGCATCCGGGCAAAGCTTGGCAGCCACAGTAAGACTGAGAAGATAGAAAGGGCTATGGCGCTGGTGGGGACACCTTAGCACTGCCAGGATTGTGGAGAGGACAGAGCAGGAGGGCAGAGTTAGAAATGGGCAGGGGGGGGACAGAGCAGGAGGGCGGAGTTAGAAATGGGCAGGGGGGGACAGAGCAGGAGGGCGGAGTTAGAAATGGGCGGGGGGGGGGGGACAGAGCAGGAGGGTGGAGTTAGAAATGGCTCCTGTGGGCGGGGGACAGTAGGAAGCCTGGGAGTGGGACAGTATGGAAGGCTGCTGTCCCTCTTCCTTATCTAGAAAAGGGAGAAAATACCCCAGCTGAGAAAGCTCTGTTTGCTTGGATATGCTTCCCTTTCCAGAAATGCCCATGACTTTTGTTGGTTTTTCTAAAAAGTTTGTCTTAAATAAATAAAAATAAAGTCATAGGTTATCACTGTGGGGATATGACATCTCAGACTGGGCTGTGTGCTGAGCTTATCTGTGATGGGCTCGCATTGACACCAAATGCCAGGGATCAGTGCCTTGCATTCACTTTAATGAAATATTGTGCTGATAACGGTTATGAATGCCAAGTTTAAGATGTAAATTACTCAGGTCGGGCTGCTTTGTGCTTTGTGAATCTGCCTGGGAGTCAGTTAATGAAGGTTTTTTTTTCTTTCTTCTTACAGTTAGGAATTCACGGTTATGCCTTCGCCATCACAAATAATGGATATATCTTGACGCACCCGGAGCTCAGGCCACTGGTAAGAGAAGTGTCCATTCCTACATTTCTTCAGCTCTGCAGCAATGGTGCCTTGCAACAGTTTTCATTGGAAAACTGCTCTGTTCACCATGCTAAAGAGGTTGTTTGCATGGTTGTAAAGTAGTATTTTGACCCACAGTGCATCAGTGATGAGGAAGAAATCAGTTTCTACCATGTTCTTACATGTAAATCCATATGTATATAGATATATATGTGTATGCATATATAAAAATGTATTTATTCATTTTAAAAGAAACTTGTCAGTATTTTGAAATTTTTCTTTAACTCCACACAGTTTGAAATCCATTGTGATGAATAATCATACTCTAGCCCTAGCCCCCACTTACTGGACATCTGTTTTGATAGAACAAATCAGATACAAGATCTTCGAAAACTCATGCCATTAGGATTTATCACCCAATTACGTCGCCAGGATGCAATGTTCATAGATGCTATTCAACACCTTTATACGGATAAAATGGAAACAGCTAAGGTTTCTCTCCATTTCTCAGCACCTGAGTCATACCCAATAGCACTACCTTTTACTTCCTCCAAGTATGGTCTGAGGCCAATCCAAGAGAGCCCAGGGTCTGCTCGGTAAAAGCCGACTCTCATGAGGAGGTTGCCCCCGAAGCACTCCTCCAGAGGAAAATGAGGACTGTCTCTCAGAGGACAGCCAGAGGCTCCTCAGAAAAGAAGCATGGCTGAGCATCACGGTTCAAGGCCAGTCCAGGCAACTTAGTGAGACCCTGTCTCAGGATAGACGATGTGTGCAAAGGGAGGGCTGTATGTGTGCAAAGGGAGGACTGTATGTGTGCAAAGGGAGGACTGTGAGGCCCGTGGCGGAGCACGTGCCTTGAGTGTACGAGATCCACCATTATGCAAGAGGAAGGGGAAATAAAGAGAGGAAAAAGGGGACTCCAATCCGCTGGTGGTGTCTGCTGTGGATTCTGGAGAGGTGTTGAGAGGAAGGGTGATGTTGCTTGTCATCCTGGGATAGTCAGAATGTGCTGCGAGAATGGCATCTCCCCTAGATTTATGTGCCCTCGGTCCATTTTAAAGAAGATGTGAGTATCAGGAGGAACACAGCCTTCTAAGTTGAGAATACGTAGGACATTCTCTTGGCAACACATGTGCGCGCACATACACACACAGTACCGCCCACAGCAGAAGTCTGCATCCCTTCCCTCAGCGTTAGAGCATAGCACAGCAGCAGAGAGCTCTGCGAGCGTTTGTCAGCCAAGAGCTGTAGGGGCCCACTCGCTTCTCACTTGCATCATTTCTCAGAAACCGGCCATGGGAGAGCCCCGCCATCATCCAACTGCTCTAACCACCATGGTATTAATGGAGTCATGACCGCATCACATGAATCCCATATGCTTGCTTTCAGATGGGCCTGATGGTGATGCTGGATCGCAGTGTGTGAGTGCACGTGCATATGTGTGTGCATGCGTGCATGTGTGTGTGTGTGTGTGCGCGCGCGCATGCGCGCGCGCGCGCGCGTGTGTGTGTGTGTGTGTGTGTGTGTGTAAAGGACTGAATTAACTGATTAGCTGGTTTCAATTATAACTCTGAACTTTTGGGATGTCTGATTAAGAAAGCCACAGATATCTTAAGAATAATCAAGCCTGAAGATACATTCAAGTCTAAAAAGCTTACTGCATTCCTCACCCTAAGCTGTCAAGTGGGGTTTTTTTGGTTGGGCAGAGCAGGTACGAGTGGGTTTGGTGTGGCAGAACATGGGCTCCTGGTACTTACATGCTCCAAACTAGACCAGATCAGAGGTGGTGGCATGGTCAGTCCTGACTCTGCTGTCGGGAAACGAATTGGCTTCCTATTTATCAGCTTCTGAAGGAGGGAGGAAATGGAACCATGGTGAGGAATATTAAACTACACGAAGTACACAGGGATGGGAAAGCCGTGCGATACTTTATTAGGGAGAAGTCACTTACATGAGAAGCCTAGAACCTGAGGTCAGCCACCTGCTGGTCTCCGAGCCTCAAGCAGAACCCCAAGAGAGGAGTGTCCCCTTCCTCCTCATCCTTTGTCCCTGCCTTCTCCCATGTACCTGTGACCACACCCAAACGGACGTGGCCAGTGCTGCGGGTACCTGAGATGTCTCCCTACAGTACCAGATGCCAGAAGCCACCATGGTGGTTTCCTTCTCTTTTTTTTTTTTTTTTTTTTTTGGTTTTTTTGGTTTTTCGAGACAGGGTTTCTCTGTGGCTTTGGAGGCTGTCCTGGAACTCGCTCTGTAGTCCAGGCTGGCCTCGAACTCACAGAGATCCGCCTGCCTCTGCCTCCTGAGTGCTGGGATTAAAGGCGTGCGCCACCAACGCCCGGCTCGGTTTCCTTCTCTTTATAGCATTGGGAATGACTGTCTTCCCCAAGTGTATCCAGTGTCTCCCTAACAATTTATGTCTCCTGGCCACACAGCAAATAGCTTATTGTTGAATCTGTGTCTATTGGGAGGACAGCTGAAAGGCTGGAGAAGCAGGTCCCTCCAAGCGAAACCGTCTGCGCCTGGCCGTGTGAATGCTCACACCCACAGGTCATTGCTACGCATATCATTGTTCAAACGCCGGGACGAGTGGATTTCCCGGAAATAACAGCCAGGGTCCACTTTCCATATGTGAGGTTCTCACTCGTCCAAACACACACCAGATGCCTCTGCTGCCACTGACTCATGACAAGGACGTGGCCAGACCAGTGGACCCTCTGTCCCCGTCGTCCGTCCCTGACTCTGAGGCCATCAGATGTCTAAGAGAGGTTAGGAGAGGGCATGTCACCATTGGGGACGACATGAGTTAGCTTATCTAAGTGTGGTCACTGAGTGCAGGCTGACCGCACGTTAAGTTTTCATTCTCCTTCTAAGTTTAGGGGCCACTAGGTGGAAGGAACACCATCTCACCCAGGTTGTCCTTGTCCTTAACTTCCGATTGTGCCTGCTCTTGACGGAGTAAGTCACACAATTGTTGTGAGACTCACCTTCCCCTGGTGACACTGCTTTAACCATAGTGAGCATTCGCCAGCTTTATTGTCGGAGCAAACGGGAGAATGTTAAGTCAGAAATCCCGCCATGTGGCAGATTCCAGGACATCACGGGGTGGGTGGGGGAGTCACCTTAGCATCCCATCTGTTCTGGCTCTGCTGATCCATGCTGATCTGGGCTTGGCCTCTTTAAAGACCGGGAGGACAGGATAGTGGCAGATGATCCCTGTATCTGAAAAACACAGTTTGGTTATTCCAGAGCTTTTCCTGATAAGCACTTGTGATGCCCTGTGTGTGTGTGTGTGTATGTGTGTGTGTGTGTGTGTGTGTGTGTGTGTGTGTGTGTCAGGTACACACGTGGCTTTTGTTTATTTGCTTGTTTCTGGGGGTTTTTGTTGTTGTTGAACAATAATTTGGACCCACGCTAATGCACGATATAGGCAGCAACTGAGCTATGTAGCTCTGTGTGGGCTTACTATAGGGGGAAAAAGGGGGATGGGTTGGTTTTTCTCAGTTAACATTGTGAAAAAGACTAAAAACCACAGCATCTGTGGCTATTCTAGCTTCAGTATCCTGGCTGCTTTCTTCGCTCTCTGTGTTTTCTGTCCCTCTTCCCGCCTGCCTGCCTAACATGTAGCCAGTCCTCAGAAACTGAATGAAGGGATCCTTCAAACCCGCTGTTTTCAATGTCCCTTATGACAGCTGTAAGTGGATCCCATGCTTATGCTAGTAGCCTGGGGTCTGTCATGCATAGATCTGCCTCGGCTGCACTCTGGAGAACAGCTCGCAGCAGACAGCTGCTAGCAGCTTCCTTGACTGGCTCAGGCAGGGAATCATCCCTCAAGCCCTACTCACCTCCTCTCAGGCCCAGACTTGCAATGAAGTCATTATAAATGGACCTTCCCCTCTGCTCTGCCCAAGGCTGCCAGACTAGCCTGGTGAATGTGAGCGTGGGTTGCGGCCAGCCTGTGGAGAGTGGAGAGAGTTCTCTTCACACAACTCATGTTCCCTTCTGTCTGTCACTGGGGTTGTTCCTGCCCTTGCAGCCAGATGAAAGAAGTGGCTTTTGCTAAATCACAGTACCAATATTTTTCTAATTTGTCCAATAAAATCTTTCCCCCAAACTCCATGTCTGGCTTGGTTTTATCCAGTATTTTCTTTCATCTTGTATGACTTGGGTGTGAATCATGAAATGTCTCCAAAAACAGCTCACCCTAGAATCCGTAACTCATGCTTACTGAGAAGCCATGCTTCCCTGGGATAATCAGGGTTCCCCCTGTACTGTCAAGTGCCCCCCATACTTTACTTTCACCAACTTGTCATTTCTTGATGGCTTCACTGGTGTCCAAACGACAGGTCCTTGCTGGATCCCTGATGGGACTTGTCTTGGTCTGCACTGAGGGCTGAAGTAGCTAGCTGCCTTCCAGGAGATGAGAAGGCCTTTCCACGACAGAGCGAGCTCCTGTCATGGGTGGGGGAGTGGGCACTGCACAACAATTTGGATTACAGTGGATCCCGAGAAATGTCTCCCGTGGAGCAGTAGGCCTGCATATCTTCTTGTGTTCTTCACCATTCATACAGGCAGGCTAAAAATACGTCTATGAGATACTTGGATTTCATTTATCGCTTTTTTAGTTTTCCTTCTCTCTAAAGATGTTTCTTAGAATGGTAAACCCTGGATATATATTTTTTCCTTTTGTTTATCAAGGGATGGAGGGACGACCTTTAGTTTTGCTAGGAGTTTGGTGCTTAGTGTGCCTCTGCATTGTAGAAGATAAAGACATTTAAGCTGAGCACTCCCCGAGGAAGCCTGGACTGTGGACCTGGCCGATCCCTCAAGGGAACACAAAGCAGGTTCCTCTCAGCAGCCACAGCGATGGCAGGGTTCCACGGGGAGCCTTGGAGGACAAAATCTGGGACTCATTTCCGCAGAGATCATGCTGAAATCAGCCAAAATCTGTCTGTTCTGTGTCTGCAGGCCCAGGAGGTGGGGGAAGATGCTAGGGAAATTACACTACATGTGGCATACTTTTACCTCTCTCTCTCTCTCTCTCTCTCTCTCTCTCTCTCTCTCTCTCTCTCTCTCTCTCTCTCTTTCAGTTGTTTTAAAATCTGTTCTCATACAGCTTAGGTTGGCTTTGAACGTCTGCTCCTCCCTCTTCTGCCCCTCTTGTGCTGGGATCCTAGGTCTGTGTTATCATACCTAGTTCATGCAGTGCTAGGATGCAACACAGACCTGCTTTTTTGCATGCTAGGGATAGTTCTCTATCAACTGAACTACACCCAGAGCTCCGGGTTCTCTCCTAGATGCAAATTTACTAGTCAGCCATACTGACCCCCGGTTGAAGAGGTGGGGAGTAGACTACTAAGGCTGGAACACTTATAATCTTTCGCTGCATTCTAGGCCTGTGCAAGGCTCCTGAGATGGACCCTGCTTCAGGGAAGTGAAGATCTGCTGGGAAGCGGTTAGACGTAAATTAAGAGAACCAAGGGCAGTGGGGAAGAGGTAGCTCCGGTCATTAGCTTTTGTGGCTGATGCTCTTACTGCGTCTTTCTGGTGTGTGTTGATCTCTTCCTTTGGGAAGGGCACCATTTCTGGAGCCTTTTACATGCCACTGCTTTCATTCGACAGGTACAAGGGTGAGTGAGTCTAGGGTGCCTTAAAAGAATCCAGAGGCTCCGGAAGGTTGGAAGAGATAAGGATGGACAAGATGAGTTTTTAGAAGCCATCCTGTGCAACTTTGAGCAACGGATTGATAATCTGGAGTGCTCTGTGAATAAGGAAGCCATCGCCCTTGGAAAGCCAAGGCACTGAGGGACCACGTGAGCGTCCCCAGATCACATAGCCAGCAAGTAGCACGACCAGGAGACTTGGCCCAGATCCCCTGGATGGGCTAAGTTCACAGTTGCTATGTCGGGTCCTTAGGAAGTGGGTGCGGCTGAGAGGCCTGGTCTCTGCAGTTATGTGGATGACCTCCAGGACAGCCGTGGCACAGCTGTAGTTAGAATCTGTGCAGCAGGAACTCAGTGTGAACCACAGGATGAGCTGCCTGTGTGGTTTAAAGTTTCCCAGTAGCCACATCGGAAGAGTGAAGAAGGGCACAGGTAGAATTAGGTTTAAGGATAGCATTTTAGCCCCTGTATCTTGCTTTAGCATGTAGTGAACACAAAGATAATTAACATAGCATCTCACATTCTTCCTGTCGTGGTCTGTGAAACCCGAAACAGATTTGACAATTAGAACACGTCTCACCCAGGACCAATATTTTCAAGTTCTCAAGAGTCACGTCTAGCTGTGACAGCTGCAGCGGTTCCACAGGCCTGTGACGTGAGAAGAAGTCTTAGAAATTTCGAGAGCATAGGTGAGAATGTGGATGAAAATAGTGGTCAGTCATGGCCACCCCACCCCTTCTCTGGGCGGTGGTGGCTTGTCTGGCTTCTGATGGGGAAGTGTGATGGCTAGGAATTCATCAGAGCTGGCTGCAAGCCCACGCAGATGGACTCTCTCCTTTGGCTGGGAAGCACTGAGTGTGTCAGCCATGTGGGTTTACTCCTAAACCATGTGGACTTCCTAAACCGAGTTGTGCCGCAGTGGGTGGAAGGCATTGTCCACACTGGGAGTAGCTGAGGTGTCAGGTTATCCCAATCAGGCTATTTGGAGGCAAAAATCATCTGCGTTCTTCTGGAAAACCCAGGCTAACTCTCACACAAGGCCAAAGTCTACAGATAACAGTGTCCCCTCCCTTAACCCTCTATAGGCCTCCCGCCTACCGCGATGCAAATGTAGCTGTTCCAGCCATTGGGTCTCTATATCATCATTCTGTCTCTGTGTTTTATGGGCGCATGGACAGCCCTGTTTGCTGGTTACACTGGGTATAGATGGTCCCCTGTAGAAAGTTACTTAGTACCTGACGTGAGAGGTGGACATTCTAATACATGTGTTGCCTGGTCCTCTCCCGTGGAAGTGACTGGGTACTCTCCCAGCACGAGTAAATATATGCTACACTAATTAGAGGGTGAACCCAACAGCAAGTGAAACAGAGGTTAGTTGGAGACAACATTAGAGTTTTTTCCTCCGTCTAGCAACCTCCTGAAGCTCTGCTAGTGGGTGATGTGAACGGAGCCCGTGTAATTAGGAAAAGTTTACATTCGGTGGCACTTTCAGCAGGATCCTTATAGAATTACACCTGTCCTCGAGCTTTTGCCTGTTCCTTAGAAACCCCAGGTTTCTCCCTGTCCACCTGTCCTGCTGCCCAGAATCTGATCTTCTGTATATGACCTTCCCGAAGCTCTCAGCGCTCAACTCAGAGAAGCCCCCGCCCCCCCCTCCCACTCTCCCTCAAAGCGTGTGCCCACCTCTGTTTGTTTGGGTCACTTGGTGTTGCTAGGGCGAGCACAGGTGCTTAAGTTCTCCATCGTCCTTTGCTGGACTTCGCCACTACACGAAGTAGGTGCCAGTGGGAAGGGTACTGGGGATGATGAGGGTCCCAGCACCGTGTTCCTACAAGCGACGAGAAATGTGGGTACCACATGTGCTCCCAGCCAGACATTCGCTCCTTACTATGTCAGGGCGTTGTGGCTCCTGGGGGGCCGTTCTACCCCGGCCGTCCCTCTGCCCTCTGCCCTTCTGTTTGCTGACATCCCACAGATGCTGCTGACATCAAATGTGGCGCTGGAGAAACAGTCTCGGGCGGTTAGAGGGATGTTTCCGCTTAGGGCATGCTCGTCATTCCATAAAAGCACTCTCCAACAGCAACAGCGTGGATGGCCAAGAAGACCTCTGGGTGTATAGATTAATAAGCATCTTTCTTTCCCGGGGATGGATGGGTGTGCCCGAAGGGTGAGAGGGCTCCCCAAAGGAGATGGGAAAGGACTGGGAGGCCTCACCATCTCCGTGGAACTGCCGACCTCAGGCAGCTCAGGGACAACTTGTTTCTGGTCTTAGGAGGGTGCATTCTGCTGGCAACGTCCATCAGGGAGTATATGGTAGACCATTGTAAACCTTGAAGCAAATACACCTATCCCCCCCCCCCCCCAGCGGCTTGCCCTCTACTCTCTGGCTGCTAATGCGCTGGTGAACACTTACCAGTAGGTGGCGCGCGGGCATCACTGTGTGCCTGAGACCCAAACACACCGTGTCTTGCTGGCCAGTCAGTACACAGCCCCAGAACAGGGATTAGAGACCCCGCTTGGGCTTGGTCTGAATTCACTCTGGTTTAAGAGAAAGAACTAAAGGATTCCTAGAAAGTGTATCTGCTCAAAAAGACTGTGTTCACCAAGGGGGGGGGGGGACTATGTCACCCCTGCAGAGATCTGCCTCGACTTGATACACATTTATTGGCCAGGTGGACACAAGAATCAGGCTTCTCTGCGTGCTTGCTTTGTGCTGAAATGCCACAGGCCCCGTGGGAACTGCTGGGCCGAGCACTTGAGTGGGAATGCTGCAGCTTAGCTCCAGACCTCAGGAATAAAGGGCTTTCCCCGGGAGAGCCTGCGTTTTGCCAGGTGGAGCTGAGCTTAGTGCCTCAACCCCCACCCCTCCAGCCCGCAGCCCATAGGTCCTGGGACCAGGTGTGTGCTTGGATGCTCAGGCAGTAGATGATCTTGGGGCTCGGTTTCACGCTTTAAGCATGTGATGCGCTTTAATACTATCCCTGGATGCTGAAACCGTGGGCTCTGTCTTTCTCTGTGGCCTTCTTGCTCCAGGCTTCTGGAGCTGTCCCCTCCGTCTGTCCTCTCCTGCAGGGTGGAAGCGAGGCCTCCCAACGCTCGCTCGTAGCTACAGGGATCCACACCGCTAGCTACAGGGATCCACACCACTAGCTACAGGGATCCACACCACTAGCTACAGGGATCCACACCACTAGCTACAGGGATCCACACCGCTAGCTACAGGGATCCACACCGCTAGCTACAGGGATCCACACCACTAGCTACAGGGATCCACACCACTAGCTACAGGGATCCACACCGCTAGCTACAGGGATCCACACCGCTAGCTACAGGGATCCACACCACTAGCTGCAGGGATCCACAGGGCTGTTGTAGTGTCAGTCATCCTACCCAGCGCTTTTACAGGAGACCTTCCGTGAAGCCCCGCCCCTGTCAGCAAGGAAGGGAGAATGAAGCTACCAACCTGGGTCTTCAGAGACCCTCGCTTAGGCTCCCCACTCACTGCAAGCCGAGATCTGGAGGGTGAGGGAGAGATTTCCCTATAGACTGCGGGGCGGGGGCTGTGCCAAGGGAGCGGCATGCGCAAAGACCCTGAGGCCTGGAGATGCACGGCTTGCCTGGGATCTCCCCATTGGTTTACAACAGGGCTTCTAAAGCAGTGCGGTGGACAGATTCTTACTGCACCGCCGGCTCCCAGCGACACGGTCAGCACAGACACCTGTCCCTCTCCCTGACATTCTGTGCGTGCTGCATACATCACAGCTGCCTGTGCCTGGGTGAGGATATGCTCTACTTCTCCAGCACCCAGAAGGCCAGTGTGCTGAGGGACGAGGAGCATCCCTTCTGAGCACAGCCGGAGAGTCAACACTCTTCCCCAGGGGGGTCCCTGCTCCTGGGTGTGTGCTCTATGCTGGCTCTCATAGCTCCTGGGGGGGGGGATAAAGCACCCAGTGGTGCCATGCCTGTCAGCACCCTGCTGTGTTCCTGAAGGAATCTCTCCAGTTCTGGAAGGGAAACCTTGCACTGACTGAGCCTGTCTTGAGATCAGACGTGTGCTATGCATGCTTGAAAGGCAGTCTTTCCTGGACCACAGCACATGCCACACTGAGTGCATCTACAGCAGCACCTCTGTGGACACACAGTGTGCGGCACATGCTTTCCTCTCGTCCAGGCCCCCTGCATCTGTGTTCCCATCATTTTTCTCTGCTCCTTTGCTCTGGGCATCTGAGTTTGCATTTACATCCGTTAGGCAGCTTTAAAAGCCACGAGTAGGCCCCGGAAAGGAATCTGGTTTAGAGACAGGAATTTCTGCTGCTTTAATTTTTGGGGTGAAATAATTTGATGAGAAAGAGACTCTTCTTTTTCCCCAAGCACACTTTGACCTCTGTTTTACTAGATTAATTTCATATCTAGAATGCCCCATCTTGGATGATAAATTAGCAATAAAAAGCTCATCAAAATGTAATTACGGGCAATGTGTTGAATAATGATCTCTTAAAAATTCCTATAGATTTGTCTGCACCTCCTTTCCCTAGTGAGGGAAATGAGCCTCAGCTGCTAGCTACTAGCCTGGGCCAGGAATGCAAACCCTAGCCGTGCTTCCAGGCTGAGACACACGTGCTGGTTTCTATCACTGCCGATGCCGTCTCCTTGATCAATCACACTGCTCTGTGGGCTGCACATCTTTATACAATTTAAAGGACCATCTTCGTTGGTAGGGAAGCAGAAACCCAAGGCGGAATGAAACTCTCCCCCCACCCCCCCAACCCCCCACCCCCGCCCCTTGTCTATCTGTAGTAGTTTGCTGGGGAGACATTCATTGGTGGTCACCAGAAAGACAATAACCAGCAGGCCAGCGCAGAGAAAGCCAGAGCAGCAGGCGCAAAAGCCTTCAGAACTGCGGATTGTGGACTCTAAGCCAGTTTGCTTCTCCAGAAGGACAGGGGCCACCTATTTCTGAGAGAAGAGGGAGGAGTCTAATGAGGCTAGGTTTTCCCAGGCATCCTGTCTGCCCTCCCCAGAAAGCTGAGTGGACTATGTCACCCAGCCTGACCCTCGTGGTATGGAAGGGTCCTGTGAAACCTACAGCTGAGTCTGAGGGCAGGATATTCAAATGATATCACTGTGTGAATGCACACACTTATTTGAATAGCTGAAGGACTCGATCATGTGAATGCCAACAATTATTCCTCTGCGTTTACATTTTAGGAAGAGCTTGCATCTGAATCCCCATGAGAGCATTAAATTGCTATCTAATTAGCAGTCCCAAATTATATATATTTAAAAGATAATGAAGGGTCTGAAGGCTGTTGGAATAACTGGTTATACATTTAAATGAATCGCTAGAAATTTGTTAGTAATGTATGCAGTTTTCTTTTATTTCTCGAATCCTTCTTTGAAGTTCAGTAGACCCAACCTCGCAGGGTTAAGTCTGGTAGCAGAAAGATAAAGGCAGATGTTTTTAATTATTGCAACACAAAACTCCCAAATAATTATAAGCAGCTGTCATTTTTACATAATCCTGAATGATAAGACCCGAGGAATGCAGATAAAAGTGTTGGGACCCTGAGCTTCTGGGACACAATAATTTAATCCCATCACACCACTGAAATGACGGCTACACGGCAGAGGAGCCTGCTCTTAATATCTTCCTTAGCTTTTACTGATCAAGTGGAAAGCAAATATATTTCCAAACATACAACCCAGGTGTCATTTCTACATTCCTTGGGAATGTTTACTGAATGAAAGCAAACACCCAAACATTTAGATTACTCAGGCAAGAAAACTGGCTGAGCTGGGCAGGGGCAGAGTTTGCACTGAGCATGCTCAGCTTTGCCTGCCCCTTTGAACTTGAGATGGGTCTACAGTTGTCCTTGTCCAGTCACCTCCTCCCTCCATTGGCTGGCGTACTAGGACGGTGCCTGGTTAACAGTTCTTTGTCTGATAGCGGAAAGCTTTCACTGGATTAAACTCTGCCTAAGTAACTTCTACCCAGAGGCAAAAATGGTGATCTGGTCTACCAGCTCCAAGGATGGAGTGCTGGGTTTAAGAGATTAGATTTGTTGTTTCTTATACCAATCTCTTTCTGGAAGGCTAGAGGCTCACTCATAAGCACAAATGCAAGGAACATTTAACATAGCCACAGTGACTTCCCCACTCTGACTCTTAGCTCTTTATCACTCTGACAAAAATTTCTGGGGGAAAGTCCCTGAAGGGGGATATTTTTGGATCGTGGTTTCAGAGGTTTTAGTCACCAGTGAACTGGCTCTGGTCTGGCTGAGGCTGAAGATCATGGTAGTGGGATCTAGAGGAACAAACTGATTACCTCATGGTGGCCAGGAAATAGAAGAAAATCGAGGAAAGGGTTAGAGATAAGATGTGATGACCAAGAACATGCCTCTAGTGGTCTTTTTCCTTCAGCAAGGTTTGATGTTTCTCAAGCCTTCCGAACCTCCCAAAATTGTACAATACGCTGAGAACCAAGCCTTGGACACAAGCCTGTGGGGGCATTTCACATCCAGACCATAATGTGGACCCAGAGAGGACAAAATCAAAGTCTACTCGGTCAGGTATACAGTTCATAGCGGACTGAGCTGTAGCCAAGTTCCACAAGAGACAAATCTAAGCTATCTGTTAGAAGAAACGTGTATAGACAGACAGACAGGCATAGGCACAGGCATACATACACACTCACACACACACACACACACAGAGAGAGAGAGAGAGAGAGAGAGAGAGAGAGAGAGAGAGAGAGAGAAGCACATACATTCTGAGATGCACCAAAAATCCCAAGACCTCTCGGCTACATTATTCTCAGGCCGTTTTATCTTGAGGGCTGACTCGGCTTGGCAGATAGAACTAAGCAGAGAGGATTATCCAGTGAATGGAGCTTCACCCCCCAGGAGCAGGAAGTATAGACAGATAAGAGAGGAGCCAAGTTAGACCAAGGGATTCGTCTGAAATATTCTTAAGTGTATAGCAAGGCATTCTTAAGTGTTATTATAACTTCCCAGAAATGTGGGGGCTTCAGAGTACTGTGTACCCTGAATATCAGAGTCAGTGATATGATATGATTCTCTTGGAACCGCCAGGTTCCCAGTGGTACTCCAAGAAGGGGTTTTAGGGAGGCACAGAGAAAGGGCTTTGGCATTATCTGAATCACAGTTCAGTAGAAGGTTCAGATTAGAATGGTTTAGATTGCCCTTATAGGGTGTCCGTGCTCACCTTGGCTCATACTACAATATCAGTGTGTGTGTGTGTGTGTGTGTGTGTGTGTGTGTGTGTGTGTGTGTGTGTGGCAAGATTCCTCAAAGACCTGATCGTCACAAACCCAGCTGTCTCCTTGGTTGTCCCACTATCCCCTTTCTGTACTATTGTGATACATTGTAGACACAGGGCAACAACCTTAGTTTTAGAACAGGGTCCCCCCCGGCATACATAGAGCAGAGCCACACCTCGCCCCTCTGAAGGGGCAGCTCTGCCACCGTCAGCTGTGTGACCTTGGCTGCATTAGTTACTTAACTCTTGGGCCTCAGTTTTTCTTCCCTAAAAAAAAAAGAGAGAACAGAAACAATCGCTCCTGCAAGGATCATAAGGAGGGATGAATGAGCAAATGCTCCGGGATGCCCGCAGCAAGCCAGGCACGTAGTCACTGTTAGCAGGCACTGGTGAAATGAATCCTTACACGTGTTCACTCTGCAGTCACCTGCTGTTCCCAGAGGAGCCTACTCTTGGCCGGGCAATTCCCAGGCACTGCACACCCAGCGGCACACAAATCATAGCTACAGCTCTCTAAGATGCTTAGGAGCCAATGCAGGAAGCGAACATACAAGTTGGACTCCTGTGTCATACAGTGGGGGTCACCGTGAGAGGCCGAGACAATAGGGGAAGATTTTAAACTGACTCTGCCTAGACCCAGTTCACAGAGGAGTCCATCTCAGCCGAGCCTGTGGGAGTCAGAGACATGGCCCACTTCACTCAGTTGGAGTCAAGGGTTTTAGGAGCAGATAGAGTGATGTGTGCCCAGACCAGGAGGTAAAAGTAATGATGACCTTTTCTGCAGCTAGCCCTGTCTAGCTGGGGAGTACAAAGAGAGGAAGGAAGTGGTAAAAATCACAAGAGTAGCAGAGGCCAAGTGACAGGCCTTGCAAAATGCTGGAATATTAAGTGTCATCCTACAGAACACGAGGGGCCTATACCAAGCACTGGCATGCTCTGATTTTGGTTTTAGAAGAATCCTTCAGTCTGAACCCAGGAAGTGGGTTAGAGGTGAAGAACCCAGGCGAGGAGACTGCTTTGGGGGTCCCTTACCCTCATCCAGGGGGAGCCTTTCCTTGGCGGTTGACACTAAGCTGATGGCCTGCCTGAGGTGACTCACCCTCAGAGCACTCAGAGGCCAGCAGCCATCCATGGATGTGGTAGCCTGCTTCAATGTCCCACTGTCCCGTTCTCTCATTCTCCCACCCCAATACTGCCCACGTTTCCACGGTCACACGCAAAGCAAGACCGTGAGAACTCAGCCAGCCTTGCAGGGGACCCTGGCTTTTCTGTGAGTCATAAGTGACATCAGAAATCTCCCGGTTTATTCAGACCACCGTGTATCCAAAAGCATTCACAAAAAGAATACATCACTCTAATTGGCACTGGCATGAGCCCATGTGCACGCGCACACGCAGGCACACACCACACACATACACACGCGTGCACACACACATGCACACAAACACGCACACGCGCACACACCCTAAAAGCTAAACATTTTGCTTGGTCACCAGGCCAATGGGACTGGAAGAGGTGCTGATGGATGAAAACCTGCCCAGGTTGGAGGTCAGAACATGAGTAGGGCAGAAAGCATTTGTTACACAAGGTCATTCACGCTGCATGTTCTTAGGGAGGTCTGAAACACAAGGGTCATCCAGGTAAGAAAGGAGAGACTCTAGTTGGAAGGATCTAGAAAAACCTCACAGATAGGGTGATGGTGCTTGGCCTCCTCCTTTACAGCATTCCTCTAATGCTTCATTTATAGAACCATCTCGTTAGTCTTCCTGGATTTGTCAAACGCCTCTGGACATTGAGAGTTCTCTAGGTTCTGACTCCGGGCCCCAAAGTAGAGACAGCAAGAGGAACGTCATCTTCCGAGTGGCCTACTGGGGAGAAGCATCAAGAATGTGGGGACCCAGGATTGATCACAGGGAGAAATTAGCCACACCCTGACCTCCCCCTCTCCAACAAATGACAGCTGCTGCTGCCCCCAAAGGAAGGCCAGGTTAGCTGCAGAGCCCATTGCTACCAGCTTGGGATCTTACTTGTGTGAATAAAGAAACCTGTTTTCTTTGCCACTGCAACTCTAGAATCCATTAACTGTGCCTGATCCGATCCCTTCTAAAATGGTGTGACAGCTGAACGCACCCTGGGGTCTTCTGATATCCTTAACACAGTAATGGAAAATGTCAAATAAAATTCCGTAAATTAGGGGGGAAAAGTTACTTACCAGATATCACAGATAAGCTTCCAAATTGCAGGGTTCTCTTGGCCCTAGATCTCCTAATGGTGTGGTGGTGTGTGAATACCTTCGTGAAATAGGATTTGGAAGAAGCCACACCCACACCCAGGAGCCCAGTACAACCCTCAGGAACTTGTTTATAAGGACCTCTTGCTTTTCCCTTTAGATAGGCTTTCGCCTTGAAGTATTCTGACTTACTTGGAGAAAAAATGTCCCCCAGGTGCTAGCTGCACCCTTAATTTGCATGCCACTCTGCTGATTCCCCTAGCAGCTAAAGATCCTCATTGACACCTCTATTTCCTTCACCTGGCCTGGCCCCCTCCTCTCAGGCCGATCCCTGTCCTTGGTCCCTTTTGCCAGCACACATTTTCCTTCCTGTCAAGCTACTGAGCACATTTTAATGTCCCTGAATAGCTTGTGGTAACCAGACAGACTGGCTTCTTGAGAATTAACTTTAATCCAGTCATGGTACAGTAAGCCACGTTTGACCTGCAAAACCACGGCGGGGCCGGGCCGCCACCTCCCCACACACAGTGTGTGACTCATGACTTCTAGGAGGACACTGAGATAAAGGTCATTTGGGCTTTCAAAGCAGCCTCTTAATTGTTGCTTTTTTTCCCTTTCTTCTTTTTTTTTTCTTAACATCCAAGCCATTTTAGTTTTACAGCCATCAAAAGGGTTTTGTAATCAAACTACAGGAGCACACGTAGAACTTTTCATCTTCTAGACACTCAAAAACATTAATTAACGAGAGTAGTGTGCCTCCAGGAAGAGGAAAAGGCCCTGTCTGGACATGCCCCGCTGCTCCTCTCTAAACTCACTGCTACTGTGGGACACACCCTCATGGCCCTGGGTCCAGGTTTAGCATCTTCTCAGGGCTTGTAGGATCCCATCTCCAATACAGACCCACGGGAATTTATGCTGGGGCGGGATGAAGTGTGTCACGCAGGTATGTGTCCAGGGGAGTACAGGCTACCGTAGAGTCCCACACCACGGGGGCAGCAGAATTTGGGTGCAAATCCGAGCTCAAACAGCGGGTCTTCAAGTCTTGTAAAGCTCGGGTCCTGAGAGGGATGGTGATTAAGTTGAATAGAGACTGTAAACTGGGCCCAGGCGCAACTGTGGCTCCCTGAAGTCCCCGTTCTGTAGTCTTCTTAATCTAAAGCCCATTGGACACCAGGGCCAGTTTCAATGACAGTTCCTCTGCTGGAGGACTGCATAACCTTCACTTGGGCACAGAGAAGAAGGGGCCTGCTGGAATTTACCTTCCAGATGGTTCTACCACCATGATTGAGCACTTACCTGTCCTGGCAGAGATGGCCACCTGCACGGAGGGCCAGGTTAGCGAGGTGGAACCACTCCAGGGAGAAGTCAGCCATCAGGTGGAACTGATCTGTTTTTCACTTCGCCAAGGGACCTGGCTCCCATTTTCCATCTATAAAGTCCTTCACCGGACTCGGGAGGATTTGGCAAGATGCAGACAGTGGTTAGCATAGTGCCTGGGCCCGAGACACTCTCTGTGGAGAGTAAGAGGTGTGGGTAGTGATGCAGACAGGGCAGACTAGCTGTGTGTTTTATGAGTTCCTGGTTAGGGAAGTAATGAACTCTGGAAGCTGAAAATTAAAAGTGCTTTCAAGTACTCATTGGGGGAGATTGCAGTGGGACTTCTGCACTTTTCCCATCCAAAATTCCCCACAAGCGATTATCACACAAAGAATTAGGGGGAAATTGGTGAAAGAAACAGAAAGCATCCAAGCCAGTTAGGTGATGACATTTGTTTATCGTCCCTGTTGTTGCTAATCCCTAGGAGAGCTGGGGGCTGGCGGTAACCATAGGTTCCGCCTCCTAGAGATCATCCCTATGGAAACCTTGATTCACCCACTGGTGGGATGAAATCCAACTATAGCAGTGTAGGAGAAGGGGGCGTCACTCTCCGCATGTTCTTCCCCTTGACGTTGAGAAAAAGGCCACCAGTGCAGATCACGGTTTGACTTTAGCAGTTTACATAGTAAGAACCAGTTTACCCCGTGAGTATACGCACAGGGCATGAACACTGCGTGACACAAGTGTGGTACTCTGGAGACCAGCCTTGGCTTCAGTGGTCATTTGCTGGCCCAGGGAGCAAATGTTTAGGATGCATTTGTTAGAATCTGTGATGTTTTGGCTCTGGGCTCGGCCATGTTCACTTTCAATGCTTCTCAAGGCATCTTTGGGAATCAAGGGCTGAAACTATCTAGTGAGGGAGCAATGAGGCTCAGAGACATGCACAGCTAGCCAGGATCACCAGTACGTGGGCTTGGCAGGGATCTGGGCCTATCATTTAGCTGCTCTCCAGCAGCCTACCTTGAGCTAGTGTGAGCCATTAATAGTGAGCTATGACCAAGAACTTGAAGGTAGGCACTGATCCTCCTAGGGCAGTTTTTCCAGGTCTTAATGGAGATTCACTGTGCTTGGCACAGGGGGTGAGAATTATTTTGGCATCCATTAGGATGTAGGGATGTGTAGGTGAACAGGAAATGAATAGATGATTGAGTGTCCACAGGACAGAAAGTTGTACATGTCTGTTCTGAAATAGTCTCTTCAGGCTTGGAAAGGAGAGGAGAGAATGGAAGTCTTTACCTGAGGAAGGTCATGCCTGCTTAGAGACGGAAACATCCTTCTAGATGGCTGACTCTGTGTTGACCATATCCTCATCCAGATGGCTCTGTCCTAGGCATGGTGTCCTAGGCATGGTCCAAACTCCTTCCTTTCTTTCAGCAGTCTATAAAGTGTGTGCTTTTGATCAATTAGCCCATGGTGTCTTTGTTGCAAAGAGGTCACAGGTGTATGTATGGATGATGCCCTTGGGCCTTTCCCAAAGGGACGCTGGAGAAGCAGAACCGTTGTCATTTTCTTTAAATCAGAATGGCCACACAGTGGCTCACCTCAGTGTGCTTCCAAAGCCAGTCTGCAGGTGACGCAGAAGGAGCTCATATCCAGACCATTAAGTACTGTGCTTCCAGCAAGCCCTTGGGTAGTTCTGGCTTGCTCCGAAGATGGGTGTCTTCTCGTCCCATCACCCCAGCCACCGGCTTGTTTGTCTGTGTACCACATCTGGCCTTTATTTGAAACTCTACCTCAAAGTATTTCATAGCACACAATAGCTTTCCTTATTAAATTCTCCTGGACATTTTTTTTCATAAAACAGGCACCAACCAAAAGCTGCAGGCCTACCTGTGCCTCTGAAAGTCTGTTTATAACTCTTTGGAAACCATTTGTAATTCGTTAATCACATTTTCAAAGGAAGTTACAGATTACAGAAATACTAACAATTGCCATACACAATGCCTGGTACCATGACGGGCTCCTTAAGGACAAGAAGGGGGATCTGGGCAGCCAAGCAGGCCTGGGATTTGGCCCACACAGAGGCTATGCTGGGGAGGGGAGAGTCAGCCCCAGTGCGGGAGAGTCCAGAGTTTAGCTGTTTGGACGTGGCCTGGAGGGGTTATGGAGAGGAAGTATATGGAGCTGAGTTCTACTCAGACACAACAGTGCATCTTGGTAGGTGGCAAGGGATTCTGTAAATCCAATGTTCCCAAATAATCATTAAAGTAACAAAGTCTGTAAATATTTCACATAAAATGTACTTTTAAAAAAGAAGTGCATTGGGCTGGAGAGAGGGCTCGGTGGTTGAAAGTGCTTACTGCTCTTGTGGACACCCAGGTGTGGTTGACCATGCCCACATGGGGCAGCTTACAGCTGCCTTTAGCTTCAGGTTCAGTAGCTACCACATTCTCTTCCATAGACTCCTGCACACATGCTATGCATATAAACTCAGCAGACAAATGCACATACACATATACAAATAATAAATATTTGATCTTTGAAAGTAGTTCTCTTACAAAAAAATTAAAAGAGAAGGCATTAAATGTGTACCGTCTGACCACCTGCTGTTTGAAACTCCAGGCAGGATTATCTTCAGGAGAAGGGTGTGGTGTGTGTATGCCTTTAGTGCCAGCCCCTAGGAGGTGGGCAGCTGGATCTGTGTGCGTCTGTAGACAATCTGATTTGCATAGTTCCAGGTCAGCCAGGACCAACAGTGATACCCCATCTCCAAAAGGGAAGGGAGCAATTTGAGAAGCGTACATTGTCATATCCAAGGCGGCAAAGATTTCAGGTACAGTGTGGTCCAGGCACGCACATGACTCCAGGACTGTCATCTTCTGGTTTCTTTGCTTTCTCTGTACTGGTTTCTTTTTCAGGATGACTCAAAGAAGTGGTCACAGTGGCCATGATATGCTCCAAGCTCACATCTCACAACTTTAGCAATGTTGGTGCTTATCCTGGAAAAATATGTGAAATGGGTGTGGCCAGTGCCTGGCCTGCTGAGCTTTCTTAGTAAGGAAAAGATACTGGCAGGTTTGGAGTCAAGGTCCTACTTCTTGCTATTACCCTTGGTCTCTTTCAGCTACGCAATAATCTTACTGTTTTCTTTTTCTAACCTAAAGGAATTACTTCACTGGTGCTGAAGTTCTGACATCGCCTGTTAAGAAGAAAGTATTACAGACCCATTGCACATACTTGGTTATATAGACATTATGTAGTGCACATCTTGGTTATATAGACATTGTATAGTTCACATACTTGGTTATACAGACACTATGGAGGAGACATCATCAGAGGGCATTTCTGAGGGAGTAGCTTCTCCAGTTTCCCTCAGTGATGCTGACTCCTAAGACCTTGCACAATGTAACAAATGATGGACCAGCCTACAGGGAGATCTTTTCCTCTCACTCTCTAGAGTCTCACAGTTCCTCTTTGTTTTTGAGACAGGGTGTTGCTCTCAAACTCAGACTGGTCTTGAAACTCATTAAATAACCCAACTTATCTTGGAAATCATGGTGGCCTGTACCTTCGTCTCTGAGTGCTGGGGTCATGATGAACCACTGTGCTCAACTATCTGTGTTTCTTGAGGAGACTTGGTTCGTTGGTTTAAGTTTCTTGAGTGGCAAGAAAAGAAAATGAGATGTGACTCGTGTGGTAGATCACTTGGTTAAATGTGAAAAGTCCTGGGTTCAGTCAACAGCCCAACATAAATTGTACATAGTGGTGCCAGTGAGGTTCCAGCTCTTCGTAGGTAGAGGCAGGGGATCAGAGGTTCAAAGTCATCTTCAACTAACATAGCCAGTTCAAGGACAGCTTGGATTACATGAAACTCTATCTCCAAAAAAGAAAAAAAATGTATATTGACATCTAGAGATAGTAAAATTTCAAGGAGTTTTCAACTGATTCACTCTTGTGTATGTCATCTCAAAAGAGCCAGGTACCTTAGCACACGTCCAAACATCTCTGCCAAGAGACTCTGGAGTCCCAGCTTGTAACATATATTCCGGAAGGAGACAGTTGATCGTGCTTTCATGACACCACCATAGCTCCCAGGGCTTTATATAGTCAAGGTATCCAGTTTGTGCGTTCTGAGTAAATGAATGAGGAACAGTTTTCAGTGACCAAAGAAAAGAATCCCTTCTATCATCGGAGCCATCCGTAGGCGGCCCCAGCATCTGTGAAAGTGTGCTTTTGAAGTTCAAGTTCCGGGGTGAACGATGTTTTTTGAGAATGGTTCTTACTGAACTAGGATTAGAGGCCTGTGGCCTCTGTGACTGAGGTTCAGAATGGCTGTTGTCAGACTCTGCCTTCCCACAGGGAACGTCCCGGGTCCTAGTACCTTGCATGCCTCCCCAGTGACTCCTGCCCACGACTGGGGCCCACGCCTCTCCCTCATTCTTTCTTCCCTCCGACCGCTTCTGCTGTTAGCAAGACTGACTGGCTCAGCTTCCGTACACACAGGAACTTTCCCTAACAGGATCCAACTGCTAATCCGCCATCGTTTACAGTGGCTTCCGAGGGAACCGCTTTCCTTCCCCTTCATCTGGAGTGGCTCTGATGTCATGAGGGTGACTGTGAATGCTGAATGTCTTGTTAATTGGAAACCTCAGAGAAGGGAGTGAAGGCGTGGTCAACAGGGCAGGGTAGCCTTCTTGGGTGGTTGTTGGGGGAGGGGGTGTTCTAGAGATGGTTCAGGGTTGCCCACAATGCAGTTGTCGAGGAACAGAGTGCAGGAGCAATGTTCGAGTTTGACAATGTTTGCTGCCCCAGAGATGTGAGAACCATCCCTTCTGGCCGCTGTCCCCTTGACTGTGCTGAGGTCCACATTAGACTTGTTTGGCTCTAGACAGGTAAAGGTTTCCCCTTGTGTCAGGGGTACCTTGAGGGACTGCATCTGCAACTACCAACCAGTGTCCAAATTGGGTGAGTGGGGGGGTGGAGGTGTCTTAAAACGACTGACCCTGCATCTCACTTAGCTCTGTTATTTAATCAAAACATGGCTGAGACAGAGCAGAAAAGAAAGCAGGTACATTTCTGTGCGAGTGTCTCGCATGTATGCACAGCTTTGTCAGTGTGCTACGGAATTTACCTTCTGAACTTGGGAAGCGTTGGCTTATCCCTAGCCTGCAGCAGAGGGCAGACTTTCCCGCCTAATAAACACCCCAATAGCCAACAGTAAAGGCCTCGAGACACACAAACATCCAGACACAAGGACGTCCGGTTGTCACGTCTCCGGTCAATAAAACAGTACACTTGTTGGGCGACTAGTGCCAGTGATATAGGGGGAAACAGTGAAACCGTTCTCCGAGTTACTAATGCACTCATCAGCTTTTCCAGAGAAATGCCCTAATGGCCGTTACATCTGGCAGCCGTTCCCAACACTCCCGTCTGCTCCAGGTGAAGGAGCCGTCAGCGCCAGTAGCCATGGCCAGTAGCATGTAGGAGATGTGCGAGCCAGCAAAGCGGCCTCAGGGTGCCGAGCCCAAGTCCAGCTGTGGAAATCAAAGTTTTGCCTCTCAGCTGAGGATCTCAGAGGATGTTTGGAACAGGAAGTGTACGAAGCTTAGGGGAAAGGATGAGACTTTGATAAACATGTGTAGGTTGTGCTTTGCTCTGTCGTAAAGGGCTGAGTTCCCGTCAGCTTCTTAACAGAGACGTGCCTTCCCACCATCCCCAAGTGTATTGCATCCAAGAGTAGAATAAATACGATTCGCACCTGGCACCTTGGAGCCAAGGAATTCTCTAGGCAAATTCATGCCAAGCTAAAGAATTGACCTACATATCCTCCAAGTCAGAGGAAGCATTTCCAGCAATGCCTGTCATTAAAATTCTAGTACTGTCACCCAAGGGGTTTCCCACCGGGAGCTGCTCCTTACTCACGGGCCCTCCTTACTCAGGAAACAGGTCCTAGGAGGATAAAGACGCCCTGGCCGGTGATCCCATGACCATTTGCTTGTCTGTGTCTTCTTCCCTACGCTAGTATGAAGAAGGGAAAAAGCGGAGGAAACCTAACTACAGCAGTGTGGATCTCTCGGAAGTGGAGTGGGAAGACAGGGACGATGTGGTAAGTGACCCCTCTCAAGCCTCATGGGCGGCGGCTGCGTCGACCACGCAGGGCACCTCACAAGCTGGCACAGAGGGACACGGAGACAACATCCCTTCTGATGTAGCTGGAGTTGTGTAACGCCCCTGCCAGTCTTTTGGGTCATCGTGCGGTCTGCCGAACCCTCCTCTGCCGCCAATTCAGGCCAGCTTGTACACAATTGCCAGGGCTTGCCTCCGTCTTCAGAGAATTGTGGCTGGGCAACAGGAGACCCAGGAACTACAAGGTCAGGGCGTCCTTCAGGCCAACAAGTCAGGCCCCCAGGTAGTTAGGCAGAATCAGCTTGTTGGGTCTACATGGACACAACTCTTGTTCCCAAAGAGCAGCAGAGGGTTTTGCAAGCTCACTTTGCCCTTGCGTGGTCAGCTTCCCAGCTCCACCTGTACACCCCATTCCATCCCCATTTCCTGTGCCTCTGCCCTTCCCGTGGGATGCTGAGGGAAAGCCAATTGACTCCCCAGACCGCCCTCTCACGCTTGTTTACAGAAACAGCTGCCCTGTTTCACTTTCCTTATTTTCTGTACAGCCCCTGATCCCCGAATGGTCCTAGCTAGCAGAAAGCTCAGGTTTTTCTCCCTCGCCTGTAAAGCGCAAGGGCCATATCCGTTATAGAAATTTAACCTAGCCCTGTCTGGTTAAGGCCAAGCTCAGACCCAGTAAAGGCGCCATTCAGTAAAAGCTACTTCCTCATCCCCTCTTTTTCTCTTTCCTGCTTGTCACCGCTCTGACATCATGTGGAGGTCAGTGGCCCAGAAGAGCTGGCTGTCTTCTGTCCCTCAAACACTGTGACCAGGATCCTGGTGGGCTCTGGGATTAAACACGTGTTTGGTCCACACCCGCACCGGTGTGGACAGCTACACCAGCCTGAGTTCTAATCTCACCTGTGTTGAGCCTCCCAGCCTCTAGTGTGTAGCCATTTCCTGCAACACCTCGAGGCTGTCCTGACGGAGGTTTTGAGGATTAAACATATTGGTAGACTGAAAGACAAAATGTACCCACACTGTTGTCCGGCTGTGTGAGGATTCTGTGAAATGGGCCCTGTGGGCCTGCGTGGGCTAAGCCCCACCACGGACCTCTGCGGGGTAACTTCCCCTCTCTTTCCCTTCCGGCCTTCACCTTTTTTCCGGGCTCTGTTTTAACCTCGCTGGACCCTTTCTTTTCCTTTCCCAGAAGTGCTGGACCCACCGTAGGCATGGTTCTTCCGTCTTTCCCATTGTGATCGCTGGGGAAGACAGAGTCGGTCAGGCTAACCCTCACTTCCCAAGTCCCCGCCCTCGGGGGGCTGGCACACTGTCACCAATCCTGTACCTGTGACTTGCTTACGCATCTTGTGACTATTGCTCCAGCGCCCAGCTGCTGTTTGTGTGAGTGGACATCTCCTTTTGCTGTTGGTGGCTCAGAAACAGTTCACATCTCCTTCCCACGTTTTCCTCTTTGTGATTGGAGTTTCTAGTACCACACTCCCATGTGATACAGGGGCTGGGCTCCGGGTTTCTTCTTCTCAGAGTCACCACTTCTCAAACCAGACCAGTGTTCGTCTTATGTGCAAACTGGTCTCTGCCTATCTTTTGTTTGCCTCCCTTCTGGCAAGAAGCCCAAGGCATCTGAAATGTGAGTTCTTTCAATATCCATGTGTTTGAAATGGGAAAACCCAAACTGCCATCTACCCTGTGCTCCAATGATTGGAGAACTTTGGAATCAGCAAAAGGAAAAAAAATTCTTAAGTGGTACACACAGAGGCCCGCACACACATGTGCTGTTGGGGAAGCTTGCAAATAAGTAACAGAGGACAGGTTTCAGGTCAAAATTCATGAAGGACCAAGGAAGCAGATTTTACTGGGCAGCATCAGTGAACTTGGCCTGGCTTCAGAGACCCTGAATGGAGAACCCTGCTTCTCGTGGACCGCAAGGCTCTTGCACAATTTAATGAGGACATTTATAGCACAGACCCTGCATGCTTCCAAAAATGATGTAATATCACATATATAATTTAAACATTTGCAAACATAGTCTGGCCAAAATTAAAATAGAGGGAGCTGGAAGGATGGCTCAGTTGGTAAAGTGTCTGCTGTATGCACGTGAGGGCCTGAGGTTGGTCTCCAGTACCCATGTAAAAAGCTGGCCATATGGATGGTGTGACTCCAGTTGTCATTTCAGTACTGGGGACAGGAGCTTGGGCTAGCCCCAGGGTTTGTGGGCCAAATCCCAGCAAGAGATCCTGTCCAAAACTCAGTGTGGATAATTTCTGAGGAACTGAATCCACCTTTAAACTCTGGCCTCTACCTACCATACATACTCACAAACACACACACACACACACACACACACACACACACGCATATACCTATATACATGTCTACCTACACAAGTGTACACACACACACAGACACACACACACACACATGAACACACACACAAGAGAAAAGCAGATCACGTAAGAGGAGTATGCATATAACTTCTGTTGCCATTATAGGATAAGTTAGTTATCATGTCAATTACTGTAAAAAGACGGATCTTTGGAGATCCATGCGTCAGCAATGGACCTTGATGCACACAGGATCCAGTGTGAGTGACCAGGGAGAGAAAAATTATATTAATTATTACTGTCCCTTCTCCCTTTCTTTCCTCCAACCTCTCCTAGAGATCCTCTCCCCCATCCTTCCCATGTTCCCCCGCCTATATATGTATATAGTGTGTGTGTGTGTTTGTGAAGCATGTATAGGCACTAATATATATATATATATATATATAACGTGATGAGTCTGTTTTTGTTGTTTGTGTGAATATGGCTTCAGGGGTGAAATTCCTGGAGATGACTGAAGGAATTAAGACTGATTTTCAGTTTGGTCTTGGTTATCTTTTAGCCATGGCTGAACCTTTCCACAGTGAACAAGATTATCTCTACAAATAGAGAAGGCTCATACAAGTAACAATAGCTACCAAATAACCAGCTTCAGGGTTATAAAGATGAGCTCATTTATTTCTCATTGCAGTCCTGTCAAGTATCTACCCCTATTTTACAGTTAAGGAAACTGTGGTAGAGAAATTATGTCACAGTCCAAAGGCATACATCAGGCTACCTGGCCCCCTAAGGTGTGTCCCTGACACACCCACTTTAGTGTGCCATGGAAAAAGCCCTGGAGTTCCAGAATGCTTGAAGACTCCATCTGGTACCTCATAAATGTCAGTCCTTACAAAGTAAATATTCATACCTGTGGGTGTATTGTGGGCTCTTTGAAGCCCAAAAGGGGACCCTTTCCTGGCTTTCAATGGGGTAAACATGGGGGACAAGTATATGGTACCCCAGTGTTCAATGGGCACCACATCCACCCAAGCCAGTGGTCTCTCCGTTCCTTGCTTCACTCTCAGGAAGAATGATGGCCATGGGAGGGTATCAGAAGGGCAAGCAAGGGAAGCTTCACTGAGAATAAACTGATAGGCGAAATCACCATGAGAATGAGCTGTCATTAAATAAGGAGACACAGCGTATCTACAGTCGCCGCTGCCAACTTCTGGAGAAGCACTCCCCAGTGGGCTCTGCCTGAGAGCGAGGAGCAGCTGGCCTCCACTGGAACGAGCATCCAGCTTTAACTGGAGTACAGTGCTAGAGAAGTAGGCGCTTTGATGAAGTCACCCAAGCTGAAAATCCCCAAGGACTCCAGTGAAGCACGTGTGAACTAGGGGTCAGGGTGCATCCCACAGGCTGGGAAGCTTGATAAGTGGCTAAATTTTTATATCCCCTAGAGGAGGTTTTTGCCTTTTCTGTTATTCATCTCACTGTGATGAGAGCTGCCTCTGTGGTGATTGCATATCACACCTACAGATGTCTGGCATCCTGTAGGGAACAAAAAAACGTCACCATAGACCATTGACATCTGACTTGCCTTTCTTTGGGTGTGTTGAGTCAAGCATCTATGCATGCGATTTTTAATGACAGTATAATCAGCTAACATATGGACACACCAAAAATGATTTTAAAGTTTTCCTCTGCCAAGCCATTTTCATCTTTTCCAGCTGTTCATGATTACAAATCTAGGCAGTGGCAAGTTCAAAGACTGTTCAGAGCAGCACCAATGGCCAAGCTCTTCCCGCCTTCCATGGGGAAGATGGGATTTTTACTGCTCGCCACTGTCACCTGAGCTTTGTGGACCTCCCTCGAGTGTGGGGGCCACCAACTTCTAGAGAGATTATTTGCAAGGGATCCTTGGCAACACACAGCCCACTTAGAAAAGTGACTTTTCTAGAATGTTCCAGCCTCGCAAAGTGCATTCCAACTATTAGTCTCTTCCATCCTCTGATAGCGAGGGCAGAATATCACCTTCTCATGGGCTCTGAGTCCCAGAGCCAAAGTGTATGCAAGAGCTACTGGGAAGGTAAAACCACAGACCATGCCACAGTCAATTTCTAAAACTTATTCTTTGAGAAAGCAAGACATACTAATGATAAAATAGTTCATTTTATCTTCTGATTTAGGCAGCAGAGGTCTGGAACTTGTGTGTGTGTGTGTGTGTGTGTGTGTGTGTGTGTGTGTGTGTGTGTGTGTACCACAAGCATGAGAAATCCCTTTGAAGTTAGAAAAGGCTATCACAACACCTTGAGCTGGAGTTACAGGCTGTTATGAACTGCCCAATGAGAGGTGCTAAGAACCGAACTCAGACCCACCACAGAAATAGTTAGCATTCTTAATCACCCAGCTATCTTTCCATGCCTAGGAACTTGTGCTTGAGAGTTAAAGAGCCTGTGTTTCCTAGCTTCTTAGCCTCAGGCCTCAGTTTCTCCTCTCATCAAATAGGTATGGAAACAGAAACGCAGAAGACAGCTGTGAGAGTTTTTGAATCAGTTCCTGATCCTCAGGAAGTTCTCAGTCAACAGTAGCAATCAGTAGTGGGAGCTTGCCAATAACCTGACATCTACAGCTTAAGAAAGCACTGGACAGAAGTTTTGGATCTGGGTGACTTCACTCAGAGTCATTTCTGATTGAACCAATGACAGAAGAAGACATTGAGGCATAACGAGATCAAAAATAAGTTATATATTGCTAGCTTGGGGTCCCTGATGCCCCATGTTGTCTCCTCTTGAGTCTATCTAAGTCATAGAGAATTAGGGACAGTAACTTGAAATCCACAGGAGTAGGGGAGCTGTCACAAAGTCCACCCAGTGGGCTCTGACCAGTGAAGAGAGGAACTGGAGTCTCTGGAGACAGGAAATGCAAAGGTGTCCTAAGCATGATGCATTCTTCACGTAGCTCATTGTCAAAGCAGCTAGAGAAGCATTGGTAAGAGATTGAACACTGGCGTCCAGTCATCTGGAGCCTGAATTCTGATCCCTTTAGCTAGCAGGAGGTGCCCTGCACCCACGTGAGGAAGAGGGTTGCAGTGGTGATGAGGATGGGGACACTAAGGCACAGAGGACAGTTAGTGTGTACCTGGCCCTCCTCTGCTTATTGCCCATGTGTTCCTTACCACAGCTGGAGGAGATGGGTGCTGTGCTCTATTCTGTTCGGCAGAAGAGGAAACTGAGGCACAGAGAAAGTAGTGATTTGCACATGACCAGTTCTGTCTCTGGGGTCTGTTTCTAAGTGACAGCATTCTCTCCTTCCTCACAATGAGACGCTCGTGAGGTAGAGCTTATTTTCCTTGCAAAACTAGAACAACTGTCTAAGCCTTTGCCTCCAGAAAGCATCAGAGACCCTGGCCTTGGGCCCTCCCCTGGCCCCTTACTAACTGTTCTCTGCTACCGGGGGTGGGGGACAGGTTGGCTAGGAGAAGCTGACATAATCTCTGACTTGCCTGGGGAACTTGAGAGGGGAAGGTCCCAAATGGCTTTAGGCAGGCACCAGAAAGAGGAAAAATGAAAACCATGTTAAAGATAAATCGAGCCCGTTCTTAAAAGTTAGAAAGTAGACTTAATTAGGACCAGCTCTCTCCATCCAAAACCACAAAAGTTAAAAATGGGAAAATATTTCCAGAAATGCCCATTATGCGTTGTTAAAAAATATCTAAAGTAAAATATATGTTTTATTTTATACATGCCTCCAGCTAAAAATTATGCTTTTACTCTCTCTCAGAGAAGACGGGAATGCGAGTCCAAATCTAGGCAGCCCGGAATCAGATTTGAGGTGCTGCAAGCCCGGCAGTTTTCTATCAGCCTGATCTCAATCGGGCTCCAAAGGAGGAAAGACATTAAAAACAAACAACAACAACACACACACACACAAATACAAATCCTGAAGCGCAGACAGAACACACACACACACACAAATCCCGAAGTGCAGACAGAGAATGAACAGTTCCCAATGGGCTGGCATGTCAGCCTTTGTTCCTAACCCATTAAATGGCCTTTCCTGTCATGTCCCGTTGCTGCCCATGAAGGCACATCCTTCATCACCCAGTCTGCTGTCCTCCTCTGAACTCGTGGAAGGCCACAGGTAATTAGATGAGGTCAGCCAGGGGGAGGGGAGGTGAGCCAGGCTCGCTGTTCCAAGATGGGACCTCCAAAACTCAGAGCCAGGGTCAGCGCTGTTCACTGTCTTGTCAGCGAGGCTGTTAATTGGGTGACCATCTGAAGCTGATTCATGCTGTGGAAAAAGAGTTACCGTCTCCCCAGTGCCCCCCCAATCTTTTAAACTACTGTTTAGAAAAACATCTTTAACTTGATTATCTTTTGAAAAATGATTTCTTTGTGACAAATCGGTACCCCCCTTTGAAAACCAACTTGTCCCCCAGAGACATTTCCCGCTTGTTGATAGTTTTAGCAGATTGTCTGGAGTTCATTCTCTGACCCCTGGACTCATCAACATCCTGAGGCCTCTCTTGTTGCTACTCCTAAGGGATTCACTCGTGTACCCCAAATCAGAGTTGGAAGTCATCTGTCCTTGCTCACCCCCTTATCATCGTCCAGGAACAAGAGAGGGGTTGAGGTCCACTTGGGCACCCCAAATCAGAGTTCTGCATGCCGTGTGCAGCCTTGTCCTCAGGAGCATGAAGAATTGGTGGGAATCCTTTCTGGACTTTGTACAGGGGACTTTTGAGCCCAGCACCCAATGACATGGAAACCCAGGGAGGCACTAATTCCCAATTTCACTTTTCTTGTTCCAGTTACGAAATGCCATGGTGAATCGGAAGACCGGGAAATTCTCCATGGAGGTGAAGAAGACCGTGGACAAAGGGGTACCTTTTTCTCAGACGTTCTTGCCACTTCATTAAAACAAGCCAGTGCGGAAAAACTAGCTTTGAAGGTTCTCCTTGGAATAAATACCTTTCGCTGAGCTCATTTCTGTCTTGTCTTTACTTATCTCAAACAAGCTTCATGTAGCATTCTTATTAATGATATCACAGTGTGTCCATTTATTTTATTTTTTTTAATTTGTTTCTGAAAAACACCATCTATCAGACTAACCATGTTTTCTTTTCTCTATGACTTTTCCCCCCTGATCTAGAAACGGGTTTTGGTGATGACAAATGACTACTATTACACAGACATCAAGGGTACTCCTTTCAGGTAGAGCTGACCATCGTCATGGACATCCCATCACCTATCAGTGTGTTGGTACCCAACCTGCTGGCCTCTCAGAGCTCATCATCTAAGGATAACAAACACCCCGCCCCAAGGCCAGAAAGAGTGAGCAAGGGACTTTGCCCAGGCTGCTCTTTGTCTTTCTTCTAGAAGGGGGAAGATGGTTCAGGCCCACCCCCAAACAGCCCATCCATTTGCCACAGCTGCACATTCCATGCCCCGCCCTCCCCCCCCCCAAAAATCTCTGGGGCTCCCACCGAGGGTGGAGGAGACCAGTTCAGAGGGTCACCAGGTTCTTCACCATCCCACTTGCTGCTTCTTAAGACCCATTTCTCGCCTTTTATTTTCATGACCCAGTAACCCTGCAGGTGGCATTTCATCCCCACCCTGTGCCTCGGTTTCAGCTTTTCTGAATGTCCTTTTGTGCTGTCTCTCTGTTGTAGACTTTGCCTTGTGGCCCCTGCTTTCAGATGTGTGTGGAACATTCTAAAGTTGCCTGCTACTGTGAACTCAATGTTGTTCTGTGATTTGTAGAAAACAATAACAACTTAATTTAATAGGGTTACCTCCTGAGCTGGTATCTTCCAGAGTTAAGGGAGAGTTAACCAGTATAGATCAATCTGAAAAGCAAATCCCTAGCATCATTGTCACCCACTGCCAAGGATTGTGACCAGATGCAATTTGGAACCAGGGAATCAGGGAACACATGAGCCACTAAATGGCTTTGCCAAATGAAGGGTCTGGGTTTTTTTTTTTTTTTTGGTTTTTTTTTTAAAGCAGTCTCTCACTTTAGGCCAAAACAGAAAGGCATTTAAATCAGGCCAATAAGAATGTGGGAAAGCTGTTAGACTAGGGAGAGGACCAGGATAACAAGGCAGCCATATGGCCGTGCTGCTGCATTTCAGTGTTTTGGGCCTACGGAGTTTTGCTCCTGAGAAGAGACTGGTTTTTCTGGGTTTCTAGGGCTCTGCCTAAGTTCAGAGCAGAGGTGTGTAAGGTGGTAGCAAGGATCAGGGTGTGTGGCCTTGGGAGGACATCCAGTGGAGGGCTTTCTGGAGGGACAAGCTGTTGGCCACAAATCTTGCAAACAAAGCAGCAGCCAATTGCCGCTGGCATTTCCAATCAGAAATGACTTTGAAGCAGCTGCTTGGGCCTAAGAAAAACCAACACCCACTATAATCAGTGAGGTTTTTGAAAGTAAACTGTTGGAAAAAATTGTTTACAGAACATGAAATGGAAATGTGAAAATGGAAAATAAAATAAAATAAAATAAAAAAAATGCTAGCCCACAAGTCTATTCCAGTCACTACCCTGGACTTCAAGGGTTGTTTTGTTTCTCTGCACAGTTTAGGCGTGGCGCTCTCCAGGGGCCATGGGAAATACTTCTTCCGAGGGAATGTAACCATTGAAGAAGGTAAGGCACAAACTTGGGTTGGCTTATCCTTGGGTGTGGGGAGGAAGGCCCAGAGCCAGCTCTGAGAGAGCTGAAGGTTGTGTGTGACTTTCAAGGGTCTGCCTAGTGATACAGGCACTGGATTCAAACCATTTCCCTCTTAGCACTTTTCTTCTTGCCAGTCTCGCGTGGGTCTCTGAATGATGGGAACTCCAGTCAGTGGCTGGCTTTGGTATATTCCTTTACCCATAAAGTTGTGGAGGTAAATTAAAGAAATCTTATACCACCTTTATTCTCCTCATGTGTTCAGCACCAGGGGAAGAACTAAACAGATGTAAAAACGCAAGTCTAAAGGGAAGCAATGCGAAGAAAGATCTGGAAGCCTTTGCTGTCAGCATAGTTGAGCCACCCGCCTAGTTGGCTTTGTGTTGTCCTTCATCCAAGGGAACTGTGATTACTGAAGAGATTGGAAGAGGTTGGGAAGCAGACATAGGCTCCTGTAGCTCTGAGATCTCCCATCTTCATAAAGCGCAGGTGGACAGTGACTCCCATGAACTTTAGTCATCCCAAATCTGAAAAGCACAAAGTTGCTGTCACAGAGATTATCCTTTACGTCTCCAACAGCCCACGGGTCCTAGGCAGTCACCATTTCCAATGCTGTGAGCATTTGGAACTAGGTGAGTGTGGCGAATGAGTAAGACACTTGTTTAGCCTGGCCTTTGGGTCAGGTCCGTCTGCTGATTGGTCTGCAGTGTTTCACAGGCACTGGGTTTTATCTGACGAGGAGCCATGATGTCTGATAGAGCGGAAGGGAGAATAGAGGTACTGGACAGAAGCAAGGACATGCCCATCCGAGCACCAAACACATGGTGTCTCTTCTCAAAGACACGGGAGAGAGCATGAGTCAACCTCGTGACCTGGACAAGATATACTCTAACGGATGTATTCTTAAAAGCCATGCTCCAGTTTCTAGAATTTTCTAGTTTTGTGAGCTTTGTATAGCTTTGAGTGCATCAGTGACCCTGAAGCAATAAAATTCATAGCCAAGCCATTTGAGATGAAATGGCAATATTGACTCATGGTCAGAGCAGAAGTCTTTAGTGGACCATTTGCCTCCCTTGTATCTGTCCCTTTAGCCTGACTCCAGCTTGTTTTCTTCTCATGTCTGTCTGTCTGTCTGTCGGTTGGTCTCTCCCTCCTTCCATTGTCTATTTTTTACTCTCTCCTCTTTTACTGACTTTCTTCCTGCTCATAATTACAGTCTTTTGGACCATTTTTCTCGTCACTATCTCCTTCCTGTGTGTTCTGCAGCTGTTAGGCTGAGCCATCACTTGAGAGAATTCAGAACTAAGCAAGAAATTAGTCTGCATACTTAGCAAGGGGGCGAGTGTCTGGTTATCCACACAAATGAGATCAGATCTTCCTCTCTCCGTGGGTCCTCTGTAAATAAAAGGACTCAGCCCTGTCAGCTCCCTGAGTAAAAGAGCCCAGGAAAGCTGCTTTCCCTGAGGCTGCTAGCCAAAAGCTCTCATCTGTGAGAGCCTTGGCCTAATCATAGTTCTCTTCTATTCCTGGAATGGAAAGTTCTTTGAGGATGGTAGCCATATTCCAGGAGGGGGGCGTGCTATAGCGAGGTTCCCCCACATGCTTTGTCAATGCCTGCTGCTACCAAGATGATGCATAGCAAAAGTTTTTACTCAGAATTATAAGAGATCAGGGCTCTGAGGGTTTAGGGGTTTAGCTCAGTGGTAGAGCAATGGCCTTTCAGGCACCACACCCTGGATTCAGTACCCAGCACCCCTAAAACAGTGTTGAAGTTTGGATGAAACCTGATCTGGCCTTCTTGCCGATGCCGCGTCTCTTCAAGACCTCCTATGACATGTTGCTTCTTTTATATAGTTATATTCAATGATCGTTGAACACATTGGGAGCATTCTATCAGTCTCAGCTTCCCTGAGTATGGTTTTCTCAGAAGGATCAAAACCAGAGGGGAAAGGACTGCAGAAACTTTCCATTTGTTTGGTATCCAAGGACTCAGACAAGAAATGAGAGTGAGGCTCATCCCTTGGGTCTCATCTGTGAGTCCCCCTGTGAGCCTGGGAGAGTTTCGAAGCTGAAGGCAGGCAGAATAACTTGCAGTGAGAGACGGGAACAGAATCTGCACCCCAAACTCAGCACCCTGGGAAGGCACAGCCCACAGCAAGGCCTCTGCACTTGTCACTTTTGTAGCGAGAACCCCCCCCCTGCCGCCGCTGGCATGCTTCATATGCCTCTCTGCTTTCTCCTGTGCATAGAAGTAGCTTTTCCTGGCCACCATAGGTAGAACCTGGAGCAAAGCTCTGTTTGAAGCCTTCCCATCTCTTCCCTCCTGGCCTTCCTGTGCATTCTCCCCTGTCGCTATCAACTGCTGTGCTGTATGTACAAATTCCAACATCACTGTGTGTCTCCTGTCACTTGAAATTACAGCCCACACAGGAAGGCAGGTTGTCTGGTTCATTGGGACATTCCTAGCGTCTAGCACACACTTGTTCCTGCCGCAGGAAGAATATTGAAGAAAGGGAGGAGAGAAAAGGGCAGGAAATGAGGGACAGAGGGAGAGAAGGAGGGAAGAAACAAGGAAGGAAATGGTTGAGAGAGTGTGTGTGTATGCACGGGTGTGTGTGTGCGTGCTTGTGCCTGTGTGTCCTGAGATCCAAGCATGACCCTAACTAAGAATCTAAGCAACAGTGGAGAGGCTGCCTTAAATGCCCTTCCCCTATAATGAGATTGATGACTGCCTTAAGTGCCAACCTAGCGCCTTCATCCAGTAGCTGATGGAAGCAGAAGCAGAGACCCACAGCTAAGCACTGAGCCGAGCTCCTGGAATCCAGTTGTAGAGAGGGAGGAGTGATGAGCAAAGGGGTCAAGATCATCCTGGGGAAACCCACAGAAACAGCTGACCTGAACAAGTGGGAGCTCATGGACCCCAGTCTGCCAGCTGGGGAACCAGCATAGGACCTGAATGTGGGTTTCAGTTAGAAGGCCTGGGCAGTCTATGGGGCCTCTGGCAGTGGAACCAGTATTTATCCCTGGTGAATAAATGAACTTTGGGAGTCCATTCCCCATGGAGGGTTACTCTGTCAGCCTAAATACATGGGGGAGGGTCTAGGTCCTGCCCCAAATGACATAACAGACTTTGATGATCCCCCATGGAAGGCCTCACTCTTCCTGGAGAGTGGATGGGGAATGGGATGGGAGGATCTGGGGGCGGGGGGCATAGAAGGATGGGAGGGAGAGGGAACTGGGATTGATGTGTAAACTAAGATTGCTTCTAATTTAAATAAATACATATATAAAGAAGCTCCTAGCTTCCATGCAGGTCTCAGCTCCCCTAACTGCTCTTCTGGACAGATGACTCACTCTCACTTGGAATCCTTTAGTAACTACTCGAATTCTTTGCTGGTTGAAAATTAATGGAGTATTATTGACAGTCTGGTATAATTCAACCTGTAGCACCACCCTCACAACCATGCGTAGGCAGGGTCTACATCATTCTTGTTTTACGCGTGAAGAAAAGTATGGAGAAGTAAGCCTGCTTGCACCACACAGGAGTTAAATGGTCCAGCTCTCAGTTCTCAGTTAAATGGTTCAGCTCCAGAATCTGTCTTCCCGGCCACCCTGTGAGACATGCCCTTCACTCTCATGAGGTTGAGATTTCTCCTGGATGGGCACTGAGGGCATATGGCGGCGGTGCTGGCCACAGCGGGGTGGGAGAGTGGTCCGGATGTGTCCCGAGTCCCTGTTCCGCAGCACATCCCTTCTGGGGCTGATATCTACTGCGGACCCCCTCCCTCGCAGTGCTGCCCTAGAGGGTCTGAGGTCTCCAGGAGGAGGAGGAGCGATGCCTAACAGTGCTCTGTCCTTGACTTCCAGGCCTGCACGACTTAGAGCATCCCGATGTGTCCTTGGCAGATGAATGGTAAGACTCCAGTGGCCCTTCATCCATCTCCGGATTTGTTGCTGTCTGTTTCGTTTGCCCCCTTGCTCGGTTTTCCTGCTCCAGATACAAAGGGTGGGGGTGGGGGGAAGCTGTGAACACTCACGCGTTTCCCCTTTTGGGACCCTGTCGATTCCTTAGGTCCTACTGCAACACTGACTTGCACCCAGAGCACCGGCACCTGTCTCAACTGGAAGCTATTAAGCTCTACCTCAAAGGCAAAGAGCCTCTGCTTCAATGTGAGTGTGCGCCCAACGATGCCTGGGGGCCTGGGGAGGGCCGGGGGGCTGCGAAGCCATTCAGGAGCCCCAGGTTTCAAGAGAAGCTTTGCCGTTATGCAGATTGTCAGTACTACCCGGTCAAGTGTCTCCCTGTAGCAAAACATGGCAAGTAATGTAGCTTATGGCCGCAGTATTCTTAATCCCGTTGGACCTGTGCTCCCAGGCCATCTAGTTAAGCAGCTGGGTAAGATGGAGATGATATTCCAGTCCCCCTTCTACCAGTGAGGAGCTAAGGCTGGCCAGAGAATTGCCTCGTGCAAGTTTATAACCTAGGTCTGTGGTACTCTTAAGAGTCGAAGTTGCCACCAGCATCTGTTGCCTTTTAGTCTGTGCTTGCCAATGTCCCTTGGAAATGCTCCGTGACAACCAAATGGCTGCTGACTGCGGCCTAGTAGACCCCGCCCCACTGATGGGCAGGAGTTCTGGAGGTTCCCCTGAGGCCTGAATAGACCCTCCCCGTGACTAGATAGTTTCAGTAGCTGCAACTTGAACAGAGGGGGTCACCAAGAAGAACCGTGGCACCTGCACCCCTTCAGTAATGGGAAACCTGCTTGACATGCGGTGTCTTCTAGAATAATCAGAGCAATCCCAGCAGAGGTGTGCGGAGACTCTCCAGCTGCGCACTGACAGTTTTCCTGGGCTGGATTTGCTTCTGGGGTTATCCTCTGGTGGGAAAAGGATCAGATGGGCAACAGATGAGCCCAATTTTCCTTTCTTTGAACTTGTTAATTACTATATCAAAAGACGTATCTCAAGCATGGAGACACTATGAAAATGCATTTTTAAATTAAGCTTGTCTTAAGAACAAACATTTTTGTGTGTATGCGTGTTTAGCCCGCGTGCATACCAACATGTACCACCTGAGTATCTGGTGTCTACAGAGGCCAGAAGAGAGCACTGGCTGCCCTGACCCTGGAACTGCAAGGTGGCTGTGGGGCACAATGTGGGTGCTCGGAATAAAGCCCAGAACCTTCATGCGAGCAGCGAGTGGTCTTAACTGCAGAGCCACCTTTCAGCCCTGAGTTTGGTTTATTTTAGTCAGCCCTTAGCTTCTTAGTAGTTGCGGCGCGTTGAGTCTCTTTAAGGAAGAAACACCAGAGTTAGTCCCGAAGCCTTTGTGTATCCGTGCCCTGTCCCCTCTCCGTCCTTCAAAGGATGACTTCCCTGTGTTCGTTTATCATCCTCATGTTGTTACTGGTTAAGTAGGTTTCCATGGACAGTGCGTGGAACTCTTTTCATTATCTTATATATTAAACTATACATATATATATATATAGTTTATATATACAGCTTATACACACACACACACACACATATATATATATATATATATACACACACAGAATTTACAGTCCCTCATCCAAAACTCCCAAATCCTCAATCTGAAAAATGTTTAAGCAACAATAGTGATACGATACACGGCTGAAAATTCACTTATTTTATTGGCAAAATCACCTTAAAATGTTGTTTGCAATTATATGCAGATTTTTTATATTTGAGGTATATGTGAAAAAATGAATTTTGTGTTTACACCCATGTCCTAGCCCCACATCTCAGTACACATGTCAAAAATTATAAAATACCCAGAGTCTGGAATATGAGATGTTTTTGTATCAGACATTTAAATTAAGAGACGCTCAGGATGTATGCATACGGATACATCCTATGAATTACTGCGTACAACAGTGTAATGTGCAGATGCATGCACAGCTCGCTTTTGTTCTTCAGACTTATGAAGTTTGTTTGTGTGGCTCATTTATCTCCATTGAGTTTGCTTGCCCGACCCACGGGACTCTGCTATATAATCACATCTCAACCTATTCATCGTCTTTCTGATGATGTGTGGAGTGTTTACAGTGTTCATTTTCAGCCTTTCCGCTCTCAGGTGAACTGAGCACTGGCCTCCCCGCCTCTCAGAAGCCTCTCTTAGACGCATGATCTCATGCCCCCAGCCTCTTCTACAGTGCTCTGCCCAGTAGCCTTTTGGATAGGCAGCTATCCTCCATTAAAGCAAAGAAAAGTCTTAAATGGAATAAATCACATACTATGAATTCCCATAATCACCAGTGTGGCCTCCCGTTCCCATACTCTGCTGAGTGCAGAGTGCTGAACAAGTGAGGGTCGGAGGCAGCTTTGCCAGGAGTTCAGGCTTCCCGCCTCCAAAATTAGGACTCAGCCTGCTGGCCCCGGCATGAACTCAGAGGAGAGAGCAGAGCAGAAAACTCAAGTGTGGGAGACCCGACCCTTTCTGCCTGATACTGTCTAGTCCCATTGCCTGGGGCCCAGGGGTGATACTAGTGTTACAGGTATCCACTGTCTTATATTTTCAGCCAGTGGGAAGTTAACTCAGGAAACAACACCCTTTATAAGAGCATAGCCTGTTGACCCCACAAACCAGGCCCATGGACCTCTATGGTGCCCTTCTTGGGGGCCTAGCCAGAGCCTTCTTGTCTTCTGTTCCTCCCAATAGGTGACAAAGAATTGATCCAAGAAGTCCTCTTTGATGCTGTGGTGAGCGCCCCCATCGAAGCCTATTGGACCAGCCTGGCTCTCAACAAATCTGAGTAAGTGGCTACATGTGCCCCCCCTTTGTGGATATTTTCACACAAGCTCTAAAACGCGGATATGGTTTAAGGATCTAAACCGTTTTAGGAGCCTATTGTTAAAGTCTTTTAATTTTTCCTAAGCTCCAAACCACAAGAGCTAGATCAGAGTAGCAGCAGCACGGGCTTGGATGGCAGGGCTCCCGGGCTTGACGCGGAATTCGTTTGCGTTTGAACACTACGAGAAATTCAGTCCATGGAGGCTAGGGTGACACACTCCTGAAAGGGGGGCCCGGCGGAAGGAGCTCCTGGCCTTGCCAAGTCAAGCCCCTCCCACCTCACAGGCTGGTGTGAGCTTGACAGGAGGCCCGGCAAGGTTGTGAGGAGGCTGGGGAAATGGATAAACTCTTTTTGGGTGGGGTGTCGGTTACTGCTCTGTGGTTTTATATCTGAAGCGGAGGAGGGGGTGCAGGTGTGTGTGTGTGAATATATACATATTTATATATTCACTCTATAGTATATACAGTATTCACTCTCCCTTAACCCTCAGTTGGTATAGTATTCAGTTCCCTTTAGGCTCCTAGTCTTCGTTCATGTCTGCCTTTGCTTTTCCATTACGTCTGTTGTTCAGTCTTTCATTGCCATCCATCCATCCATCCATCCATCCATCCATCCATCCATCCATCCATCCATCGGGTGTCTGCTTCTGTGTGTCCCCAGGCCATGGGGAAGCAGGAGTGGCCCAGGCAGGAGACTGGTTAAGGCTGCCCTGGTGGCTTCTGAGAAGTATGAAGTCACTCACATTTGTGATAAGCGCGCTGAAGGCAAGAAGACAGGCAGACTATGACAAGACCTAGTGTAGTGTAGATGGGTTAGGGTTAGGGTTAGAACCCGGGGAAGATAAGCTGGCAAGAGACCCAGAGCTACTAGATGAGAAAATACTCCACATATTTGAAGAACTGGAAGCTACTGCAGAAATGTGGGGGGCCAGGAAGCCGGTAATGTCAGGTGACAACAGAGAGCTGCAGCAGGCTTGGTGAGCTCGGGACCTTGAGGGTCCTTGAGAGTAGAGATTTGGGGATTTCTTTTTTAATTTACCATCATCATCATCATCATCATCATCATCATCATTGCAGTAGTGGATATTGAACCCAGTGCATGGCACATGGTAGACAAATGTTCTACCACTGAGCTATTTCCCTGCCCTCAAGCCTTTGTATTTTATATTCAGAATATTGGGAAATCATCGAAGGCTTTCAAGAAAGGAATAGGACATAGAACAACCTCTCCACTGCTGTGTTTAATAGAACACAATGTATGGGGGCGGGGGGTGAGGACAGCAGCACGGGCTCAGCAATACCCAGGCATCCGCCATACACACCAGGGCAGCAGACATAAAGGGGCGAAGCCCACATGTGGCCTGCTCCAGAGGCTGGGATCCTCCACCCCTGCACCAAGACCTGCTGGTGGTTCGCGGTGAGAGCCAAGAGAGGCTGAACCTCCGCTTCCCTCCCCAGACTGGCACAGTGAGCACGGGGAAGACAGTGCTGTTCTCCAGGGCAGAGGATAAGGAGGGAGGACCAGATGCTGGCCAGACATGGCCAGAGCCTCTCCAGATGCCAAGGCTGGAGTCTCACCCGGGAAGACTTCAGGTGGGCAGTGGAACGTGAAGCTGGGGTTCCCTGGAGAGGCTGCTGTCCCATCGTTCTTCGAGCCGCTCTCTTACCCGCATGGGTCATATTCCCTACAAGCTGGGGAAAGAATCAAAGACGGTCCTACGGCGTCTTTCTCTCACAAATACGTAAATGTTTCTCTTAGGGCCTTAGAACACTCTGAATTTAGAACAAAGATTGCTGACTCACCCCTCACGCATGCTACAGGTTTCTTAGATGGTAGCTTGCCCTGCTGTCCACATGCGTAACTGATTGGACGACCTTCCAATTTGGTGTATGCTACAAACAGGGCCAGGTGCATTGTCTTGGTTGTTATTCGCTGCCTCAAATGCTTAAAGGTAGTACTGGCCACCTTGTCTACTGTCAAAGACTAAGAAATCAGAAGCCTCCCACTGAAAATGATCCAGGCAGTGCTTTGGAACCGGTCGCTACTGCGTCTAAGACGGAGAAAGAGCACAAGAATTGCCGTTCATATTCATAATTTGCATGTTGGGAAAACTGTGTTTGTGGACGAGGACTTTTCCTTTTCTCCACGAAGAATTACCTGTTGGAATCTCCTAAAGAACACGTTCAGACACTGAATACGCTCTGGACGACGACACACCATTATGATGAGCGTCCTTTACGGAGACAGTTGCTGGAGTTTCTGTGCATGGCACTCTCTAGCGGGTGCGGAAGGAGCTGCTTGTATTTGCAGATGTTCTCATCACTTTAACTGAATTTCTGACAAAAGTCGGCAAAGGGCAGAAAGAGCTCCCAGTCTCAGAGAGTTCAGGTCACGGTCACCTGGCCCCGCACATTTGTACAGGCCGTGGTGGTGGCCAGAGCTTGCCACAGGGGAACGTTCTTCATGATAAACAGGAGAAGGGGTATGGGAAGAACCAGGGGATCCCCTAAAGCTCTGCCTCCAGCAACCAGCTAGGTATGTCTTCCTGAAGTTTCCAGAACTTCCCAGAATAACACCACCACCTGAGGACCAACTCCCTAGCACACACGGCCTTTTGAGGAATATTTCATGAACATTATTTCACTCATCTCTCTGGGAATGGTTTTGGGAGCGAGGTCTGTGCTCAGACCAAAGCTATATATACATTCTTTTCCTGAGGTATAGAATTCCTGGCTGTGGGACACCACACAGTTCATCCCATGGCTCCCTTCACTCCTTCTTTCATCGCACGGTCTTCTGGCCAGAAATACACACTTGGTAGCCTCGCAGTAAAAGCGCACCCCGTGGGCATCTTCCCATCTCCTCTCAGTCTCAGGCTGCTCTCTCCAAGCTTGCACCAAGAACCTTGAGATGAGAGGCGTTGATGGTTGGAAGTGCATCCCCGCCCCATCCTGTATTTCCCATTCCTGCATCTCTCCTGAAGGTCTCCTCATGCAAGCTGTGTCAGGGATGAGAGCCGTCCAGCCGTGGTCCATGTGTGTGAATGCGCGCATGTTCGCCTGTGTGCGTTTCCCCCTGGTGACTTTTAAAGTTCGGGTTTCAAAAAGCTGCCTTTTTTTTTTTTTTTTTTTTTTGTCAGACGTTCCGTGAGTCTTGAAATGTAAAAGCCATTATCTGCTTACTGTCTAGAAGCACTCCCTGATGTCTGCTGTTCTGTTTCAGGAACTCTGACAAGGGTGTAGAGGTCGCCTTCCTCGGCACTCGCACGGGCCTCTCAAGAATCAACCTGTTTGTGGGGGCCGAGCAGCTCACCAATCAGTAAGTAGGAGGGCCCCCCTTGCAGGGCCCAGCGAACTCCTCAAAGTGGAGATTCAAAAGGGGCCTATTTCATCTCTTGAGGCTCAGGCCACCCAAGGCCTGCTGAGCCTTCTTCTGTCTTCCACTATGGTGGGGGGGGGGAGTGCACGTGTTCACCTGTCCTACAAGCCCTTTGTTCCTCAAAGTTGTCGGCTTCTGTCCAGTGTCCTGGAGTCCTCTTCTGTCTGGTGAGTCATGTAGGACTTAGCTTGGCAGATGTTCCAGCTGCTGGGGAACAGCTGGAGGAAGGGACATGCTGGGCTCCTGACTCATGATGAGGGCACTCAGATGTCCTGAAGCTCTTCCCAGTCATTACTGTCAGGGTCTCAGGTCTGCTCCTGATTTGTTTGTTTATGTTTCAATAAACCTCCTTGCCTCCATGCACACACAGCTCAATCGGACACAGAGCCTCTCATCCAGAGTTGGGCTCTCTGAAGATACCAGGATTGACATGGTCTGCATGTAGCTCCCAGGAGACCTCATGGACCAGGGACTAACAGTAGCTGAATCTAGCCCACAGCTGCGTATTAATCAGGGTTAGTCTCAGTGCATGAGGAGCTCCCGTCTCTGAGTCATCAGATGGGTGTTTCAGCTTCATGGCTTCATAGTCTGAATCTTTCCTAAGTTCCTTAAGTTTTTCTCAATCTCTTGTCTCTGATACGGGGCATTGTCGGGTCAAGGGCAAATGGGGTCTAAGGTTCAGCAAAGTTGGATGTGCTTGATGAATTGACTGATTCCAGAGGTTCCCAGCAAACCTCACACACCAGACCTTTATGACAGTGAGGGGTGAATCCACACAGTGGTGATGGGTTTGAGAGGCGCTGACCCTTGGGGCCTCAGAAGGGAGATGCTCCTCGAAGTCCAGTTCTTTCCATCGGATGGCGCCCTGGCACTAGCCAAGTCTGGCAAATGGCAGATGGGTCCATTTTTATAAGTTTGGTGAGATTGGCTTTGAATTCCTTTTCAGGGACTTTTCTCTGTTCTAGAAGCTAGCTCACATCTATCATTTTTAGAAGTTAGCTTTTATTGAAGCTTGACTTTTTAAAGCCCCACCCCCTTAGCTAATCACCCTCAAACAAGGCCTTTTCTAGAAAGCAGGTTGCTAGGAAGGATGCATACTGCCTTCTCCAGGGAGGATCCAGAAACTGAGCAAAGACAGAAATCAATTTTCTATTTCTTAGAGAAGAAGACTGTACAGTTGCCAGTGCTGATATTAAAATAAGTGAATGACAATAGTAATAGGTTTTCCTCTGGGCTCATGGTGTTTGTAGTCTTAAGTCCTTGGCCTCATTAACAGTGTTGGGTATAGGTTCCATCCCATGGAGTGGGCATTAAATCCAATAAAAGTGGTTACTCCCTTAACACTAGTGCCGTTATTGTACCAGTGGGGACATCTTAGAGGCGGGTCATCATTGTAGCTTGCAGGGTTCAGAGCTGTGTGAGGTTAATGGTGACTCTCCCCTTCTGGTGGCCTGTACAGCACCTTCTACACTATGACGGCTACCCAGGAGGAGTGGGCCTTCCAGCTGAGTACTGCGCAGGTTCTTCATGTTCTATGACATAAAAACTACACAGTGTCTTTAGCAATACGGTCTTACCATCAAATTGTGGAGAGTAACCTATAGAATTTGCAATAATATACTGTCATGTCTAGCAGAGTCTATGGGACCTCTTCTAACTAGTGTCTCGGAAAGATATGGAGTAGAAACAGGCACCAAGTCCTATCCCTAGCTAAGAAGCAATTCATTGGAATGGCATCAGATATATCAGTCATACTACAGACAAGGCCGCACGCTCAGGAGGAGTTGGCCAATATAAATCAGACTCCATGATTTTTCAGAGAAAAAGAACATGAAGTTGTGTGGGTAAGGAGAGGGTGGGATCTGGAAGAAGTTGAGGGGCAGGAAAGGATATGATTAAAATATGCTGTATGACATCATTAAAGAGTAAATAATTTTTTCCACACATACACAAACGAGCAAACAGGCAAATGACAGCAATAAAATGTAGCACCTTGCCAATCGGGTAGCCTTGTTGTTAGGCAGACATGAGAGACAACAGACCCACACTTGAGAGTGCCTGACTGCCTGGTGTATCTCACTCATGTGCCACTTTTCTGATCACATGGAATGCTCAGAATGTAGTCCCCTTTGGTTATTGTGAGGATCAAATCCCTATAGCTTAAATAGTCACAACGTGCCTCGGTGAGTGACAGACCCATGGCATTTGCTATGACCCGCAGCAGATGCTCGTTGGCTGGAGGAGAGGAGGGCAATTTTTATCACTTTTCAAATAGTTCAGGGCTATATTTCCGGAAAGGAGTGTTGATAGTGAGGGCCAGTAAACAGATGGGAGCGGCTATACCAAAAGTTGTGGTTAGTTGACTGTGGCAAGTCCCAGGAGTACCACGGTTTTATGGCAACACAATGGGTCATTTACAAAGGAAGACAGTCATACCTACCACTGAGGGATCTTAGGGAATGGGGGAAATACTTTTTTATTAATTTATTTCTTACATTCCAATCCCAGTTCCCCCCTCCCTCCTCTCCTCCTGTTCCCCCCAACTCCCCCCCATTTCTTCTCCTGGAAGATGGTAAGGCCTCCCCTAGGAAATCTACCAATACTCTCCCATCATCTCTTTGAGGCAGGATCAAGGCACCTTTCCACCCCCACACCCCTGTGTCTAGGCTGAGCAAGGTATCTCTCCATATAGAATGGGCTCCACTAAGTCAGTTTGTGCATTAGTGCTAGATCTTGGTCCCACTGCCAGTGGCCTCATATATTGTCCCAGCCATACCATTGTCACCTATACTAAAGCAGTCTAGTTTGGTTTTATACAGGTTAGAAATACTTTAAAGAAAGAAATGGTTTCGGGTGCTTGTAGAGCTTTTGTTTTCATGTGGGATCATAGTTATCCTGTGATAGTAAACATGTATGGAGTTCTTGCTAATGCCTAGGCCTGAGGATGTTGAGGAGAACAATGTTTCCGTCTTTGTAGGAGACCAGGGCCTGCTAGAGTGGTTTCAGGAACACCAGGTTCAGAATTAGGAGCTGGAGGATGGCTTCTCCTGTCTTGGGTTTACTTTCAATGGAGTGGTATATATTTCTTGAGTGAGGATCAAGAAACTCCTGGTTAGTCACATCCTAAAACTAAAGACTGGTTTTCTAAATTGAATGCTAAGTTCATGAAACCACCAGGTCATAGCCTAATGCATAGTTTCCTTTCCTTGGTCCATGACTGAAAATGGAGCCATTACAAGTCCAAGTGATGGCCGTTTCCATACTTAGACTTTGTCCCCCCCCTTCTCTCTTCCTGAAGATGCTTGCAAACAGTGAACTACTGAGGCCTCATTTCCTTTCTTCAGGGTTGATCTATCAGCAGAAAGTGCCCAGAGACTGTAGAGTGACTGTGCTACCTAGATGAAGGTCAGGTACTCATTGGAACTTCGGGACAGTAGTCCCCTTATCCTGGGAGAGAGGCCCCAAGACTCTTAGTAGGATTCTGAAACTATATAGCTCCAAACCCTATATATTACTTTGCCTCTACATGCATACCTCTGAAAAAGTTTAATTTTGGACAAGGAACATAGTACTCAATTAACCATAATAATTAATGATGACTAGAACAATTCTAACAGTATAGCATAATAAAAGTTATATGGATGTCAATTATTTCTCTCAAAATGTCTTCTTGTATTATTTGTTCTCTTAGGATGATCTGAGATAAGATACTTTACTGCTGTGTGCTGAGGTGATGAGGGTTGAATAATGTAGGCCTTGGAACATAGGTTGGGACCACTAGGTAAGGGTTACTTGGACACAAGCACTGCCATTATAATCAACTTGAATCACAGATAAATATCAAATGACCAATGTACAGGTAATATATGCAGCATGGATATGCTAGGCAAAAGAATGCTCATGTCTTTGGTGGAATATACGACACTTCAAGAATTTTTACCAAATTAGCACACAATTTAAAACTTTTGAGTTAATTTTTTTCTGTAAGTTTCTAGGTATTATTTCTCAGCCATGGTTGACTACCAGGCCGTAGGACAATAGAAAGCAAAGCTGTAGGTAAAGAGGAATATCTTGATCTCTTCTCAAGCTGCCATGAGAAAAGCAGCTAAAGCAAGGAAAGGGTTAATTGTCCTCACAGTTCTGGGTGATAGTCCATCGTGTCAGGGAAGCCATGGTGCTGAGCGCTTGGGAGAATGTTCCCATTGCCTTCACAGTTGAGAGCAGAGGGCAGTGGATGAATGAAGCTTGCCTTCCTCGTCTTATGACGTCTAGGATTCTCCCATCCCGTGAGTGGCTCTGCCTACAATTAAGATGTGTCTTCCCACGTCTACCAAAGTAGTCAAGACCCTCACAGACATTCTCAGAGGGTAGCCTTAGTCTCAGCAACCACTCACAGCTGAGCCCAGAGCGTGCCCCCTAGGTATTGTGTTGACGAGGAATGCTGGCCACTGTCGTGACTATATACTTAAGGCTCTTTAGAGACACGCACAGAGCTGAGCAAAATGCTGCCCACCAGGGTTTGGCGAGAGAGATGTGACAATGTGTAAATTAGGCCCAGAGGAAAAGAAGGCTATGTGACCAGGTGGCTCAGAGTGAGACAAGAGCTTGTGTCTAGATTCACAAGGGATGGAGATAGTTTCCGAAATATACTTTGTGATGCATTTGGAACTTTGTAAACAACAAATTCTTACTGTACACTTCCACACCCACACACACACGGACACGGACCCAGACATACACGGACACAGACATACACGGACGGACACACACACACACACACACACACACACACGGACACACACGGACACACACGGACACACACGGACACACACGGACACGGACACACACTAGGGAGCTGACTCTTCCTATAATAGATCCACAGATTAAAAAACATTACTGCATTATTGTACTCCATAAGCTGTACACATTAATCACCTACTAAAAGTAAAATTTTAATAAAAGAGTGATTTTGACTTTGAGAAAATGCAGTGGGAAAGAGAATGTACATAGATGGTGATTTCCTTAAGAAAAAAATGCCGTGGGCGAGGGAAAAGGAGGCCAGGGAGGAAGAGGGGGCCACAGAGAGCCCTGTAGCTGTCCTGTGTCCAGAGGACAGGAACATAGGCAAAGATGAACTTGAAGATCCTAATGGGGGGGGGTGTCCCTTTCCCTTCTCTTAAACCTGTCCTGGTGGTTTCCCTCACACAGTGGAGACACACTCTCAGAATCTGCCTGCCAGGCTCTACAAGGGAGTTTCAGAGTGAAGCGTTGGCTTGTGTCTCCACTGTGCTGAGGAGGGAAAAGTGAACTTCTCCAAACCAACCCTGGCCCCTCCTGACAAAGGCTCATGGATATATGGTGTGCATCTCAGCCTCGAAACACAGCACTCTTTTTCTTCGTTTTCAGGGACTTTCTGAAGGCTGGAGACAAAGAGAACATTTTTAACGCAGACCATTTCCCTCTCTGGTACCGACGGGCTGCTGAGCAGATTCCAGGGAGCTTCGTCTACTCCATCCCCTTCAGCACAGGTGGGGCAGGGCTCTTCCGTCTCACTCTTCTGGCTACTCATTGTGAGGTTTGCCCGAATCCTGAGGGAAGTCAAGTTCAGTCTTCAGAGCCAGTGCAGAATATTGGGCCAAGTCTGAGCCAGTGACTTGTTCCACTCAAGCGACAGCCTCCAATGCAGTGGACGCTTGACTCAGGCAATGATACTAAGGGCATTTTAAGAAACAGCATTGACATCCTCTCTCTCTCTCTCTCTCTCTCTCTCTCTCTCTCTCTCTCTCTCTCTCTCTCTGTCTCTCTCTCTCTACACACACACACACACACACACACACACACAGTTAGCTAAGATCTTGCTTTCCCCCGGCTGACTTGGGACTCACAATGCAGCCCAGAATAACTGGAACTTAATGGCAATCCGTTCTCCTGCCTCAGCCTCCCAAGGTTACAGGTGTGCACCGACACGCCCCACAGGACCAAGGCTTTACATAGCTGTATATTCTTCACTCACTCACTGAGGGATGTGGTGACCAATGCGATCCATAGAACTAAGAGTTTTTACAGTCTTAAATTGTGAAAAGAAATATTAAAGTTACCCACCCCTCATATACCCTGTTGACTCGTTTTAACCGGTGTTAGATGGCAAACAGAGCGGGTGCTTTAGTTGCTCCTGGGTTTTTTTGTCATCTCAGGCTTTATAACGTTCAGTATCCTGTCTGTGGAAGAAGGCTCTATGTGGGACATTCTAGAAGCTTCCATTAGACTTGACTGGAAAAATTTCTCAGTTGTAGCACTATACATTAGGGCCCACATTGTGCCAACCTCTTGCCAGCTCTCCTAGCTCAAGAGTCCCACAGTGCGTGGCGTCTCCTGCCTCTGTAACTCTTGGTGCTCTCTCATTCCTGCGAATGCCCGTGTTTGCAGATGGATGTCTCTGGCCTTCGTAGAAGGCTCGATGGCAGAGGTCTGATGTAGATGGGCACGATGCCCATGGGAAGCACCAGCAGGGGGTTGCTCCTCTTGTCCTGCAGCAGAATACACCCAAGGAAAGCACGTTAAGGAATGGCAAGCCCATTTGGGCTTGCGATCGAGGAGATGCATCCCACCGTGACAGGGAAAGCAGAGCAGTGGGAGCCAAAGGCCAGATGCACAAGTTACATCCATAGCCGGGAGGCAGCAGGAGAAGGGAAGCAGAGCCCGGACCATTCACTGCAACCCTGTTCCACCAAGAGTCCTACAGCCAAGTCTCACCTCCCCAAGGTTCCAAATTTCTCAAACAGTACCCTCACATGGGGATCTCATGACAAGCATATGCCCGATGGGGGAAGACATATCATATATAAGAGTTCTTCTTTAATGGGGGGACAAAAAGAGGGGTGGAATTACCAGTGATGAGATTTTCATAAGGGGTAGGGTTTGCAGTAGCATACGCATAGCTAGTAGGCACTTTTCTAGTGTGAGGATTTTGGACACGCTCTGTTCCCACGTGCCCCTGAGCTTGGATACTTGAACGTGTACAGTTTATCATATGTGCTTTCCAGAGTTTTCTTGCTGGACATGTCAACCAGGACACGGTGAACTTGTTAGTTCTACCTACGAATCATAGCATTTTTGTCTCATTTTACCTCCTGTTATCTTAGACCTACAAGGCAGAAAACAATGCTTAGCTTGCTGACCTTCTGAGTCTGCTTGGAGTCATCAAGCCAATACTATGGGACTTGCACCATGGCAGACTGTAGTGTCCCTAAACTGCTTTGCATGTATGCTCACATGGGTATATATGACCTCTTTTGCCACGTTACTTTGTCATTCTCTGTGTTTTCTAGAATAATTATGCTGGGGGAGACAATTCTGATTAATTAAGACTGTTTTTTAATTGGTTTTGGAAACAGGTTTTCACTGAACACTTAATTTGATTGCATAATGAAAGAAATTAACTTCATGTGTGGTAAAATTATGAATAATGTACACTATTAGAAGATTTCACTGGGATTTTTTTTTTAGTTTCAAGGAAAATCTATAAAACCACCAGGTACCTGCCACTGTGGTGAAGTTCCTAGGGTTGAATACTCAGGGACAATCTGGTCATTTGGACTTGGTCTAAGACAAAATTCTTAATTGCTTTGGTCATGAGTTTATTCCAGTTTTGGTTTGCCTTGCCTGGTTCTCAGTTCAATAGATTTCATTCGACTCACATTCACTGAGTCCCTTTCTGTGAGGCAGACACCAGATGAAATGGGCATTCAGTGTTCCCGCTCACAATTTGTAGCTGGTGGATGTTGGAGCTGCTTTTACTCATAGGAAGTCAATGCCTGCACTCAATCGTTATCATGTTTGAATAAAGAATTTATTCTAGTTATCTGCCTGTTTGGAGTGCTTTTGCCTGGGAAATCTTTTTAAAATTTGATGTTCATAGACCAGTTAAAATTCATATGACAAATCAGAGTTGTAACAGTTAACTCACTATAGTTTCAGGATCCACTTTCATGAACAGTAACATAAATCAGGCCGCAAACCTGGGCAAACACTTCAGTGAATACCCAGGGGTTTACAAAGCCTGTGGTCTTCATGGTAGCCAGTGTCTTCAGTATAAAGAACTGGATTCTCCCCAAGGCAGGTGACCACAGTTCATCATGTTGCTTCCAGAATTGATGTCAGGATGTCCGTATCCTAGGGCACACTGGACTCTGGGAGCACAGTCCCAGCACTCTTTGCATATGAATGGCCATAGGCCAAGATGGTTGTTCGCTATCTGTGGACTTCAGAACTCCTCATGGTTTTTTTTTTCCTTTGTTTTACTATGGCGAGTTTTCTTTCTATAGGAGCGGTCAACAAAAGCAACGTGGTGACAGCAAGTACATCCATCCAACTCCTGGATGAACGGAAATCTCCCGTGGTGGCAGGTAATCGATGACTTTGGTTGAGAAGTGTGATTATGCTCAGGGCTCTGCTATTTTTGTGCAGCACGCTCACCCTCCAGAGGGTAGGTTTCAAAAAGGAGAAAACTCGAAACAATTTCTTCTTCAGCTTACCTTCACACGAAGGCTCTAGTGCAGTGTTTTCTCAACCTGTGGGTTGCGACCCTTTTGGAGATCAGACAGCCGTAGTCACAGAGGTCACCTAAGACCACCCTGTGTGTCAGTGTTTACGTTACAACTCAGAACAGTAGCAAAGCTACAGTTTGTGAAGTCACAGCGGAATGACTGTGTGGCTGGGGGCTTCACGAAATGAGGACCTGCAACTGAAGGGGTTGCTGCATTAGGAAGGTTGAGAACCATTGTTCTAAAGGCTCATGGGGTTGCATGCAAAAGCAGAAATCCTTCCCAGGCTTTCTGTTGAATCTAAGCCCAGGAGAAACAGTTGGAAAATGTAGCGAGAATTCCCTGGCAGCAGGTAAATCCTTGAGAAATCCCGTTAGCATGGTGATGGGCATGCAAGGAAATTTATAGGTCTGTGTTCATGCATTGACACACACAAGCTGAAATGTGGCATTCTCAGAGACCAAGGTACTTGTGCAAGTGCTGGGTTTGCAAGCAGGGGGCAGTTAAAACATTTGACAATTAAGTCTTGGGTTGTCAAGGAAGCCTTTTCCTCCGGGCCTTTCCACTGCTCCCATCTCATAGGCACTCGTCCCAGTAATCACCTGTGGCTGGCTGGAAGCGCTGCTTAGTGACGTTTGCGCTGAAGGGCTGGAACCTGCCATAGCTCTCCTGTAACGGCTTAAGAGCATGCCTGGCACGTAGTCCATTCCTACTGCATTACTTCTGCATCCATCGGTTGACGGATGGGCGATACGTGCCAAGCCACTCTCCTGATCTGGACTGTGTTTACCAAAGGGAGTCATTTGTTTTCGGGCGGCCTCCCTCTCGCAGTTGTACTTCAGGGTGACTTTGAACGTCGCGCCTGTGTCTCTGCACGCTGGGATAATCTGTCGAAAGGGGCTCCAAAAGGAGCAGAGCCGACTGAAGTGCTTGCTCCTTGGCTGGGAACCGCTGCTTTCCCCTCCACTCTCTTACTGACAGGGCCTGTGCATCATAATTATATTAGCAGGGGCTGCACAATCTGGGGATAGCCACTCTGGCTACCCCTGGGTTATTGGATGTGACAAGGAAGACGGTCTTATGTATTTGACCCGCAGCTTATCTTGAACTAGGCAGACCGATAATTAATCAGGCAGGAGATATGGGCTCTGAGGATTCATGGAGGCTGTCTTCAAATACTGTCACTTAATGCCTCATGTTCCCTGAGGAAAGCAGGAGACAGGGCCATTTAGCTCAGCAAGATTTATTTTTGCTTAAAGGGGATCAGACTTGCTTACCTCTGGGCTGTTCCAGCCAGCTAATTCTGGAGGCACATTATCTCCTGGGGGGCTGGGGTCGCAGACAACAGCTGTCCAAGACATGGTCAGGCCAAAGTTGCCTATCTGCTTCAAAAGGTCTCTTTAACACCCTTCCCATGGGCCTTTTATTCAGTGACCATAAAGGGCATTCCAGGTCTTTTCTGAAGTCACCTATCCCAGCAGCTACCTCTGCCCAAGTTTAGAAGGTATGTTCAAACGTGAGCAAATGTCTACTATTTTATAAATGAATATGGCCTTGGCTGGAAGCTGTGCATCTAACCTACCAGGGAGCACACACTCTGCAAGTGGTTTGCTGGTCTATTATTGAGTTGCAAAGCTGGCCAGAGACCATGGGCAGGCCACAGTTTGGCTCACCTTGTGGGGATAGCAAAGGCATCTCTGATATGTTGTTTCTAAGTGTGTATCCACCAGTCTTGATGTCCAGCAGATAATTACAGAGCAAAGCCAAGAAACAAGGTCATCCAGGGAACTGAATTTAGTTTGGACATTAGAAAGCTGGTAACTACTGACCTTCATTTCCCAACTGCGTCTGGGAGACATGAAACAAAACAGCCTCCCTTGGTGTTGATCTTGAAGGCGGCTGTGGATGCAGCCCCATGATGGCAGTGACCTCAGGAGGACCTTTCTGTCCCCCTGCTTCCGTGGACTTTGCCTCAACTCTCATGTCAGTCACCGGGTGATGAGGCCCTGCAACATTCCACTCTGTATTTTCCTCACATCAGTCAGATGATGTTTACCGCTATGAAACTGAGGGGCACTTTTTAGTTGGAGAGGCAGTCTTGTTTGGGCAGATGAAGACGAACTTGTGAGCAGGCGTGCCCCCCCCCCCCGCACCTCTATTTAAGGCCTCCGGCAGCAGATGGGACCCAGCCGACCGTCAGGAATCTGGGGGCCCCAATGAAATCCTTGTGTGCAGTTGAAACGTTACAAAGGTGTACAACTTTGCAAAGAGTTCCTAAAGACCTCCTTGAAAGACTGTGCCTTGCACAGCCCGACCTGATAGGAGCATGTTCATTAGCCGCGTGTGCTTGTTTGGGGGTAGAAAGAGGGTTTCCTCCCTGCTTCTTCTTGTTTTCTTTTTAAAACAGAAACATTTAGATACTCATCTGTCAATGACACCTTTGAAGAAAGGCCGGGTGGAGCGGGCAGGATTCCATTAGCTCACCAGCGTCAGCGTATGCGCGGCTCCATCCATCTTCGGGGCCTCTGGCAGTGCTTCCCAGCCTCCTCTTGAGGACGCTGCCAACCCTCCAGCTGCCAGCGCTGTGCCTCGTTTACTTAATTGCTTTCCCAGGGCAGCAGGAGACATGACGGGACCTACCCGGGTCTCTCTAGAGCTTTGGAAACTCCTGTGTGTGTCAAGATGCTAATCCATTTCACTGCTACGTTTAGAAATGCGAGCCTCGGAATGTAAGGTCAGCTGGAGCCTGCCACTCATCTTGTCTCTTGCCCAGTTCACGGTCATGGGTCAGTGGAGGTCTGAGACGGAGTTGAGGTTATCAGTCCCCCTACCTCAGTCTCGCTTCGGGGGGTACCATGTGAGAACAAAGAAGAAAATACCTGGATGTGAAGAAATGTGAAAATACCAGGGTGTGTAGGAGTGGCGCGTTTTTCGCCTTCCCTCTTCTTCATTGGCTCACTTACTCATTCTGTTATTCAGTGCATAGGACAGGACTCCTGCTTTTGCCAGGCGCTTGACCTAGAGTAATAACTGATTCTGTACTGACATCCCTTCCCTCCTCACCAAGTGCACAGAAGAGCAGCGATTTTAATTTTGATAGCAGTGTCTAGGGTAAGAGAGATGGGTCTGCAGGTAGGGGCACACCACCCAGTCTTACGTCCTGAGTTCAATACCTGGAGCACACACATCACACATATACATACATACATGCACCATAGTAATAATAAATAAAAACTAAAAGCCATGTCTGTATAGATCTAGGGAATTTAAAAGTTGTGTAATTAATTGTCTGGAAGGGTCTAGAAACCGAGGATTATGTTTTTTTTTTTCTTTTTCACCCTAAACCGTAGTCGGCTGAGAATCTAGACAGAATTCTGTTCATGGTGGACAGACCTCAGCGAAACATTCTAAATACATTGATATCATGGAAATCTGCTTTGCCCTAACTCATTCATTTGCCAGCTCGGGATCCATAAACTATCGAGTGTGGTAATAACTCTCTGCTGGACCCTCAGCAGAGGAGGCCAGCCTTTGTCTACAGAACTGTCTCTGCCGTGCGGGGTTAGCAGTGATCTGACAGGATAAAGCATGCGTGGCGTGTGTCGTGGTACTGGTGGGGGCTTGAGACAGCAGATGGTGAAAGGTGTGGCCCTGATTGGGGGGGGGAACTTGTCCTTGAATTGTTGTCCTGCCTTCCTACTCGTTTTCTAGACTCTGGCGAGTGCAAGATATCTAACATCAGCTTTTGTTCAGATTTCTGGAAAGAAGAAGTTTTTTGAGTGTGGCTGGAATGTGCGCAGGGGCATGTGTGTGTGTGTGTGTGTGTTAGGCTGGGACGTGTGCACAGGGGCTTGTGTGCATGCTTGTGGAGGCCTAGGGTTGACGTAAAATGCTGTTTTAGTCAGGGTCTCTATTGCTGTGAAGAGACGCCATGACCACGGCAGCTCTTATAAAGGAAAGCATCTAATTGGTGTGGCTTATAGTGCCCAAGGTCACTCTGTCCATTATCATCACGGTGGGACATGGTGACATGCAGGAAGATGTGGTGACAGAGAAGGAGATGAGAGACCTACATCCTGATCTGCAGGCAACAGGAAGTGGATTGTGTCTCTGGGCATAGCTTGAGCATAGGAGACCTCAAAGCCCACCCCAACAGTGACACACTTCCTTTATCAAGGCCATAATACCTACTCCAACAAAGCCACACCTTCTAATAGTGCCACTCCCTATGAGCTTATAGGAGCCAATTACATTCAGACTACCACAGATACCTTCTTTGATCACTCTCTCATACATGCATCAAAGTAGGCTCTCTTGTTGAGCCTGGACTTAGTGTTTTTGTCTTGTTAGCTAATCAGGTTGCTTCAGAGTTTCCCTGTGTCCTCTAACCCTAGACACCCTCTTTGGAGATTCTGAAGATCAGACTCTAGTGCTCACCTTTGCGGGGCCATGCTGGTCAGTGTCTCCCGCTCCGACTTCTGAATTTTCAAAATAAGTAATTCAGAATTATTAACGGTTGCTCTGGAATGTGTATTATAGCACATTGCGATCTAAAGTTGGTCCCAATTGTGTTCCATTTGACCTCTTAAGTACTTGTAGACTCACCATAAGCAAGAACTCTCCCAGTTACTTTTTAGGGCTGACATGTGGTGCATATGTGGGCGATGCTGTCTGAATAAGTTTATCCAAGGAGTACAGGCTTCTTTGTCACTTGATATACAGGAGTACAAAATGTGCTGGCCAGATAAGAGAGCCATTGTACACAACTAAAACTCAGAGATTCTCCTTGGCAAAATTTGGGTCTACACCATAACACCATCATAAATGATGTGAGTATTTTAAGGATAGAAAAATCATTTGCTGTTCCATTGTGATGACATCTATAAACCAAAAGTTATGTCTTCACTGAAGTCCTAGTTTCTGATGTGAGTATATACTAGCAGCTAATGTAATCATCATAAAAACGTAGACTTCAAAGCATTGATTTGTTACATTACAACTTTTTAAATAATAATTTCATAGAGGCATGACATCTCAAATTCACTGTCTCTAAGCTGTAAAATTCAGTGATTTCAGGAGACTGAAAGGAGGTCCTGACCCTCCAGCTTACTCCTTAGCAAGGGACCTGGCTTACATTAGAGCCCCTCACAAGGAAAATTTGAAAATGTGGGTTATGTGGTCTCATTTGCATAATTCAAGGCAGTGCAATGAAGGGGAACAGCTAATTAGGAAAGTGATTGATTAGCATCATTAACCATTAGCTATTGTCAGGTAAGTGCTATTTAAACTAAGTGTAGTGTGTAATATAGGCCCTCATTAGAGTTGTGTGAATAATGTTTCCAAAACCTTACAAGCAAACATCCAACTTGACCTCATTCCTATGGTGGGATCTCACAGTGAGTTAACTAGCATCTCAGGAATCCAGGGTCAAGCCTGTCACTTGTAAACCTCTGGTGTGTGAAATCCCAGCAAAGGAAGTGTTTTTATCATTTTTTAAAAAATGCATATTTGGACTAGGGAGCTAGCTCAGTCAGTAATGTGTGAGGAAATGAGTTTGATCTCTAGAACTCATAAAAAAAAGCCAGATGTGGTTAGCAAGAGCAAGTAATCCCAGCTTCTGGGAAAACAGATAGGAGGAGCCCTAAGGCTCCCTGGCCAGCCATGCCATCCTGATATCTAGGTTCAGAGCACTGGGAGACCTTGTCACAAAAGAGCAGGGTGAATGGTGCCTGAGGAATGATATCCACATTTGACCTCTGGCCCCCCACAGAAGCCATGCACATGCATCTGCTACCCAAACACACATACAGGTGTGTGTGTGTGCATGTGTGGATGTGCACACACGTGTGTGGGGTGAGCCCACAATATTGTCCATGCCCAAAGGGGGCGTGGACAGGGGATGGGCACAGGTGAGGATAAAAGGAAGCGAAAGAAAAAGCTCTCTCTCTTGGAGGCCAGCCACGCTTCTGATCTTCCAAGCTTGCGTGTAAGTGCTTTCTCCTGTTAATAAAAATATTTGTTTCCACGTTGCATTGATTCACTTACAGCTGGTGTCAGAAGTGGGATTTGGCGTGGACAATATTGTGGGCTCACCCCTACACACGTGTGAGCACACACACATACACACACACACACACACACACACACAGAGAGAGAGAGAGAGAGAGAGAGAGAGAGAAAGAATACCACCGGTTCGCACAAGTTACCCATTGACCAGAGCACAGAATGATCTGGTTCAAAACGCCAGTAGTGGTGCGGTAGAAACTGGGTTAAATGAGCACATCACTAAACCTCTCAATAGGGTTACATTTCATTCTTGGCTGTGCCTAGTGCTGAAGATGCACTTGTGAGCAAGTCCTACAAAAGGAAATGTGGAGTAAACAGGGAGAATGCCAGTCGACCTAGCAATGAGCTCAGGGGCTGAAGGCACATCTGTCCAGGGTAGAATCCTTCCAATCAGTCGCTTCTACCCTCTGAGAACACTGCTGCCAAGGGAGAGCTTCCCTTGGTGCTGGAGACAGAGAACCACTAAGTCATTACAGGGATGGGAAGGAGGCAAGGAAGGAAGGGAGGGAGGGAGGGAGGGAGGGAGGGAGGGAGGGAGGGAGGGAGGAAGGAAGGAAGGAGATACCGCTTAGAAAACAGAGCCAGGTTGTTGGTCAATGGCAAAGAGAAGAAAGCCACTCATGTTCACATACGTGAGTGGATGGGTATGTGGTAAGGGTGACGCCTGATAGTTTTGACATGGCCTGAATGATGAGATGTACCCAGCATGCGAATCTCTGTGGGAAGAACTTTTAGGAAGAAACAACTCCCTTCTCCAAGGATCTGAATGAATTCAGTATGAGACTCCTTATGCATATACACATCTCTGGTTGGTACTCGGAGACCCAAATGATGCATTTTTCGGGGCAATTACCAGATTCTTAAGGGAGGGCTCACAGGCAGGTGAGTAAGTAATCCAGGAGGAGATGGAAATCCATATCATGTCTTTATTCTGATTCATCAGCTAAAATGGGGAACTTCTTGTGTTGGGCATTTTTTTAGTAGATAGATGGGTTCAATGCAGGGATAAAAGGAGTCTGTGTAATAGAACTGACAACAGCAAATTTCATGGAAGTGGATTCGAGAGTAGTTGGCGATTGTGCTGTGTTTCCCATCTGCAACAGAATTTCAGAGATAGGACTGCCCATCGGAACAGCTACTCTGCAAGTTCAGCCTCTTCTCTCTGAATTCCAGGAGATTTGCCTATGAAAGTTAGCATCAACTCAATGTTTAAAAGTTAACACCAGGCTGCCGCCTCTCTCACACCAATAGGGACCTTTCTCTCCAGCCCTTCATTTGGTGTCTAAACATTCCAGAGCAAAATACTGAAGCATGCATTTTCATTACAAATGCCTTAGACCAGAGAGGCTGGAAAATGGCAGCCCACGGGACCGATTCTAGCTGCCACCTGGTTTTATTTACTTCTAATTTTTTTCCTATATTTTTATTATGACATCTTTCCTGTGTGGTAAAGTATACTCGTTTCAAACGTATAACTCCCTGACTCTTTCATACACTTGATGTGACTTGGATATATACACCCCCACAATCTAACTTTCAAACTCAGTAACCTGGGGGGACCCAGCATACATTCCCTCCTCTTTCTTGGTACTTCTCCTTATCCCCAGGACCGCCATTCTGCTTTATCAATGGATTTACATATTTGGAATGACACATGAGCCTTTGTAGCTGGCTTTAATCACTTAATATAATGTTCCAAGACCACAGTGGGTCATGAATCAGTACTTCATCCTCTCTACTGCTAAGTGAGATTCTTCTAATGTGAACACATCTTACTTCCTCTCTACCGCTAAGTGAGATTCTTCTAATGTGAACACATCTTACTGATCCATTCCTAACTTGTAGATATTTGTCTTGTTCCCACCCCTTACCTATTAGTTGCATTGCTTGGGGCGTGAAAACATTGGTTATCGTGTGGGCATGTTTTTGTTCCTCTTGAGCAGGTGTGTAGAAGTGGAATTGTGCCAAACCTGGTATTTTTTAGAACTGAAAACCCATTTGGAGTGTGGTTGCTCTAATTTAGAGTCCTACGAGCAATGCATACGGATTCCAGTTTCTCCACATCCTCACAGTGACCTGTCTTTTTTATTTTAACTGCGCTGATAGCTGTGAATGAGTTTGCACCCCCCTACTGACCAATGCTGAACATCCGTCTGGTCATGAGCTTTTTTGTCATTTGTGTGTCTTTTCTAGAGAGATGTCTACTTAAAGCTGTTGTTTGTATTCAAATGATAATGGCTTGCCTTTTTGCTATGTTGTGTGAGCTCTTTACATTATGAAGGAATAAGAGCCTCATGGCATATCTGCTGCCTACTTTTATAAATAAGGCTGTGTTGGCATGCAACCTTATCTCTTTTATCTGAAGACACTTTCTTACCAAAATGGAAAAGCTGGATAATTGGACAGAAACTGTATGGATCCCAACACAAAAGTCTTGACTGCCTGGCTCTTTCCTAAACAAACAAACAAACCAATAAAAGCTCGTGAATGTCAGACAGTCCATTTAAAACAAGACCAAACAAAGGCCACCTCTCCACTAGCCTCTTTCCTCATGTCCTTATAGAAATGAGGTGACACTGGAGTCAGAGGTTCCACAGATGAATGTGGACGTAAGAGCCTCAGGCATCAGAATTTGTCAGTCAGCTGTACCTGGTTGTGTGTGGTTACACAGAAATTCTGAGCAAAGGCCCCAAGCTTCCTAAACACACATATTCTCATTGTCAGTCCCAGGCACAATTTACTTAATCTTTTCTCCGACTCATAAACCTTGGGAAAGTACACTCATTATGGTGCTTGGTGCAGCACTGGAAGTGCCCCAAACACATTGGTGGAAGAGAGTTATGGGATCTCTGTCTCTCTGTCTCTCTTTTTCTCTGTCTCTCTTTTTCTCTCTCTCTCCTCCTTCCTTCCCTCCCTCTCTGCCTTCCTGCCTCCCTCTGTTCCCCCTTCCCTTCTTTATTTCTTCCTTCCTTCCATCCGTCCTTCTCTTTTCCTTCCTTCCTTTCTGCCTGCCTTTTTCCTTTTGGCTCATGGAAGATTGAGGGATTTATTTTACTGCCCTTGTCTATGAAATCTTTCAAGGACCTTTTGGGGATTTTGATCTCTATTAAGATGAAAACACATGGTACACACATTGAGAAAGGACTCATGGGTAATCAAGAAGGTTAAGTTTACTTCTTGTCCTGGAAAGCGAAGGGCATATGTGAGCAGAGTCTGCAGCAGAAGCATGGGTGCTTAGACACTCAGTCTGTGGACACTGTTGCCAACAGAGGACAACCTTTTGTCCCCAAAGGCCACACTCACTGCCAGTTCTTAGAGTCTTTTCTGGGTAAGCAGCCCCAATTGATGCCAGGATCAATGTCTGACTGTCTCCCACAGTTCAAGTCAAAGCATGGACTACACATGGCCCAGCTCCTAGAAGATGGGGGTGTATAATCTAATAATCAGAAGAGATTTCAGAGTGGAAGCATTGGGCAGTGGCATTTAAACGTTTTTTCCTCAATAAGCCTTCTCCCTTCCTGAACTCATCTTCCTGAATTCAGCTGAACCCTCCAGATTTAAGCCAAAATCAGTGTGCAGTTGTATTTTTTTGTTTATGATACACATCTCTGGCCCTTTTATTCCTCTCCCGCTCATTTCAGCTCTTTCTACAATCCACGGCAGTCAGGCTTCATTCACAGGAAAGCATTTCCCCGTGACATCACCAGCAGTTTCTACTTCAGACAACCCCGAGTCTACCCTCAGAAGAGTCTACCCTCAGATAGCCCTTTTCCTGTTCTATGCCAATTGCCTTTCAATGTTCTGGTTTTCCTAGGCTGACTCACTCATTTCTGTAGCTTGCAAACGTCAGAGAGTCTAGAACCCTCCATCTGTGTCCTCTCCACCATTGTAGACACTGGTGATGACCCCAGCCAGACCTGCCCAGGGTGACTCTCCTTCACTCATTCCTGCCACCAACCCCAGTCCACTACTGCACCCCCTAGTTCATTCTAAACCAAATTGTGGTCATGTCATGATTTTCTCACAAGATTGTGGTTTCTGTCTTCAAATAGTTGAGACCTCTTTGTGCCCTCAGGTGACATGGCATTGCACCTAAAATTAAGAATCCCTAATTTATCTAATTTCTATTTGTCTCAAATTTCTAGTCGTCTTAAATATGCCATGTTATTCATGTTTGTAGTTTATTTGAATCAGGATCTTGAAGCCGTTCCTTCTTTACGTTATATTTGTTTGTTTACATGTGGGTCAGTGTATATGCTACAACATTGGTGTAGAGGTCAGAGGACAACTCCTTTCACAGTGTGAGCCCCAGCGATCAAACCCAGACCATCAGTCTTAGCAGCAGGCATGAGCCATCTGGCTGGTCCATGAAATCATTTTGCTTCCTATCCAACTTATCATCCCGCCCATTATTTTTAAATGATGGCTAAGATCTCTTCACTTGCAGAGTCCACCCTTTCTTGACTCTGCCCACGGTAGTGTTTCCTCTGGTTCTCTGGTCTTCTCGGAACCCTCACCCTCTTAGGCTAGGCTAACTGGGAGCCACAGCAATCATGTCACAAGACAAATGACATCACATCCCCTTCATTCAGGACTCTGTTGTCCCCCACCTTACTCAAAGGCGAAAGCCTGAATCTTTAGCATAGTCTGTGTATTATCGGGAAAGGATAAAGAGAATAAGACAGGATGATGGGGAGAAGAGAAATAGCATGTTTCTTTCATGTGAGAAAACTAGGTTCAAAATACATGCAGACACACATGTGTATACATATGAAACATGAAAGTAGAAAGGGAATTATCCAAGGGAGGAAGGGAACCAACACAACTCGGGAGGGAGGTCAGGAGAGGGCACTGGGGAATGAGTGTGAGTAAGCCACAGTGATACACGTGTATAAAGACGTCATCACAAAACCCATTGTTTTGTATGCTACCATAACTGTTCATTTAAAAAACTGAAAACTTGCCAGACGGTGGTGGCACATGCCTTTAATCCCAGGCATCGGGAGGCAGAGTCCAAGACTACACAGAGAAACTCTGTCTAATAAAACAAAAACAACAAACAAACCTCACAACAAACAACAAAAAAGGACATGTTCAGTCTTGAAAAGCACCTAGGAAGAATTGTGTCTTAGGGTTTCTACTGCTGTGATAAAAGACCATGACCAAAAATTTGCAAATTGTGGTCCATCGTTGAAGGAAGCCAGGACAAGAACTCACGGAGGACAGGAACCTGGCGGCAGGACCTAAAGCAGAAACCAGGGAAGAGCTCTGCTTGCTGGCTTCTTCCCCAATGGCTTTCTCTTGTAGCACCTTGGGCTGTCTGCCCAAGGCTGGTACCTCCCACTGTGATCAGGGCCTGACCACAATAATCATCAATTAAGAAAACTGCCCACAGGCCAGTCCTAACTGAGGCCTTTTCTCAGCTGAGGTCTCCTCTTCCCAGTGACTCTAGCTTTGTCAAACTGACATAAAACCAGCCAGTACCATGCTCAATAAATGTTGATGGTGGCGCTATAATTGTTTTTATCTAAGAGATTAGCACAATGATGTCATAGTCTAGATAGCATGGCTGACTGCACAGTGAGCAGAGGGTAACGGGAGATTAGTTTGTGTGATTCACACTAGCCACATGCTTCTGCATCTGTTTATCAGACACACAATGAACTGTGTGTGACAGCTGGAAAGCTTTTATTTTTTCCTTTTCCTATTTCTAGTCCCTATCTGTACTGTAAAATAAAGGCACCGAGCTTATATCAAAGTAGCAAATAGCTTTAATCCCCTGTGTCAACCCTAGTTGAGCTGTTGTGAGCACCTGAGAAACAGATTTAAAAGGGTTTGGGGTCTGGTCAGGAACCAGCTGATATGTTTACTGTGATCTGTTAGCAATGCCCATGATGACAAGGAGGCCAAGGGTTCTGAAATTTTCCAGGCCTACGCATACTGTTCTTCAGGGCCCTTCCTGCCTCCTTTGGTTCATTTTCTGGGTCTTCTTAATGGACCTGTGAGGCTGGATAACCTGCTACCTACCCAGAGGGTTCTGAACATTGGGTGTCTTTGGTGTGGACATGAATGCAGGTGGTCCTGTCAAGAGTCTGAAGGCGGGCAAGTAAGTTGTAAGGCCGAGGCTCTGAGTGAGATAAGGGGCTCTTAGAGATCTCATTGCAATTTGAACATTTAAAAAAAAATGAAGGCTTTCCATCAAGAGGGAGAACAGGATGGTCTCCTGGAGTTCTGCAGAGGGTCCAGCATGGCGATGTCCAGGTTGGGGTGTCTTGTAGGTTTTGGGTAGTAGCATATGGTAAGTCTACTGATGGGTTTTTAACTACCCGAGTTACACTGCTTTCCTGATCTGCATAGGAAGTTAGGGGACTCCAGTGACTGCTATGTAACTATGAATATGGGGTACAGATAGATTGCTATGGAAACCGATTTAGCCACTTCTTTCTATATTTAGAGCAGTGGTTCTCAAGCTTCCTAATGCTGTAACCCTTTAATACGTGTTTCGGTGACTCCAACCATCAAATTACTGCATTGCTGTAATTCACGGCTGTAATGTTGCTGCTGTTATGAATAGTAATGTAAATATCTGATGTGACCCCTGTGACAGGGTCATTTGACCCCAAAGGGGTTGGGATGCCACAGATTGAGAACCAACGGTTTAGAGTGTAGGGTGGAAGGGTCTGTTTTCAGTAGTTCTTAGCTGACTCCAGCAACGGGATTTGATTTCCAGGAGCCTTCAGCAGGAAGCCCCGGGTACAGATCTCTCTTTAGCTTTATATTTTTGTAGGCAAGATGAGCTCACGCCTTTGTCCATTGGCGTGTTAACATTTTGAGTACAAGATTCTTTCTGCGGGGTCTGAGGCACCTGCTTGCTGTACCTGTGCAAGCTCTCCCGGTTTGGTACCAGACCTCACTCCTTACAAACCGCCTCATCGTTGCACGCTTTCTACACCTTTCCTGTGTACGTCACCGCAGAAAGTGGCCGAGTCTGTGACCTCAGTGCCCTGCCCTAGCAAAAACCACCTGCCTATCACCACAACGTGTCACACTGCCTTCAATGAAAACGTGACATTTCAGATGACTTTCTCTGATGCAATCAACACTAAGCGTGAATTTTTTGCCCTCAGCATCTCCAGCCTGGCCCTGTGATGGAAGGACATTCTTACAGGGGAATCTGTGACTAGGATGGCAGTAATCAGCAGCTGAAAATAATCTGCGAGGCATCCATAAATTGCCCCTCGTGAGCTGCAGTGCTTGAGAAAGATAATTTGTGGTTCTTGCAGATTCCCTGCAAGCCCGGTCTTTTCATGTGCTGTGCATTTTGCAATTAAAACATTTCATTTCTCATATTAACAAATGATAACCCCCACGTTTGTTCATCTAAACAACTTGATTTATATTTTTTTCTGTGCTGAGAAGCTGTTGACATTTCAGAGTAAGTAATTATTTTCATTGCCAACTGCTGTGTGTGGTGACTGTAGGCAAATGCTAAAAATCTGGGTGTACATATGTATCATTTAAATCCTTTTGCTTAAAGACTATTAAGCTAGATGCCTTTCGCCTGGGTTATCATCTGTGCTTGGATACCTAATGGGATTAGGATGTTGACAGGCATGGGCTTGGGTCACATTCATGGTTTGTGCTGTGTACTGGAAACTCCTTTATGTAATTGTTGGGGACAAGACTAACCTATAGCACCTCCAAACCATTGGCAGGTCATGCAGTCTTAAATCACTTGTTAGAGGAGGAGGCATATACTGCTTGTCCTGGGAGTTCTTGGGGCATGTGATAGCTGCTCATGAATCCCTCAGGTGAGTGTCAGAGTTCTACGTGGAATGCTTATGGGAGCAGTTTGCGCCATGCCTACTAACCGTGTGAGCTCAGAAAACATTTGGTCAAATGGAGATGAAAAATAAAGAACCTTCCCAATTTCCTCCCACGTTACATTCTTGGCCGACAGCAACACCAAAGGCACAGTTAGGACAATGGAAAGAAATGTTTTCTTCAGCTTGAAAGTAGTTGCTACATCCTCGGAGTAGGAACTCAGTCACACGGTTGAACTGTCCCACCTTGGCACAGTGGGGAGGAGGTGTCACGGTGAGTGACAGCCCATGAAGCCTTCCCTGAGAACTCTCTTTGTTCTGTTCTCTTTCACATTGTAATCATTAATGTGTGTTAACTGCACATGAGAATGGTTTCACTGTGACTTTCTGTTCATACATACAGTGTGGTCTTAAATTTTATAATTTTATGTATTCAGTTTTATTTACATATTTACAAAAGTGTTAGCTATTCACAATTTAACTTCTTATCGCAAGGAAACTGTCTTAACTAAACTGACGCTCCAAAAGGAGAGTGGACGCTTAGCCCACTGGTGTGCAAGGCTTACACCGCTCAGAGTTTCCTAGGCTTCTGTCCATCCCAACAGTGCATGTCCCGTTTGCATTCCAGTTTGGGAGTAGCCTACTGACTGGGGATCCAAACCAGTTTTTACATGGCCTTGAGGGGTGGAGTAGAGCCAGTACCCTGAATGGCAAAAGTGCTTTATCCTTTGAACCAACTCCAATTGATTAGTTCTGGTTGCCTACAGTGCTGTCTTAAGAAACCATCTGCGGTGTGTTTGAGGCTCAGCTGGGAAGAGTGCTGGGATTGATTAGCAATGTCTGTCATGGGCTCTAGAGGAACAGCTTGCCCCATATTTGTCATTTTCTGCTTTTAACATGTCTTTAACTCCTCTATGTTCTCTTCCTGTGAGAAGTAGCCATACTTAAAAAAAAAAAAGTACCCGTCGTATAAACAGAAAGAGTAGGCATAGGTATATTCCACTTTAAGAAACCCTAGCATACAAATGCAAATTTGAAAAAAAAATGCATCAATCTGGAGCCAATTACTTCCATTACAGAAAAGATTCCATGAAAGGTTCCTTTAAATAGAGAGCTCCCCCGCTGCATTAAAAATGATGATTCAATTTACAAAAATTCACTTCGCATGCAACTCTCTGGGACAAAGTCCGTGGGCTTAGCAAGCCATACCTGAATGTTTTAAAGGCCTGCTCCAGCACTTGCCAGGATGTTTGCCACCGAAGCCCCCCCAGCCCCCCCAGTACCTCCCACTCCCCCTCCGACTTCCCTCTTGCTTCCTACCCCAGAGTGCGGAGCTCACCATCTGGGTGGTGATCAGCAGCTGCTGGCTCCCACCCGGCACGGCTGCACTTCGTTAGTGGGCGAGCTGATTGCTCCGAGGGTGTTTATGTGTGGGTGTAGCTGTACAAACCCATGCCCTCTGTGCATTTTGTGCGCAGATGCAGAAACACAAGCAGCATTCAGCCTGACCTAGATCCATCCCTGCGTGAGTTCTAGGGTAAGGTTCCAGTTGGTTGGTGGATGGGGCCTTTTGGTGATATCTGCCCAGTGTTCTGTTCCACCCATCCTTTCTGTGTTCCTTCACGTCAAAAAAAAAAAATCTTGCTCAGGCCTGAGTCCCATTAACCAGACATGGAACCCTTGTCTTCTCCTGCAGCTTAGAAAGCCCCAAATGGTTTTCCGATTTAGAAAATTAAATATAATCTGACTCTTGTGGCCAGCTATGAAATTCCCAACCAGCAGACATTTCCACTAAATATGTAACATACACAACATCTAAAAGTCCCCACCAATGTAGCATGAACTTGAATTACAGAGGCATCCAGTACCCCTCGGGTAAGATCACCGGCCTCTTCCCAGGCATTCCAACTGGTGGCCCCAAAGCTCCCAAGAATGCCTATTGGCACACAAGTCAGCATTCTTGTTGCTCTGCAGAAACAAGTTAATCCAGAGAAAGGTACCTAAAAGAGATAGCTACCCCCTTCTTCGTGTTCCTGCGGATAGACTCATTGCCATAACTTCTCAGATGCAAGATATGTGTGTGCATGCCTCTTTATCCCTGGTATTTAAAAGCTACACCGTAAATCTCTTCCCATAAATTTGGGTACCTTTTTTTTTTAACAGACACATGCTTTTTCCTTAGTTGTTTTGGGAGACATAACATGGTACAAGAGCGGTGAAACATATCAGGCCCACTCAGACATTTCCTGCAGCCCTCGGCGATCAAGGACTTTGGCACGGAGGTCCTCAGGCTGCGGAACTGTGTGTGTTGGCTCCTTGCTTCCCATCTTCTCAGAATCACCGGCTGGTGCCAAGGGTCTCCCGTGGCACCCGGCTGTGATAGCTGCGTAGGTGCAACCGTAGACAGCAGCTGCCAGCATCATGAGGCACACAATCCCACACACCACCCCGGTGACGACCACGGTAGCCACAGCATTGCGCAGGTTGACTGGCTTTGGCTTGGGTTTGGCCTCACACTCCGGGGGATCCTGCCATCCCGAGTCACTCTCGGAGGGCCTGTGGACCTCTCCAGCGGTGGAACCAGGCTGTTGGACTAGCAGGGGTGCCAGGTCCGGAGAAGGTGGAGGACAGGGCTGGTACAGCTCATGGGGAATGGAGAGGAGATCCTTTCCCTTCCAGGGTTCAGGCAGCCTGCAGATGGCACCGTCTGTCACACCCCCTTCAAGAAACAAAGCAAAGGGCAGTGATCGGGCTTGGATAATGACAGCGTTCCCAAGTCCCGAGCCTACCACAGATTAGATGGCTACCTATTGCTAAGAATTTATTAGAAACCAAGTTCCCTTAATAGTATGTAAGGGCTGAGGGGACCACTGGGCAGGCGCCGACAGGGACCATGAGGACCCAACAGCTAGTGTGACATCCAGCATTCTTTCTGCCCAATCCCCAACCACACAAGAAACCTTTCCTGCCAGATTCTCACTGGAAATCAAGGAAAGCACAAAGTGAGTATCTATTCTTGTGTTTGTGTGCTAATACAAAAGACCCCATGTCTGTACCAGCACTTTCCAGCTGAGGTGTTTTATGTGTCTGAGCATTTGACTCTACCATATGTTTAGTTCATGGTATTTAAGTAACCTGTCTTCTCTGGCCTTGTGGCATTTACGACTTTGAGTGCCAAACGTTCCAAGGACTCATTCAGTGTGGCCTTTGGTCTCTGTATGGTAGCTGCGTCCCTTGGATATGTGTGATAGTTAGCTGTCCTTCTCTGGAGCGCTGGCCTCAGCCTCCTCCTCCTGCCCATGTAACCACTGGCACGCTATCCAGCTTCACAGGGATGAGCTTCTTAAAGTTTTCTGTCACCAGAACATCCTAGTTGTGTCTGACTTGGCAGTTTAAAGTCCTCGCCATCTACTCTTATAAAGAATTCTTTTTTAATTCACACAGGGCCTGAGTAGGTAAATCAACACCTAAACCCAGCCCCCCAGGAAACTTCCCTCTGTCTACTTCTGTCTCTCTGGTATCTCCTGGGAATATGGCGGTGGCAGAAAAGCCTAATTGTCTGGACAGGACCCATGGAACCTGTGGTTTGTTTCTCTCGGGCTATTCTAAAGAAGTCTCACCCACGGGAGGGTGGCACACTCCCTTTGCAAATGCAGGTTACAGATTCTCAATAGACATCATAGGGGATTTTTTAGTTAGTGCCAGAAAGGCACCTATGGTGCAAGAAGCTCCCACACCCAGTCTTCACGCTCCCCCACAGCTGACACTGGTAGCTCTTCACCTCTGTCTTGGAGGAAACTTGAGCTCAAACCTTAGGTCTATCTATAACTTAGCTGTTCGATCCCACAAAGCTCCTTACTCACGCTGAGCCTCTGCTTGCATTCCTGCACAGTGGAAGAGGAATAAAGATGAAATTCTTTTTTTTTTTTTTGGAGATTTTTCTGGGAGCTCATGTGGATAAATTGTGTCAAGTGTTCAGCAGCACGGCGAGCGCTGCCATGAACTTGCTCAGACTGCCTGTTTCACAGTGAGCCGTGGAAATGAAGGATGGGCTCCCATGGGAACAACAGATGATCATTTACCGCCCTGTGTGTATCGTTGGGTCAAGGAGAGACAGTTCTACGTTGATTGGCCAAAGCAAAGCTTTTTCCCTTCGGTCCACAGGATACTACATTTTTCAGTTCTGTTGGGTGTCACTTTAGGGCCGTATGATTGAACTTTACACAGTAGAAGTAAGAATATTACTATGCAGGGTAAAAAAAATCCCCAAGGTGGTCCTCTCTGTGTTGTGTTGGTTGGTGACCTTAGATGTCATGTGATAAAGCCAGTGGCATCACAATCCAGAGGAGGCTTATGTCCCCAAATGGTTGCCTGGAATGCAGACCCCACTCCCAGTTCCCTTGGACTGTGGCACAAGTAAGCAATAGACTTGAGCGTACGCCACTGACGTCGGGTGGTCTGTAATTTTAATCACCCTGCTCTGACCAATTCTGTCAGTGTTTGTATCTGTTTATGATGGTTCGGGGTAGCATCTGCCCATTAGCTTAACTTTAGACTGTATGGATAGGCAGACTGCCTCCCATGCTTTCCATCTAGTTCCTATTTCCCCTTTCTTTACGCTGGAACGCCAGCTCGTGGTACCCTGAACTGATTTCTCCGTCCTCTGAAACAGGCCGCTGTCTATTTGAGAAGCATTGTCGTAGAGGGGAGTTAAATGGCGCTGCTTAATCGAGGGACCAGAATGAGCCTTAATGTTGCCAGATTCCACTTGGTAGCACTGAGCACCAACGGAAGGCATTCACTGGTCCAGGTTTGTGGCTGGATGGGAGAATGCCAACTTGCCTCCACTGCTTCGGATGTCCTGGGTCTGGAAACTACATATCATTTTTAACATTAAGAAATGTTCTTCCTTGATGAAAACTCTCTCTTTCTGGGATGGCCTGTTTTGTGCTTATGACTTGATTCTCAGAGCAATGGCCCTAGGCTCCTCTCCTCCAGATGAACTTGTTTTTGATGTATCAACAGGATGTTCCTAAGTTACATAGTTGCTGTTGTGAACTAACTTCAACACTGGCTGGTTGGCAATGTATTGATTGCTCTTAGATTATTGAGAAACTTCCAAATTTGATGTTGCAAATTTGAGCTCTTACTGTATATGGGCCATGCCTCCAAATGCTGGGTTATTGTTTTTGTTTTTGCTTTTCTCTCATTCATATCTGCAGCTATCAGATCTTCCTGAGCAATGGGCTCATGAATACATATAATCACCAACAACCCCCCCAAAGTGTGACAAATATTTCAAATGTGTTAGCTTCCTGAATCTCCTACTGCCCCCAATCTATCGGCTAAGAGCTCCACCCTTTACGTAGTTACCAAACAGAATCAAATACAAAATAATCCCCCACAATTGTTCTCTCCTCTACCAGACCGTCATCCCCTCCAAGTCCTCTGCAGTTTCTAGCATTTCACTGCTCCAAATGCCCGTCACTCGTTAGAGCCCTGGTTCATGCCACGGTCATCTCGTCTGCAATCCACCGAGATCACATCCCCCTTCGTCCCTCTGGCTCTTCCATTGATGGCCTTTACTCTGCCCTCTAAGTCAGCAGAGTGGCATTTTACACAGTGGTCAGATCATGCCGTTCCCTAGGCAAGAATTCCTCAGAGCTTCCCACGTCCCTTAGAATAAAATCCAGACAGGGCACCTGCTCTGCACATGGGAAAGGCCTGGGCAGGCACCCAAGGTGCTCTGTGCACGTTATCTCCATCCAGACCGCCCTCCGCTGTCTCCCACTAAATCAGGCGATGCAGTCACCAGACCCTTAGAGCATGCTGTGGTGCTGTGTCCCGCACCCCCACAGCTACCTTCCCTTCCTGGTTCTGGTTCTTCTACACGCCAATTTCTGGGGGGGGGGGGGTGAGCTTTTCTTTCCCATCCTAAACTGGGAACCCATTTTCTCCCAAAGTCACTTGAGATGTGGGGGGAGGGGGGTGGAAGAGGGCCACCTTAGGCTGGTGACAACATTCCAAAGACACGCTACTGACCTTCAAAGGTGAATCTCTCCAGCCAGAGCTTCAGACCCAGCAAGTGGCAGTCACATTTCCAGGGGTTGTCCTGAAGAAGCACCAGCCTCACCTTGGGCATGGCCTCTAGAAGCGCACGATCCAGATGTAGGAGACGATTCCGCTGCATGGAAAACACCGTCAGGTTCTCCCAAGGCTTGCCCAGGGATGTGGGCAGGAGACTGAGGCTGTTGGATGACAGATCCAGCTCCCTGAGCCCAGGCAGGGCATGGGCAAGGCTGCTTTCCAGGGAAAGCAAGGAGTTTTGGGTTAGGTTTAAAACCTCCAAGTGCCGAAGTCCATAGAAAGCCTCTGAAGCCAGATTCGAAAGAGAGTTGTTCGACAAATTTAAGGTGTTGAGCCGTGGCACAGCCCTAAATGCAAGAGCAGGAAGCCAGTGGATCTGGTTGTCTTGTAAGAGTAGGGTTAGTGTCCACGGGGGTAGATCAGGAGGAACCGTGGACAGCCCCTGGCCACCACAGTCCACGGAGTTTGAAGATGGGTGACACAAACATTTCTTGGGGCAGCTGCCCACACCTGGGAGCAGGATACTCACACTGGAAAACAGCAGCAGAGCACCTGAGACAAAGAGAAGAGGGCGGCGTGGAGGCCAGTGTATGAGAGAAGGTCACCACGGGCTAGGGAACTCACGCGTCGTATGGTCCTGAGCCGGCAGTGCCTCCCACCCACCTGGAAAGGAAGTCCTGTTCCTCGCCGTCATGGCAGATTGGGACTGAGCAAGGCATCCCATGGCTGCAGCCAGCTCTAAGCCAGCCATTGCCAGTGGCCTTGGAGAAGACTGATAGTCACATGAAACAGTGAGGAGAAAGTCACCCTGGGCACAAGTCCTTGGGAGGTCAGGCGTGTGCCGTGGCAGACATAAAGGTAACAGGGGATCTCGTACTTCCCAAAGGAAGTCTCACGAGTAGGGCAGGCCAGGTGAACTTTGTATAGTGGTAGAAAATGTTCTGTCTGCCCTCCAACATGGGTGTCCCCTAGCCACCTACAGTAACAACAGTTACTAAGTTCCCCCAAAAATGTGACTTCTGCAACCATAGAGCTGACTTTTGAGCTTTGACTTGGTTTTCATTCATTTAGACTTATAGTGATCTGCTGTGGCTTGGGTGACTGCGTTGGGTAGGGCGTGCCTGCAAACAGCTGTCTGTCTTTGCAGGGAAAACCCATCTGTGGTGACTGTCTCTGCTCCTTTTTTATGTAAAGGTTTAAAAAACTAACCCCCCACCACTATTAGAAATTATATGGTAAGCATCCTTATTTCTGTAACCCGTGCCAGCCCCTCATAGGCTGTCAGTCTTCCATCTTCTCTCTTTTCACTGGGATGTGCGGTGCTTTAGTGGGGGGGGGGGCGGCGGCGACAACCTCTTCTGATCAGCTCGGTTCTCTTCACAGAGGCCCCTTCACAGACCTACCTGGTTTATGTCTCCAGACATGTCCAAGATGACAGTTACTCTCTGGGGATTATGGGTATGCACCACCACATCCAGTTTGCATGGTGCCGGGATCACACTTCAGAAGCTTTGCCGGCCCTAGGCAAGCACTCATGACTAAGGCCAAGGTCCAGCCTTCTTAACCCTGTTCACTAAATGATAGCGGGGCTGAAGTGTTCATAATGTTTCCAGCTGGCGTTGGAACGGAGTGTATCACCTGAACACTCTATTGAGACCTTCGGTGTCCTCTAAGGATCCCCCCCCAATCACCTGAACACTCTATTGAGACCTTCGGTGTCCCCCGAATCTGAGGGCTAAACCCAGGGTCTTGTGCTGGCTCTGCCACTGAGCTAAGTCCCCAGACTGCAAAAGGTGATGCCACACACTCGAATTATCTTCACTCACTTCAAGACCTGGCATTTCCAGACTAGTGGAGTAGTGCGAGCTTGTCTTTGGCTTAGGTTTGGCTTAGGTAAGGGTACTGTTATGTATCCCTTCTGATTTTTATTTCCATAATTGCTGGAGATGATCACCCGGATACAAACTTGTTATACTGAACTCTGTAGTTAGTAAGGACAGCAGCAAACGACCGGAAAGTATTCATTTCTGGTCAGGGATCACTTCCTATTGCTTTATACATGTGAATCCACCCTAATGACCTTGCCAACACGGTTGTTTGTCTCCAGCATTTTAAAGGAAGAGAGGCATAGAGAGGTGAATCGCTTCCCAGGGTCACAGAAACAATAAATGGCAGAACATGGTTTGAACCCAGACTGCCTACAGAATCAACGAGAATTCTCATCTGTCATCCTTGAGAGAAACATGGCGAGGCAATTGGGGAGGAATTTGCATGGCGCTATCCTGTTTTAAAATAAAGCCACATAAATGTAAACGTAAGTTCATCCTATTCTGCAATCTGCTCTGTCTAGTCAAGACTGTGTACCCACATGTGTACTTAGAAAGCTCCTCTATGTCTTTAAACTAGTATGTCATACTCCATTGTGTGACCATGGAAAATCCAGAATCCAATCCTCTCCCACCAAGGAGCATTTCAGCTGCCAGGGTCTCCTTCCTGCTATTATAAATGATGCTGGAAAAGCTCCCTGGCCCAGCATCTCACGGCTATGTAGGGGTACTGGTGAGGGCTCCCCAGAATCCAGAGTGGGTCTCATTGTAAGGCTCAGAGAATTGATATTTTCTTAAAAGACTGCTTGATCTTGATTCTTCAAAGTGGCTGTCTCCCTCCCTTTCCCCTCCTGAGATTTGAATTTCTAAGTATGGCAAACATCTGTCAAGGGCACTTGGTTGAACTGGAGAGGCATTTACAGGGCCACGGAATGCTATTCAAAACTGAGAATGGTTATCAACATGAAGGCTTTCATGGGAAGGTTATTTGTTTGTTGGTCTGGTTTGGACTTCACCTAGGGGAACACACAGCATGACTGTCAAATGTACTACATCTTGATCTCCATGCTTTGGACTCTGCTCCCGGCTGCTGGTGCCCAGGCCTGTAGGACAAGCGAATGTGGAGTTTTTTTCCCAAGGGGTGTTGTTTGCTTTATTATAGTTCAAGAGACACGGAACATTGCAGCCACCCCCTGCCCCCAGAAGATTACAGCCCTTGATTTTCTTTCTGTAATTTTTTTTTCAGATATCTAAATGACTTCCTTCCACAGACCAAGCACCTTTCCATTAGAAATCACCCGACCTCATTGCTGTTGCCTGAGTTACAAATGCTAGTCACAGGGAACCCAATTCTTAAATTCCAGAATGTGCTTCCTCACCCTATGTACTTATTGATAAAAGGCACACCTTCCTGAGATGGGGGTCCAGTTTGTTCCTCTTTTCTCAACCTCTCACCTCCCCAAAAGGAATAATATATGAACTCCAACTGAAGGCCCCATGTTGTCTATGAAATGGCCCATGACAAACCAACTGCATGTCCACACCACAGCCAAACACATTTCTCTCCATCCGCTCTCCCCATGCTCAGCATGGGGAGACATCCATCTTCCCACTGAGAGATATTTTTCACGTCTGTCCAGTGTTTTAAGAAAGACAGGTTGAAAATTAATTTCTCACAGACGCCTCTCAGAGGGGGATCCCTTCCTCCTCTCAGTGGGAGACTTACGGGGGTAAGGGCGACGGGATTCTCTTCTGCTCACCTTTCATGGCTCAGTCTCTGCAGTGCGAGCCCCACTCCAACACGTACCTCTGCCTTGTGTGCTTACGGATCAACACACCCGGGCCCCACGGCAAACTCGGGGCCAGCTTTCCATTCGGTTTTCCAGAATCCAGCATGGGCTCTTTCTCTGCTGCAGAAAACAGTTTCTGCCTTCGGGAGGTCAATTATTAAAGCAGCCCGTCGTGTCCCCGTCTGCTGGGGTCCTTTTCCATAGGAGGGTCTTTCGATTCTGTCCCGTCTTTTTTTCCCACACTGTCAGCCTCCCTGGGATCTCCTCTGCCTCTCCCATTCAGATAGCAAGCCCCGTAAAGAATGTTGGTCAGACCTTAGTGAGCAGCTGTAGCATTCAAACATGACCCCAGTGGCCCGGCCCTTTTGATTATTTAATCTGCTTGAAGTCCTGGGCACCAAAATAAAACAGCCTTCTTAATCCGGCTGTGGCTTCTGCATTCTGTTGACTTATCAACCATGCTGTGTCAACCCTCACTGAGTGTTCGTAGCGGGGGGAGGGGGTGTGCCTGAAACAGATCCCCAACTTAGGGGTCTCGCCACACAGCCAGCCAAGTGTGTAATATGAGAACAAATTGGCCTGCTGGAGGCTAACAGTTTCCACAGTGCACTTCTTTGGCTATCAAAAGTGTATTCTGCCCACATCCCTTTGAGATTAGCCATATTGACAGGTCTCCATGTCCTGAAGTCTTCAGCTGTGGTTTCCCTTCAGCAGACATTACAGTCCCTCCTCCCCAGTGCCACAAATATATCTCAGCCACTTGCTTGTTTGACCCACCCCCACTGAATTGACCTTCCGGACCTCTAGAAGTGTAAAATACTTCATCTTTCTGCGTTCCCCAATGCTGAGGCTCAGGGCCTTCTCTCGTTTCTCTTCACTTATAAAACGGGTTCTGTAGGAGCTGGACAGCAATGAAGCTGGTTGTTTACCAGGAGCCAGTATTGGGAACTTCCGCAGCAGGGGCCGGAACCACCTCTTTGAATGTACAAATACCTGGCCATCAACAGAAATGGGTTTCCAGTGCCTGAAGTGAGCCTTTTTTTTTTTTTTTTTTTACTACTCCAGAATGTTCCACAGGCCTTCTGCAACTGGTCAGGTGACAAAGTCATTTTTTTTTGTTGAGGTTGCATAAGATAAACCTCTGGCCCTGAGAAGTATAGTTGAGCAGCTGAGCGTGGACTCTGGAGTCAGATATATCTGAGTTAAGCTTGCCCACACAAAGCCTCATCTCACACGGGGCAAACGGTACTCAGCGCATTACAAGATTGTGTCCAGGGTTAGATCTGCCTAGAGTGTCTTCATGAAGGCTAAAATGACCAATGAGAATCCTCCCAGGACTTCTGAGCTGCGCTTGCTGGCAGAGCTCCAGGGGTAAGCCTGGCTCCTCACACTGCTCTGAGGAATCAGGTGACTAAGGAAGGTTGGGGATCCCCTGTGCATGATACCCGACGTTTGTCCTGCCGTTGCTGGAAATTCCCCTTTACTCAGCCTATGTCCTTCTCCTCACCCCGTTTGCATCTGATGAAGCGGGGACGATGAGGGTGGAGACTAACAGAAAAGGTGTAATCGTGGAGGAAAGGGCTCTCCCTCCTCCACTCTCTCCTTCCCAACTTACTTCCTCACTGCCGTGCTCACACGATGTAACGATGGTCACACTTGTCCGTCACTGGTGTGCCTGTAACATCCACACACCACGACACAACGGACACCCATACGCTTCACAACTGTCCAAGAACCACGATGATGTCACATATCTGCCTGCGAGCCTCTGTCTTTCCCAGGGACCATAAGTCATTTTGCTTGACGGGCAATAGAGTGTTTTAGGTTCCTGTGGAGACGGTACAGCTCCCCGGTACAGAACAAAATCAGCCAGGGACTATCCTGCATGCTTCTACCACAGTACACGTTCATTTACAACAACAACAACAACAACAAAAACTGGCTAAGCACTGCCTTGGCCCAGGAGCTGTTGATGGGGAGTCCTGTGTATATGTCAATAAAGCACTGCTGGCCAATAGGGAAGCACGATAGGTGGGACTAGGAGTAGAGGAGGATTCTGGGAAAGAGAGACACAGACAGACATCATGTAGCCGCCATAGAAGAAAGAGGTCCAGACCCTTTTCTCCGGTAAGAGAAATACTTAGATTAGCATTATGGGTTAAATAATTGCTTAAGTCAGAGATAGCCAGTAAGAAACAAGCAAACAGCCAACAGCTTTATGATTAATACATTGTCTTGTGTGTTATTTGGGGACTGCAACACAGCAGAGCCCAGGCGGCTGGGGGGAAACCAAAGCATCCGGCAAAGGAAAATCTACACTACAAGCTGTGATGTGTAAAACCCACTAGATTCCACCCTGTGTCCTGCTGTCACCATTCTACCATGCCGCCTGTCGCTCACCCCAAACTCTCACCACCCACCTATCAAGACACACCCACCATCCTCTCTCCTTCTGTATAAATGGAAGGACTGGGGTAAGCATTTGGGCCCCATTATGTCAAAAGCTTCTCATTCTGGCCAGAAGCATCAACAAACTTGAAACGTGCTGTGTTTTTACCAGCCTAGCTGGTCTTGGACAGACTGAGGGTCTGGTGTTTCTCTCTGTTGTTGTGGATCTGTTTAGCTGTGTCGTGCAGAACCCAACTTGGGTCTTGGATTCAGAAGTCACCTACAGAGAGAGAACTTCAGGGGCTCAAAGACGTGTACTGTTACTGTCAGGCTTCTGGGCTAATGGAAGAAGCCCACCTTGGTGCTGTGTTAACGCCCGTAAAGGATGCTCTGAGATCGGCATCCTGGTCATAGAATTCTGGGAGCTGATGTTCTGCATGGTACGCGTATAAGATGGGCCTAGCAGAGCCAGAGATCTGAAGCGGGAATCTCTACTCCAAGTGCGTGTTCTTAGATTTCCAAGAGTCGTCCGAGCTGGCTGCTCCCACCTAAAACACAAGACAGGTTCCTGGGAGCAGCTGCTTGCCCCAGGGAGCTCTTTTTCGGTTCTGTTTGTTCCCTTAGACGCTCACAGACAACTCAAAGCTGGGCCAGAGCACACATGGCCTGGAAGGCTCCAGGACACGTTTGAAGGGCTTTGGATGCGGGGGCTGATTGATTTATTCCATCTGACCTCAGCCAGGAGAACAAAGTGAGGCTTCGTGACCTGCATGCTAATGCCTGCAGCGTTCCCCCTCCCCTTCCTGAGCCAGATCCAAGCGGTGGCAAGACAACCGTGCATGCAAACAGCAACCCAGGAGAGGCACCCGATGCCCATGCCGGCCCACCCCGTCCCCTCAAGGGGAGGCCTGCACTGCAACGGGCCCTTGCACCAAGACCTAGAACGACCTCAGTTTCTCCAGTAGGAACTTTACGTCTGCCCCAGAGCATGTTAGTCACACCGCACCTTCAAGATGGTCCTACCTTCAAAGACACTTTCTTTACCTCATTTAAAGTTGCATGTTTCCTTACATAAACTGGTGTAGTTAACATTTCACTTCCCTCCAAAAATAAATCAACAACCATTATTAACTCTCAAAATTGATGATGTTTGTAAATCCAGCATGCACCCGCTCTTTCTTGCAGGCACTATTAGACAGCTGTTTAAAAAAAAAGACTAAGTTAGAACTAATTATATCCATCTGGAAGGAGACTTACAATAAATTATTAAGTGAAGGAGAGCAATTTGTAACAAGAATATGTATTGTATAATCCTGTGTACGTAGCAAGATGTTAAAAGTCTAAAATGGTCCCTACCAGCGTGTATGGGTTTGTCTGAAGATGGAGTGAGTAACGGCTGGTCACCACCCAACTGGCAGTGCTGATAATTAGGTGGTTGTGGTGTTTCAAGAAGAAAGGACATTCTATTTTTTTTTGTATTTATCCTTCTCTATATCTTGAACTCTGCACCACAAGCATCACTTAGGTTTGTAATTTAAAATCTAGGAAGGAAAAGGGTTTCCCGTGTTAAGTCCATTTCACCTACTGGGAGATTCAGATGTGCCGCGTCCACTGGTGGCCGGCCAAGTACTGCCTGCATATGAGGAATGCCTGTAGATACCTGGGTCTGATCTTGAGCTCACCTCCTCTCGCTTCCCAGAGGTGACGTCTCTTTCTATGCTGAGGGGTCCCTGCCTGCCATGAGGCCTTAGGATACACCTGAACCTCTCTCCCACTCTTAATGTCTGCTTAGGAGAATCCATGGCAAAACGTCCCTTCATCTCTGTCAGAGGCTACCCGTTCAGATCGAATGTGTCCGTGACCTGATGCCAGAGCCAGCTGGGCAGACCCAGGGCCAGCTGCAGCCCGGGAGAGCAGGGAGAAGGCCCTGGGCTCTGCAGACTGCGATTTCATTTGGCTCTGGAGGCAGTTCGGCATTTGAAATCATGGGGATAAGACTGAAACCATTCCCTTAGGATCTGGGTGAGCAGATATGCTAGGCGGAAGCCCACACCAGTCAGTTAAAGAGTTCAGTGTCACTGAGTTCCTCCCTTCCTCCCTCCTTCCCTCCCTCCTCCCTCTTCCCTCCTCCAAAATTTCTCTTTCTCTCTGATTTTTCTCTCTCTTGAAGCTATTTCTCTCTAGAGCTATCTCTCTTTGAGACTCTCTCCCTCTCTCTCTCCCTCTCTCCTTCTCTCCTTCTCTCTCTCTGTCTCTGTCTCTGTCTCTGTCTCTGTCTGTCTCTCTCTCTCTCTCTGGTTCTGGAGATAGAGCTGGCTTTCCTCCTCTGTCTCTGTGGCTGCCTATCTCTGTTTGGATTTAGTCTGTGTGGCACACAGCTGAAGATTCGAAAAATACCGTTTTAATGTCAGTCCTCCTGACATTTATTTATTTATTTTTTGTTTTTACAAGACAGGGTTTCTCTGTATTGACATTTATTTATTTAATTGTTTTTTTGCACACAAGAGGTCGACTATCGCTACAGATTAGTCTTAGTTGAGATCATTTTGGTGATTATACAGAGTAATCCCCAGATCTCAGGGGCTTAAAACAACAGCATCGTTACATGTTTCTCTGTCACACTGTAATTCCCACTGGCAGGGTAGCAGGCTCCATGAGGTCTCATCCAGGGATCCAGGCTTCATCCACATATAACTGGATTCTCCTCCTCTCATAGTATCTTCCACGGGGTGGCAGGTAGGAGGAGACAGTAAAGATGTGGCCCCAGGCCGGGCTCAGCAAGGGTACTTAGCACCAGAAGAAATCACATGGAGCATACCTTGCAGTGAGGAGAAATGTGTCCTGTGGAAGAGATGGGCACAAGGCTTTGGAGACGGGCTGCAGCCTGCATTCCACTGTGCTTGCATTTGCTCACTACAGGATGGTAGCTTTTGGGTCTGTGTGCTTCTGGTGCCGTTTCCTTCTGCCCATAACTCTGTAGCAATCTCGGTGGGCTCACTGTCTAAATGCTGAAGGAGCACACGGTGGTCATTGTGGTTCAACAATGAAATGTCCTGCTGGGTGGTAGGCGGCTCACGCCTTGCCTTTAATCCCAGCCCTCCGGAGGCAGAGGCAGGCGGATCTCTGAGTGCCATAGCCAGCCTGGTCTATAGACTTCAGAGCTGGTTCCAGGGCAGCTAGGGAGGCAGAGAAACCCTGACTCAAAGAACAAAGCAAAACAAACAAAAAGAATGAAATGTCCTCATGGACTCATGGGTTGGAAGCCAGTGAGGCTTTTCTGGAGAGCAACGATGCTCAGGAGATAGAATCCCTGCAGCAAGTAAGTCATCAGGGCGGGCTGGATAGCACAGAGGTACTTCTCATCCGCTCAAAGCTTCACGGATGTGGATGCAATGTGACCCATGGCCTCAGGTTCCTGCCCCCGTGCTTTCTCAGCCAAGATGGCTGCCTCCTCTTGAGCAGTAAGCTGAAGTAAACCCTTCCTCCCCTGAGTTGCTTACTGTCAGGATTTGATCCCAGTGAGGAGAAAAGTAACTAATACAATGGTTTTACAATTAATGTCACATTTTAAAACTAGATGGCAAACTAGGAGACAAGACACAGAGAAGTTAAGCCATCTGCCCCAGCTCTCCAGGTTGTCCACGGCTAGCGCACGGATTGTGAGAACGTGTGTAGTGTGACAGTTAGAGAACTGGCAGTGACGTTTGTTGGGTTTTGAGGCAGGACCTTCACTTAGCCCAGGCTGGCGTCAAGCTCAGAGACGTCCCTGTCTCAGCTTTCCCCCCTCTTATCCACCCATTCTTTGGCTTCAATTATGGGCAAATGCTACATCGGGAGATGAGGGCCCAAGTTCCTTTCTGGGCTGTTCAGGGTAGAATCGAGGCTGCCCTATGGTTTCTCACGGAGAAGGTCGGGGGTTTGTGCTCAGCCCTGTGCTTTCTCTCGTGCTTGGGGTGAGGTGAATTCAGACTTAAGAGACACCAAGTGTCCATCCTTAGCTTCAGGATGGACCTTTAGGAGGTCTCTCATCACCTGGCGACGGAAAGCACTAGGGGCTGTCATTTCAAGCGAGGTCGATAGTGGCCGTGAAACCCCTTCCCAATCCTCCCCGGAACGAGTGCAGACACTGCTGTGGGCATCTGTGAGCACTCTCCCGCACTCGTGTTTTTCCTCAGGACTGAGTGAGGTGCTGTGGGGTCGAGGCGGGCCACAGCATGCTGGCCACGACAAGTGGGAGGAACGCTGTCTTGCAGTCCTCACCTTTGCATTAGAAGTCACACACTTTGAACCCGCTACCTTCGAGGCGTTATTTTGTCTTTGACATCGTTGGTTATTTTGTCGGTGTGTGTGGGGGCTTCTTTGTGTCTCCAGGGAGGATACAGAGTCTTAGGAGTAACCACAGAGTTTCACGGGCAGAAGAGGGCAGACTGCAAGCACTGTTTGGGAATGTACCATTCTCTGCGTACTCTGTCAGGAGCAGAGAAAACACAGACTCCCTGGCCCGGTGTCTCGCCAACTGTGGCCTTCCCGCACTTTTCCTGTGTGCAAGATGTCTGTGAAGGTAAAGATGGGATTCAGATAAGTATGATTAAAGGTAATTAGCGGGCTCGTGTGGCTCGCCAGTAAACACGGGCAGATGCTGGTGGATGCAGCCCTAATGGAAGAAACAGAAAGATCAAGACACAAGGCAGTTCAGGGAGCCTGGCCAAGGCCTCACACTGACTCACTTTACTTAGACCTTTTGATTGGCTACTTTTGTCCCTGCCCCCAAAATATAAATTGGAATCAAATTCATGTTCATGTTTCATTGCTCATGTTACACATAAAAATGAAGACTTTATGTAGTTTTCCTTGGTGGATTTTTATTGGCCTTTGTACTTTTATTATGACGATGGTTGGATTTCTGTGATAGATTATATGTTTCATATATGTTCACCTACAGCTCAGGGTATGAATGTTGTCGTGATAGAGTGAATCATGTCTTGTGTTTTTCCCTTTACAATCTCCTCCCCATTAGCCTGTCCAAACACTCATTCAAAATGTCTTGGGGAAAACTGTCGTCTTGAGAGCCGTCTCCATTCCAACCCTCCAATCGCACGTCTTGAGCTTTGAGTCATTCTTGTTTTCCCAGCTTCTCTGCCTGACATTTTGTTTCATAACAATATCCCCAGCCAGGCACGGTAACAGACATATATAATCCTAGCACTTGGGAGACTGAGGCAGGAGCATCAGGAACTCAGTGCCAGTGTATAGTGAGGCATATTTCAGTCTGCGTGCAAAAAAACGAGGCCTGGGAAGACTGCTCAGCCGTTCAGAGGGCCTGCGGTTCTTTCACGCGGGGGGGGGCCGGCTCAGTTCTCAGCCCCCCAGCAGGCAAATTACAGCTGTTTGTAACTTCAGTTCCAGGGCATATGACCCCCCCCCTCGGCCTTTGCAAGCATTTGCATGCACGTAAACATATTTAGGCACACATAGATGTCTGCGAACAAAATAAACTAATTAAAATGACACAAAAATACAAGTTAGAAAAAAACCCTCAAGCAACAAATCAATTACAGCCGCAAACTATGGACGGAACTACCTGAGCTCACGTGCTGCTTCCAGCAGTTCCTGGTGGCCCGAGCTTGAATGAGTCACTCCGCCTCCTTGAATGAGTCACTCCGCGACCTTGAATGAGTCATTCCGCCTCCTTGGTCTCCAGGCACAGCACTTAAGCCTAGCCACAGATCTCTGAGGAGGGTTAAGTGAAGTTCTTGAAACACTGTTCCAGCCTTAGTAAAACATGTTGGCGGGTAGCGATATACGTTTATCTAGCGGCCCCTCTGTGGTGTCTGCATGACGTGTATCAACTAGGCTCCAATTGCTTCAGGGTATACTTAGAGCTAAGGCACGCTCAGGTTCTGTGAGTGGAGGTCACTGTCGTTGGGGATCAGAAAGCAGGGAAAATTCATTGCAATCTCTGCCCGCTTGTGGTCTGCAGCTTGCCCGGCCATCAGTATAGCTCCCGGAAGGCAAGCTATCGGTGGTAGCATGAGCGCACGGCCTTCAAGTGGGACGCACACTAACAAAGCTTTCTGCCTGGGTTCATACAGTCCCGCTCCCCGTTCTGATGCACTCGCAGTGACCCACGCCCTTTCATCCAAGTCAGGAATCCCATACTGGGTCACCTATTGTGTGCTTAATCTACGGTCTGTTAAGGGGTTTCCTCCAGACCTCCACCCCAGTCACTCTCTATCGTGCTCAGTCCTGGTCCCTAGGAGGCCCTCTTACCGAATCCCTGCATAATTAGAAAGAGCATGTAGTCATCTCCCTGGGGCTGTTTAGCTTTCATCTTGCAGCATGACTATCAGAGTCTGGAGGTTGATAGGAGTGGAAACATTTGTGTTCAACAAGCAGGCTCCTTCATGTGTTGTCAACATTTCATTTGTGATTCTAATGAGGCCAAGGAGAAAATCAACCGAGTGTTCTTTCCCCCAACAGACAGTTTATGTTAATACATTTCTATCCTTTGTGTCTACCATGAGGGCATTTGAAGTACAGCTTAGGGGGCTGGGGGTGGGGGCGGGTACCGAATAGGTGAGATCTACTGAGCCGTCCTGAGGAAGCAATGTGGGTGATTACATAGAAACCAGGATGTTTTCTACTTAGTGATGCTATGAGTTTCTGGGGGAAAGTACAAACATCCTCATATGAGAGTGAAAGGGACCCTTGCCCCTGACCCTCAGTGGTCTATGAGTTCTTTGTTAGAGGAGCAGCTTTGGAATGTCCCTGCCCTGCTAAGCTTTGTGTTTGGAGATGTACAGCCTACCAAACATGCAACAGCAAAGTCAGTGTCGCGCAGTCCATGAAAAGTACAGCCTAAAGGCTATAGCTACATCACCTTGACTGTGCCTGCTAACATCTGATCAGAAGCTAAGCACGGCCAAGCCTGGTTAGTACTCAGATGGGGATGGTACCATGGAAACCATGCTAAGAGGAAGGGATCCATGGCGCTCAGTCTAAGGATGTAATCAGGGGGTGTGATGTGGGAGGCTGGGGCAGGTATACCTAGAGATTCTAACCAGACTAAATTCACCCCCAAGGAAGTCAGGGACAAGAGTCCTTGAAGACACAGACATGTGTGTTGGCCTAAGAGAGGGCTCAGTACCGCCAGGGACTTCGGGAAACCACTGTATTCATAAAGTAAAAGAAGTCCAGGGACACATGGACCCTTGGAAAGAGAGACTGAAGCTGCTTGTGAGCCCAAGCCTCATCTTCCACTCAACTATTGACGTAGAAATGTTTTCTTTCTCTCCCATGCACTCATTACCTGTTATCTGGTGTTTGGGTCAGGACTGGAGCCCATAGGGCACTTGAGCAAGGCTAACACTTCACTATTGGCAACACTGAGTGACCGAAACTAGCAAGATGCATTTGCTGTCCTCTGAACACTGAGGAGGAGGGAGGGAAGATGGCGGTGGCTTTGAGGGCCTGACAGAGTATGAGTACACATGTTTCACATCCCTAGTTCCCATACAGCTTGTAACAGAGGAGCTGCCCTGCTTAGTCCAGATGTCCTGGAGTCCAGTGTGGTAGAACAGACTTCTCTGGACCCTTCAACTCTTCAACTTCCCTGCTGGAGCAGAACTCGCCCTCCTGGGAGCCCCGCAGATGTTAGTGTGGACACAAAAGCCAGCAGAGAAGGAGGCACACTAGCACTAATGTCAACAACAATTGCTTTGTAGGCTCATGGGGCCTCACTCAGTAGCCCCAGGGTTCCAGACATGACCCAGACAGAAACAGGCGACATCACTCAGCCCCCGGGTACCCTGCTAAGTCCCAGCACTATCTCTGAATTCTATCTTTAGCATTTCCAAAGCAGACTGAACTTGATGTCCCCAAAGTCTCTAACACAAAGCCAATTGCCAGATAGCTGAAGCCCAGGAGTAGCTGCCCGAAGATCCCTGGCCCCACCGTGACCTCTAAGGCTTGGCATGAAAACCTTGTGTCCATACTCCTGTGTTCACATATTAGCTTATTTTTTGCAACTATGGGGATAAGTCAGTCCTTTCCTTTACAATGGCCTTCAAGTGAGAGGCACAGTCTGTGGGCATGTTGCCAAAGAAGTGAAGCTGGGGTTGGTGCTTTTGCACAGGAAACCAAAGGGTTGCCTCAGAAACAGGACTAGAGAAGCCTTAGCACAACCCTACCAGTCTGTGCTCTTACATGTGGACAGGTAGACCATTTCTGCAATTGCCCGGGGAGGCCACCTGGGTGCAGTGAGTCTCCGTGAAGCGACCACAGCAGACAGTGATCGGAAAGGATTGGGGATGCCAGGAAATGGAGTGGCACCAAGAAGCGAGGGAGTCAGCCTCTGCTTGCAGTGATGGGCCCCTGCCCATCGCCAGCAACTTGCTCTCTGTCTGCAAATGGCCGTCTCCGTCATGTGGCACTGCGCATGGGGGTCATCAGAGCACTCTTCAGTGTTGCCTGGAAGTATTGTTATTTATTTCATCCCATAGGAGAGGTGTCAAGGCTTCGAAGGCTGGCTCTCGCGACACACAGCACACAGGTTTACGTGTGGTACAGTCAGGTCTTAGACTTCTGACTTCACACCCTTGCCACGACTGTGCTCTGTCCCCTTGCCTTAATGATCTTCCAGCCCCTTCCCTTGTGTTTAGGCACAAGCAAAAAAAAAAAAAAAAAAAAAAAAAAGACCCTAAACCAAGCTTAGATCCACATGAAGCCCACTTGGTGGAGCTATTCCGTTTATTCAGGAAGCAGACCGCCATTGCCAGTTTCCGGTGGCCATCATCGCTTGTGGTGCCACAGCCAGAGAGACAAGAGAAGGGTTGCTGTCTGTTTCCTACAGCATTGCGGAGACCGTCCAGGGCAAGAGGAAAGGGACACTGTGGAGGCAATTAGAGCCAGTGTGGTCCATTCCTGCGTGGTATTATCGATGGCATCTTGGACACGTGGGTTATGGTGGCTCCCTGTTCAGAAGCCGCCCTGCAGGCGCATGCGACCACTTTCTGATACTGGGCAGGAAGGAGAGAGCACTCCCTTTGATCTGCCTACAGTAGCAAGAAAGGCAAGACATTTACAGCTCCCTGCCTTCCTTGTCCTTCAGCCCAGCTGGCTGTATGGACAACCATAGGGAAAAGGCCCCATGTCTACCTTGGACATCCAGATTCCTCCACCGAGCATAGCCTAGAAGGGAGGGTGAAGAAAAACTGTGCCCTCTACATGGAGGAATCTGAGGTCTTCCTGCACAGGGACAGATGCCAGGGCTGAGATCTGAGCAGACGGGTTTCTCAAAGGGAGGGACGGGAGACAGAGAGGCCAGAGTTCAGCCTGAAGTCATCCCACCGGGTGACAGACATCTGTGCACAGGAAGGAGCCACACTCACCACAGAGATATCCAGTCTCCATTTTTGCTGCCATCCATTCCAGCAAAAGGCACTTACCTCGAAATGGAAGAACGAGCATACACATGTGTGTTTTAAATAGCAAGATGTAGCCTTGGGAGACCGCAGATGTTTTCTACTTACTCCTCAGAGAAGAAGACCTCAAAGTCTGAGTGGAGCAGGGAATGTCTCTTTAAGTCATATTCGGCTTCCCTGTGGTGCAATATACTTTGATGTGTTTAAAAAAAAAAAAAAGCTGAGCTCACTCGAATCACCTCCTTGGTGCCTAATGCTGTAAACTCACACTATTCTTCACAGATATTTTGGTAAGCACCACAGCATTTCATGATGTAGATATCTCACAGACCTTGGGCTATGCGTTTTTATGCACTGTCAGGGTACATGAGTGCATAAGTCCTTCTCCTGGTCTTTATATACTTCAATATTCTCAAAAACTTGGCTTCATTGCTCTCAAGCTTACTGTTTTTGGAAATAAATAACAGAGGCTATGTGAGTCTGGATACCTACAAAGATCCCAGACAAACAAACATGGTTTTATCAGACTTGGGAGATAGCCCAGTGGGCAAGAGTTCTGCTACACAATCAGGAGGACCCAACTCAGAGCCAGAGCGTCCATGCACAAGACTCTAACACCAGCAGTGCTGGCGACAGAGTGTGTGTAGGCAAAAATCAAGAGGATCCGCAGCTTGCTGTCTAACTAGTCTAGCTGAAAAGCACTGAGTTCTGGGTTCAGTGAAAGATCCTTCTCAAAGGAGTAAGTTTGGGAGTCTCATACACACACCACAAAAAAAAAATGAAATGAAATTGTGTTGTGAAAAGCCCTTGTTGCCTTCTAGTATATTATATTATTGAAGATATTTACTGAGGGGAGTCCGTTTTCATTCTGAAAGCCACATATAAAAAAAAGAGGTACTCACTTATGCACAATAAGTCCACCTCTCTAACAGGAGCCAGGAGATCTTGCGTGTTTGCATCTTGCGAAATAAAGGCGCATAGCTACAAATGCCGACCCTCTTAACAAGACTAACTTTGTCATTTAATAAGGGAGATTATTCCGTAGATTTAAAACCAGTTAACACATTTAAAACTTGATAAGACAAGGCAATCCTCGCATGTTTCCTGTTCTCCAGTGATTAAAGCAAATCGAAGGCCGGGCTAGGGGAGCTTTTCCATGGCACAGAGTAATGCCGCGAATGTTTCTTCTGGTAATGCAATTAGGAAATATTGGCCCCAGTTAACGTAACTTAAACAAAACATGTTGTCCTCCTCAAACTTGTTCAAGTTGTTAAACAGGCAAAGCCTTGTCCAAAAAAAAGTTAAAAAACAGGGGCATATAGGGTTTCCATGGAAACTCTGTTAAAATACTGATTTGTGGATATGATCATAATCAGGCCCATAATCTAATATGACTGAATTAAATGAAAAAGAATCTCAGTTATGAAGTAACCCCCTGTGTAAGAGCATTCTTACACATGCAGAAACACATGGGTCCTCATAGGCAGTCTTTGCAGACTCCAGAGTGCAGGGTAGAGCAGCCAGACGGCGGTGCTGGCTGCCTGTTGTCTCTGCCCCCGCCTCCCATTCATTACTCCTCATTTTTATAGAGCTGGGATTATGCGGGGGAGCAGTAAATAAAGTCTTGATGACATTTGGGTTTTTCAATATCAAACATTGCTCCCCACACAATGCCCCATATTGTTCTCATTGTCTTTTGTGACAAGAGTAGATAACCCATAATACTTAACAGCCTGTGGGACAGTACAAGGTCAGGTTTTATGAAGGCCATAATTTCTTCCTGCTAATGGAATCTTGGTGGAACACTTTGAGGATTCAGATGTTTGCCTTTGACCTCTAAGGGAATGGATACTAGGCCAAGGGCTGGGTTTCAGACAGAGGCTTCAAGGTCAAACATTTGACCCCTTCATTGCCTTAGAGTTCTACGGCTCCTTGTGAGCCCGTTAGGGTGTCCAGGCTATAGTGCGAATGAAAACTACTCACATCCGAGAAAAACTTTTCAGCCTGGTGAAGCACCAAGGACAGCCATCCCTCAGCAAACTCACTGGGATGGTTTGGGAATTATCCCACTCAGCTGCAGGTGGCATTCATGGGATTTGATTATTTGGCAAAACTACATCTTTGGTCGAGTATAAACTTCAGGTAGGGTGTACCAATGAACTGTTCTCCAGAGCAAAACAATTGTTTACACCTTAGTCCCGGCTTTCCGGAACCTGTATTGAAAGACGTCACACTGGCTGAGAAGCATCTTCTGGGCAGCTGAAGTCAGAGGAAGCCCAGAGCGCGTGGAGTCTTCATCGGCCACCGTAGCTGCCTCTCTCCGCAGTGTGCGCTCCTGCAGCTTGGGGCACAGGACGCGAATCAGCAGAGAAGGAAGCAGGCCTGCGCGCTGGCTGGTGCCAGGAGCTTGAATCTGCTCATTATTCCCTCCTCTCAGTGCTCTCTCCCTAACTGACTTCCCCTCATTTCCCAATACACGAGCACGGTTTGGTAACGTTAAATCAAGCGAACGTCGCTTACAGAGGAAGCAAGGAGGCCCTGGCTCTCCACTTCCACCGTGTGGTCTCCTCCTAAAGGCAACCACTTCCGGCTTTCTCGACAGCGCTGTTCCTTGCTGGCCAGCGGACACAGACGCTCTCTAGTTAATTTTAGGTGCTGGCTGCTGTCTCCTTTCATTTATAGTGGTTTAAAGTCTTTTCGCACTAGCTCTCCTCGCCATCTCTCCGGCGCATGAAGTTAGCTTACTCCTTACGTCCCGTTTATCAGACAGGGGTTCGCGTATAGAACAGTCTTGTGTATATTCCTTGTGCGAAACAATGACTATTGTGTGTTTCCTTTTGTATGTGTCTCATCAGCTACCACAAAGGCCTATTTGCACTCTTTGTTATTTTTGAAACGGAGGCTCTCTGCGTAACTGCGTGGTCCGGAACTCTCTATGTAGATCAGGCTGTCCCAGCACTTAAGGCAATCCTCCTGCCTCTGTTTCCCAAACACTAGCACTATTGCTTTGTGCCTTTCCTTCCATTCTATGAGTGTATTCTGCCCCCCCCTTCGGTGTCTCTGTCCGCCTCATGATGTGAGGTCCAGTTCCCCATTGTCCCCTCTGATGTCCTTGTGGCTTTCTAGGCCTGCTGGGCTGCTGGCTTCCTGAGACTTCCCATCACTAATCTACTGTGTCATGTCCCCCTTCATCCTGACCCCAATGCCTCCTTCCTCCCAGCATCCAGCATCATCACTTGCGTTGCTAGGAAACATTCTCCAAGTTTTCTAAGACGGGGGAAGGCTGTTCTTCCTCAGTCTCAAAATCTGTAAAACAGCTGTCTACTTCCTTTTGAATCCAGGTGATTTGTAAAATATGATGTCTGATGGGAGATGCCATCCTGTAAATCTGTCTCTCTTCTTGGTTGTTGAATAAAAGCACTGTTGGCCAATAGGGAAGCAAGATAGGTGGGACTAGGAGTCTAGGAGGATTCTGGGAAAGGTAGTGAACTGAGCGATCGCCATGTGACTCCCAGGAGGAATGGACACAGCAGGAATGCGTCCTAGCAAAGATAAGTTCTTATAAAATATATATGAGTCAATATTGGTTAATAATCAAGACAGACCTAGCCGATAAGAAACCAAGCAAATGACCGACAGCTTGTAATTAACATAGTGTCTTCTGTGTCATTTGGGGACTGCAACTGTGGCAGGGCCCAGGTGGCTGGGAGGGGGGAAGGGGGGGAAGGGATGGGGGGGAACCAAAGGGGGAGGGGCACACAACGACACTATACATATGGTTGTCAGGAGTGAGATTAAATTTCCACATAGAATGACAAAAGCTTTAAAGGGATTTTAGAAAACAAAGAATAGAGAGAAGCACGGCTTCTTGGTAGCAGCATTTTTCTCAGGTGGGCTCTGTTTTGCTAGAGATAAGCAGAGACTCACGTGCCTCACTTAAGGGCGTCTTCCTGACTCAGCATAAGCATAAGCAAGAAAAAAAACCCAGCAAGGTTCTTTTAAGAGGCCCTGCTAACCCTGCTAACAGTTGAGAAGTGTGTACGGCAGCTTTTGCTTGATCGGACCCTTTTCTCCGGTAAGAGAAATACTTAGATCAACAATTAAGGGTTGAATACTTAAGTGAGAGATAGCCAGTAAGAATCCAAGCAAATGGTCAACAGCTTTATAATTACTATAGTGTCCTGTGTGTTATTTGGGGGTTCAGACAGCGCGGTAGGGCCCAGGCGACTGGCGGGGAAAACTACACTCTATAGATGTCAGTCTGGTTTTCAGATCCTTTGATATGACCCTGTTTGTATACCTTAAAAGTATGCCTGAATATGCCCGTTGTCTTCTGGTATTTAGAATTCCTCCTAATTTATAATACTGAGTTTCTTGCTAGCTTTTTAAATAAGAAGTATATGACATTCGATCACAAATATTTCCCAGTTCTTTTTTCTTTTTTCTTTTTTTTTTTCTTTATGGGAGTTTTTCTTTTTTTTCCCCAGATACATGTTCCTACTTTTAAATTAATTTATATTTGATTCTTTTATTTCAAATCCTTCCCCCCCCTGCTTCTAATAGTAGCCTTAGTTCTTGTTTTAGGGACAGAGTACCCCTCTAAGCACATTGCTTCTAGTTGGGGGTTTGTTTTGTTGTTGTTGTCTAAACTATTCTAGCTCATTTCCTCTTATGTTAGATTTTGCCTTTGTCAAAACAAAGGGTCTCAACACATATGTGCTGCCCCACTCTATTTAAAGCCAAGCACTAAAATGCGGACTGAGAGGTTACTATTGGGTACTCTGGGGATGATGAACCTGGGATAGCTCATCCTCAACTGTAACTCTAGGGCCTACTTAGGGGATATAAGCCTAGAAGCCGGCAGGGTGAAGGAGCCTAGGAATTCTCATCTGTCAGGATGCCAGAATTTGCTTTCCTACCCAGCCCTTTTCCTGCCTCTTCTAGACGGGAACACTCTTAGGATCATCTCCCCTGGCATTTGTGGTGACTAGAATTCTAAGGGGATCTTGTTCTCGGAGCATCATTCTGATTGACCTTGGCCTTGGAAATGGCCTATGGGGCGATTTGTCCCTCTCTCCAAGTGCCTTCCCTCCCCAACTGAAGCCCACCTGTGCCTCTCTCTGTCTCCTGGCTGCTTTGCATTGTCTCTGGCGCATGAATTTTGGAGTGTGCGCATGCGGATGGGGACCAGAGTCTCTCAGGAAGCCTGGAGTCTGGCCAGTGTGTCCTGACTACAATCTAAGGCAAGCTATTTCCCACCTCTGCCCTTCAGAGCCATGACCCAGCACCTCCTCCCCCCACTCTCCCACCAACTTCAGTCTTAGCTGTGAAGAGCTTCCCTACTGCAGCTCTGGAACCCAGAGCCCCGCCCCTTCCTCCTAGATGCAGGTGCCCTGGGGACCATGAAATGGTGGGGGTCACACGTGGGCATAAGGGAATTTGGGGCACTTGGAAGAGCTGCTTTACCTGGGAGTCAGTAGGGCAGCAAAGCAAAGTTGGGGAGAATCCTGGCACCTTGTGGACGAATGGACATCAACTGGAATGGGGAGCCCGGCTCCTGCCCCACCCCTGCTCCACCCAGTATCCTTGACCACACCCACCCATGCCCTTCCCATCACCAAGGAAATGTGTCCCCAGTTCCACTCCAAGTTCCCTTGATTCTAAGATGAAGAAAAGGCTCTTCCGCTTTGAGTGCTTCTGTAGAAAGTTCCGGATTCTGTGGATACGAAGGCCTTGCCTGTCAAGGCTCATCCGGCAGTTCCAGGCTCAGATTAAAAGCCACTACTCAGTGGTCCTCAGGAGTTTGCTGAGGTTCCCTTTTCTCTCTTCCTTTCTTCCTTTGTTAATTAATTTTTATTTAAATGGAAAACAATCTTACTTCCCTCTTCCTTCCTCTCATTCCTGCCACCAATCCCCCATCTACTCCTCAGGGAGGGTGAAGCCTTCCATGGGGGATCATCAAAGTCTGTCACAGCATTTGGGGCAGGGCCTAGGCCCTCCCCCATGCATCTAGACTGAGAAAGCATCCCTCCATAGGGAATGGGGCACCCAAAGCCGATTCGTGCACTACGGATAAATACTGGTTCCCCTGCCAGAGGCCCCATAGACTGCCCAAGTCCCCCTCCCCCCCAGCTGACACCCGCATTCAAGGGGCCTGCTTTGGTCCTATGCTGGCTCCACAGCCATCAGACTGGAGTCCCCGAGCCCCCACTTGCTCACAGGTTCCCTGTCCTTGCTCACATGTCATCTAGAACATCCGAGTCTCGCCAACCATTCACAGATACCACTGGCTGCTTAATGTCTGTGCCTCTTAACAGAATCTACACCCCTAGGAGCATGTAAGCTGTCACACCCTTCACGGGGTCCCCAGCGCTGAGGATCCTCATTTGCAAGAGCGTCATAGAGGGGGAAGAGGAAAGGGTAGGCACGATGTGGGGAACCATTTAAGAGAGAACATGGGGTCTCTTCGTAATAACTCTCCTGCAGGTTTGAAAAAAAAAACAGAAAAGCGGGTGTGGCGACAAGGTGAAGGAGGCTTATCTCCATGGATACCACGCGATGGGGATGGAGCACCCTTGTGGGAATGACAGGGAGCACGTGCATTGCAAAAAGCACCCCGCTTTGCTCTCCTCCCCACTGGATGAAGAGTGCCTCTTCCTTCCATAAACACTTGAAACACAGGAAGATGTAAGAAGCAAGGAACACAGTGTGGGGAGTGGTGGTTGTTTACTGTTTAGTCCTGGCCTGAGATTATTCTGGGGGCACAGAGTTCCAGTGCTAGAGATATTTATCTGCAGTTCCAGGGCTCTGTAGACAAAAAAAAACAAAAAAAAAACAAAGAAACAAAAAACCCGGATAAACAGCACAAAGAAATGATCTGCCTGTGCCCAGTCCATCTCAGATGGCCAGTTACCTGGGCAGCCTTAGGAAGGAAGCTATCTATGCATTGCTGTTGGCTGCTGTGAACTCTGACCTTGTCAATCAAGGGGACTGAAGTGGCCTGTTGTCACTGGAGCAGCTGGTGAGAGACAGTGGGGTGAGCCAATGAGATACAGCTCTTAGAGGCCTTCATGGATCTGGGAACATGGCTCCGGGTTTGGAAGGGGAGATTACTGAGTCTGGCAAACGGAAGGGTCCTCGTTATTCTTTTCTGGAACCCCTGAAGGAAAGTGATCTTGCATTCTGAGAAAATGCTATAACACCAGAGATAACCATTACGGGGCTTTTACTGTGTGCCAGACACTCTGCTTGATCTGACTTTATCATCTCAGCTTTAAAATTGAGCCGAGGGATATTAAGTAACTTGCCCAGATTCCTTCCATGGCCGGTAAGCGGGAATGCTGGACTCTGATGCCGAGCCCATGATAGTTCTGTGCTGCCTCCCGGCCTTTTCAGTAGATGATGGAACGGGAAGGGGTGCGTTCATCTTTCAAGTGCAACCCTAAGAGAAAGCAAAGAGTGCCAGAGAGTGTAGCCTGATAGGGAGGAAGAAGTCCCAGGATATGGCTGGGATCCTGTTATTGCGGGGGGGAGCGGCTATCTAACACAGCACCTATAGGATAGTCACTCAGATCCACAGCATTCTGGGTGTGGAGGTCTCCACGATGGTCTGGCACTGGAAGCAGTTGAATTACAGTGTGGAGATAGCTGAGACTTGGCAGACTATGAAGGACTCTTTGGTGTGGTGTTACCCAATGAAAGCAAGAAGTGCAGACTCTGTCACTCGGGCCCTGGGCCTTGGAACAGACGTTCCAAGCACACTCATTTTTTTCTTTTTCAATAGGACATAAGGGGCTCTCACAGTCACTGAATGATGAGGGGAGATGGGTTTGGAAGATCTGTACAGGTTGGTTCTCAAGGACGTAATGGAGAGTTCCTTTAAACCTTCAGATCATGCATCTGCCAACACATCTGCTTGCACTGCTCCCAGAGTAACATGGTCTCGATCTCTTTGATGCCTTCTAAAGTTAGCACTAACCTCTCATTGGCAAACTCTACTCGGGAGCCAGACGCGGGATGGTTCTGGGAAATGAAAGCCTGGCCTCTCTTCTTCAACGCAAGGCAGACCACCTATGGAGAAGATGGTAAGGTACAGTTGAATACCACCCACTGAGTATTCTAGACCTGCCTATGACCCCAAGTTACAAAAGCATTTATCCGTGTCCCTCTATCTACTACCCGGCACTCATGGCCTTGGCTTTCTTGCCTAGGAAAGAAAATAGGAACCACTGGATCTGGAAAAGCTTGGATGTGTGGTCAGTTGAGGGTAACTCATGAAAGTCATGACACCAAGTGGTCCCTTAATTCACCACCTCATTGTCTGCATTTAAAAAAAAGTGGTAGATTTCTGGCCATTTTCATGGCAAGGTTTAGCAACCAGGCCTTCTTGAGAATATACATGTTTGACTCTTTTCTTTTAAGGAGTTATTTGTTCTTGTTTTAAGAGTGTGGGTGCTTTGCCTGCATGTGTATCTGTGTAGCATGTGAATGCCTAGTCCCCCTGGAGGCCGGAAGAGGGCTTTAGCTATCCCCTGGAATTGGAGTGGCAGATGGTTGTGAGCCACCGTGTTAGTGCTGGGAAACAAACCTGGGTCCTCTGGAAAAAAACAAAAAAAGCAGCAGGTGCTCTCAACAGCTGGGCCATCCTTCCAGTCCAATGCTTGTCCTCTTCACTGAGTCACTCAGAGCAGAGAAAGAGCCCGTGCACATCTTGCTGGTAAGATGCAAAGGGCACCGTATCCCTGAAACACTGTCCCATGTGAAACACTGTGTGCTCAGCCAACTTGGCCCACTGATGGCACTGTGGTCTCCTGGTGCTCTGCATTGGGAAGGAACTGAGGCTGCCTAGAAACATGCTCCATAGTCATGGACAGCACTCGCCGTGAAGTAGGAAAGGTGGCGTGCCACCATCAGCCATCACGTTTGCCCTTCTCCTGTGAGGAGAAGCCACAGACCTAGACCACAGCCGAGAATGTCTGAGACAACAGAAACCAAGTTCAAGTTAGCTTAAGCAAATATCAGTACATGAAAAGGAGGTAGGAAGCAGTTATTTGGCCGTCCGAAGTAGGCGGACCCTGTGTCGCATAACTAAAACAAAACAAAAGACTCAAAGCTTTATCTAGCTTCCAGTACATTTGGATCTAGGATGCAGCAGACGTCATCCAGGCTCCCAGTTTCTTGTTTCACTCTTCTTTGTGTCAGCCATGCTCTAAGAAGACCCTCTTCGTCCAGTGGCCCCCTTAGACCAGCTCGGCAAAAGTCAGTGGAACGAAGAGCTCTGTTTTAGGCCCCACAGTTGCAACGGAGAAATCCTAGAGCGGAGTCTCATCAGCATAGCTCAGGTCAGTGCCCACCAGGGCCAGAAGAAGGAAGGATGAATCCCTGTGCCTTTGGGATATAGAGTTAACTCTACAATAGACCTCATGAACTGAAACTTTAGACATACCATTTACTAAAGGAAATGGGGTGTCCATAAGAATGAAGGGCGCTCTGCCCTCCAAATAGTGAAATGTGTGTTCCCAGACAGCAACATGCTATATGTTTTCCCATCCAGCTAGAGTTAGAGCTGTCTCTGGAGCCTTTCCAGAGAGCTGCTGACCTCTGCGTATCATCTCACACTGCTGGCTTATGAAATAAGGAGGCTGGGACCAATGGCACATCCCAGCTACACAGCTACCCATGTATACCACAGCTACACAGACTGCCCGAGAGTCGGCATCCCCTGTCACGCTCCTCGATGTGTAAATTGCTCGTTTCAGACCTGATCATGCTGCACACTTATGAAGAACTATCCTACAAACCTCCCAACATGGTTTTAACCAAGGCCTCAGAAAGTTCCAGAGCTGGCTTTGGAGGGCCATACGACTCTGCCCTGTTGAAAGCTTCCTGGGTGGAAGATTTCATTTGCTTGGTTGAGACAGCCCCCACAAGCTCCTCTGGCATGTGCACTCTGGGTAGAAGTAATTATTTTTATGAGGCATTATTCATGTCTAGTCTACCCGAGGGCCACCCCAAATTGTGTTTCTCTAGCTATTAAAGGCTTTATCAGGCACGCAGAGTCTCCAGCGGCTTCCTCTAGGGGAAAGAACAGAATTCTTCTTGAAGTCTACCACCTCCAAGGGCAATTTGCTGCCCGTTAAAACGTCAGTACTCCACTGAGAGGTTGGCACCTGAAAAAAGGGCAAAATCTTTTTTTCTTTCAAGTGAAGCAGAAAAATGGGAGTCAGGAGTGAAAATGGGGAACCAGGGATGTTTCTGCATGGCAGCAAGAGTCCATGCTGGAGCAGTGTTGGTCAGATTTCTCAGTGTGGCCCTGGCCCAAGTGAATGGGGATGTTGTTTAGGGCTAGGAGAGATTCATTTTAATGTACAGATGTAGCCACTACAAAGGCCCCTTTTAATCCCCCGGAGGTTCTGCCTCTTTCTGGCTAGCTCCTTTGCTCTGGGTCGCCCTCCTTGCTTCAAGAAGGCACAAAACAGCAAGGTACCCCTTCCCCCTCCCCTCCCAAGGCAATGACCACAGCGCTGACAATAATAGTTAAGATGCTTTAGGAAAGAGAGAATTTGCAAGGCCCTGCACCCATCCCCAGTCTGCCAGTCATCTAGAGGCAAAACTGTCTGATAGGGTCCAAATGTGCCACAGTGGGGCTAAACTTCTGAACTCCCTCTCTACTGTGAAGGAAGGGGTCCCCCTCACTATTGTGGGGTTCTCTAGGCACAGAGGGATCCTCTCCTCCTCCTGCTGTGCTCTGAGATGAGACAGTTATCATCAGCTGAGCTGTGCCTCAGATACCAACATCTGATGCCTTGATCAGAAGGAAGAGAAAGGAAAGAGAAGCACAGAAGAAACATGCCAGCCTGTGAGTGAGGTTCAAGCCAGGGCCAGCAGGGGTGAACTAACTACAGGCAAGAAGGAGGGAGGACAGAGAAGTTAGGATGTGCGCTGGGCACAGTTGGTAGAGGGGACACTGACGTCAGGGCAGTTCCCAATCCTATCCCATTCAGTACCCTTCCCTTCTTTTAATAATATGAAATACGTTGGCCACCTTTTAAGATGAACTTATACAAAAATATAGCTACATTCCAATGTGCTACCAAAAGTAATCTACAAAACATCCCAACTGTAGAATCTTTATATGAAATACAAAGATATAACTTATAGTGGATGTATTAATATGTGAATATCTTAGACATTATATGGCAGGAGACGGCAGGACGTGCAAACCCCACTGTGAACCAAAGGAATAGGAAAAATGTGAGTAGCCAACTTCAGAGTCAGGTTCATGGCTCAATTCCTAGTTCCACCAAGTCCTTGGACTTTCGGGGTCATGATTAAGTCATTCAGTGATCTTCTACCTTTCACGCCCGTGTGTGTGTGTGTGTGTGTGTGTGTGTGTGTGTGTGTGTGTGTGTGTTGTATGTATATGTCCATGTGGGTATGCATGTATGGAGGTACTCATGTAGAGACTATAAGATATGACATCACAAGTCTTCTCCCACTACTCCCCTTGTTTTTTGTTTTGAGACAGAATCTTTGATTAAACCTGGAGCTCACTGATGGGCTAGACTTGCTGACCAACAAGCTCTAGATTCTTCTGTTTCCACTGCCTAGCACTGGGGGTTGCAAACATGGCTGCTATACCCAGCTGGGGATCCAAACTCATGTCTCCCTGTGTTACCAACTGAGCTGTCTCTCAGATGCCCACCTTTTCTTTAAAATGAGGAAACTTTTTCCCTGTGAGGACTGGCGAGCAGTTAAGTGTGATGATTCAGTCGGGTCTGACTTGCCCATGGTGGGCACTTGGTGAATGCTGCTTCCTAGATATGGGGACTAGTGCCTTCTTATCTCTAGCATCCCCCGTGTCCACTTCTCCCTAAGAAGCCTTGCAGATGGGAAACATCAATCATCCGTCCTCAAACTCAACCATTCAGATACTTCCATGTCTTCAATTGAAAACCAAAGGTGATAAGATCAGTGTCTACCTGTGAAGACTCCAGGGCAGTGGTTCTCAACCTTCCTGATGCTGTGACCTTTTAACATATTCCTCATGGTGTGGTGACCCCCAACTGTAATGTATTGTCTTCCCCACCTGGGCCCTCTGGAGCTGTCTGAACCCCCAAATAACACACGAGACACTATATTAATTATGAAGCTGTTGGCCATTTGCTTTTTTTTTTTTTTTTGGTTTTTATGAGACAGGGTTTCTCTGTATTGTTTTGGAGGCTGTCGGTCCAGCCTGGCCTCAAACTCACAGAGATCCGCCTGTCTCTGCCTCCCGAGTGCTGGGATTAAAGGCATGCGCCACCACCGCCTGGCGTGCTATTGTTTTTCATTGGCTAGTTCTGACTTAATTATTGACCCATAATCACCGATATATACTTTTATAAGAACTCATCTTTCCAAGAACCCTGACTTGTGACCACTCTTCCCAGGAATCACATGGCTACGGCTCAGTTCACTGCATTTCCCAAAATCCTCCTGGACTCCTAGTCCCACATATCTTGATTCCCTGTTGGCCAACAGTGCTTTATTGACTTATACACAGGACTTCCCCATCACCCACCGTAAAATTATTTTTGTTGCTACTCCGTAATGTGATTTTACTACTGTTAGGAATCATAATGTAAATATCTGATATGCAACTCCCGCAAAAGGTTATTCAACCCCTAAAGGGGTCACAACTGACAAGTTTAGAAGCACCGCTGTAGGAACTCTTCATTCTTGCAAACTCTCAGTACTATCTATTAATGTACCATAATGAAACACATGTAGATGGTAACTAAGAAAAAGGGCGGTAGGGGACGAATGTGATCCAGGTACATAATCTGCTACACACATGAAATTCTCAAAGAATTGGTAAAACTGCTACCTTAGTAAAAAGAAGAAAGTGCTAAATTTGCAGAGCATGGTGATAGTGTAAGACTTGTCCCACACTCATGGAACATCCAGGACTGGTTGAAAAACATCGAATACAGCTGAGGCTCAGTTACACAATGGTCAGGTGGCTCGTGGATAGATAAAAAGTGCCAGTCATTATAGTGGGAGCTCTGTGGAAACCCCATTCTCTCAGAATCACCTCTTACAATAGTTGGATACCTAACAATTCTTTCTTCTTTTGAAGACTGATGTTCCCTAAAAAAAAAGGTTTAGTTTCCATGGAAACAGCAGCAGGAGTGGGCATGGTTTAAGCCGTTGGACCTGTTGTTTCCTTAGCGTGTCCGTGGTCATGTGGTCCAGCAGCAGGATTGTGCTTTTCCTTCCTCTACAGCCTGTTCGTATCACGGTATGGTAGGAGCTGGAAGCTCAGAGCCATAGCCCTTGGGTCTCTTTTAGGGTTATGGAAAGGTCATGGGAAAGGGCCTAGGATTTGCTAACTCCTCCTCCTAGGTCTGTCTACCGTATGTAGGTAAGAGCTCTGCTGCTTGAGTTTTCATGTCATGAGCAAGTAATGGCCATGAATTGAGGTGCTAACCTTCCAGTTGTATGCTCAGTGCAGCTCTACCTGAACCCTGTTTAACTTCTATCCGAAGCCTCGGCCATCTCTGATGGGTGTGAACTCTGCATGAATTCGGCGTTTCTCTTCCCTTTCCTCCAAGACTTACCCAAAGCTGGGGGGAAGGGGAGGGGGAGGAGCTCTTTAACCATCTAATCATGTATGCATATCCTGAGTCATGCAGTCCCATCTGGTGTTCTGCCATCAGTCGGCACACAGGTCGGTGCCATGGCCTCCTCATTGTAGGGACAGTCACCTTGGAGTCACTTGGCACTTCTGGGGCCTCATCATGACAAGCCTCCTGGGCAAGGAGCCTCCTTGCTGAGTTGTCCTTGGGGGTTCTGGGACACTGTCTCCTGTCCATCAACGGCAAGGATGGTGAAGAGGAAGTTCCTAGTGCTTGCCTCTACTCGGGAAGCAACATCTCAGGGTAGGGTAGAAAGTGGGTACAACAGGACACACATCTGTCCCTCAGGTCTGCCAGTGCCTTAGCTACCCTTGGAATTCTTTCTTTCCAACCCAAGTCAACACTCTTGCCCAGAAATCTCAGCAGGGCTGGAGGCTGGTTGGTTGGGGGAATACCAGAGGGGCCCAAGTAGCACTTCCACTTCCTCTCCTGTCCTGAGGTCTTTAGTGCCTCAGCTTGAAAGACCCAAAACCCTGGATTGTATTCCTTTGGCCTCTGAGTTTCTCTGTGTCTTCCCTTCCCGGAGGCCAGAGGCCTGGAATGCTTTAGTTGAGGGAATGGAGAGGAGCCAGGGGGTGCCAGGAAACTCCAGGAGAAAGAATGCTGGTAACAACTGTGTTTCCATCTCTTCTCCCAGAAGAAAGCATGAAAGGAAGTTGATTAACCACCTCATGTCTGGACTGCCCTAGAGTTGCTTATTCTTTCATTTATTTCATTTTTATTTAATGTCTCCTCGGCACCCTGATATACCAGGGAGGTCCCTTGTGAAATGGATGAAGATTGGAGTTGAGGGAATAGACCTCCTATTCATTACTAAGGGCTGCCTCTTGAGCACTTAGGTGTAGTCTTTGCTTACAAGGGTTTGAACTTGTCTGTCAATAAAAAGTGTAGTCCCATCCTTACCCCAAAGGCCACCTCAGGAAACCTTCCCAGTATAGACTGTTGGAGGAACCCTGAGGAAAATCCCATGGGCTGCCAAGCATGTGTTTGGGAGCCATCTGTCAGTGACAGGAGATGGCTTTTTCAGCCTTCGCATCTGCCTTATTAAACTAAGGGATGGAACGAGCATCCATCACTCCAGGGGTGACTCCCAACCATCTCAAGGTCCCAAGATTCCAGGAAGTTTGGGAAAGTGTGCTTGATTACTCCAGAGCACTGCCTGCCCCTCTTGTTAATATATCTGGGTTCCCTCCCCCGCTCCCGGCTCAGTCGCCTTGTGTGCAGCTGTTCTGAGAGGGTCTGTTACAGCTGGACACATCTGCCACCCAGGTGTTTGACTCTGGAGAATCTGGATGGCCACAGGGAAGCAGGCCCAGCTCATGCATACATGCTGTTCCTTTGGCTGATGTGTAGTCATCCTTTCCACGGTGGTAAATGAAATGGAGATTCAGGATAAAGATAGAAAGTGATGGTCTTGTTGACCCGGCACACAAAGAAAGCAATTCTGCTGATGATGGGCTGTTTCTAGAATGATCCCCAGCTCTGTTTGCACATCCCTGTCCATGTCTTGTAAAAACTGGGGACATTCAACTTTGTCACTTGCATCAGCCAGCACACAGATGGACTTGGATTCTCCAAATCTCCATTCCCTTTGCCACTTTTGTGACTTTGTATCTGACCTACAGTGCTCTCTCCATCTTCCTTATTCCTGCTAACTGGGTTGTTGTGGATTTTCTCTCATGACAGGGACCCTGTCTCTTCAATGAAGAGTTACACAAGCTATAGATTCCATTGGTAGTTCTCAGGGTAACGTCAGGATCATGGCTAAGTCAAAGAAGCCAACATCAATATCTGAACAAGTCAAATTCAACTTGAATTTTTAGATAAGTGCCATGAAAATTCTTGATTTGTAAACAGAGACTGGCAAATGATTTTTGCTGATACTTCTGATCTGCATCTTATATAACAGACACAGAAAGTACTGAGAGCATGTCAAAATTCAAAGTCATTATGTTTGATTTTGTTGGATGAGGAAATCCAGAATGAAGACCATGTTCTTGTCTAAGTTTCAACACATGACTTCCTTCTGTGATCCTTGGTCTTCTTAGAGTCATACGGGTGGGAGAAATATCCACTGCAGGTCTCCTAGGGTTTGGCAGCGAAGTGTCTAAGGCCTCTGGCTGACACCTGACACATAGTAGAATGCCTAATAACAATATTAATGGCTGTATTAATTGGAGAAGGGGACACACACTTGAAATCTGAACACTCAGGGCCCTGGGACAGATGGATTAAAAGTTCAAAGTCAGCCAGTGCTATATAGGAAAAACCTTGTCTCAAAACTAAAATGCTAGTACTACTACTACTACTATGTGCTATCAACTTTTTAAAAGATTTATTGATTGTGTGAATATGTGTACATGATTTTACGTGCACCTCATGTGTTCAAGAACCCGTGGAGACAAGAAGAGAGTGTTGGGTCCCCTAGAACTAGACTTACAGATGGTTGTGAACTACCCAATGTGGGTGTTGGAGCCAAACTCAGGTCTCCTTAAAAGTACAGTAAGCTTAACCTTAACTGCTGAGTCATCTCCTTAGACCCTGTGTTTCATAGCCTGGTTTATAAATCAATTTTCACCATGGAGTGTCTTACAGAATATGAAGATATGACTGCTGAGCAGTGGAAAAATGTTTGCATGCATTAATTTATTTGGAAGCAAATCATGTTGGAATTTGCCATACTAACTTTCTTCAGTTTTCAGGTTCATTGCATGTATTAGAAAGGACAGGAGATGGTGTAGTATCCTGCCCAACGTCAATGCCTCTGATGGTTTCTGGAAAAATACAGTGTGTTCCCATATCCACCACATTGGAGAAGCTTAGAAACAAAGGCTGAACCCTGAATTCTCTAGTGTTTACCTTGCTAAAGTTCTTGCCTCCCTGACTCATACTCTCTCCCAACCACAACTTTTAACACTCAAACAGCTGGTGAAGGGAACTAAAACAATAAATGGTGCATGCTGTAACCTAATGCTAGCTCTTGATGAATGTTATGGAGGTAATTTAACTTGGTAGAAGTAGTGTCTGTAACATCAAAATATTCTATGGCTCCAGTAGTGCGGCTGACCCTTGGTAGTAGTGGTAGTGTCACTGCTAGCTTCTGCAGTAGAAGCACACCCTAATACCCTTGTTGTATATACTAAAGAAGAAGCAGATATTAAAGGGTTTGAGAGTCTGCTCAGGATCTTCACCAGTGGGATATTTCGAGACAAGTAAGCCTTTTTGGAGTCTTGGTAAAGTGCTAGTTATTTTAAAAATAAGCAGTTTCCTGATTAAACCATAATATCCTAATAAGGATTGCTGTTATATCAGTCTGCTATTTGGATATAGGAAATTTGGAATATATATATATATATATATATATATATATATATATATATCTTTCTGGATAAGATATGAGAGTCATGTTGATAGAGGTGTCCTTGGATCCCAATCCTGAGTTAGGCTGCAGATGCAAACTATCTTGGGCCTCTCAGGGATAAGATTGCCACAGAAGTCACTGCAGGTCCCCTGGGGTTGTGCCATGTGGTCCTCAAGTAGGTTCTGGTTACCAGATTTAGCAAGTCAAAAATATTTTTATCTGGCAATTCTGTGCATTATTTCCAGTGCAATTTCTTTCCTAGTAAGTAAGTCTAGATTTGCAGATTCTGCTGCATCATCAATAACTTGGAGCATCTACATGGCATCCTCACAAGTTACTGACCTGAGATCTAGGAGTCCCTTTCCACCCACTGGGCATGGGACTGACCCCAAGTCAGCACAGTTCCCACACATCCCTAAAGGGAGCTAGAGTTTGGCAGCTTTGCAATGGACCCAGAATCTCCCCCAGGGAGCCAAGTGTCTGGTCAACTCCCCTTTTCTTCTGCATGTCCTGTAACATGAGCTTTACAATTGGAGGACAGGGCCATCCCCCCAGCTTTGTGGGCTGCCCATGAGAATATTTTTACTGTTGCTTTGTATTAAACACAGTAACAAACACTCAGCTCAGAGGTATTTGGCAAATATATGTAGCCTTTCTATTATGGGTTTTGAAAAGTTTAGAAATTTGACCCCTGATTTTGTTATAATGTCTTTGGTGAATGTTATTAGGTGGCGACCTAATAAGAATTATTGACTAGGGACCTATAACAGGGAGCTTATAATTTTCTTAATAGGCACTGATTTGTGTAGTCCCGATTAAAATACAATGAAACCTGAGGCTTACGTGTTTTATTCTGAAATGGTGAAGGGATGCAAATCAACTCTTAATGTATTGCCTTGAAATCTTTATTGAAATCATATTATTTGAAGAGTTTTGTGAGCATAAAATGATCTGACAAAAACCATTCAATGCCAGGTCCAGCAGCCTTGGAAAGCTGAGGGAATATAGGTTTCTTCAAATGAAGTCTGGAAAATGCTTCCAGATTACCTCAGGGGTAAAGAAAAAATTATTATTCCATTCCACAAGTCCTGTTAATTCTTTTCAACATTGATTCAGTCAAGTAATTAGAGCCCAAATGGAGGAAACATGTATAATTGTCATTTATTAGACTTTACTGAAGGTGACTACTCCCAAGAAACTCTGACCGGAATGAAAAGTGGTCAGAAAAGAGATGTGAGAGCCAAGACACCTGGCCTTCCTCCCTGTGTCCCCAGAAGCCAGGCTCCCACAGTAGGTTGAGAAAGTTCTAGATTAAAACAGACTTCTACAGCTCTGAGTCTTCAAGGAACGTCCTCCAGCATCGTCCTGTCAATCGGAAGATAACACGAGTCCCGTTTCTCCTCCCTCCCTTTCAGCACAGACATCCGTCATGTAGCTCTTCGTTATTTAAAAGCATTACTGCACACTGTGAGAAAGTTTACCCCCCACATACCACAGGAAGTACTTCCGAAGCGAACTGTGCATTTTGGTGAGGGGACTAATGTTCAAAGTGCCTCCTCCCCTTTTATCCTCCTGCTTCTTCACTTGGTATGAAGTAAGATATGTGGAGCGTCTGCTGCCACGAGATTTCTCCCCTTGTTTCTGATATAACGCCTTGCTTTAAAGACGAGTTCCCAGACTTCGCCAAGATTACCATGGACACACTGCTTCGATCTGTATTTTCCTAAAGATTGTTGCTACTTGGTCTCCCTCACTTATAGCGTTTTAAGAAAGCTTTTGGGGTTTGTCAGCCTGACACCCAGGGGGACAGTGGAGAAGATGCCCCCCCAACCCCAAACTTTGCAAGGATACTCTGTTCTCAGTTTCACCCAAATTAGTCCCAGGATTTCAGTTGTCTTTTTCTGCCTGGCATTCCATCGTGTGATTCATTAAAGTCTCCACATGAAATACTTTGCAGATGAGCTATGTCATAATTCACATTACAGTTTTCAGTAGGGATTCCTGTGGGAAGTCCTTTCTCCGGACATCCTCAGACCTCTGGAATGGACTTGCACTGATGCGGTAAAGGTCAGAGTTCCCTCCTCCAATACTCCGATGCCACTAGTGGCCTTATTCCAAAGCCTGGACTAATCGTGAAATATTCCAAAGAAGTGACATTCCCATTCCTTGTTAGTTCTAATTTCAATTAACTGTTTTGAAAACAAACAGAAGAAAACATTTAAACAAATGTGGCTTGGCTAACAGCTGTTATGGTGGACTGTTAATTAAGGCAAGTTGGAACCCTGGTATGCCTGGCTTTTATTTTTTTTTCCTATCATATCAAGCAATCTTTGCTATTGGGTACAAAGTGCAAACAATTCAGGGATATTGTCAAAGTGTAAGCTGGAACGATGTGGGAGATTTTAACCTACCATTCATACCAGCCATCACTTTACTTGAGAAGTCTAACCAGCAGGGGGCTGGTTTTAGAGGCGAAAACCTGGATGGGCATTTGGTTCCAAAAAGCAAAGTTCTACTCTCAAAAGAGGAGAGGCATGGGAAACCCTCACCTGTGGCATTTATTATTTTGCTACACTTTTGTTTGCTATAACAAAAAGGCAGCTACTCATGGGCTGAAATATGTTAGGATTTTTCCATCTCTCACCAGGTGAGCACAGGGAAGCTGCAGGGTGTGACTCCCCTTGTGAGTCAGGAAGAAATGATCGCTGTCCCCAATTGCCAGCAAGCCCCCAAGTCTTTAAAACTCACCATGGCTGAATACACGGGCAGTGAACACGCAGAGCTGATGGTGGCCACCATCTGGCCTTATACTGTCTATGCACCATCCCAGAGCTGACACCATCTGCATGGTGGAACCAACGTTCCTCTCAATAATCCTGGAGATCCTGCTTGGCGTGACTTTGTAGTGTCCGTGCCCCGGTACCACACCCTACACAACATTTTGTTTGACAGACTGTTTGGATTTACCATAGATGGCTTTTCTGCTTAGTGTTAGCATAGTGTCATCAAAGGTGCATTGGTCCTGAGATAGAAGAGAATCAAAAGCCCAGAGACGCTAATGTGGCCGACGCCCCGGGCCCATGCACGTACTCTAACACACTTCATGTTCTTATCCTTGCCCCACACTTTCGTTTTCCAGAAATGAGGCAGTGAGACTCTCCTAAGAGAGAAAAGAAGTAAAATGGTGTCCTCAAGGCTCACAGCAGTAGTCTTAGAAACGGGTCTCACGAGCAGTTACCTCACAACGCACTTTGGTTGTAATCCAGTGCCGAGACTGCCTCTCTGTCTCCTGGATGAGCTTTCCAAGTGCATGTGATCATATTCTATGGCTGGAGGGACAGGGCATGTTTGGAAACAGGAGTGTTTGTTGGAGCTTCCATTCCAGGCCTGGTGAATGCTATTTTATAAACCGGATTTGTGCTCCTAGGGGTAGATTGCAAGTTGAGGCCAAGCCTGCGGAAAATGATTTCTAAATGAATACAATATGAAAATGTTATTTTATTTCTAATTTTACATGTGACATTGTTACTTGGTGAGTTTCAGATTACCCTTGAATGCGTGTCTATTAACGTGATATGAGATGCAGGCATGATTTCATCTTGAGTGCATTTGAATATAATAGCACTGGAAATGTAATTTGTATTCTCAAATTTTATAAAGCAAAATAAATCAATCTTGGGGGTGGTAGCCACACTGAGCATATTGTATTAATTTTTTGGGGGGGTTTCTCAAGATAATTAACAACTTCCCTTTGCGGAACCAAGACCTATCTCATCTGAACTCCCTGAGCTCTCCCTACACAAGCCATCTTCATTTCTTTCACCTTGAGGAAGCAGTAAGGCCTTCGTAGAACTTTGCCTCCAATCCCCCTTGTACTTGCTGGTTACTGTCCAATAAAACTTTTGCATTAAAAGTTTTTTCTAGGTTAGAATAGTCCTCACAGCAGCTTTTGGGTTCACAAAGCTACTGAGGTTTTAAAATGTGATTTATGCAACTAAAGAGCCCAATGATAAATTGTATTCACTTTTAATTTAATTAGCCATACCGTCAATGGTCATCAATTTTGATAGCACAGAATCAGAGCACCAGAGGTTGCTGCCTGGGCCAATATTCAAATGCGTGAACCATGGTCTTTCTAATAGCCCAGTGGTCATGAATGATGACCTGTGATGGCCTCTGTCAGTTCAAGGTTGGCTCTCTTCAGTGATTGGTCAGCCCTCCATGGCTTCTAGACCTTGCCTAGTGTATCTTGCATTCCTATGGCAACATACCTGCTACCTAGCACTTACTGGCCTTCTGATAGGTATGGAAACAAGAAATACATGATGAAATTGGGTAAAAGAGGTAGAAAGTTCCAAGGTTTGGAAAGGAGAGAGATCTAGAAGGAAGATGTTCATGGAAGGTCTGAGTTGTGTGTTGTTGAGCTGGTCTGTACCCAAGCCTTCCTGTCACAATGATGAGAGTTGCAAGAGCCATCATTTGTATCGTTAAAACCCTTGGAGATGCTTGTACCTGAGATATCTGAGTATTTCATGGGAATGGGCTTGGAGGTCTTCAGGATGACAGTGCTTTTAACAAGAAGTTTGGTGCTTTGCTGAATGCTGAAGACTACCCACGTATTTTCAGGTCATCTCTGGGGGTACATTGGGAGAGATGCTATGGAATACTGTTTGGGGGTATGTTCAGTGTTGTATGCAAAAGCATCCTGTGTCCTCATCATGGAGGTTGTAAAGCGAGGAGCCCTGGGACATTCTGATCTCGTGGAAGTGAGAAGCACCACAGACTCCAGGAAAATATGTTCAGGATTTTCTGGACTGTCTAAAAAATTTCAGACCCGTGGAATGGTGTTTTTATTTTCTGTGCTCTCCTTGGGATTTGAGTTTCACTAAAGCATTTTCTGCCCTTGTTTTCCTTATTAAATTAGCAAGACTGACTTGAAGCAGAATACACTGTTGGGGGCTTGAAATGTTGTTGAAAGAACCAAACAGATGGGCATGAGAACCTCAGGTTCCACTTAGCTTGTGGAGGACGGTGTAAGGAGCGGGCTTCCTGAGGTAAAAAATGCTTTCGCTGATAAAAGTTGAAAAGGAAAAACATGTGGGCCCAAACAAAGGAAACCGAGAGACGCTTGGCCCCATGCTCTACTCTTGTTTTTATCGTTTGGTTTGTGCTTCAAATCATTTCCATGCTTTAGAAATAGAAGCCCTGTGTACCACTGGCCAAAGTTTGTGCGCTGCCCTGTCACCCACTGTTTGGGCCCTTTGCCTGGCATTTGTTCTGCGAGCTTCTGAGCAAGGGTTCAAAACTACAAATCCGGTCCTGCTGCTTCTGTAAATATCTTTAGTAGTACCTATAGCAAATGTCAGCAGTGGTTTTGCTTCAAGGGACAGCTAGTAAATGCTTAGGCTTGGTGGGCCATTCTGTCTCTGTTGTAATTCCTCAGCTCTGGCATGATAGGCCCAGACAGTATGTAAACAAATGACTGTTCCAATAAAACTTTATTTACAAAACAGGGCTAGATTTGGCTCTGAGCTAATCCCCAGCCTATGGGAAACTCTTCCTATGCCTTAGACTAACACTTAAGACCTTTCATCATCTGACCCCACCCTGCACACCCAGGTCCCTGTGCCCGTTCTTCTCAATCCTCAAAGTCCCTCAGTCTTAAAGGCTCCCTGCCCCTCTCTGCCCGTGCTGTTTCCTCCATTTACAACCCTGTTTCCTCTTGACTCCTATTTTGCCTTCAGTTACATCTCCTTGCCACAACATGCACAGATCCCTTGGCCGACTTCACATCCCAGAATCCTTTGCTTCTGCCTGTAGTGTAGCCCTTCCCATGAAGCTATTTCTCAGTCAGTGACCCCCCATTTCAATTCGACCCAAACTGAGAGCTTAGTACCAGTAAAGGCCAAGCTCCCCCCCCCCAAAAAGTCATTAACTCGATCCACCAATGTGACTGTGAGTTTCTGAATCACAGGGAAGCATTCAAAAGTCTACGTGAAAGAAAACCCTGAAGGTCTCCGAATGTGGGATTGGCAGCCAGGGATGTGCTGCTGGAGTTGTCCTGGGCTGGGGGGGGGGGGGGCATAGCCAGGCGGAACTGCGCGGACAGGCTACCTTCAGGATCCATAGGAGTCCTGGACAGCAGCTGCCTGTGGCCCAGAGGACAGTGAGCCAGGGAGCAGTGCCTTAGTGAGGGCATCGGGCCTAGGGCAAGGATGAAGCCTGTTGGAGGGAGATCAGAGAAAAGTCGGCCTGCCTGTGTGATTAATGGGGCAGAGGAACTGACTCATGAGGGAAGATTAAATTGCCTTGAGGAGATGGGGTACAGCACCGACAGAGGCAGATGATAGCAGACTCCAAGTATGTGGGATGAATAAACACCCTGGAGGGAGCAGCTAGAGTCACCAGGGAGGTGAATTAGGGGTCCAGCCAGAGGACGGGAGGGTGCTCGGAAAGGGCTCAGGAAACCGCGGGGTTGAGGGGGACACGAGAGGCGGCAGGTGGATGAGACTTCTCTGAACTGTGTGCAGGAGAAACACGGTGGGGAGCTTGCTGTGGGGTGGTTATTCCGGAACTCTTGTGTTCTCATCCGGTCCTGCAGCTTGCCATGATCTTGGCCTTGGCCTAAGGAGATGGCGTTAGCGTTACTCAGTACCAGGGACGGCAGCTGGGGGACTATGAAGTGGAAGGCAGAGCTCTTCTCGCTCCCCCTAGATGCCAGTGGATGGCTCGAACAGCAGTTTTGAGGCCATCTTCTCTGAAGTCAGGTGCTGTCCGCCCCTGCCTGACTTTGGGAAAATCCTAAGTGCCTGTCTCAAGCCCTTCCGAGTAAAGGATACCGCCACTGGCTCTTAGTGCACCTGAGGAAAACTCCCAGCTGCCTGTTAGTATGCACCCTGCTTTAGCCTGAGAGGCACTTTGAAAGTCAGGTTTTATTTGAAATGCTACAAATGTCCCCCAGACTCCAAGATCAGTATCCTTCAGGCATTCTCTGGTCTTTGCTTCGAGGCCAGGATGGGGAAGCTCAACTGCATAATCTCACCAGGCGCCCAACACCAAACGTTGTAGGTCAATAGAGCCAAGGTATTAAAGACTCCAGAACAGATATCATGTGTGTGTGTGTGTGTATAGCCTTTATAAAAACTATCCCTCCATCTACATACACCTCTAGAAGTCTGAGCCACATGAACTTGGCAGGGAGAAGAAGATACTCCTGGTATCAGTGCATTTCCTTAGAGCTCCTCAGGGGTTTCATTCTGTTGGGAAGCATGTGCGAACAATGATCATTACTCAGAGACCTCTATCACCTGTGAGATTTTCTAACTACTTGTGCTTCCTCTTGGTGCTGTTGCTGTATAGTTTGAAGTTACAACTGGTGTCGAAGAAAAGATAAATGTCACACAGACAATGTGCAGACAATAATGGCAAACCCTGGAAAGACCATGCACACCAGACCCGTGTGCAGAACTGCACCAGGGTACATGCTTCCTACACACACACACACACACACACACCACCAGTCCACTCCTGTAAAGCATCATTACCATCTGATGATATTTGGCTTCTGACCATTTTGCTTTCAGAGTTACTCTGTCCTGGCTTTCTGGAGGGAGGGGGGATGTGACAGGCCTGTTCGTGTGCTAGTTGTAAGCCCCGCCCCCAAAGGCCACTGCCTAAAGTTTCCTTCCTCTCAGTAGCTGTCGCTGCAGCCCGCCTTTACTGTTGTGTTCGAAAGTTAGGAAGATTTCCACAGACACACTGAGCTGTACATTCTGTCCACTTCCTGGAGAAAGAAGTGCATTGGGATGTGGACACTAGGGGGCCGGTGAAGCCAGGTCACATCAGAGTAAAGGGACTCCCTTGCAAATACCAGCCTCATGATGGCTGCCTTTCAGATTCTGTACCTCAAAACTAACAAACAGAAACACCATGCAGAATATATTGAGTTCTGAAAGAAACAGCTGAGAAGGGAAGAGATACTTAGTTAGCTTCTCGATACTTTCATGACCCGTGTCAGCTTGGGCTGGTGCTACAAACAGATATAATTTAGAAAAGCACGCTGAAGTGATACCGCTTTAAAGAACACCCACACCGAGGTCAGGCTGTGACTGAGTTTTGAGTGCAGGGACCCTTGAGACGCCCTTACCTGCAAGAAGAACTAATAGTCGGAGCTGCAAGGGCCATAGATGTAGGGTTCACCGTCAGTTCTCCCCTGGAAATCTCATGTCAGACCTCGCCGTGACGGACAGTCTCCAACGACAATCTTAAACTGTTGTGTAAGGGATCTCTGATGCTTTGCTTTATTTATAATCTGTCCCAGCTGTAGGCATCCAGATGAAACTTGAATTCTTCCAGAGGAAGTTCTGGACTGCCAGCAGACAGGTAAGTTCTAATGGCCATCTCGAAGCCTTAGCTGCACTGTTGTTACCCAGGTGTCTCCATATGGGGAGCTGGGGCAAACAGCACAGATTTCTGATAAATGTTTGTAAAATGAATCGCCAGCTCCTCAGATTACCATTCATCTCACAGGAAAATCCGGGCTGTCAGCATGTTAGACACCGCATGCTGGGCAAAGCAGGGGATTTGCTCCTACGGACTGTTGGAATTATGAGATCAAGGGAGTGACTTTACAAAAAGGAGTTTCTCTCTTAATATTGGAGCCCTTTGCTATTCCAGGGAGACTTTATTCTAATCACATTGTGATGTCCAGCTAGTTATTTGTGCTTCTTCTTATAGCATTGTAGAAGGCCACCATATGGCCTCTCTGTCAAAGCATGCATCTGCCTTTCTGGCCAAACTTCGAGGGACTATTGCACCTTGGGAAATCCAGGGCATTCTGGCCCTTTTCTGTGCTCAGTGAGCTAAGACATTCCAGGGTTGTCCGTCCAGTATTCGACGGAAAAGGCAGCCACTAAGTTGCTTCCATCTGTCCAGTTCTAAAAGTTAGAAGTATATTTCCAACGGAAATGAAGTCAGCACACAAACCGGCAAACGAGCAACTCCACATTTAATGTGCACTCTTCGCAATATGGACTCAACCTAGAGACCCATCCAAGGATGGATGCGTAAGGAGCTTATCATTTCTTAAATTATGATATGATAGGAAACTACAAACTAAGAACATAAACAAGAGTTTCCTTTTAAAGTCATTGAGAAATAGCTTTAAATTAAATAATGACATAATTATATCTTTTGTAACAAAAGATCTGAGATCTTTAAGCGATATCATCAGTGTTGAATGACAACATAAATTAAGACGGATGGAAAAGAGCCAGCCCTCCCCACATTGCATCTTTTATACTGTGATTCTGGATTCACACTGTCTCTAGAGAGCACGGCCAAGTCTCATCTGAAATTCTCCCTTTGGATGAAACCTGGTTCTTGCTTCACAGGCCAAGGCCTCCATAGCCAAGCAGCAGCTTCAGCAAATGCTAGGGTGACCCAGTAACGTGGTTCCCTTCTTCCTCCCCCCCCCCACAGTGTGCCTCCCTGGACGGGAAATGCTCCATAAGCTGCGATGACGAGGTAAGGTGACCTCCTGGTCATGTTTCTGGCCAGAGGGAAGTAAGTATCAGACAGTGCATTTTAACAGAAGGAATGCTGCTGTGACTACAGCCAGGTCTGACACGTTACTGTGGGCCAGCCTCCAGGGAAAGAGAGAGAGAATCAGACAGACACAGCAGACTCAGAGACAGAGACAGACAGACAGACAGACAGACAGAGACAGAGAGAGAGAGAGCACATTTGTTTCATGCCCTATCCCCCACCCCCAATTACATAGTTTGTCTCTGAGAGCCAGGGAAATAAGCTTTAGACACTCCCTGGACTGTGGTATTGGAATGTTGGTGTTTTATTTATAGAAAGTGATATACATTGCTCCCAGTTGTCAATATCACATTAGAGTTCCCTCTAGCGTCACCCTCAGAATGCTAGGTGACCAGGGTGGAACTAACTGTTGGCTCTATTTAAAGGTAAGGGAATCAAAGGTGAATCAGGCCAAGGTAGTGTATAGCTGTAATCCCAGAACCCATCCTAGAGGTGGTGGCAGGAGGGGCATCCTAAACTAAGGCCAGCCTGGTTTGTATAGAGACCTCCTGGCCAGCCAGGACCATTTAGTGAGACCCTGGCAGAAAGGGCTGGGCAGAGGAAAGAAAAGAAAATGAGAAGAAAACCAAAGATGAGGTAAACGAGTGATTTGGTTCATGTCATTAGCAAGCTGCAAATCTGGAATTAAAAACTCTGAAATTCACAGTTTTTCATTCAGACATACCTACTTCAACCTAAGATTCCTCTACCTTTTTCCCTCTCTCCCTCTCTCCTTTGGAGGGAGGAATTTGAATCACTTGGGTCAGCAATGGAAGAACTTAGTGTGTCACCGTCATAAGCCTGCCCATTGGACCGAATCACGGTGGCCTTTCTGCATCTCCTTAGATTGCCTCTCCCTCTTTCTGCTTTAGCCAAACATCAGTCAATCCACAAGTAGACTTTAAAATCAGATATTTACAGTCCTTCTGGTTACCACAAGGATTTCAGGAATGTTTACCAAACATAGTTTCAACCCAGAAAACATGGGTTAGGAATAGAGTTTTAAAAAGTAGGCAAATGGAAAACAAGAACATAAATATAAAAGGGAGTCCAGGCCAGAGGTAGAGCAAAAAGGGAGTTTGGTTCCTAGTGGTCTAGCTGCCAGCTTAAAAGAGAAATTGTTATCATAACACTCCCATTGTATGAATCACCACATGACCATCTCTACAGAGCAAAAACCAATCTGCTGTGTTTCCAGCAGAAGTCTGACTTTGATCGATCATCAGATCAGAAATCATTTTCCCTGAGGAATGATCAACACCCTTTTCAGTAGGCTTGGGGATATCTTTCCATAGGGTAGTCACAGGGGACAAGGGGACTCGACCTTCCCCTCTGCCTTTAAGACACATTGGCATGTTAGTACAAGCCGTTGGGCTGAACTCTATCCCCTTGCATGTCCCTGGAGGACTCAGATGGCACTAAAGGCTGTATCACAGGCTATGGTGAGTATTATTGCAAATCCAAGCTACAGTGAGAGAAAGAATGGTTGGTTGGCTAGCCGGATGGAAGAATGGATGCTAGTTTGGAAACTTGGTCAGAGGAGTTGGGTGGTTGGCTACACATGTGCAGAATTGTTTAAATGATTTTATTAATGAGAGAGGTAGCATTTCTCTGTACAACTCACGCCACCTAGGTGGAGTCCCCACATAAAGACAAGTGAAGACAGATCTCCGCCTGGGCTTGGAAACACCCATTGTGTTGGTTGCTCCCTGACTGGTAGTGTGGGTGGTGTAGCATGGTCCTTAAAGGCACAAGCCATGGAGTTAGACTGTTAGGATTCCAACTATGACTCTGAAAGTAGGTGGCGATGTGACCTTGGGCAATTTTCCAAACCTTTCTTTGCCCAGCTTCTTCAACCACACAGTAGGCATAGAAATATCCAGAGCTGCAGTGATGAATGCCGGGGGAAAAAGGAAAGACTCTGTCATGTCTTGTAGGAAAAGGCATACACTCACTACTGCTAGCCCTGAACCAAACATTCACCAAACTGTTCTTCTCATTGAGTGGTGACTCACCTGGGCCTGAAGTCCCAGGAGGCAGTGGTGTGCACACTAAGGCATGGAAAACACAAGCTGCATTGCCCTCATTAGTACCATGATCATTCTCTTGTGCCCATGAGCGATGCCCATGTCCTAAAGGGTCACGTACTTTGAAAAGTAAGCCTTAAATTGGTCTTCCCCACCTTTTGTGTAAATTAGATCTGATGCTTACGCCCCAGTCTGCACTATGAAATTTTCATTCATTTTGCTTTTAACTACTAAGTCTTGGCTCTAGGCGACCCCTTGACATAGCTTTAAGTGAGAAAGCTAGCCCCAACTTCCGCTTAGACCCAATGCCATGCTTTCAGCAGACAGCAGCCAATATGACTCTCTTCATGACATTCAATAAGGCCAGTGGGGCTGTCTCCTGTCCCTTTTTCTTTCATGGCTGACCTCAAATCATCAACTACCCCGTTAAAATTAACTCCAAAGCTTCTGTCTATGTTGCCACACTGAGAATGGTCCACTTTCTCAGACTGATCAGACACACATTGGCTGAGCGATCCTGTAATATCTCTGTCTCCCCATGAACACACTCTGGGACCCAGAAAGCGTGTGCTGTCAGGGTGACTGGGTGTGTGCACAGACACACTTCTACCTTGCAGGAGGGTTACGTCTTCGGGTTGCCCTGAAGTGCTGGGAGCATGTGTCTGGCAGGACCCAGTCATGGGGATGAGGAAGAGTTATAAGGAGCTCTGTTCCATCCATGGCCGATGTCCACTTCAGAGCCTTTGACAGAACTCTTCAGACACTTGCATGTCTTCATGAGATGTTGGCTGGGTCCTTCTTGGGAGTAAGTACCTGGATGACCTCAAAGAGAGAACAGGAAGGTTGCCTCCACAGTACCCGCTGGATAGCGGGAGAGATACACATATGACTTTCACCAATCAGGATATGCACTATCAAAGATGCTTATACACGCACTGGTCAGAGACAGCATTCAGATCAACAGAACATGGAGAAAGAAAGGACGATTGGAAGTGATTCCTAATACATGGAAAGGGACGTCAGGCAGACAACACTCCTGCAAGGGCACCAAGGTAACAAAGAAGACATGATTGGCATTGAGGACAGAAAGGCCATGCTCACTCCCATTCCTATATGACCCAGCAGTACAGACACTTTCCCGGCTCCCACCTTTTCATCAACTCCATCACTACGGACAATACCAGTATTCTTCAAGGACAGAGGAAGGCTAATGGCTGTCCTGTGAGAGGTCAATATCTCCATGATAAATGTAACTCATTGCTCCTTCCAAAGAGACAGAGATTGGTGTGGGTTATGAATCGCTAAGACTTTTTGAGTCTTGGCAGGAATTTCTTCTGGCGTATGAAATATCCTGTGAATGGTGACAGCATCAGACAGGGTACATCCAAACAACTGCACACCTCCATACCTAGAATCACCCAGGCTGCTGAGTCCATAGGCCAGAGAATTGTTTAATAGCTAGTGTAAGAAGGGACATAGATGAATCTTACCAGACATAGCGTTGCACTTACCTCTTTGTAAGCCATGATTTTTTAAAAGATTTTTTCTTCCTCTATGTCTCTGTCTCTTTGTGTGTATGTGTGTGTGTGTGTGTATGTACGTGAATGCATGTAAACTGAAGGCTCTTTTCTATGTTAGAATTCATCTTGGCTTGGTCTTCTACTTTATTCGCTGAGGTATGGTCTCTCAACCAAACTTAGGGCTCACTGATATGGGCAGTCTCCCAAGCCAGCTAGCTCTTCCCACTTGGCCTCTGCCTTCTGAGGCTGGAATTATATAAGCTTACGTGCCTACCCGGCATTTGCTTGGGTTCTGGGGAATCTGAAACCCCCCCCCCAGCATGTAAAGCAAGCACTCTAACTGCTGTACCTTCTCCACAGCCCAAAATTAGCTATCTTGATTTGATAGTTGGTCTATAATGAGAAGACACACACAGCAAGTGATGGGGAAGGCAAGGGCAGTTTGTTTCACAGTGACACACTAGGGATCTGGTTGGGAGACCTGGAGAAAAAGGTACTAAGGATCGACACTTCTGTGTGCCACAGACTCAGGAATCCAGGCTTCACCTCAGATACAAGATCCCTCTCATTCTCTCTGTCTCTCTGTCTCTGTCTCTCTCTCTCTCACACACACACATACACACACACACACACACCAAAATTGCAATGCTGCACACAGTGCACAGTGCTGAGCTCTTAAGTCAATTCCACCAGTCAAAACAAACAGAAGGCATCTCCCAAAACAAACAGTGGAGAGCCCTGCCCCCACTCTGTTAGAAACTGGCACTGCTACAGAAAAGGACACACTAACCAGTCTTTACTGATGGGTGGATAGTATACATTGTTTTCACTGATGGGTGGATAGTATACATTGTTTAAGGTCTTGCTCACCACCCGCCTTCCTTCACATGGCCATCCCATCCCACAGGGCCTTCTCACTCCCCCATTGAATGGCAGTGGCTGCCTTACCACTTCCTACAATACCCCCCCCCCCCACTGTTCAAGGTCACACCGATAGCAGCAATCAGAGCCTCTGATTCCAAAGTTCCTGTCTCAGCCCCAAGCTTGATCGTGCCTTCCAGGGAATTCTGGAGTTGGCACTGTGCCTTCCTTTCCTTCCAGCCTGCAGCTTCTGAGTCCCAGCACCAGGATGTTGTTGTAAAAGCTGTGTGTGTGCCTCAGTCAACTTGAATCAAACGCTCTGAGCGATTAAAATAAACAAACCGACAGAACCTTCTTTCTGCCTCCTTCCTATCTCCACATTTTAAGACCAGCCTCATCCAGCAATGTCCAAATACTGCTGGGGAGCACATATTATCCTATGTGAGATCTTAAAGCTCTTGGTATCCCCAAGCCTTCATCCTGTTAGTAGACCCTTAGGGACATGGTGACTTGTAGACATCTTCCAAGATACCAGGGTTCTTTTAGGGGGAGTGACATGAAGAGGTTAAGCTAGGGAAACACTCCCTAGTTCTTTTCACCAGAAAGGCAATTGAATCATATTTATCAGAGGTGGCAAAAATGGAGGGTTTCATCCCAGCTCTTCCCCACACCTAGTACTGGACACACTCATTCCTAGTGTAGTTTCCAGGCTGCTGCACCCCTTGGCCATAATTTAAGCCCTGGGCTGTTTGGAGAGCTTGTCTGGGGAGTCGTATGGCCATGAAAATTGCCTTTCAGCATTTAAAGATAGACAGTATAGATAGCAGTGCCTGACCTCAAAACGTAATGACACCTGCATGATTCAGTGGCCTGGCTCTCTATCAATGAGCGATACCAACCGAGTGACTCAGCTGCTCTGGTCTGTGACTTCCTTTGTGATTTGTCAGCCCCATGGTTAGCAGTACTTGCTTCTAGCCTAATGAGGTGGCCAAGTCTTTTTATATTCAGCAGAACCTTGAGATTCACACTTGACCATAAACAAGTCCAACAAGGCATGCCCCCTGCTGCCAGCTCCTACCCTGGTATCCTCACAGAACAGGGAAAAGGTGCACCTAAAAATGGTAACAGGATACATGGTCCGAGGAGGAAACATTCTCAGTACAGAGGAAACAGATATACCCAGCAGTGCACACCAACTAGAGTATAGCATGTGATGCTTTTTTGGAGACCTAGCAGCTGGGACCTCCTGGTTCCTTCTGTCCCTATCTGATAGAGTGTAGACTACATCTGACCATGATCTGGGGACCAGTTAACCTTCCATAGATTCTAGCCTATCTTTGGCTTCTATGCTTTCCTCTGTAGCCTATTCCTCAGCCAGTATGGTAGGTACACACAGAAAACCCCTTAGCTATATCTAAGTGCTCTCTTAGGTTCATATGTTAGCTTAAGATTTGCTGGGCTCATGGAGGTCAGCGGGGTCATTCCCACCTGACCCAACAGACCCAAGCACCAGTCACTTTTGGAATTTTGCTTGTTTTCAACTGTAACACTCCAAGCACTTGGTGTGGAGATGGTCTGAGTCTTCTGCTTTTGTTAAGGTCTTTAAGTTAATTGCTCTGTGGTTACGCTGGCAGACCAGATCTGCCTTGGCTATCTATAGCTTAAGCATTTTTTATCTTCAAAGAAAACCTTCCATGAGCAAGCAGGACCTAAGGCCCTGACTCTGTCCTTCAGAAGGAGGAGTAGCCAGCCAGTAGTCGGAACCAAAGGTCTGAGGTCACAGTGCACCGGATTTAGATTCCACAAGCTTATGTGTGACCTTAGCCTCTGTTTTCTTCTCTGTCCAAGGGGACCTTTCATTCCTGGCCATCTGAATGAGGACAGCCATCTGAATGACTGTCTTAAGTGAGGAGGGCTCACCTTTCCTCTTCCTGCTCTTCCTCTCCCTCCTCCCCCACTATTTCCTCTATTTTCCTCCCCCTCCTTGTCTTTACAACCATATTTTAAGAAAAGAATCCTTCCTATGACAGTTGCAGTATCTTCAACAAGGCTTGCCATTCCTCTCTTTGTGGATCGTTCATTCTTTTTTTAATGTAAATTTTAAAGTGGAGGGAGCTGAGGACATGGACTCCACGGGGTAAGACAGCTCACTGTGCAAGTATGAAGATCTGAGTTTCAAATCCCAGCACCCGTATCAGAAGTCAAGCTGGGAGCCATGGTGGAGACAGGCTGGACCTTCCTAGGCCACCAGCCTAGACAGCATAGCAAACTTCTGGTTTGGTGAGAGACCTGTCTCAAGACAACACGGCAGAGAGCAGTACCGCCCTCTGGCCTGGGTGTGCATGTGCGCATGGCCCATATAAACATAGCCCATACCACAGACACTAAGCTAAGAAGCAGCTTTCACCTGAGATGTAGAAGTCTCACTGTTCTTTCTATTCCAGAAGAGTGGGGGGGGGGGGGGGGGAGGGATGGCACCTTGGGAGGAACCTGTCACATGCCTAAGATGTTAGAGTCCCACTTTTTTTCCAGCTAACGCTGGCCATTGTGAGGTCAACAAAAAGCCAGGTTTGGCAAGAACCAGGTGTTTTCATCTGATGACGAGTCTTAGTGAGAATTTGTTCCAAGGAAGAATTATGGAAAAATGTTTATTTTTAAGAGTTGGGTATAGCTGCAACTCTCCCGTGCTCAGTACACATTAACCGACTGGACTGAATGGCATGGGCTAAATGCTTTGGGGGTATCTATATTTGCAAAATGAACGTCGTGGCATTGGGGTTAGTAAGGACGTGTGCCCAATATTAACAGAGTTGTCACTCACGGCTAACTACTGTGATCGCAGGGCTGATGTTTAAAATACCTTTCTATAACAATGGACACGCAAAAGCACAGCCACTTACAGAATATTGGACTCTACAACCTGGGTTTGTAATTGTCTTCACTTAAACAGATTTCTGCTAAATTTAAAAATAAATCTGCATAAAGATTGTGGCCACCATCTCAGAAGTCCAGCTTTAGGAGATCGCTCCTTTAATGCTGTCTGCTGAGAAGCCCTAGAGTTTATTGTGAAAGTTTATTGGGGAAGTGTCCCCAAGACCAAGAGCTTTGGCAGAGAACACAAGTGTGATCAGGCAGGAAGCATCTCTGACCCCTTGGATGAATGAAGCCAAACTCTGCGTTCATCTAAGTATCCATGCCTGCTTTAATCCCAGCACTCTGGAAGCAGAGGCAGGCGGATCTCTGTGAGTTCCAGGTCAGCCTGGTCTTATAAGAGCAAGTCCCATGACAGCCAGGGATACACAAAGAAACCCTGTTTCAAAAAACAAAACAAACAAAAGAGAGCTCTGGCTGTACCCTCATGTCCTGTCCACTCCCCAAGGCTCACCAGCCCAGAGCTAGAAGTGTAAGCCAAGTCACTCTGGCTCCCTCACTGCTATCCTTTCATGCCTGACAAAACCACCCTGTGCCTAGGCCAGTGTCCCAGCACACACAGGCCTGGTGGTGGCCTGGAGCTAAGCGGAATTTAGCTCAGGGTAAAGATATGTTACAAATTAAACGTTGCCGTCGGTATGTAAAGCTGCAATAAATAGAAACTGAGTTACATCAAGGACGGAATTAAGCCTTAAGTTTAAACTCCACAGCACTGTAATTAAATCTTCGCCTGTAGCAAGCCATTGGGGGAGATTAAAGGAGCGAGCGAGCGTGGGGGAAGCAGGGGTTTGTCTGCCTTACCTCGCTCCCCACAATTTATAAGTCTGAGCTACCAAAAGCGGGCGGCCCTGCCCCCACATCCAGCCCCCAATTAAAGACACAGTTTGAAAACCTTTAGGAGGCCTGAGGGGCCCCTTTTACAGAAGGCTGCCCCTTCCCCCATGCCTCAGTCCATGAACAAATTAAAAAGTATTACCTGGTCCCCTGATGGTCCCCTGAGCTGACACGGTGTTTTCATTAATACATCATTAGAGTAATTTCATTGTGCTGGCATTTGGGTTTCCAAACAGCCAGCATTGCTGCTGCTTTGAATGAAAGACTGCAGGCCTCTGAACACTTTCTTCCTGGGAAACAGTCAGATGTGCTAAAGGGGAGACAGAAGAGACCTATCAACCCATCGCTCTCGTGCATACCCATTTTATCCCTGTCCCAGTCTCCCTAGGCTGGTTCCCTTGTTTGTTCCCTTAGTTTTGCAGAGTCAACCCTGGGGTTAGTTTAACCATGACCCTAACCCCCCTTCCCCACCCCCACAAAAGGGGGTTGTTCTCCGAGTCTGGAAACACGTCGCTCTGTGTAAAAGCTGTCTGAGGCCTGAAGGTGAAGTGTGTGTTCTGATTTTTCTAGACTGTGAACTGTTACCTCATAGACAATAATGGATTCATTCTGGTGTCTGAAGACTACACACAGGTGAGTGAGGGAAAGCTCTCTCTCAACCCTTGAGAGGGGATCAGATGGCTCTTGGCCTGGGGTGGGGACAAACTATGGAGTTAAGACTTGGAGGTAATGGTCTATAGCTCAGAGGCAATAGTTAGATTGTAAAACTCATTTCTCTCAGAATGTCACAGCCTACCTCTCAGCAGCCCTCAGGGCGTTTTCACCTCCTGGTGTGGGGCTGGCACAGCGGCAGAGCCTAGGGGCTGTTTCCCGGTAGTCATAAATGTCAAACTTTGCCTCAGAGTTGTTTGAGCTACAGAAGACATTTTGCCTGAGGTCCAGTGAATAAATCACTTGCTCAAGAGTTCAAATCCCCAGGGCCAATGCAAAACCCGGTGCGTGGCATGCGTCTGAAGTCACAGTGCTCCCTTGGTAAGATGGGTGGCAGAGACAGGAACTCCTGGCAGTTTGTGACTAACAAAGAATGGTAGTCTGGACAAGATAAAAGGCAGTCATCAATATCCCAGATTTCCGTTTTTCACCATCTGTGTTTCACCATGTGTGTACATGCAGGCATATACATACAACACACACACACACATACCTGCACACGTATATACATGCACATACACACAAGCACGCACGCACGCACACACACACACACACACACACACACACACACACACACACACACACACCACCACCACCACCAACAACAACTTTTTTTTTGGGGGGGGGAATTCAAGACAGGGTTTCTCTATGGTTTTGGAGCCTGTCCTGGAACTAGCTCTTGTAGACCAGGCTGGTTTCGAACCCACGGAGATCCACCTGCCTCTGCCTCCCCAGTGCTGGGATTAGGGGCGTTCACCACCACTGCCCGGCAGTCTCCCGTTTTTACTTTGATGCTTTCTACACATTCTACCACTCAGTCCGGAAAGAAAAGAGACATGGATCCTGGTGCTTGTTTTAGTTTCTCTCTCTCTCTCTTGGCAAATACATACATAACTAAAATACACACACACACACACACACACACACACACACACACACACACACACTCATTGCCTATAAACCCTGGAAAGTAAGGTCAAGGTCACTAAGCTAACTACAATGGAATTGGGGCTTGGTTAACACCCTGCCTAAGGAATGAATGTGACCACGATCTGACTGACTGTAATGCCCCCTCTCTCCCCTCATCTGCTCCCCACCGCTCACCGCAGGGTGCTAGCAGAAGCCGGCTGCTGCCACAAGCCTTGCTCTTTTACAGTTTTTGTGTCCTCACCCATGGATACTTCTATCCTAGTGATTCCAGAGGCTGCATGCAGGATGATGTTAATCGTTCATTCTACCATGCACTTTGTAAACCTCATCACAGCAAGAGTTAGACATGCCAAAGCTTTAGCCTAGCAATGGCCTGAAGACAGCACCAGGAGCAGGGAAAGGCCATTAGAGGCACGATTAGATGTGTTGTCTCCCCAAGGAGCTGGGCAGTCTTATTCCTAGTCACCAGATTAATGAAAATGAGAACATGCTTCAGAAAGTGATTTTGAGAAAGGATGCGTTGTGAGAGGGCTCAGGAAGTGGACTCTTGTATCTTCCTAAGCAGATCATCTCAGTATTATAAACCATTGTTTTTATTAGAGCTTAGGAAGCACTTCCAGGTTCTCATCATTTTGTCTGTAGGAAGTAGCATTTTCATCAGCAGGGATGATGTCCAGATTAATGCCTATCCTGTCCAAGGGTGTGTGTGTGTGTGTGTGTGTGTGTGTGTGTGTGTGTGTGCGCGCGCGCGCACGCGTTCTTGTGTACACACGTGTTTTAGCTTCTGCACTGAGCACGTTGTGCAACACCCCCTGTGCATTGTGGAGACTTCCTATCTGCTCACTGGTTTTATTACCTCACAGCTACTGGGACTGTTACAGTCATTCTTATTTTTCTGTAATAGAAGTCCTAAAAAGCTGCCTCAGAGAGAGAGAGAGAGGGAGAGGGAGGAAGGGAGGGAGGGAGGGAGGGAGAGAGAGAGACAGACAGACAGAGAGAGACAGAGACAGAGACAGAGACAGAGAGAGAGAGACAGAGAGAGAGAGAGAGAGAGAGAGAGAGAGAGAGAGAGAGAGAGAGAGAGAGAGAGAGTCTGCCTGCCGCTGTATTTCTATCCTTCCTCCTGTGCCTTCTTGTCTTCCCACAGACTGGAGATTTCTTTGGAGAGGTGGAGGGCGCTGTGATGAACAAGTTGTTGGCAATGGGCTCCTTTAAAAGGTAAGGGCTTCGTAGTGCTCTCAGTTTACCTGAGTAAAATAAACAAAGGTCAAATAAAGCAGCCCAGGACTGACAGTTCAGAACTCTACTCTGAGATTTCACACCTTGCAGGGGTACTGGTCTTTCTGGTTGAGCTCATCACAAGCTTTCTGTCTGTTCAGCATGGGGTTCACCAGAGGCCAGTGCTGGATAGAGAGTCGACACAGTCACCAGCAAAGGGAGGAAAGCTCCTGCCCGAGCAGAAAAGAGGGATGGGTTTGTCTCGCAAGCCTGGGCCACTAGAAGTTGAGGGTTCAGGAATGGAAGGTGATATTTTCTGAGATTTCCTGATACAATTTGGAAATCAAGGAAAGCTTTCTCAGCCTTTTCCTGACCAAGGTCCACTGAAGTCCTCTCCTAGAGACATGAATGTTGGTGACTTTCGTAGGGATTGGGTCAGGTTAATCAGACTGTCACCCTGGGCAGAGGCTGGGTAGCACAGCTTCCCCTTGGCCCCTGCTCCTGTTTCTGGGAATGCCAACGGCCTGTGAAGGAAACCTTGTTGGGTTGTCAGGAGCTCTCCTAGAATTTGTTCCTGGCCTTGGCCTCCCAGAAGGAGTGAGGGCCTTTGAAGTAGAGATCTTGTGGATATTTCTGAGGCTCTTAAGTCTGCAATAGCAGGAAGTGTAAGGATGGCCCTGCAGCTCTCCCGCCGGATCCATGGCACCTCCACGCCAGGCTCCCTCACGACATTTCCTGTAGCTGAGTGGTGAGGAAGTGCCAGCTTGGGAAATCAGACTTGGAAGCCAGTCAACAAGACAACCGAGCACTGTGCTAAGAGCAGGGAATTAATCAAAGGATGAGCCCGCGTGTGAAACTGGCAGCTTCCAGTACCTGGGGCTCCGTAGCTTATTCGTGCCAGGAAGGGATGCAGGAGGAAAGGTGCTGCAAAAAATCGGCCTAAGGCCAGCATTTCCATTGTCTCCAACACTCACCCGGCCTGAGGCCTGACTAACGAAGATTTGTACTTCTGGCCAACTCCAGCTCAGGAACTCAAGGGTTCCTTCTCACCTGAGCCTGGCTTGGAGCTGTTTTGCAATTTTCTGTGGCTCCTGCGAGTTTTCCAAAATAACTCCCTGGGTGGACGGTCAGCCATCGATGGATCGGGGCACGGCGCTTCCGCCCACCTTTCGGTCACTGTGTACATCTGTGTGATGTCAACTTGGTTTTCAGCTCTGGGGGTGGGGTGGGGTGGGGCATGAGACACAAGATGAAGGATAATGGTGCATGTGTCTCTCATTTGAAAGTGTATTTCTCAACTTCTTTAACAACTGCCACCACCCCTCCTCCCTTTCCTGGATGTTTGTTCTAAACTGGTGGGAGAAAGAGAAAAGTCCCAATGGGATTTGAAGGGTCTGGTCTTCTCCTTGGTGTGGGGTTAGTATGGTTAGCATGAATCTACGGCTTCCTCTCGTTGTCACACACTAGCCAACGTCTTCGAGAAAAAGGAAGGGGCCGCAAGCCTGCCCGAGCCAGCGTAGCAACTGCTGCTCTCTAGGAGCTACACGTCAAGACCCGCATGCCTCTTCAGAGGGGCCCCCTTCCCCCGGAGCCAAGTGAACAATGAGGAGATGGCTTTGGGGGTCACAGGGACTAAGGTCAAAGCCAGGCTCCAACACGCACCAGCCGTATGACTTAGAACGTGTCAACTGACTTCGCCGAGCTTGAGTTCTTGGTGTGGTGCGCGAAGAATATTAGTAATCCCTCCCAAGGGCGGACGGCAGAGGTGGTGAGATGACGCTCTCAGCCCATGCCTAGTGTCTCCTACGGGACTGGGAATTGCTGACTGCTGCTGGGATGGTTGTTGATCTTGGCTCAGCCATGCCTTTGCTGGCTGCGTGGCACTGGTTGATGTCCCCTTCTCTGACACCTGGTGATGGCTCTCTATCACATGAGTGCCATGGTCCTTGAAACCAGACACAGGTTCCCGTGACCTTTCCCCATTCCTTGTCTTCTGAAGGAATGGGACTGACAACTGTTCCATTCAGGAAGGATGTTTATTTTCAGAAAGAGTGGAAGGGAGTAGCTTTCTGGGCTTCTGGGATAGAAACCCCCTGATAAGCTGTGTAGGAACCCATCTTTGGGGGGAACCTCAGTCAGATCCAGCTGACTTTCGAGGTTCGTGCCTGAGAGGGGGAGTGTGGATTGAGAAATGGCAGGTAAAGACGCTAAGGAAAAGATAGACACAGATTAGAGTCAGGAGGGTAATCCAGTGACTTCTGTTCTCGTTAAGTTTATTCTTCAACATCCTAATACATCCAAACCAAAGAGGAGGAAAAGGCAAGAGACTTCTTTATCAAGACACAAGGAACAAATAGACTTACTTCCTTAATTTTCCAAGCATTCAGTAGACTAAATCTCTCATTGTCTGGCCTTGAGGCTTAAGGGTAACCACATCTTAGACCAAGGCTCTTGTTATTTAGATAAGACATCCATGACCAAGACCAAACGTCCTACAGTAGCCACACCTTACACCTTTAGGTCTTCTGACTTTAACCTTGGAAGAGTAAGGATAGTTTTAACTCTATGACCCTAAACCAAGATGAAGCAAAGCCATTTTTATGGACCCCGGCAAAGCTGAATCACGCCTACAGAGAGGCACACTTGCTTTGGAGGCACAGTCTACTCTGGTAGGACCCAGGTCAGCGAACTGAGCTCACTCTCTTTTCAGTGCCATGGATGCTGCTGCTGGCACAAGGATTCTCCTTCTGATCGGCCTCTCTGGTTTAATGAGTATCATTCACAAGAGGCAGGGTCACCTCCAGCAGATGGCTGGAAAACAAACCGCTCACACCCCTCCGTCTTTGGCTGTGTCCCTGGTTGGACTCTCAGCTCCTCCCCCTGGGGAGCAATGCTTGCTATAATTCTTTAGACTCAACTGTAACGTACGAAGTAGCACCGAGGAAAGATGCGGAAGACCTGCTGGAGTGTCTGTGAGGGGGGTTTCCAGAGACGGTATTGAGGGCCCTGACCTAGCTGCTGGGTTCATCTCTTGACTGATTCCTAACAGGCACCATTATTAGCAGCTGCTAACAGGCAGGGGGACGGAGCAAGTAGGTCACTGGGGGTCTGTCTCATAGAGTTATTTATGTCTTGCCCTGTTCCCTTCCTGTATTCCTTTGCTGTGCTTCCTAGCTCTCCTAATGTGAACTGCTCTCCTCCGCCACGATGGGCTGACCTTTCTGAAGCCGAGAGCCACAGTAGATCCACCGGCTTACTCCTCTCGGTATTTTGGTTATGGCGATGCAAATACCTGACAGCATGCTTCCCTAAAAGCCAGTGGGTCTTTGCTGTTGCCGTTTTGCCTTCTCACCTGGTGACCCAATGGCCATTGCCTCGGCAGTGCCATCAGAAGGGAAAGACACTTAAGTCGGGGGTCCATGACTTCTTGGGCCTTTGATTTCCGTGAACAACTGAACTGCTTACAAAGATGTCCGATACAGTTCCACAACAGCCCCTGGAGCCCTTTAAGGGCAAAACTCCTTGCTGTTGGTCACTTTAGCTGAGTCTTTGGCCTCAATCTGTCCCACCAGCTGCTCTCTATGACCTAGGGGCCAAGAGGCAAGAACAGATGTATCGGCAGTGTTGGGAAAAGGAAAGAAAGAGAAAATGGCCATCTTGGCTTCCTCCACGCAACTGCCGCAGCTGAGCTGGGTTGGACCAGCGTCTTCCTCCTGGTTTGCTTTTTGTTTCTTTTCTTTCTTTTACCTGCCTTTCTTCTTTCCATTCACCCATTCACGCATCTGTCCATACACCCACCCATCCATCCATCTCTCCATATATCCACCCATCCACCCATCTGTCCATACATCCACCCATCCACCCATCTGTCCATACATCCACCCATCCACCCATCCACCCATCCACCCATCTGTCCATACATCCACCCATCCACCTATCCTTTCCTCTCGCCTTTCCTCTCCTCTCCCTTTCTCCCTCCCGCTCCCTCCTTCCCTTTCCATTCTGTCATTTCACACTATAGCCCAGGCTGGCCTTGATGCCCCAGCCTCCAAAGCGCCGAGATTACAGGTGTGTACCACTCTGACCCGCACACATCACCGTTCTTTAAACCTTCCAACAACTTCATAAAACAGGACCAGCTTCCCAGTAGCAGGGCCAAGGGCAAACTAGAGACGTGGGACCTTTGTTCTACACTTGGTAGACCCTTGTCTGCAGTGCATTTAAGCAAGTGTGACCGTTCATATGTGTAGGACTGTTCAGTGGTTTGGTCTGTAGGCCCATGGCAACAACCTCGGGGATAAAAAAGCCACAGACTCAATCTATGTGTGGAGATGTTAAGTCTTGGGAAGACCAAGAACTCAGCCCAAGTCTCTGTGGCTGAGCTGGATTCCAATGTCCAGTAGTGTGGACAAAGCAAGACTTCTCCGCCCTCTGCCCTCGACCTCAGCATCTAGTGAGTGATATGCAGAGGTGAGGGAAGGTGTTGGCTCAGCGGTGTCTTATCTGGCGAGCAGAAGTTGCAGGCTGGGAGACCAGGTGAGTGATGAGATCACTCAGCTGAAATTCACAAATCTTCAGATCCACCATGCCCGTAGGCTGCACTTTTTTTCCCCCGTCCTTATCTGTCAGTCTGTGCCAGGTCAGCTATTTGAGCTCCAGAGAGCTTCAAACACTTCTTTGTTCACATCACAGAGAGTATGTGGGCTCACGGAATGGTGACTCACTGGGGGGGGGGGTCTTGTCCTGGCTGTTTTCTTTTCCACTCATGCTCTTGTCTAGTAAAAGCCATGAACTTGCATTTCTCAGAATGCATACTCTGTATCTGTCTTTTGTCGTTGTCAGCCATGACCGTGTCCCCTTTTGCAACTACAGTAGAATTCGTGGGTCTCCTCCCTCATTCCTACCTCCAGGGATTCCGATGGAAATTATCAACTATCCATGGAGAGATAAATAATAGTCCCTCGTAGGAAAAAGTTGAAATTTCTTTTGCCATTTGTCCTCCCTTAGTGCTGGGATTACAGGCAGGAGGTCCCATGCCTGGCAGCTCCCAAGCTCTTGATGGTGCCTCTTTGATGCTCTGGTATCAAAGGAAGACTTCATGTTCAACAATAGATTTGCATCTGATGCTCTGGTGTCAAAGGAAGACTTCATGTAGAACAACAGATTTGCAACCACGCGGCTAGGCACAGGTCTCTCAGTCTCTCTGAGGCGAACTTGCTTCGTCAACAGGGATGTTGGGGCATTGCAGAGCTATTATTGCCTAAGAAGGTAAAATCAGCCCTTCAGTAAGGGATCAAACCACTCTTTTCTCATTGGTCACTTAACAAGAAGTCAGGGACCCCACTGTACAGCATGGAGGCTGATGGAGGGGTCTGGACTCTTCAGTGTCTCACAGGAGTAAAACAAATCTAAAATACACCTATGCTCAGGGTGCATCCTGAGAGATCCACCTCACACTGGGGTGTGGAAGGAGCCCCAGCACGTGTGTGCTGTAAGTGTCACCATGGGCTTCTCACGTGCAGCCAAGGTCAAGGCCAGTGTCAAGTTCATGCACCAGTCTCAATGCTCCTGCACAGGCATTGCTGAGCTTTAGCTCTTATTCAATGTCATTATTTTCTTCTTCAGCAAAATGGTCTAAATTTAGGCTCTAAATGAAGTCCTCACATAGCCATAAATATGAGCTGAAAGGGATAAAGTAAGCTATGCCCCCCAACTTGAAAGTATGCTTGTGTTATAGCTTGTTTTCCCAGTCTTGGAATCTGATTGTCACTACAGGACAAACCCCTTGCAGGACACGCACACACACACACACAGAAGCACACACACAGAGACTCACATCCAGAAACATACATATACATCCAGACACACACTCACACATAGGCATACACCCAGACATATACATAGACACACATTTGCACACACACAAAGGCACACACACAGAGACTCACATACAGAAACACACACATACACACACAGAGACACATATCCAGACACACATACACATAGACACAGAGAGAGACAGACACACACACACACACACACACACACACACACACACACGCAGAGACACATATCCAGACACATACACACACACATACACACGCGCGCACACACACACACACACACACACACACAGACACATATCCAGATACACAGACACAGACATACAGAGAGACACATATCCAGACACACACACACACACACACACACAGAGACACATATCCAGATACACATACACATAGACACAGACACAGACATACAGAGAGACACATATCCAGACACACACACACACACACACCCCACTTGGCATGTGGATCATGTCACCAGGCCCAGAGAGGGGTTGGCACATAACCAGCTGCCTCTCTCTGTGTCTCTGGTGCCCTCCTCTTTCCAAGCAAAGCTGTTTAAGCTTATTGCTCCCTGCCCTGCGTACAGCGCCTGGGGTCTCCTTGCCTTCCAGTGCTGTCGCTCCACCCTTCCTTGAGGGAGCTGTCACTGCTGTGACAGAATGCTGACAGAGCCCTTAAAGGAGGAGGGGTAAGGCTGGATGGTGGCTCCAGACCATATGGCAGGGCAGGCACGGTGGCTGCAAGTTTGGTCACAGCAAGTCATGGTGGTGCATCCTGTTCGTGTCTTTCGGGGTCAGGAAGCAAGGCCGAGCTATAACCCTCATGGTCCACTCCTGGTGGCCTATGCCCACCACCTAGGCCTTATGTCCCAGCTAGACCAGGACCCCCCAAACAATGTCACCAGCTACAAACCAATGTTCAAATGCACAAGCCTGAGGGAGACATTTCACATTCAACCCAAACCAGGTAGGATGAGATCCATCTTTCATGCCTATGGTGATTTCCCTCCCAGGCATCCTAATGGGCTTCTGTAAGACACTGGTTCTCAACCTTCCTAATGTTGAGACTCTTCAATACAGCTCCTCATGTTGTGGTGGCCACCCCAACCATGAAACTGTTCTGCTGATGTTACTAACTGTAATGCAAACATCTGTGTTTTCTGACCGTCTTAGGTGACCCCTCTGAAAAGCTGCTTAATGCACATAGGGGTCTCGACCCGCAGGTGGAGAACCACCGCTCTACGATCCGATAAGTAGAGCAAAATATGCAGGAGGGAGCCCAGGCTGCATCTCAGGAAGGGAAGGGCATCGATCCACAGCAGAGTATTTAGCAGATTATCGAAGAAGTGTGGGTCTCCCTTCTTCCCACTCCCTCCTCCAGCAAAGGGTAGAGCATGATTCATCTGAGTCCCACTGAGTCAGACTACAGCTGACATAGGAGGTGCCAATTGTAAGAGGGACAAGTGTGACTCAGGGGGGTGGAGGGAGGAAGGCTGGAACAAGCTCCATGGGGAACCCAAGGAGTTCAACGCAGGTAGGGACTGGGTGCCGAGTAGGTCCACTCCTCGGGACGTTGGTTTGATGCTACCTATCATGTAACAGGATCTGGAGGGTTTTCCCTGTGGGTTCACTCTTACCAAATATTCCTATGGTTTCTGGGAAGACCAAGGCTCATCTTCCTTTCCTTTTCGCCTATCTAATTTTTCTTGTAGCCAGCAAGGTCCATCATGGACGCACTTGGCCTGTAGTTTGCAAGGAAATGCGCTGTGGGCAAACAATTTTAGTGTTTTTAGTGAATTACATTTATTTAGCAGCCTCCCTTTCAAGACTTCTGCTCAAACGGATGCCTTCATTGTACTTCCAAGGCACCCAGGCAAAGTAAACAAGGAACTACCTGGGCAGCGCTTACCAAAAGAGCAGCTAGGCACTGGGAGACCAGCTCTGCCTCCTCCACACCTGCTCTACTCTACGCGGCTCCTCTGAGGAGTGAGCCCAACTTCCAGTGATCGCTACTTCAAGCAGTCCTCAAGGAGTCATCAGTGGCTTCATCTACTGGTGGACTCAGTATTTGGGTGAGGTTCTTGAGGGGGCAGGGGAACTATGGAGGTGAGGCCTGGCTGGAGGGAGGGAGTCATCAGAATCATGCCTTAGGAAGATAGGCCTAGCTCTGCCCCCTCCCGCTGTTCTCAGCCTCTTGGATATCCTGATGTGATGTTCAGTGTTCCTCTGTGATACCTTAGCGCCTTGGCACGGGCCTAAACACAATGGCGCCAGCAGACTGTGTGCAGTAGCCTCTGAGACTGCAATCTGAGATTGATATTCCTGCCTTTTAACGTTCTCTCCAGTACTTGTCTGTGTGGTGAAAACTCTGCCGAGTTCTGCTTGTGGGAGTAACCTTGAGTTGGGCTTCACCTCCCTTAGGTTCTTACTCTAGTTAACGTGCCACGCCCCTGACATGGGGGGGTGGAGAATGCCAGTAACCCTGGGAGAAAATGGGAGATACCATCAGCACCTGTCAACGAAAGGTGTCAACTTAATGCACATCCCAAGTGAAGGCAATCTGCTGTGGCCACGCTGCCTCCCCGGCAAGGCTGGCAACACACAGCTTACGAAGTCTGTTAGTCAAGTAAAGCTGGTGCTGAGTGACGTGTGGTTAGCCAACTGGAAGGCAACAGGGCCTGGGTGAGGTAAAAATCCTGGCTCCCGCATGAGTGTGCCGGGTGGAAATTACAGTGTCTTGTGAGGTGATGCTTCAGTGGGGCGACCTGACCGTGGGCCTTGGGGGCAGGAGGGACAGCGCTCCCCTCTTTCAGCATTTTCCTGTGGCTGTATCCAGAGCCCTCGCCTGGAGAGTGTCCCCTGTGGGACGCACACTTTTTCAAGCGCAACAACAGAAAAAAAAATATTTGTAGGTGCTGCTTCAGGTCAGTCTCTTTGCTTCTTAGAGGTTTAGATTCAAAATGGTTTCATTACACCCCAAGATGGGCCTCATGTCAAAGGCTTTTCCGCATATGCGTCTGTGGCCGTGCTTGTAACTATTGAGCTGTTTCAAGATCCGGTTTTAGACTAAGCGTTCCGCCATGGGTGGGGGCCGGGCACTACCGCGTTTAGGCATTACAATAGGCAAGTTTCCTGGACTTGGGGCACAGTTGCTAAGAAGTCTAAATGAGCCCAGCTTACCACTTTAAAAGCCAACCTGCTAAACCTTAGAGAAAACAAAATTGCTCCGTTGGGGTTCTTGGTTTGTTTGTTTGTTTTCCTAGTGGAGAGAAAAAGAAACAGTAACAGCAACATGGCTGTTAAAATGTCCAAGTAGACCAACCCTGTCCAGGGTGCATGGCGGGCTCTGTTCCTGCCACTCTGAGAGGCTGCCTGGGACATGGTGCTTGCCTCCATCAAAGTCTCAAAGAGCCCCATGTAAGGGAGCGGCTCGTCGCTAATGACAGGGTCCCCGGGCTGTGGACAACCGAGGCTGAAGCGGTCCGGGGATGAAGTCATGGGAATTAAGGCACGTTATCTGTCATGAGGCTCCACAGGGCTAGGCACCATTCTCAGGGCTTATTTTAGAGCCCAGGGGAAGCAGGCAATTATCTTGTTCTTTGACTGTCATCAGCCGGACAGGATGCAGGTAGCCAGAAAGCCAAGTTATTTAAAACAGTTAAGAAAAGAAGAAAAATCAATTCCAAAAGACCGATAATCTGAAAGTCTTTTTTTGTTTGTTTGTTTTTGGAACATCTGGTTAAGGATGTCAACGTGGGGAGTAGATGATGGGGAGGGTTGACTCTCTGACCTCTTTGGGAACAGTAGTGGTATCAGACGCCCCCTCCCCCATCCGTTTGCAGTGAGAGGCAGGTGCTCAGGCCAGGAAGCTTCCCCGTGGTGATTCATTTCTCCTTCAGAGTGTCAGCTGGGGTCTCTGGAAAAGATCCAGGGAGAATCCCGGGCTTCCAGCCATCTGTCAGTCAGGGGGTTACCATGGTCACCACCAGCCAGCCAGCCTTGTGAGCCAGCTGGTTCTCTCTGGCTGGGCGTGGCGGGGCCTGCTCAGCTGGAGCTGCAAAATGACCCTGGCCTTTGGTTCTGAGAACCTGTCTTGGGGCAGCACTTGTTAGGATAGTCTGGCGAGAGCCTGGCATGGATACAGGTGTGACTCTGTGCCTTTCCGAGACCCCCCTCAGAACAGACTTCTGAGAAGAGAGAGGGCACATTGAAGTGGGTGCAGACGGGCCCTCAGCTCTTTCAGGCTCTGTCACTGGTGAGCTGTGTGGACTCGGATGGCCAGGTTGGCTTAGACTTGCTTTGCGCTTTTGGCAAACGGGGTGATATGTTTTGAAGAGTGTGGCTGTTGTTAAAATGTCAGGGTTTACGCAGTAACGAGACACAAACCGTGAGTCAACGGTCCCACGTGGACTTTTATTGGTGGACAGGGAAGGAAAGGGGGGTGAGAGGTAACCAACCTGTGCAGAGAGAGAGAGAGAGAGAGAGAGAGAGAGAGAGAGAGAGAGAGAGAGAGAGAGAGAGAGAGAGAGAGAGAGAGGATGAGATGATGAGAATACGAGAGCTGTTGGACTTGCTTGTTTCTTACTGGCTAACTCTGACTTAAGTATTTACTCCATAATTGTTAATCTAAGTATTTCTCTTACCGGAGAAAAGGGTCCGGACTTCTTACCCCCTATGGCAGCTACATGATGACTCCTTGTGTTTCTCTTTCCCAGAATCCTGCTTGACTCCTAGTCCCACCTATCTTGCTTTCCTATTGGCCAACAGTGCTTTATTCCACAACCAATAACAGACAGGTTTACAGAATGGCATCTCCCATCAGAAAACAATTCCTTTTCCATGATATATACTATACTAGGGGCCAGGGTAGTGAGGGGGGTAAGAGATGGGTACCACATCAGACCAGCCACATAGGTTGGTAGTAGTCTATTGTAGTATTCTCTCTAGGTACAGCAACTAAGTGCCAGCCACATAGGGTGGTAGTAGTCTATTGTAGTATTCTCTCTAGGTACAGCAACTAAACGCACCCAGTGTTAAGCCATGGACTGTTCTAGAAAGGAATTCTTGTGGGGGAGACTTCTCTACATCAACATATAGGAGTGGATATATGAAGAAGCTACTTGAAATCTGTCTGTGTCAGGCTGGGCTTCGGTTGTCTCTCCTCTGGACGGCCGGGAATTGTTATGGGACGCTGAAGGCCAGATTGGGATCCCTGGCTCTAGCCAGTGCTTCTGAGAATGGCATGAAGTGCATGTCCCATTTACCTCTATTTTTAAAAAAAATTGTCAACAGGAAACTAAATTACCTCAACAAACTGTACAGCGTTTCTGGGGCTGACAGCTCAACTCTCTTCAGCAGCAGAAACCAAGGGCCCACATTCTAGTTTCATGAATCATGCTGTTTTCAAACTAGGATGTGCAGAGTGGTTAACACTGAGTGAATTGTAGTCAATGAGGCTCCTGTTTCCCCTCCCATCACTTTAGGTATTGACTCAATCCTGGTCTGTTTCCTAGTGCATGGGAACTAGTAGATGGTACCTGTTAGGCTCCTTTCTGTTTGTGACAACTGTATGTGATGCTGGTGACCACTCACTTCCCTGGCCCTAAGCATGATGTAGTGCCCATATCGTTTCATTTCCTGATGCCTCTTTCTATTCCCCCATAGAATCACCCTGTATGACTACCAAGCCATGTGTAGAGCCAACAAGGAGAGCAGCGACAGTGCCCACGGACTCCTGGATGTAAGTACAAAGCACTGGGCACTTCTGCTGCCTTGGGGGAAATGTGGCTCAGAAGCTAGGGTAATCAAATGTACCTTACTCAAAACCAAGAATGTTTAAAGGTATTTCCTGGCTGTGCTCGCTAAGAACTGCTTCTGTTTAAAACCCAGATCCAGAGATTATATAAATTAAAAAAGCAGGTCGAGGTCTTAGCTGGATTAATGAACACCGCGCACCCCCACCCCCGCTTATACACAAAGAGAGAAGAGCTTCACTGATTGTTACATAAGAGAATTAAAAGAATTTGGTTCCACAGACACTGTCCTTCTGGGAGAGTTGATTTCACAGCTCAGTCACTAGACTTCTTTCCACATAACCATAAGGATCTGAGTTTTAGTTCCCAGGACCCACACAAAAGCCAAGCATGGTGGTGCACATCTGTAACCCAGCACGGGGCAGGTGTAACCTGGAGTCAAGTGAATCTCCAACACTGTCTGCCAGCCAGAATCTCTGAACTCTGAGGTCTTTGAGAAACTGTCTCAAAGCCAAAGTGGATTGCAGCTGAGGGAGACATCTGCCATCTACCCTGGGCCTCCACACACGCAGACACACACAAATGAGCACTTTCACAGACGTGTGCACATGTGTGTGTCCACTAGGATCAAGGTACATGTTGCTGAGTCCTTAAAAACTGCCTCCAGACTGTCAGAAATGAACTATTCCTGCTTCAAAAATGAAATTTGCAATATACAGAAAATAGCGGTTTGACCCTCAATTATCTGAAAACTCAGGGCTTTTTTTCTTTCTTAAAGGTATTCCTCAAGATGAGCCACATATGTACACAAATATAACCCTTGACACATGATTTTGGGAATACTAAAATGCAACCAAAAGGTTTCCCTTAAATTACAAGATTTCAAAGCCTTCTTGCTTTACCTTCTTGGCCTCTGTGAGCTATGAGACTTTACAAGGGGATTACCTAAAAGCCAAATGCTTAACCTGATTCTCCTTCTCTGAGCAAGCAAGAAAGGGTCCTCACCTCATAGCTTCCAAAATGCCCTGAGAGTAGGATTTTCCAGAAAACACCACCTGCAGGAGACTCTAGAGGGAACTGCACTTCTAATGGGGACTTTTCATGACCATCCTGGCTTCCCTGCACTGAGTGTGACTATTTGCAGATTAGAAATGTTCCCAAGACTAGTTTCCATCATTACTTTAAGAAACCTCAATGGCCTTATCCTCCTCAGTGATCTTTTGCTTTCAAAATCTTAATCCCTATTTGCATAATCCCTTTGTTTGCTCAGATATGCAATTGGAGCTCAGTCTAGCAAGTTCTGCTGGAGCTCCCCTTTTCCTGGCCTCTGGTGAGCCAGGGCCAAGCTACACGGCCTATCTTCTCAGCTCCACCTGTGCTACCCATCCCAGGGGAAACAAAGACCTAGAGTTAGCCCTGGATCTGACTCCCTGGGTCTTTCTGGGGATGGGGGAAAGTGATGGTTTAAATGCCATAGCACCTAATGGCAAAACATGGGGCTTTGAGACCCATTTAGTTTTAAGAAATTGTTAAAAGTTAATATCATTCTCTGACCCTACACCTAGAGGCTCAGAGTTCTCCAGTTTGGGGCTCAATGTTGAAGACCTCACTGAAATCAGAGCAAGAACTCCAAAGCAAAGCAGGGTGGGCCGGGAATAAGCCCAGAATGTTTAGTTTGTTTGTTTGTTTATACTGCTCTCTGCCGATTTCTGGCTTGAGACAGGCACCTTTCAGCAAGTTAGGGAACTATGAATTCGTTCTTGTTTTATTTAAAACTGGGTAATTCCTCCATTCCCAGTTCTGGTTCTTGTAATTAAAAATACTCCGAGAAGAGGATTAGGCAGCTGTCACCTCAGAAACCAAGGTTTGCCATGACCTTCCCGAATGGCAGCCACAAAAGGTGCTAAGGATTTTCTGGACCTGCTGTCTGGAGCCCAGCTCTGCCAATGCCATCGTCTGCCTTGCTAGTCTATACGTCGCTTACATATCTGGCATACCTAGGTACAAAGAGCCAACTGAGGAGGACATGGTATTTTCCAGAATTCAGGAAATTGAATTATCCACATAGGAAATATCACAGAGTAAACAATCCGACTGCTTTTTTTAATTAAAATATTCTGAAATAAAGATTAGGCTGTCAATGCCTTCTTTTATAGCATGCAGGGGGATTTTCTGTGGGGATAAAATCACATGTTCATATGGTTATCATTTTTTCAAGTCCAAATATGTAAGTGCGAGAAAAGGCAGCCCAAATCCTCCATAATTCATGGAAGGCATTAAAATCGAGTGTGTTCAATTTGTGCTTCTCCCAATGAATGACATCCAGTGATGGAGAACTGCGAGTCACCTTTCCAAAGGGGAGCACTGCGAATTACCATTTGAAATTAGTTACATGATTCCAGCCCCTCAGCATCAGGCTGTGAAATATTAGCCCCCAGAGGGTAAAGGTTTAAGCATCGTTTGTTGAACTTCCTCCTTCCCCCTAGTGATAACCCTTGTATTAGATCATGTTTATTTTACTTGTAAATCACATCTCACTACAGGGGAGTTCAAAGTTTTAAAATGTTAGTTTTGGGATACAGTATCCAAGCATTTTCTTCCGTTAGCTAGACCCTCCCTGGTTTTTAACAGGATATCCATCTCTCCAGAAGAATAACATTGTCTTATGTAAAGCCTTAAGTCAAACTACAAACTACTTGTGTAAGCCGTTGTTTTAACGGGGTGAATTCTTCCCTTCAGCCCTACAACGCCTTCCTTTCCGCAGCCAAATGGATAATGACTGAGCTTGTCTTGTAAGTACCATCACCTAGCTATATTCTTTTCCACCAGTGCCCTTGTCCCTCTGTTTCTCTGACACAGTGAATGGGAAGACCATGTTCTTGCTAACTCTGGATCCACTGAATACCTCAAAGTACCAACCTCTGAGAAGAACACAAAGCTATCTTTTTTAGTGTTAGTTATTCGCAACTATGTCATTGTTGAGCAGACAAACAGCTTATGATACACAAGCCAAATCTATTTATTGTGGTTACTGTTAAATTTAACATGGATGCCTGGTTGTCTTAATGCTGCCTGGGTGGGCTGCGGTCGGGAGAGCACACAGCCAAGCTGTCCACTGTTGCTGGGATGTATTGGCTTGGGCAGAAGCCAGGTTTACATGGGCCACAGAAAGGGCTGGGGCTCTACCTAGGTATGGGTTAGTAAGTTAACCTCATCAAACTGTGGTCCTCTTCTGAGGATGCTGGCTGACTCTGTGACTTAGATCCGACTTTTTTTTTTTTTGAGACAGGGTTTCTATGTAGCTTTGGAGCCTGTCCTGGAATTCACTCTGGTAGATCAATCAGGCTGGCTTGGAACTCACAGAGATCTGCCTGCTTCTGCCTCCTAAGTGCTAGGATTAGGTCAGATTTATGAAAACTCTGCCTTCCAGATGAGATAATGGATACCTTGCAGTTAACAGTGTATCCCAGATATAGCAATTGACCAGACTATACCAACCTGTCACTCTTCTTTTTCCCAGCCAGGGTCCAGTGCTGTAGGTTTAAGTCAAATCTCTTGCTATTTCATGAACTGACAGTCTGGTTTTTAGTTTTTGCTTTAATGCAATCTCTATTAATTCGAGAATGCTTATATATTCAAAGGCAAAGACATGCTCTAGAGATGGAAGCTGCATTAAGACTAGAGGTGGGTTTTGATGGAAAGGTAGTTGTTAGGGATAGTAGTCATGAGTATGATAAGTAAATGAAAAGTATTTTTTGATCTATTGCCATTCCTTTAGAAGGCGATTCATATTGTTTTTGTACCCTTCACTATCAACTGAGAAATTCTGATTTTTCTGAAGTTGGCTTATGGCATAATTTCATTAAAAGTTTGACCCAGTTTTTGCTCCCCCCCCCACAAGTATAAACACATTGGCTGAACCTGTCCTATATTGCTGTAGACCGTGGTTCTGACCCAGAAGAATGTTCAATTTTTAAGTTCTGAAATAAGGCAAAAGGCCATTTAGAAATTGGCTATTTATCGTAGAATTAAACCAGGTGAAACTATGTATAAATTAAGGCAAATTACGAGAGGCTGAATTCTGACCAAACAGCACACATTTCTCAACTAAAAACCCTTCCCAACTAGGAGACGGTGATCTCAGGCCTATGCTGGCACCGATGGTGAAGTAGCTTTTTCCAAGCCTTTTGAAAACCTAGTGGCCATTCGATGGGAGCCCAGCCAGCCACGGCAATGTCTCCAAAATGCAATGTTATTCCTTCAGATGGGGTGAGGGCAGCACGAAATGATGTAAAACAGCACCGTTCTTAGCCATGGTTTAAACGACCATATAACCCTGGACCTTTTCACTGTTCGTTTAGGTTCCTGGTGGAATTTAACCTGTGCAGCTGGTGGCACTCCGACATGACAGTTAAAGGTAGGTAGCTACTGGGGTTCCTGTTTCCTAGTATGAGTGATGAGCCCTAGGTTCTGATAACTTTCTGTCAGGGAGCCACTGGCTCGAGTTAAAACCACACAGGGCATTGTGACGGTCCCTCAGCTCCGTGGGCAGAAAGCCGCCCCACAGATTCTTCCCTCCCGTGTTCACTTTGTCCCGCCTCCCCAACAGAAGCAGGAAAGTCACACTTTGGCAGGGTTTGAAATCTTCGGAACCCTAACAGGCAACATGAAAAGCTAAGCGAGGCAGACAAGTCGTCCATGTCCTGGCTGGATGAGTGGATAAGCGTTCTAGTTTTGTCTGCACAGCTGCAGACACACGAGTTGATGGCTGGAGTGGCAGTTAGTGGACATTCCCAGAGTCTCAAGTCAGGTCCATGGTACGGTTTAACCCTGGCTTAAAGTCTTCCCTTTGACAAAGGAATTCATCTCACCACATCTCAGTGTCCCCTCATAAACACAGTGGGAAGAATATTTATCTCTGTATGTGTGTGTGTGTGTGTGTTATGAGTGTGTGCGTTGTATGTGTTGTGTGTGTGTGTAGTAATATGGATAGATCATGTTACCTGAGGACCAGAGTAAGTGGAACCTAAGATGCCACAGTAATTAATCTCTGATAATAAAGACGACAGTATCGATGTTTGTCCGCTCAAAATGGTGAGCTGCCCGCCTTGGCAATCTCCCCCCAGGCCAATGCAAGTTCTCAGATACTCTCTCTTTTGTTTTTTTTTTTTTTTTTTCTGAATTCTTTAAACCTGGATATTAAAGACTAGTAGTCTATTAGCATGGATTTTATTTTCAACTGTTTTAGTTTTTGATGGTGAGTTCATAAAGCGGTACAACTTAGGTATTGTATGTTGGCTTTGCGTGCTGTGCCTTAGGCACCCTCTGTGTGGATTTTCTGGATCCCCAAACCTTTCTTCCTGCTCCTTCCTCAGTCCCTTAACAATGGATCCCTGCTCTTCTCTACCACCATGGCCTTCCTTTGCTTCTTTTACATGACACTTGGTTTCCTTGGTGATACAAATAGGCCTAGCCATTCTCATCATCACCCAACTGAGGGCACAACAGGTACTTTGCTCATTAACTACCCTACTGAATCATCCTTGGGCCAGGCATGACCCCATCAAGCCCACTGGGCTGGTACTAGTTTTGGATTGTAGCACATTATCATAGTCTAGAAATTAAATGGGAGGATGTAACCGAGACTGTAAAGAAGGCTTCCTCCATAGCTGGCAGGACACTCACAATAACAAATGATGGCGACTTGTTAAATATCCCCTAAGAAGGTCATTTTAGGATTATAATTCACACAGAGAAGGGTGTATTATACTAGCACTGCAACATCTTTAATTAAATTCATAAAATATTGATATTCGTATGCAGCTAGATGCAAGGAGTCAAACCTGTAGGCCCACAAGCTACTTAGGAAGCTGAGACAAGAGAATTGCTTTGAGTTTAGAGTGTGAAAACTAGCCTGAGCCATGTGGCAAGATCAGTATGCTCTACCAAAGAAAATCATAAAAAATATGCAAAATGATAAGCAAAACCCCAGACACAAGACTGGCAGTCCAGTGGTGGGGAGCTGTGGAATTAATATGGTCAAAAATCAACATGATTAATGGAATGTTAGTAAACAGAGAACAAACTATGACTCAGGGTTGTAGGAAAAAAGACTATTATATCCCCTAAAGTGTGACCTGTGGTACAAATTTGATTCTGTTGATGTTATATATACTTTATAAAAGAGAGGTGTGATGAGGCAAAATAAATCAGTAGATCTTGAGGTATAGTTTAGTTAAGACCATCTTCCTATAGCACCAGTAACTGAGAAGGAAGACTCACTCCACCCAAATGAGGCTTTGATGGCTCTGAAGTGGCTGTCTAAGCAGGACTCTCTGGGAATGTCTGGTTTCCTCAATAGTTAGTAAAGGTTAGTTAGGCATAGTGTAGGTCAATGGTTAGTAAAGGTTAGTTAGGCACAGTTCAGGTCAATGGTCAGTAAAGGTTAGTTAGGCATAGTGCAAGTCAATGGTCAGTAAAGGTTAGTTAGGTATAGTGCAGGTAAATGGTTAGTAAAGGTTAGTTAGGTATAGTGCAAGTCAATGGTCAGTAAAGGTTAGTTAGGTATAGCACAGGTCAATGGTCAGTAAAGGTTAGTTAGGTATAGTGCAGGTCAATGGTTAGTAAAGGTTAGTTAGGCATAGTGCAGGTCAATGGTTAGTAAAGGTTAGTTAGGTATAGCACAGGTCAATGGTTAGTAAAGGTTAGTTAGGTATAGTTCAGGTCAATGGTCAGTAAAGGTTAGTTAGGTATAGTTCAGGTCAATGGTCAGTAAAGGTTAGTTAGGCATAGTTCAGGTCAATGGTCAGTAAAGGTTAGTTAGGTATAGCACAGGTCAATGGTCAGTAAAGGTTAGTTAGGTATAGTGCAGGTCAATGGTCAGTAAAGTTTAGTTAGGCATAGTGCAAGTCAATGGTTAGTAAAAGTGAGTTAGGTATAGCACAGGTCAATGGTTAGTAAAGGTTAGTTAGGTATAGTTCAGGTCAATGGTTAGTAAAGGTTAGTTAGGCATAGTTCAGGTCAATGGTTAGTAAAGGTTAGTTAGGTATAGTTCAGGTCAATGGTCAGTAAAGGTTAGTTAGGCATAGTTCAGGTCAATGGTTAGTAAAGGTTAGTTAGGTATAGTTCAGGTCAATGGTCAGTAAAGGTTAGTTAGGCATAGTTCAGGTCAATGGTTAGTAAAGGTTAGTTAGGCATAGTTCAGGTCAATGGTTAGTAAAGGTTAGTTAGGTATAGTTCAGGTCAATGGTCAGTAAAGGTTAGTTAGGCATAGTTCAGGTCAATGGTCAGTAAAGGTTAGTTAGGTATAGTTCAGGTCAATGGTCAGTAAAGGTTAGTTAGGCATAGTTCAGGTCAATGGTCAGTAAAGGTTAGTTAGGCATAGTTTAGGTCAATGGTTAGTAAAGGTTAGTTAGGCATAGTTCAGGTCAATGGTTAGTAAAGGTTAGTTAGGCATAGTTCAGGTCAATGGTCAGTAAAGGTTAGTTAGGCATAGTTCAGGTCAATGGTTAGTAAAGGTTAGTTAGGTATAGTTCAGGTCAATGGTCAGTAAAGGTTAGTTAGGCATAGTTCAGGTCAATGGTTAGTAAAGGTTAGTTAGGTATAGTTCAGGTCAATGGTCAGTAAAGGTTAGTTAGGCATAGTTCAGGTCAATGGTTAGTAAAGGTTAGTTAGGCATAGTTCAGGTCAATGGTTAGTAAAGGTTAGTTAGGTATAGTTCAGGTCAATGGTCAGTAAAGGTTAGTTAGGCATAGTTCAGGTCAATGGTCAGTAAAGGTTAGTTAGGTATAGTTCAGGTCAATGGTCAGTAAAGGTTAGTTAGGCATAGTTCAGGTCAATGGTCAGTAAAGGTTAGTTAGGCATAGTTTAGGTCAATGGTTAGTAAAGGTTAGTTAGGCATAGTTCAGGTCAATGGTTAGTAAAGGTTAGTTAGGCATAGTTCAGGTCAATGGTCAGTAAAGGTTAGTTAGGCATAGTTCAGGTCAATGGTTAGTAAAGGTTAGTTAGGTATAGTTCAGGTCAATGGTCAGTAAAGGTTAGTTAGGCATAGTGCAGGTTTGAATTGGGCACTGGAGCACATGGGCCGGAGTCCAGGGTGAAGATGCATGTTCTTGCTTTTTGGGGGTTGGCTATTTCTTAGGAGTGAGCTTCATGCTGAAGGTGGTGGACTAGTCATGTCTGGTGGTTAATTTCTTGGAGTTCCTCTTCACAGGTGAGAAAGGAACTCCTTTTTTGTTTTCTTTCTTTCTTTTTTTCTTTCTTCTCATTTTAACATTGTTTCTCTGCATTGCTGAGAATGATCCCAAACTTTTGATTCCCCTGCTTCTATCTCTCCAGTGCTGGGATGTTGCCATCTCTGTACAATGCTGAGGCCTAGATCTTCCTGAATACTAGATGAATACACTACCAACTGAGCCACATCCTCGTTCCCGAAGAAAGACATTCTTTGTGTCAATTTTCATTCCCAGACAGACCTCCCATTCTTACCTTGACCTGTCACCCCAAATATCTACCCTCACTTTCGGTTCCAAAGATTTAACATTTCTTATTTCTTTTTGAGAGCCTGTCACTGTGATCTTTGCTGAGAGCAGTAGTGTTTAACTGAGTGGCCGCTCTGTCTCCCAGCAGTCAGTGCGCTAATCTGAAGACATTTTTGATTGTCACAGCTTGCTACTGGCATCTAGTGGGTAGAGGCCAGGATGCTGCTATACATTCTACAGCACTCAGGCCAGCCCCACAGCAAAGCAGTAGCTGATTCAGAAAGTCAGTAGTGTGAGCATCGAGACATTCTGGTCTTGATGGAGGGGTGTGAGACAGAGCAGAGTGACCAAAAAAAGACGTGGTTCCTGCATGGTCTCTATAGACACTCTAGAAGGTTCCCGCTCTGAGTTCTACATCCTCTATCCCTCCGCAACTGTCCCAACACAGCCAACACTGTGATTCGATGCTTTAGTCCTTACTGTCCTGCCTTGAGTGTTTTCTTACACTTCTTCCAAAAAGACAATTGCAAAATGTCCATTTACTCTAGACCAGAGGATCCTAACCTTCCTAATGCTGTGACCCTTTAACAAAGTTCCTCATGTTGTGGTAACCCCCTACTGTAGAATTATTTTGTTGCTACTTCATAACTGTAATTTTGCTACTGTTATGAGCCATAGTGTAAATATCTGGTATGTAGGATATCTGATGTGTGCCCCTAAAGGGGTCACGACCCCCAGGTTGAGAACCCACTGCTCTAGACTGTGACACACTCGTCCCACAGATTTATAAGAAGAGCTGGGCAGATACTCACACAGCTGCCTGAGGTGTGCTGACACAGAATACTTCAGCATCTCCAGAGTGCTGGGAAACCCTTTCAGAACCCTCCAGGCTCTTCCCTCCACTGTAGCTGAGAGGTGGTCCCGGCAGTACTTAGACAACCAGATCTCTCTGATGGCCCAAGTCATCGAGATGAGGTAGGTAGATAGAAACAGAGATACATTAAAAAGTGCTTCAGAGGGAAAGCACACACAGACCTAAGCCAAACCCTCCTACCATAATAAAAGTCTCAGCTGTCTTGAGAATGACGTAGAGCTGGATCCCACATCCAAACTGTCGCACTCAGGCCCACAGCCATCCACTCTACTGGGGATTAATATGAATTTTTCCATGTTGTAAATGAAGGCACTGAAACAGATGGAGGTGTGTTAAATTCACCAATGGGATACTGTTATTGGAACGTTTTCTTCAAAGTCTGTGTAAATCCTGAATTCAGTGTAGGGAAGGGATAGTCTCAGCACCATCTTGACTTGCAATTCATTCTAAATTCCCCATTCTCTCACTAGATAAAGACACTGAGCTGAGACATACATCCTTGTTTTAGCTAAAAATGGAATCCATAATTACACTGTTTATCTGCCTCATTTCCTTGATGAAGGGACTGTGCAGGCCCGCTTCTGCTTGATTACCACAAAGGTCTCATCTGGGTGGTGAAGTTCACAAAGAGAATGGAGCTTGCCGGGCACCCGGTTACAGATGGAAATGCACTCACAGAGACAAAAGGAGAGCAAGGCTTCCCAAATGGCAAATCTATCCATTCCCGATTGTCTGCGCATAATTATGGCGAAGCCAAGCCGGTTATTGTCACTGGAGGCATCAGTTGCTAAGGGAAAATTCAAGCAATCTTATCGAGTAGGTGTCCAGTTGAGTACTCTGTGGGGAGTGAGCGGTAGGTCATGGCGACTTGAGCTTTAGACGCCCGTGTCTCCGGGAGTGAGAGACCCCTCAGAGTCTCGGCAAGCGAGCGTGGCTCCCGGGGTGAGACTGTCCAGGCACACACCTGGATCCTGCCACTGACAGCTGCGTCCTTTGAACGGGCATCCTAACCTCACAGGGTTTGAGTTGCTCCATCCACCATAGCGGAACCTAGTAAGTAGACGGCTGGCAGTCTTGGTTGGTTATCGGTTTGACATCCCAAAGATAGACAGTAGTGGCTAGCAAATATATATATGTATATATATATATGTATATATATATATTGTGTTTTTCCATAGTTCTCTAGACAAAGAAAGGCCCAGGTTGGTTAAAGTACATGTGGCCACGGTTTTGTGGGATAATTTGCATGTTTCTCGAAAGCACACCCAACCAGCCTACAGTCATGCTTGCAAACAGTCGGCAGTTATCGCTACATCAGCATGAGTACCCTACAATTGTCAAAGGGTTGGGGGGAGGATTCCATCTCCAGTAAGGATCTGGGCCAAATGAGCTTCGCCATGGACATTTTGGACTCATTCCATCATAATAGAGCCCAGACAATTAGAATTAGAGATGGTGAAATCATTGGGCTTATTTAAATCATGTGTGTATGTGCCGCCTCCGCCGGCCTGCCCCAAAGACCTCTCACTTTGTTTCATCGGCCAGACTTCACAAAGCCCTGACGCTTATACATGCTGGAGCAAAGTAGCCCAAGTTCAAATTTTGGCTCCGCCACCTACTTCCTGGGCGAACTAGAACAATTTATTTCATCCTTCTCTCCCTCCCACTTACCCTGCCAAGTAGAACCTGCCTTCGCTACTAGTGGGAGACTTCCTCTTCACTGCTTTAAAGGAAAAAGAAGTTCCTACTTCCTATTCTTTTTTTAATCTTGTCATATTTTGTTGTGAGATAAATTAGTGTCTGTCAAGCAGAATGGCACCCGGCACACAGCAGTTCTTCAACAAACTTAGTTGCTTGCCCACAGGTTTTCATACGCTGCTTGCGTGCGTGCGCTATACCCACGAGCAGTGGACACCATTGCGTATTGAGTCTTTGCTTTTGTTTAGAAGCGAGCTTTTTGAAACCCAGACACTTCAAATATAAAAAGGAAGCTGCCTGAACTGGACATCAGAATGCAGTTGCCAAACAGAGAAAGGCCAATTTTGGAAAAACAAAAAACGAGGACTATGAAAATAAAATGCGTTGCCAAAATGTCGCCAGATGGTCCCCTCCCCCAGTTAAGAGTACAACAAAGGAAGGAGCAGGAAGGGAAGGGAAGGGAAGGGAAGGGAAGGGAAGGGAAGGGAAAGGAAGGGAAAGGAAGGGAAAGGAAGGGAAGGAAAGATGATTACAACGAATCCAGGGCTCCCCCACCCCTGGTATCAAGTCTAGCCACCTCCTCTCTGCTGAAGACAAGGACACCAAGGAAGAACCGGAAAGAGGCTGGTTCCTACCAAAGGACAGGGAACACCTCACCTTCCACCTCAGGGACAAGCAGTTTGTCACAAGGGGCTAAATTTATTCCATTTGCTTTGTCAGTTATATTTGATTGAAAAAAAAAGACCATCCAAGGGACTGAAGAGATGGGTTTTTGGGGGGCGGGGAGAGAGAGAGAGAGAGAGAGAGAGAGAGAGAGAGAGAGAGAGAGAGAGAGAGAGAGAGAGAGAGAGAGAGAGAGAGAGAATTAATGTTCCTCCTTCAGTATAGCTGTATGAAGTGACTGCTGACAATCCCATGCTATTAAGGTTAAGGTTGGCAACTGGTCAGTGAATTCACATGTTCTAGTGTTCTAGCTTAAAACAAAACAAAACAAAAAGCTGAATTAGACCCTGCATTATTTTGTTTTAAATAAGAAAACAAAACAAAAAATGTGCCAGTGTACTATGACTCCAACTGTTTCCTCAAAATAAGGAAACCTTGTGGGAAAGCACATATGTTAGAAACAGTTTTGTTAGAATGTAAAAGCATAGGGCACAGTTTACTGATGAGACCCTCTTAGGTCCCACAGCATCCCAGGAAGGTAGGCAGTTTGCCATGCTTCCAACATCCATCCCCCTGCGCCTGGATTATAACTTGACACGTTGTGTTCTACCCATCATGTTTTGGAAATACAAATGTAAATTCCATACATGCATCATCAAAAACCAAACCAAACCAAAACAAACAAACAAAACTGTGTATAGGAAACTCCAGGTACTCCACTCCAAACATGTGAACGAGTAGATATACCGTGCAGAATACCTGAGCCACCAGTATCCCCATTTTGTAGATGAGAATACTGAGGGCCAGCTAGAAGTAGCAGAGTGGGGAAATTTCTTCCCCCAAACTTCTCTCCTGTAGGAGCTTTTGCACTGAACTATGAGCTATTGCATGCATCATCATTGGCATCATTTGATGTTACAAAGCCAAGACTGCTGCTTCTTTTGTTACTCCTATTGTTGTAATTAACCCAACACTTAGCCCTGTATAGCAGCACTGCACTCAGTACTCGTCAGGGTTCTGCCCACTTCTCCCAGCAACCTCTGAAAACAGAACACGATGCACTCCAGTGCTAATAAGAAAGTTGAGACTTACAGTTTGGAGTCCATCAATGGGGGTGTGTGTGAGTTATCTGAGCTAGTTAGTTGCCTCCAGCCCATATCGAGTGCTTACTGTGCATTCATTCCTGTGCCCACATTATTTAGTTATTTTAAACTGACGTAGTGTCTTACTGAACAAGCAACTTCATAAGAGCAGAGTTTGGAGTGTGCTATACTTCAAAGACATTTATGCCTTTGACTATTTCACAGTTCAATTTTCTTTCAATAGTAGAGTTATTCAATTGCACCACGACGTTTATCTTGCTCTCAATAAAACAGTAAATGTAGGAGCTTACATTTTGATGTATGTATTCTATGTATTTGGATTCCCAGATGTGTTGGTGCTAAGCCACTGTGAGTCTGAGGCCAGAGACCCCGTGGTTGATGTTGACCCAGAAAGTAGAATTCTTGTGATGCATAAATGATAGCCGATCAAGCCAACACAACTGCTTTAGGAATTACAGCTTACAGAGTTGCTTGACAGATGAAATCACTGGACTAATTAGAAAATAATGCATTATGCGGTGCCTAGAAAAGTCACAGAGCTCCCTCAGTAGAACTGCACCCGGGCTGCTGTGGGTTGCCAGGCACGGCATGGAGCCCTGACAACGAAGAGCTTTCATTATTCTGCTCCCCTTTTCCCTACAGCCCAGAAACTGAAACAGACCCTGGAGCCTTGTGATACTGAATACCCTGCCTTTGTTTCCGAGCGCACCATCAAGGAGACCACAGGGAACATTGCTTGTGAAGACTGCTCCAAGTAAGCCACCCCCAGCCCCTCAGCCCCACTGTACACACCTTTCTGTTGAATGTGGAGCCTTCCCCGTGGGCCAATGAGACACAGTTGCACTGGGGGCCAGGAAACATGGCTGCCCTCTGGTGTGAGGATGTATTTCTATCAACTGGGAAGAAACAGCCCTGGGGTTTTGGTAGATTGATTTAAGATTGGGAAAAATCCAGAATGTGTATCAAAGCATCCTGGAATATAGAAGAGTTTAGCTTAATTTGCTGTTTTTGGAGGACTTCCTAATTGATGTTTTCCCAGCGGGCAGCTGGCGACTTCGGCTAATGTCCGTAGGTGTGTTTAGCAAGGACACTGTGCCCTCATCTGCAGCGGATCCCCACCTCCCAGGCTGTGATCTGATGTTGAGCATCCACGGCCTGAAGATAAACTCATTTCAGTAGTTTCATTGGTCATTTAGAGACTGTGGTCTCTGCTCCCGTTGGGCAGGTGCCTACTGGATAATCAGATCCATTCTTAGGGATTGAGGTATTGTATGTTTCCAAGACTATGCTGCTAATAGCTATGCTTTCTATGGCTCATTCTGTCCTTTGGTCTTCTACTACTTATGGATGGCTCTTGATGAATACACGTTTTCTTTTGCTTTGTCTTTTAATATAGCGCGCTTTGTCCTTTTCTGTTCTATGAATTGTGTACCACTCTTAGGGGAGTCTTTGCCGTTCCTAATATAGTGATGCTTGCATTTTCATTCTGAACACATTAACAGCGCCACTTGTATTTAGAACTTCAGCCCCTTGCAGCTCGTATGTGCCGCACAACACAAATGGAGCCTAACTTCACCCTTTTTCGTATGTAAGCATAGACCTGTACTTCGTTTCCAGTGTGTTGGTGGTAGGGCGTGCCTATACCACAGGCGCATGTAAATGTCAGAGGGCGTTTTGTGGCGTGGGTTCTTTCCTTCTACCATTACACGGATTCTGGGGATCAACCTACGCTGCCAGGTTTATGCAGCTGGACCCTTACCCACTGGGCCATCCTGCCATTCCTTGACTTGCCTTCTTGTGTATGTTTGTGCATATGTGGGTATGTGGGGGGGGGCTGGGGATTGAACCTAGAACTTCACACGTATTAGGTAGCTGTCCCATTAGGTTGTGTTTTTTTATGGAACAGTCTTTGATTCCCTATCCGTTTGCAGCCTGCAGGGCTGCCTTTGGTCTTTGTGTGTCGCCAGTGTTGTAGACCCTTAGTATAGCTTTGTGATCTGATTTGATACTTAGGAGAGCATGTATCCTTTCCTTATTCTTCCTCCAAGTTATCTTGGGTATTCTTGCTTCGCTATCCTTTCATGTTAACTTTAGAATTTGTTTGTCAATTGCTATGAATTGTAGGGTTTTCGTGAAAATCATTGTGAGCTAGAGTCAGCTTCAAGAAGATAATATTTCTAGGATATCTGAGCTTGTTACTCATAAATTAGACACATCTTCTTATTTATGTATCTTTCCCCGTGCCCTTTAAAATAGGTATGGATTCTATCAGATTTACAGCTGGCCTCACTTGTAGTTTTTCTTGTTTCCATGAGTAGAATACATCTAGATCTAATGTATAATAGTTCTACTTGAGGATAATAGTAATATGCAACAGTAATGCTAGTTTCTGTTTGTTGAATATTAGATAGCCAACAGATTGCTCTATATGCTTTAGACTGTTCTTACATGGACTCCTTGGACTTTCTGCATAGAAAGTGGTATAATTTATGAAAAGTGTCTGATCTCCATACTTACTGTTTTGTGATTCGCAGCACAAGATACTATTGAATAGATGTTTCTATCAATTACGTTTAATAATATCATGTTAAATATGACATTTGTTAGATTTTTTATTATAGAATGAGAATAATGTGAAAATTTTCATATTAGCCATTTTTCCAACAGCCTGTTTTAGTTATTTTTAAATGGTAGGCATGATCATTCCCTACTATAAAAAATGATTGTAGGATATTCTGATCCCTCACTAAACGCTGTAATATCTTTAAGGAGTAGAAAAATTTCTGAAGTTCAAATCCATATCCCTTAAAAACTCTTTGATAGTGTCATACATGTGTGCAATGCACTCTGGTAATAGTGTCATACATGTGTGCAATGCACTCTGGTAATAGTGTCATAAATGTGTGCAATGCACTCTGGTAATAGTGTCATACATGTGTGCAATGCACTCTGGTAATAGTGTCATACATGTGTGCAATGCACTCTGGTAATAGTGCCATACATGTGTGCAATGCACTCTGGTAACACTCACCTCCTTGCCATACTTACCCGCCTTCTACCCCTCAGCAGCTCTCTTCCTTGAGCATGGTGAATACTTACATATGTGTGTGTGCCCACACAGTGCAGGGATATTTGTGTAGCTGTTGTTATCATTCCTGCTTAGAGTTACTATTGGTTTATCATAGCTAGGTAAGGAAAACATCAAGAGTTTCTGTTGTTATCATTATTGTTTGACACCTGGATGGATGCTGAATCTTACGAGTTTGGTTTTGTTTTGCTTTACTTTTGGTTGGTTGGTTTTTGTAGGCAGGGTTTCTCTGTGTAGCCCTGGCTGTCCTAGAACTCACTCCATAGACCAGGCTGGCCTCAAACTCTCAGAGATCCTCCTGCCTCTGCCTCCCGAGTGCTGGGATTAAAGGTGTGTGTCACGACCACCTCCAGCACTGAATTTTATTTAAATTTTTTACACTATTCAAGTAATTTATTCCTATGTTGTTTTGCTGATAGGTTTAATTTTTCATTATGAAATGCTCATATTTCAAAATTAGAATATGGATTGCTGGCTGCACAGGTATATAATCATGTGTTCCTGTGACCTTTTGCCTGATGTTGTCCACCTTATGCTATAGTGGACCCATCAGATTATATTGCCTGGGGACATGCAGGCAATCTAATCTTAGTGACAGCATCACCAAATGACATATCTCTTATCACAAGGTTCTGTGTATGAATGTGGGTATGTATGTTGTACCATTCATAGCAGAAATTTGATTTAAAGAGAAAATTATATTTGCTTTCTCCAAGTAGAACTGACCCTTGCTATTTACTACAGAAAGTAAAAAAGCAAAAACGTTGCTAAATTCATTCATTTGACTTATTTGGTAAACTTTGTGATCAAAAGTGCAAGTGGGTAGACTTTTCATTCCTGTGTCATCATTTGGCTTTGTTGTTAAGTTGTTCACCACAAAATCACATAGGGAATCTTCCTGTTTTCTACTACATGTGACATTTCTTACGATACAGAATATGTTTGTCTTGAATTTCATAAAAATTCACAAAGCTTCCACTGGTGGGTAGGATATATGGGGTGGGCATGTACAATTATTTAGTTCGCTTCTGGAGGGCAGATCTCTCTGGGTTTTCTGTTTTTCTTTCATTTGTAAATTTTTCATTTCATTATCTTTTTAAAGTTAGCATGCCAAATCATGGTTTTTGTCATGTCATTTTAATACATGGATATCATTTCATTTTGATCCTTTTGTTTTTAATTAAGTGATCATAATCTTTTGTGTCTTTCATCTCATCTTCAAGTTTATCAAGTCCATTTATAAACGGTGTTTGATTTAAAGTGGTAACATATTTGCTACCTTTGTGTCTTTTCCTTCCTTTTTTAAAATCTTAGGTGGTCTATTTAAAACGATCAGTACTGGAGGGTTACGTGTCAGGCTTCGATCTACACCGTGTAGCTGTTCAAATTCAGGTGAACATGTCTCCTCTGGTATTCATCATTTCATTATGCTAAAAATATTCAAAGTTCTCTCCTCTGGCTTCTTTAAAATGTGCAATGCACTATCCCCTTTATGTGCCTTAAATTCTTTCTCCTCCCCCCCGCCTCTCTGCCTGTGCCTCTTTCTGCATCCCTGCTAACTCATCCTGTCTCCCTGCCACCCTCACTCTCCCTCCTCCCCCTCCAACTTCCGGCGATGTGCTTTTCCATCTTCCCTCCAGGTTGTGAGTTTATTCTCTTTTGAATCTTTGGGTATCTAGTGTTTAGTGGCCGGCTTCTCTATGTGTGCCATGCATTTCTCTCTCTGTCCAGGTACATCTTTGTCACTTGTTTCACTTTGTCACTAATTTCAAAATTAGCCATAAAGATTGGCCAACTTCAAGCCATTTCTCTCTGCACACATTTAAATGGTGGGTGAAGTTTCTTAGATGAGCTTTGAGGCTGTTTTTATTTATTACTGACATCTAATCAAATGGTATTATAGCCCATACAAGGTTGTTTTTGGTACATGTGCAAAGTGGGTTTGCTCTGTAGTGCTCATGAGTTTTGAAGGCAAAGCTTTGTAGAGAGATCAGTATCTATCCATTAGGGGAAATATGAACAATGATTTTAAAACCTTACCCCTTTTTTTCTTTTGTGTGTATGAGTTTCTATTACAGATGTCATGTAATCTCTTCCCAGGGTTAGCGTTTTTTTCCAGTGCCTTCGTATCATTCAGTTCATCTTACAATCTAGATTTTGAAGTTATGTTTCCATGGAAATCCCTGTTTGGGTCAGAATTGCTTCTTTTTATCCCTATAGAAGAGCTGTCTTTGTACATAAAGTGTCCCATGCCTCAGCGTGTACTTTGTTTGCTTACCACACAGGCAAAGCTGCTCCCTGGGGAGTGCTGTTTAATGCATGATCCAATCCCTTCATTTGCAGTCTCACTGCTGTCCTCTTTCCCATTGGGATTTTGCTCTGCAACTAGGGTATAGCTGGACTTGGAGTTTTCATTGCCTGTATCATCCGCTGAATGGATTTCTTGAAGAGTTTTCTGTGCTTCCCGACAAGTCCAGGTCTCTGCTCCTGCCATCATTCTAGGCACTTTCTTTCCCAGGCTTTAGCTTTATGTCTTTGCTGTTTTTAGATTTCTGAATTTTTCTGTCCTCACGTTACTCCTTGTGAGTACACAGATATCCTGTGTGCTTTCAGGGACTACCCTTGCTCTGTGGATGTGTTCCCATTAGTTAGAGCCTCTCCCTTGCTCATGAACGAACAAAAACGCATGAGACTTCTACTGGGCTTGCCTTCATGCTCATAGGTACAGTTCCACACTCGATGTTTTTAACCCAGGAGCTATCCCATTCTTCTTACTGTTCATTGCCTGATGCCTCTGTCACCGTGGTCCACTGGTCACTGTTGCTTTAGGGGTTTTGGTCTTTAGAAATGGTACAGGAGTGACACGTTCTTTCATGCTGTATGCAAAGTTCCTCCTGCGATGTGGCATGTACGCTATCATAAAGCCCAAGGCCACAGGCTCTAAGTAGGAATGTTCTCTACTGTCTGCCATATCTCAGCTCGGTGCCTTGGTAAGTAGTTTGGCGTTTCCCCCTGGTAGATGGCTTCCATAGGGTTCCTTCTCTAACGAGTTCTCAAGTTTCATTGAGGTGATTCTCAACATCAATATATTCCTTTTTGCTCATTGGCTTTATTTTGTGTAATACATTTTTTAAAAACTCAGTTTCCTTTAGGCCTGCTGCTTGGAATGTTCATTTAGTTCTTCATATGCACGACTTTCTAGAAGATTAATTTGTTTCTCTCAAAAGTGGATTTCTCCCATATGGTCTTGGCTAGGTTCTCTGTACTAGAGAGTGACAGTATCAGAGTGTTCTGGTAGTGGGTGTTGGAGTGGTACATCGTTGTTCCTGTGCCTGCTTTCTTTGATGGCACATTCTTCACTTGTATACTCTGTTACAGTTTTCAGCTCCGAACTTGCCTCGCATATTGTTACTCTTTGGCACTAGCACAGGGCTCGGGTTTCTATGGTAGCTGTGCCTTTCGACATCTCTCATGTCTTACCAGTATTGACTGCCTGGGAATAATCATTGTGTAAGTTCATATTTAGGGGTTTCATCACCATATAATTATGGTAAATATTTTCCCTAAGCAGAATTCATTTTCAGCTGCAAGTTTGACTTCTCAAGGGCACTGCTCTTTTTCCTGCTCAGAGCCTCGGAGCCGGTCAAATGGTCGGCTCCTTATACTTAGCTGTGACTGTGCAGGGTGGGCTTCCCTTCCTCCCAAAAGCACTCTTGTAGCTAGACATGTTGTGTTTTCCCGTTTCATCCCACATGACTGAGTGTTTATGACACGGTGGCTTTCATATCTGCCCAATCTATCATGTCATAGATTATCCTTCTGACTGGGACATTCTGGGCCCACCACAAGGAAGTAGGGGACCTTGGAAGTACAGAGTTCAGAGTGTGATCCCTGCCTTGTTACTTTCTTTGCGAAGATGGGCTATTAATAACAATAGTAGTAACAGCAGTACACCGGCCATGGACTCACTTGAAGGAAACTTGTTATGGATTTAGCACAATGCCTGGACCCAGTAAGTGGCGGCACTTCATGCATGCATAGTGCTCTGGAATGCTGATGTGTGTGTCCCCTGCCCCAGAGTCATATGTCGGAACCTACTTCCCACTGTGCTTCCCACTGTGATAATATTAATAGGTGGTGTCCTTTAAGAGATGATTAGGACCTGAGGGGTCTGCACTGCCCACATGAATGGGATGCATCCCCTTATAAAAGAAGCTTGAGGAAGTCTGTTTGATTCTTCTTCCATGCCTTTGAAGTAGAGGGTCAGCCCTCTCTACAAGGTCACTCTGCTGGTAACGATCTGCAGTCACTATGTGAGCAAAGACTTTTGTTTTTCATAAGTTGCTTATTGAAGTATTTTCTTAAGTGTCACAATGGCTGAGATGTATCATACCCTGCATTCACCAAGTTTGAGCCCTGAAAATCATTCCGTAGGAATATGAATATTCCTGTCAGTGGCCTAACATCACTCTGTTCCCATAAAACAGAAAGTACATGTCTGATTGTAGAGTGAGGTCTTCTCCTTGTCTGCCACTTTGGTCCCTCCCCTCCCCCCTGCCGCCAGCCACCTGGGCTCTGCCACAGTTGCAGTCCCCAAATAACACACAGGACACTATATTAATTATTAAGCTGTTGGCCCTTTGCTTGATTTCTTCCTGGCTATCTCTGACTTAAATGTTTGCCCCATAATTGTTAATCTAAGTATTTGTCTTATTGGAGAAAAATGTCCAGACACTTTTTCTGTGTTTCTCTTTCCCAGAATCCTCCTTGACTCCTAGTCCCACCTATCTTGCTTCCCTATTGGCCAATGGTGCTTTATTGACATATACACATCTCTTCCCCATCATCTCCTCTTTTCTCTCTAAATAAAAAAAAGGTTTTAACTTTAACATAGTCAAATTATATATAACAGAACAGTTATCAAGTAAGAACATAGTTACAATATTTTGTTCATTAACATTTAGGAAGATTTAAAGAATGTATTTTATCATCTATCCTATTTGTATGAGTCTCAAGTCTTATACGTAGCTTATCTTTTATCATAACTGAGGAAAACTATGATGATAACTATCTGCCCTCAACTCCATCAAAGACCACAGAAGGATAATATATAAACACTAGGATTGACAGAGACATCTCCATACCTGGACAGTCACCTGAAGTTCCTCTGTAACGTTGGGGCATCCATCTTCAGCCCATAAGGCCACAATGTGTCCAGAAGACTTCTCAGCAAAGCAGGAAATTTCAAACTATCCATCTGCATTGTCAGTCTGTTATTCATTTTTCTGTGTCCTGTAGAAAGTCTCGTAGACTCTTCCATGAATCAGGAACCCCGAAGGACTGTTTGAGTTCAGCAGTCACTTTCATGTGGGTCCTGCATGTCCAGTTTATACAGCAACAGTCAAGCAGTCCAGGCAAGAGCAATTTCTTGCCCAAATGGCTAATCTTGCCATGTTGAAAGTAAACTCCATAACGAGTTTCTTCGATGCCCATCTTCCTCTCAGATGAAATTGATGTGCCAGGAGCAGACATTTCTCATTGTCAAGAAAAACCCTAAACCATTTTAAATGCCATTTTCTGAAGGTCTTTGAAAGGTTTGAAGACTGTCTATCTATCTCAAACATATCTCTGTATTTCTAGAAAACCTAACTAACCTAACTATAAGTTCTGACTATTATAAGTAACTATCTATAGTCTATATTTAATTATGCGTTATGTTTTTAAAGATCAGTATAAGTACAATACTTAATCAGGAGGAGAAATATATACATCACAAAACTGACCTTGAATTTGTATCAGTAAATGAAAAACCATACCAATACAAAATATTCATTTCCATACCATAATTCCCTTTTACCATTAAAAAGAGATTGGCTGTGATCATTAACCAATTATAAGCAACCCCATTCAAATGAAAAGAAAGATTTATAAACAATATGGGAATTCGGATGTAGCTCATTCCAAACTGCTTCCTGCTGATAGGGGGGCACTGTTCATACCATGGGGATCATGACAAAACTCAGAAACCTGTATAAGTCCTTATTTTCAGGGTCTGTAAGGCTGCATCATCTTAGCTGTTTTAGATGTTGAATCACTTGGGCCATTGCTTCCAGGGGTCTTGGTTCATCAAACCACAGAAGCCTAGAAGGAATCCACAGCTTTCCATTTTCTGTTGAAACATAAACAAAATCTCTTCCTAAGTAACTGGTCCTTATATTTAAAGTTAGAAGTCAAAGCATTTTTGAAATATATAAGTTGGATTAATTCAGCAGCATTTATAGTCAAGTGTACTTTAGCAGTTTTCCCTTCTTTAGCAATCAAAAACTGAAAAACACAATAGCATACAGTATCCAGACTCCCTGTGTATTTTCCACCTTTACATGGCTTATTTATTTATCTATTATTATTACTCTATTTCTTTTACTTTTATTTATTTCTCTGAGACAAGGTTTCTCTGGAAATCCACCTGCCTCTGACTCTGGAGCAAATCCTACCTGCATGCGCCACCACAGCTGGTTTCTCTATTTATTTACCACTATGCTGTTTCTTTTTCTCTCTCAATCCTACATACATTTTTAAACACACTTTAAACCTTTAGAGGTTTTTTTTCTTCATCTGAATCTGACTTTACTGTAAATGTTTGTTTTTCTGGCCACATGTCTTATCTGCTAAAAATATTTAAACTGCAGGTTTTCCAAGATGGCGGGCATAAGTTTGACTCCAGCCAATCACCTCAGTCTATGCTGACATCCAGCAAAAGCTGCCGGCTTAGACATGGGGTCACTGCCACTTCCAGCTGTGTGTACGCACCTTTCAATTGTTAGTAGAGCCTCTTAAAAGAACCTTGCTGGGGTTTTTTTGTTTTTTGTTTTTGTTGCTTATGCTGAGTCAGGAAGTCTCCCTTAAGCGAGCCACATGAGTCCCTGCTTATCTCTAGCAAAACAGAGCCCACCTGAGAAAAATTCTGCTACCAAGAAGCCATGCTTTTCTCTGTTCTTTTGTTTCTAAAATTTGTTTTGAGATTTTGTTATTCTACGTGGAAATTCAATCCCACTCCTGACAACCATTTGTAGAGTGATTATCTTCTCCTTTGCCTGCTGCTTGGTTTTTCCCCCCTGCCAGCCGCCTGGGCTCTGCCACAGTTGCAGTCCCCAAATAACACATAGGACGCTATATTAAGTATGAAGCTGTTAGCTGTTTGCTTGGTTTCTTACTGGCTATCTCTGACTTAAGTATTTACCCCATAATTGTTAATCCAAGTATTTCTCTTACTGGAGAAAGGGTCCGAACCTTTTACTCCTCTGGAGGCTACATCGTTACTCCCTGTGTTTCTCTTTCCCAGAATCCTCCTCAACTCCTAGTCCCACCTATCTTGCTTCCCTATTGGCCAACAGTGCTTTATTGACATATTCACAGGACTTCTCCATCATCTGATTTTAATAGGTCATACACATCTTAGTTGACTGTAATGAGATTCTTCCCTCCAGCCTGGTCCCAGAGCTGCATCAGTCCCAAATGAACACGCAGGACGTTATATTAATTATGAAGCTGTTGGCCGTTTGCTATGGTTTCTTGTTGGCTAGCTCTCACTTAATTATTAACCCACAACTGCTAATCTGAGTATTTCCATGTGGTCTTCTCTTACTAGAGAAAGGGTCCAGACCTCTTACTCCTCTGGCGTCCTACATGGTGACTGACTGTGTCTCTGTTTCCCAGAATCCTCCACCTCTCCTAGTCCAACCTATCTTGCTTCCCTATTGGCCAACAGTGCTTTATTTATCAACCAATAAGACAAACATATATATAGAAGGAGTAACCCTCATCAGTTGACAAACCATGGCTTTGTGCTTTAAGGAAGTATACACCGCAAACATTGTGACAAATGATCTTACAGACCAAAAGGACACTTTACTCCCAGTTATCAAGCCTGTAAACTCCATGATTTCACCCTTATATCTCGACAACCATGCATTCTGATTCTTGTGCTCGCTGTTACCTGAAGAAACAAAGAAAATCCGAGGCAGGAGACTGCTGGCGAAAGCAGTACTTTTTTTCTTACCAACTCAAAACTGGAAACCAATGACCGCAGTTGGTTTAAAACCCACCTAAAGGTATCACAACTAACAAACACTCGCTTGGCACTTTGGTATACGTGGGAGAGCACAGCATTCTCCAGTGACCCAGAAATTAGGCTGGTGCTCTGGAGAACACACACAGGTGGATGGGGCAGGCAAACGTGAGGCCCGTGACGCTATTCATGTGCTACGGCAGCTTGGTTTCAGAACCTGAGGCCTAGCTGAGCTCAAGGAGGGAAGAGGCAGGGCAGTTCACAGGAGACTAGGAGAGGATAAAGGTCTTCCCAAGTTTGCCTGTATACGTGAAGATGCTATTGGCTGTGGGATTTGTTCCTTTCAACATTTTGTTCAGCGCAGCTGCATACTACAAAGGCAAAGTATTAAAATACTCAGCAGTATGGACGGAAGGGTTTTGTGCTCTTCCTTCATTCTTTGAAGAAGCTTCAGATTGAAGCACATTAGGACATACTTCCAAGCACTAAGATTTCTGGTTGATTCATTTTCTTCTCACATAAACCCACCCATCCATACAGCCAATGCCAAGGCTAAGACCTCAGAGAGCAGCACGAGCTCCCCAGTAGCACCCCCACTGTGCGCCGCCTTGGCATGACCCCTACTTCCCACAGGATCACTGGGGTCTGTTTTTTTACCTGTGCCCTGCGAGGTGATGGCAGAGGTGCTAAGGTGCAGAGCTTCGAGCAGCGTTGGTCCTGAAGTGGGTCCCTAGTGAGCTGGCTCTAAGAAAATGAACTGGGGGAAGAAGATCAAATCCAGCCAGTGACTTTGGTAGACATTGTTTGTCTGTACCCAGCGACTTTGGTAGACATTGTTTGTCTGTCCCCAGCGACTTTGGTAGACATTGTTTGTCTGCCCTTTACAACCCCCACACTGGACTGCAGGTGAGGAAGTAATGACGAAGGTCATCCGTGGTTCCCGTCCTTGTGGCTTTTGCAGACCATCACCAGGCAGTTGGGCTGCAGGTGGTCGGAGAGGTAGTAGCACCCAGAAGCACAAAGGCGGGGAAGAGGCTGGAGAGGAAGCCACCACCTACTAAAAGAGCAGCTGGAGGAAGGAAGGGGTAGGGGTTGGCAGGTGCTCAGCTCCAGGCAGAGTGGAGAACATGGCAGAGGGGAGGGGCAGTGGGATGCGTTCAAACAAGTTCAACTTCAGTGACGCTGGGGAGAACCGGGACTGGGGAGAGAGAGGCGAGGGATCATCAAGGGCACGGCTGTGCTGTCCTTCGGATCTTCTCAAAGGAGGCTAGTCCTTGGAGGACGTGAGATGCTTCCCTGACACCAGTGTGGAAAGGTTCGCAGGAAGAGAAAGAAGTCATCAGGTTCTCAGCGATGCCTGGGACAGCAGAGACCACAGGGATAAACAGAACCCACCATTCCAAAGGCCGTTTGTCAATCTCCCTTCCCCCATAACACGCACACGCACACACACACACCCCAATTAAACATAAAATTCACATGCCTTCCTCCTCCCTGCCCCTCTGTGTGTGTGCAATGTTGTACATGTGCACACATGCATGTGTGTCTCCATGGGTGTATGAGGTCAGAGGTTAGCGTGATCTTTCTCACATGTTTCTCTGCCCCAGTTTTTGAGTTAGGTGGGTCTCTCGCTGAACGAGAAACTCATTAGTAGGCTAGACTGGCTGGCCAAGGGAGCTCTAGGTCTGTGTGTCTCCTCCTCCTCTGTGCTGGAGTTACAAGGAGACAGAGTAGACAGCCACATCTGGCTTTTTTTTTCAAACGTTGGTACTAGGGATCTGAACTCAGATTCTCATGCTTCTGTGGCAGGCACTTTGTTTTTGACTGAGCCATCCCCCTTCCCTTCGTTTTATGGCTCGAAATCAACAGATTTCCATGTAGCTAGTTGAATGACAACTCGATTCATGGCTCTTATTTCTAGCACTTCAGTCACAAAGCTTGGTAACGGAACAGTGATGCAACACTTCTACATCATGGTTGCAGAGTCAGGGAGACACAGGGAGATACAGTGCTTTTGAGCAGCATTTCTCAACCTGGGGGTCAAGACCCCTTTGTAAACCTCTATATCTAAAGAATATTTACATTAGGATTGATGTCAGTAGCAAAATTACAGTTACAAAGTAGCAAGGAAATAATTTTATGGTTGGGGGTCACCACCACATGAGGAATTGTATTAAAAACCGCAGTATTGGGAAGGTTGAGATCCCCTGGTATTGAGGAGCTGAGCTCTTTTCTTCATGTCTGTAGACCCCTTTCCATCATTTCCGGCCCCATTATATACAATGCATTTGGTTAGAGCATGTACATTATCGCCAGAGAAACATGTATAAGGATATTATTTATCCCTCCACGCTGAGCAATACATTCCTGGGATGCAGGATGATGTTACAGAGGAAAGTCATGTCACTAAATTTTTGTCACCTACCCTTTCTTCATGGCCCACAGACAGCTCAGTCTAGTGTCCAGTGCGGTGGCAATAACAAGGCCCGGTTTGCCCATGTCCCCTACGTGTAATTAGCAGAGAAAACAGTCAGATTTTTGTCTGAAATGTAATTTTTTAAAAGACAAAGTTACCAAGGATTATTACTAAATTTTGATCAATTTTACAGGTAACTTCAGGTCAGGAATAACCCCATTCAAAAATAACACAACTGTAGCATTTGGCCAGCAGTGAAATGGAAACTGAGTTTGGTCAAAATTATAGTATTTCAGAAATTACGCAGCAAGATCTTTTTCATAGAAAAACATCTCGCCTTCCGCAATGGAACATAGAAGCCTGCGTCCATTCCCAGCTGGTCTCAAGGCAGCGATTACTTTCCTCCGCCACCATGGGCAGCCATAGAGCCACAGTCTCAGAGAACCCTGCGCCTCCCAGGGGAGCAGGCAGGAGCCACCCATCCGCTTCTGGTGTGTCATTAGCAGTGCCCCGTCATTTAAAGGGATCAGATGTCTCTGGGCTTGATATATGGGCTACAATTCAGGAAGCCATGTCAGTTGGCTGTAGCCAGAGTGTTAAGTTTAGTTTCCATCTTTTGGGATGGGGGGTAGCTGTTCCTGACTCCATTCCTATGTCCAGTTTTTAGAATCACAAGATGGTCTAACATGGAAACTCTACTCAGGGATGACTCATTTTCTCTAAATAGAAACCTTCAAATTGGTGACTCCAAAAGTGGACATTTATCTGTCCTTAACACAGACAGATATACTATATTTTATAGCCAAAGAGACAGTATGCAATATTTTTTTAAAAAAGGGATTTATAAAAATACAGGGTTTATTAAGAATGTAGGAGCCTAAAAGAAAATATGAATTTACATAAGAATGTCATTAGGGTTGGTGGTTTGGCTGCCGCAACCAATAATTTTCGTCATTCAATATCCCACTGATTATTAAATTAATCTGTTACTCAAACAGCAATCGAAAACAACTCAGCCCATATTTTCTGGGCATTTGTGACTGTCAACAAGTTTGCAAAAGTGAATGTCTAAGAGGAGTGTGAAGCTTTATGATTTTTCCAGAACATTTCTTTACCTCTTGATAACCTTACCCCCTTGGCTAAGGAAGTGAGCCGATCCACGGAGGTTTTCTTGGAAGGAGAATCGGTTGTAAAGTTTAATACCTGAGGCTGCCGAAAGTAATTAATCAAAAAGCAAAACTCCAAGCACGCCCCACGTTTTGAAGGGGAGAGCCTCCGATGCCTTGCTACATTTCAGCACTGGTGAGCTACCAGCTGCCAAGGTAAAGTGGTGTTCTTTCTTGTTGTTTTTTAAAAAGCATGTGATTTTCCTTTTGGTAGCGTCACTCATCGCCTTTCAGAAAAATCCCACCGCCATCAGTTTCACCCTGGGATCCGCGCACAGATCCGCTCTTCCTGCGAGCTCCCAAGGCCTTGGCTCCGCTCTCTTCTCTCATCGCCCCTCCCCACTCGCTTTCATTTATCCCCCAAACTGAAGGGAAGCAATTGGTCTCGGAGCCCTGTTGACATGTTCCATGGGCTACAGTTCAGAGGACCGTAGTTCAGGGATTCTGTGTTCTTAGGGATGGACTCCCATTTCCTGTTGAGGTCTCAAACTGGGTGGGCAGTTTACCCTGTGTATTTAGGCTTCCCCGGCAGAGTCCACAGGTGTTCCTTCCAGAGCTGCCTTCTGCGAGCCACCTGAAAAATGGGCACGTCGCAAAATGTGAGCGGGACACTTCTCCTCTGCTCAGTACTGAGAGGGTGAGCTCTGGGGCAAGCTTGCAGGCTGGGCCACCACATTTAAAGCACAAAGACCTAGACCAGTTATCTAAATGTTCTCGGTCTCCTGCTTGCTCACCTCGGCGTGCAATGCTAGTTTTTGTTGGTTTGTGTTTTAAGATGTACAGGGGCTTAGGGTTTGCTCAGTACAAGAACCTGAGTTCTATCCCAAGAATCCCCACTAAAAAGGGTCGGGGGTAGATGCATTGGCAAATACAATTGTACCAGCATTGGGGAAGCAGACACAAGAGGGTCTGAGCCTTGCTGGCCAGCAGTCTATCCCAGTTGGTAAACACCAGTTCAGTGCAGAGCCCTGTCTCAGGGACTTAGACAACATTCCCAGGGAGGACACCCAGGGCTGTCCTCCAACCTCCACACACATGTGCAGCCCCACACACAAATCCTCCACAACACGCTTTTCTTCCTTTAGATATGTAGTCCGCATACTTAGCACTGTGTTTAGCAAAGAACAAATGTTTTCTGAATCAGCGATTCTTTTTTTCCTTCCTTCCTTCCTTCCTTCCTTCCTTCCTTCCTTCCTTCCTTCCTTCCTTCCTTCCTTCCTTCCTTTCTTTCTTTCTTTCTTTCTTTCTTTCTTTCTAAAACAGCACTGTCCACTGCTGGTGTTGACAGGGATACAGGAAACCACAGGACTCCAGGCAGACTACTCTTCTAGATCTCTCACATTGGAGGTCAAGTTCAGTTTCTGTCAGGAAGAATAGACAGTGGGGACTTTGGTCCAGTAGCTCTTGGTTTTTTGCCTGTTTCTGGGTCTACTTGACAGCTCTTTAGAAAACTTTAGAATTCTGAACTTGAAACTTACACATAGCCAATAATGTTCAAATACTTCATTAACCAAATTAGATACAGACTTTGCCAGTGGGAGAATACTGGTGTTGTGAATAATGTAATTTGTAGGTGTTAAAATGTAACAGTTTTTAACCACTTAATTTGGAAGCCTACTCTAATTGTTTGAAATATTTTGTATCTTTTGCTCTAAAGAGTCTTGCCAAATATCTGTCCCCAATTTTGTTTAAAACTAGCAACTGCATGTGATTTATTTTCCCATCACATAGTCAGTGGCCTTCCGGAATGGGCCAACCTTCCTTTTAAAGTAAGTCAGCTTTGTCTTCCACAAGGGGGATGGCAGCCGTGGCCCCTCAGTGGTAACGGCAGGCTGGACGTCTGACTTTTCTCATCGCTGGGACAAAATGCCTGGCCAGATTAGCTAAGGGAAGGAGCAGTCGATCTTGGCTCACGGCGTGGAGGGGAAGGCATGACAGCAGGAGTGTGGGGCGGCTGGTCAAGCTACACCCACCACTAGGAAGCATCGAGACATGGGTGTTGGTACTCTGTTGGTTTGGTCTTCTCCTTTTAGTGGACTGGGATTCCAGCCCCTAGGATGCTGCTGCCTACAGTGAGTGTGGGTTCTCCCCCAGCTCCTAAATGAACCCAGTTGAAAACCTTCTTACCGTCACGTGGGAGACCTATCCTCTAAAAGTTCCTAGATTCTGATTTTAAGTTGACAGTATTAGGCATCATGGGTACCTTGCTTCTGTCTTCCCACACCTCATCCATTAGTATTCGTTGCGACTTGGAATTGAAGATCCAAAGGGATTTCACTCTTTGAATTTGACAGTGCTACACACAAGTACCAATAGAAGGATGAAGGATGCCTCCCCACCTTGCTCCTCCCTCTTCTGCATCTAAGAAATTATGAGGTAGTAACTTCTAGAGCCTAAAAATGGTGTCATTCTATCACAAAAGGTTAAAACCATGGCTGTATAAAACCCAACAATTTGCCATATATTAAGGCTCTGCCCCTTTTAGCCTGCTTTCCTTTTTAACTACAGGAGGGGGGCCAAACTGGAATAAGTCAATGCTTGCACTTACAATGAGCTGTTTAATTAAAGCTATATGTTTGTGGCTGCTAAAGATGTCTTGGCTTTAAACATTCACAAAGGAGAAGAGAGGCAAATGCTTGTCTCAAGAGTTTTGATGCTAAAAGTGTTGCCATGAGATGCAGATATATGGTCAAAAAGTGTGATAAATCTAGATTAAACCCATGGCACATGAATGGCTCTCCTGTGCAACCCCAGGACTTGGGATTATAGAAACATGAGGACTGCTGTGAGTTTAAACCCAAGCTGGACTACATAGTGAGTTTCAGGATATACTGCGAGACCCTCGTTCAAACAAACAAACAGAAACAAAACAAAAAAAACCTGGAATAAATAAATAAAATTTTAAAACCAAACCACTTAGATGAACTTTTCCCCAGTCACACTCAGTTCAGCGCTGCCCTTTGCTGGGACAGAAGCATCACTGATTCCCTCTCTCAGATCCTCAAAGGATAAAAGAGCATCCTAAATTCCAGGTGATTACAACTTTGAGAAGCTGGATAGTGTGGACGTTGTTATGTAGGTGTTGCTATCATGGCTTGCTCTTTGATAAGCTGTGTTTGGAGAGGGTTTAATACAGGAAATGTTGGAAATTACTGTTTTCTCTCCCGAGTCCACTGTGCAAAATAAAAGGGGTTCACATCTGTAATGATGGGGCAGGTCTCTACCTGATAGGAATTAGCCTTGTGAACAGTTTCCCATTTGTACGTTTCTTAACGTGTGGGAAAGCGGGGTGGGAACATATGTACACTTGGCCTGGCTTGCAACACGGGGAGGCTTTCCTCTTCCATGCTGGAGGGTAGGAGGCCAGCAGAGCCAGGGAATATTTTTAGAATGTTTATTTGCGTGTGGGATGGAGGGGCACAGAGCTGTCTCCACACAACTGAGGTTTGCAAGTTGCTCTTCTGCGGGGCATTGTCTGCATCCGGGTGGCGGCGTGCGCCGTGACCCCCGCCATAGCTCCCTCAAAGAACCGTCTGTGTTCCCTCCCTGCTCTGCCCAGTACTGCACCTGAAGTGGCTTAGTGAGTCGCCAGAACCCTCTAGATGTGTGTTTATTACCTCTCCAGCTTGCCCCCATTTGTTTAACTTGGAAAGGGTTGATATATTCCTGTGGGTATTAAGACCTATCTGATGTGTTAAAGGAGCTCAGAAGATCAAAGCCACAGGGCTCCTTCAAATGCAGCACACTGAATAGAGAAGCGATTTCTAGGCACAAACCACTTTTACAAGGGACATTCTGTATACTCAGAAGGGAATTCATTAAAAAAAATTGTTTTGAGACAGAGTTCTGAAGTGTAGTGTAGCGAAGGCTGGTCTTAAACTCTCAATCCTCCTGCGTCGGCCTCGCGAATTTGGGGGTTGTAAGAATGTTCCACCGTGCCCCACAGGAATCCACTTAAGCTGCAAGCAGCTGTTGCAGTTTTTATTCCTCCAGGCAACCTCCACACCCACCTTCTTGAGGAACTTTGACCACCTTCTTGAGGAACTTTTTGGACTTTGACCACCGAGGCTGGATGAAGCCATCAGTTTCTAGACATGTTTTGTGCCTAGAAAGATGCAGTCCAGATACCTTACCAAGCACACCGGCCCCTCACTGGTAATAAAGTGCCTTTGGAGGAAAGTGTGGCTGGGGAGATACCAGAATGGGGGGTGGTGGTGACAGAAAGGGATGGCCACAGGAAGGAGGAGGAGGCAAGGGGTCTAAGATCATTAGAAAACAAAGTGTGTGTCTCTCCATAAGGGCTCCATTTGATCTTAATCTCTTCCGGAGCTCTAACTAAGCCTCTGGGAATTTTGAGAGGTGAAGTTTCCAGAATGCCTCTCCCTTTCCTTCTTTCCTTCCTTCCTTCCTTCCTTCCTTCCTTCCTTCCTTCCTTCCTTCCTTCCTTCCTTCCTTCCTTCTTTCTTTCTAAGACAATTGCATTCATGTCATTTCTTTTCCTCCCATTACTAATTTTTAATTCTTTTAAAAATAAATTCCCACTGGGTGGTGGTGGTGGCTGTGGTGCACGCCTTTAATCCCAGCACTCAGGAGGCAGAGACAGGTGGATCTCTGTGAGTTCAAGGTTGGCCTGGTCTACAGAGCAAGTTCCCGGACAGCGAAGACTGTCAACACAGAGAAGCCTTCAGTGAGTGGGTGTTCCACGGCTGGGAGGTCTTTTAGATCCACTGTAGAAAGGACATGTGTGAATGTCTGTACCTCTGGCACTGAGAGCTGTTCTTTGAGACAAGAATTTCCAAAAGCTTAACCTTTAGAAGTATGAGCTGTGGGGGTATGACGGGGTTGGTGCATGATTCTATCGGTTCAGACACCTGTCATTTTGTATGCTATTCAAAAACAAGTGTCTGTTTTAACAACAAGTGGGAATTCATATTCCTAAGAGTTGATCAGAACTTAATGAAAGTTGATTAAGGACAGAAGAACCTCACAGACAGACGTGGAATTACCTGCAACCCTGAGGGAAGGGTCTGGGGGTGGGTGTGACTCTAAGTCCTAGTGTCATGCTGGAACCATTGTTTATGGTTCTACACAGCTGGTCATTTTCCAGTAGCTGGTAGCACACTTAATAGACATATACAGAACAGGATTCACAAGCAAGGTAAACTTTGGAGCAGAGCGTTAGCAAGCTGTCTGTGCTGTGGCCTGACCAACAGAGGCCCTGATCTGTGGTCCTAATGTGGCTCCTCCCTGCTCTTGGACTACGTCACTTGGTGTTAAACTGGCCACCACCCCCCAAGTGTCAGGTCTTCCCTTTGCTCTGGGGATTTGCTTTGGGGACCCCGTAGTGGATTTGCTCAGCACAGTGTTCTGGATGTTGCTCTCTAAAGAGTCTCCTCTGCCTCCCCAGCCCTCCCGTGGCTGTCTCCGTCATCCCTCTCCTGCTGACTCTTAATGAAGGTTTTTCCTAGGCTCTAAAGCAGTGGTTCTCAACCCTCCTAATGCTGAGATGCTTTAATCCAGTTCCTCATGTCATGATGAACCCCCCAGACATAAAACTATCTTGTCGCTACTTCTTGACTGTGATTTTGCTACTGTTATGAATTGTAATGTAAACATCCCATATGTGGGATGTCTGATCTGTGATCCCCAAAGGCTGAGACCTGCGTCTCTCAAAGGGGCGCCACTCCTTCCCTTTAAGGTTGCATCGTGTGTGGCTCTGCGTACGTTGTACTGACACAGTCCAATGCTCCGTTTCCCACCACAGGCCCTAATCTTGGCGGCCACGCCCTCTCATTCCAACGAACCCCACTGAAGGGAGTTTCCTGTCGGTTTTCTTTCTAGATGACCATGCTGCCTCCTGCTTTTGACAGCCTCCACTCTAAAGGCATCTGAGTCTCTCTCTGCCGCTCAAGTCGTTAGTCTTGCATTGTTGGTCTCTTCACGTTCCGGTGGCATTTCCCCTCTCCTTTCCTCATCTCCGCTTGGACTTTCTCTGGTGTTGAACGCATCCTTTTGAACCCCCTCGCCTGCCCCCTCAGCACCTCTGCTCCCCTCCTGCTCTCCCATGTAGTTTTATTGCCTGTGCCTACTCAAATTCCACCTTATTTACGTATGTACAAACACCAACATTAGGATCCACATAGGAAAGGGAACATGTAATTCTTTTATCTTACTGAGTTTTGTGCACCTCACTGTATGCATCTCTCTCTCTGTCTCTCTGTCTGTCTCTGTCTCTGTCTCTCTCTCTCTCACACACACACACCAAAAACCAGAGAAATGTACAGAAAACAATATAAACAATATAGACTCTATTACCACTCAGGACAGACAGACAGATAGGTACACACTTAGGTTCCACAAGCACATGGCTTGGGCCCACTCACAGCTTAAATAGTTTTGGACAAACCTCTTTTCCCATGCATAACATGGGGGGCAGGGGTATTAGACTACATACTGCTGTAATTCTAATCCCCTTTGTGTAAAAACGGGCTTATTTCTTATCCAACTGGTTTCCTTGTCCTTAGCACAGTATACAGGAAAATAATGCCTTCTCTATGTCACACATGGTGGCTAGCCTCCCAAAAGCCATTATTGATGATCAGAATTTATGTGCCTGGGCATTAGTTGGACTTTGTGGTAGTTCTGTCTGGTGGCTTTCCTATTTCAGGGCATAAACTTAACCCATACAGGGACTGCAGAAGCTGACAGCAAGCTGGAGGACAGATTAGAACTCTGTTTGCTTCCTCAGTGGAGCAGGGGTATTCCAGTCAGTTTCTGGTCACTGCAGGTCACTAGAGGGGACCCTCCACAGGATGACACCTTGTGCCCACACCACAACTCTGATACCTATCCATCATGCCATCTAAGCCAAGGGTACCTCTTTTGTAATTTGTAGGCAATGTCACCCTTACCGTTGAGGTTTTTCACCAAACTGCACAATCCGTGCACACATGTTGGATCCATCGCGTTCACTGGGCTGGTAAAAGATGTGCCGGGGGAGGGGCTCACTACTGTCATACCATCACAGCCAGCGTGGCCATATACCAGCCACGGCCGGGCTATTGCAGGGAAAAGGTGGGGGTGGAGGGGTAAGAGCCAGCAACTACCGATTTCTGCTGGTTGGTGGAAAACACTTTTTGAAACATCTTGCCTTGGATAGGAAACCGTCATGTGAGGATCAGGGCTCTGCCTGCCTCATCTCAAAATGAATTTGTTTTAGGTCGGAAGTCTTCCCGCAGTGCCAACATGGAGAAAGGGTCCCGTAGCTGCCGGTGGGGGTAGGGGTGGGGGTGGTGGTGGTGGCAGCGGCGGCAGCAAGCCACATTAGTGATGGCCATTTGGGCTCGGGTATCCGGCAGGCCTGCTTCAAAGGAGTGACAAGGGTTGTTGCTCTGTCCTTTGCAAGATCTTCCGAAGTCATTCAAATTCCTTTCTGTACATGAGTGTCCTCATCTATTCACCGTACAGATAATAGCACTTTTTTTTGGTGTGAAGGTTAAAAGGGAATTGCTCTTAAAAACACTTGGCACTCAGTAAACACTCCATAAACGCTAGCTATTACTGTCATTATTTATAAGAAAAGACTCTTAATAGTTCTACGGAAAGTATTTAACGAATTCCTGACTCTTAAGGGATTAAAAGAAAATTATTCATGTCATAATTAACATGATTTACTGACAACCCTAGGAGGAAAAAAAAATAAACTTTGAAAAGCTCAAAGAATAGCCAAATTTTGAAAAGATCTTTTCTCCTATGTCTTTTTATAATTTGACTTTTCTTCAGTTGAAAGGACCCTGGATTTCCCTGATTTTTTGTTTCTGAGAGCTCCCCCGCCCGAGTATTTCAAACACACACAAAGACCTGTTCCCAAAACACAAACAAAGACCTATCCTTGCCATGTGCCTCGGGCTGACAGTGTCAAAGAGCTTCTGGCCCAAATTGCTTTCAAGGTTTGGGTCAGCACCGTCATTCCCAGAAAAATTCCCAGGAGGGTGACTGGAAGGCACTGTGATGTCCGTTACTGATGCATTTTTTTGTCTGCCATATAATAAATACCCTTGTAACTTGTAGGCAAAGCTTTGTTATGACTTTCTGGAAGGCAGCTATGCTCACCACCAAGGCCGTGGCACCTTGTTTTGACTCTTTGTGTGCTCTTCCCTATCATCCAGTCAAAAATGCGGGGCCATAATATGCCCATTGTATCCATTTATAAATAGATACCTATAACAATGGAAACAACTGGTGCCATTTAATCTTGGTACCTAACTAAAAATGGGGGGACCCATTTCCTGTATTAGTAAAATGGAGCAGAGGAGCCCTGTGCTAGTCTGGGCCTTGGACTGTCCCAGGTAGACCTGTTAAAAGCCAGGTTTAAGGCTTCTAAGCCTGGGATCCTTAAGACCAGTGTTTTTCAGCCACAAAATGACCAACCAGGTGATGGCCTTCACGTAGACTTCAGCAAGCAGATTGAAAGTTCAACTCAAGCAAGCTAAGTGAAAGGAAACATTGAGACGCTGGCTTCAGGTAAGGCTCATTCTGGTTTTCTAGAGGTGTGGACCAAGACCCAGGTTTTCTTTTAGGACAGTGCTTCTCAACCTTCCTAGTGCTGTGACCCTTTAATACAGTGCCTCACGTTGTGGTGACCCCAGCCATAAAATTTATCTTCGTTGCTAACTCTGATTTTGTTCACAACTGTCATTCTGCTACGGTTGTGTATGTATGTAATGCAGATGTTTTTAGAGGTAGAGGTTCGCCAAAGGAGTTGTGACCCACAGGCTGAGAAGCACTGCTCTAGGCATTTCCAACACTGGGCACAGGGGAGCTGCCTATAGCTCTCCTGATGTACAGGCAAGCAGGGAAGGCATCTGTTTCGGTTTCAGTGAACTCATAAAGGTGTGGTGCCCATCCCGGAGCCCACTCTTCCTTCAGGAAAAGGAACTGTACCCACTTGCTGGTTCCCAGGTGACTTGCCTGGACATGTTGGTCTCATCACGACAAGGGGAGTGCCCGGAGCGAGGGTGGATTCCTGAACAAAGAGGAGGATGTGTGTACCTGGAGAAAGGAAGAGAGGAGAGTGGAGTTCAAAGGACTTGTATGCATGGTGGGCGGGTAGGCGGGCTGGCGGGCTGGCGGGCATATATATATATATATACATATATATATATATATGTATGTATATATATATACATATATATATATATGTATAAAGGATGTCTGCCAATGCTCTCAGAAATCCAGAAGACAAAACTGTCTGAGTTAAGCGGTTATCTACCTGTTTGTATATTCGAAGAGAAAGAGGGAGGAGACGTCTGGGTTTTTCATGGAGTTCTGCTGTTGAATCATTTCCTACTGTCACTCAGCTACTGAAGAAACCATGCAAGGAGGTCCTATGTGGAGAAGCATGGTGACCGGGACACCCTGGAGTTGGAAATATTCCCTTGTGACTGCTGCTCTGAGTGCCCCTAGCTTGTTGGTGTGTTTGAAGACTTCCTTCTGTGCGAGTCTATGCCTTCTAACTCAAACCCACAGAGCCTCTTGTTGAAGATACTCTTAGCTGTGCTTCCCCATGTGTGCCAGTAGATTGGCAAAAGGACATGCTTTTTTTTTTTAATGTCCAAAACCTTCATTTTCAGGACATTCTTATACCCTAGAATGTTGGTATCTATTCCTCCACAGTTTCCAGTTCAGTGGTACAAGGGAAATCACTGCTGTGAGACTGGGGGTGGGGGTTATATTAGTGACGCCTGTGCCCAAGCCACAGCGTAGGAGAATGAGGCCAGATTTACTGCTGTGGGGAGAGCTTTGTGGAGGCAGAGACATCTAGTGACTTAGGGCTCACTTAGAAATAAATGCGAGGAAGAACCTGCAAACCTCGGTGCCGGCAGCATTGGATGGGAGCAGAAGAGCTATGTGAACTCACTTCCCTCCCAGACTTTGTGGCTAAAAGCTACAAGTCAACACAATGCTTGGTAAACACGTGTGCGGACATAGGAGGCTGCATGTTGGAAGCCCTCAGTGCTGGTTATAAAACCTCCATGCTTGGGTCCCTCCCCGGAGATTGTAATGCAACTTGTTTTAGGAGGGGCCCAGGTATCATTTGCGGCAAACAACTCAGAATGAAACTGCACAGTACTCAAGGTATACTCTGTGTTTCAACTGCCTTCTAATGTTTCCTAGTATAGGTCAGGGTAAGGCCATCTGATGTATTCTAGGGACCAGCTATGGGGCAGGGTATCTTTTAATTTCCAGGAAGACCAGGGTTCCATTGCAGAGCCAACCTAACTAGAGATGTGGGCAGAATGGATCAAGATCAGTGCCAAACCCAAAGAGCTTCCATGACTGTGACTTCTGCTTCCCCCAGCTTTTGTTTTGTTTTGTTTTTGCATTTGCCTACATGTGTATGACTTGCATACGATTGTTTGCATGTGTATGCTCACACATGTGTGAGAATGCTTGAGGAGACCTGGAGTTGATGTTGGGAGAACTCTCTAATCACTCTCCACTTTAATGATTGAGGCTGGGTCTTGGCTGGATCTGGAGCCCCCCCTGTATGTTTCTAGCTACTCTGTCTAGCCAGCTTGCCCCTAAGATCCTGTTTCTGTTTCCTGAGTGCTAAGGCCTCCAGGTAGGAGCCATGCTGACCAGTTTTTCATGGGTCCTAGGGACCTGAACTCTGGTCTTCATGCTCTCGGGGAAAAACACTTTATCAACTGAGCCGTCTCCCAGTCCCCGTTTTTTACCCAGAGAAAGAGGGAAAGATAATCTGTAGAGCATTAAAGTCTACAAGGGGTAAAGACTTCAGTCTAGGTTCAAAGCATTGAGGATTTTTATCCTGCTTTACCGAGTGAACTTCTGCACCTACGTCGTGGAAGGGATGCCACCCCAGCTCTCTGGCTGTGTGATCCTGCCATCTCTCTCTCTCTCTCTCTCTGGCTGTCTTATCTCAGACTTCTTCCTCTTTGCTGGGGCAAGCAGAGCGGAAGTCCCAGAATCCGTTCTGACATTTGATCAGCCCTCAGAAGACGGCATGCATCTGCCACTCGGGTGAAGAGGCTGTCTGGAGAGTGTATCATCCTTCCCTTCCAGCTCCATCTGCCATGGAGGGAAGAGGAGGACTGGGTTATTTCATGTCCAGTAATGGACACATCATATTGCTTCTCTCTTCCCAACTCCCTTTCCCGTGGCGACCTCATTTATTTCACGCCTTTCGACCCATCTCTGCTTCTTGGCCGCCACTGTGTTTCTCTGCTGAAGTGTTCCCTCCTCAGGCATTTTTTTGGCCCCTGGCAATCCCTCCAGCCCCAGCAACTCTACACTGTGATGTCAGCTTGACTGTGGGGCCCAGGAGGATGGAGGTTTGCTTTATTAAGTTCCTCCGTGTACCCCGGGGCCATGAATACATGCTGTACACATAGATGCACAGCTAACATTGCCCAGGCCCCTCCAAGGCACCATGTTAATAAACCGACAGTAAGTCTTTAAAATATGGAAAAGCAGTTAATCTTTCCACTGGCAAATCTATCATAGGGGGGTGGCTTTCCTCTGCATCAGGGTAGCTATATGCAGGATGCCTAGAATTTAGGAACCAAATGGGGACATTTGCTGTGGGGTTTCATGGCAATTGTACTAAAAACCTCTGTTCGTCCTTAAACATGTGTCTCCAGTGAGCATATGTGATCCCCCCCCCCCATCAAAGCACTCCATCCCCGAGAGTTCGGCACAGGACAGACATTTTGCTGCCCACAACAGCTGAGCCACCATGTGAACCTGGCAGGTTTGTGCCTCTGGTTTGACCAAGCTTCAACCTAGTTATACTAGTTAAGTGACTCAACCTCTCGCCTCCCTTTCTGTAAAATCGGGGTGGCAGGGGTGGTGGTGGTGGTGTTGACTTATTTGTACAGCTGCTGCAAGTGTTTGCTTGTTCTCTGGGTTCTAGATTTTTCTTCTGTAAAACGAGAATGCCCGCACACCTTGCGCTTGGCATGGCACTTCCCCCCATAAGTGCTTTAAGAATGCAGACATATGCTCTGCTCGTGAAGACACTCAGTGGTTCAGATTAAGTCACCGTTGACAGCCACTATGCCTCAGTAATTACTCTTCATCCTCTGCGGAAAGATTGCCACAGCTCCTGGTCCGTGGCTATTTATTATGCTCCATCCTGTGTATCAGCTGCAGAACTGGAGCGCACAGACACGTGTCTTGGTCAGAGCCTGCATTACACACAAAAGCTCGGTGTTTGCTGAGAAAGTTATCTAAGAAGTCACAGCATAGCAAAGGCACACAGACCAATTAAGGCACCCAGAACTACAGACCTTAGGATTCAACGAAAGTGCCCACAAGCAGAATGAGAAGGCTGGGGCGGGGGGGAGGACACCTCCTTACTCTCATTAAGCTGCAAAGTTCACATAATCTCTACTCTTTCGTATCTCCCCCTCCCCCGTCTTTGGATCACCTCGTCTCTCCCTGACTGATGGGATGACAAGGAGAACCAGATTTCAGGGTCGGGAAGGAGGAACCATATAGAAAGCCTTCAGAGCCCTGCTGCAGGGCGGCGGTGCTCACCCGCCAGCGTGAAGTAGAGAAGGGACATCATCCGTGGGTTGAAGGATGACAGAGGTCAACCCAGAGGTGATGTGCCTGTGCCTTATGAATATTCAATTCTCTAGCTCCCTCCATCCCTCCCTAGGTGAGGACACTCCACGTAGTCATCATTCATGTTGCTCAGCCCCATGTGCTCTGTCTGTTGGAGGCTGTCACTCGCTCACTGATTTGCTGTGGGTACCTGGTACACGAGCTGGGCTTTGTTCACCACGTTCATTATTCTTGTTCTTTATAGCAGAATTGAATATTCTTTTTGTTTGTTTGCTTGTTTTTGAGACAGGGTTTCTCTGTGTAGCCTTGACTGTCCTAACACTAACTCGGTAGATCTGGCTGGCCTTGAACTCACAGAGATCCTCCTGCCTTTGCCTCTGGAGTGGTGGGATTAAAGGCGTGTGACACCACCAACCAGTGAATTAAATACTCTTAACTGTTCCTACTTCATGTGTAGTTCAACACCAGCTCCCAATATTCATGATGTTTAAGTGTTTGTTCATGACAGTAAATAGAAATTCCCCTGCCCTTTCCTTGGTCACAGAAGGAGCACAGTGGTGCCTATCCACTTGTCCCCTATTGGGGGACATTCAAGTAGGTGCCAGTCTTTTCCTGTCAAGAGGCTATGCTACCAAAGACTTCTGTACACAAAACGTTTAGGGTTCCAGAAGAAGAGCTTTTCTCAGGTGGTGTAAACACAGCGTCTAAATGACTTCCACAGCTGTGTTTCCTCCTGGGCGCTGGGACGAAAGGCGTGTACCACCATTCCCGGGCTAATGACATGGAGGCCAGCCGGGTCTACAGAGCGAGTTGCAGGATAGCCAAGGCTGTTACTCAGAGAAACCCTATCCTGGGAGCGGGGAGTGTCACTTTCCAGACCTGGAGAGATGATTTAGCAATTAAAAACACTGGCTGCACTTCTAGAGGATGGACTCGATCCTACATAGTCACTATTAACTGTCTATAATTCTATTCCTAAGGGATCTGATACCTCCTTCTGGCTTCCATGGATACCATGTATGTAAATGGTACAAAGACATACATGCAATCCAAACACTCAGACACAAAAACAAAATAATTTGAACATTAGCTTTCTCAGGAGTGGTCTAGAACAGTATACACTTTCACAAACTTTCTCTACATTTATATTTCTGCAGATTTTTTGTCACTGAAAGGTTAATTTCTTTATCTTCACCCCCTTTAAATTTAGATTTCCCTGGCCTTTAGTAACTTCACAACTCTCTTTCCGTCATCCCTACATGTACCTGGTCTTCTCCACAGTTTCCTGGGTTTGTTATTGGGTAAGGCAGATAGCTCCCCTTCTCTTTTTCCTTCAACTTTCCAAATGACTTTTTATTTTAAAATTGCCTTTGAATTGTCACCTCTGCCTCTCGGGGTATTGGCTGAGATTACTTTGAATGGAAAGCTAACATGGAGGGAAGTGACATGATGTAAGCGTCCATGCTGCTTTCCACAACAGTGTGTCTGTCTGCAGGTTTAGATCGTCTTTTTATGTTTCTCACAGTTTATCCTTTTCTTCAGAGTTGATTCTCAGGCTTTCATAGTAATTATCAGCAATATCAATGGGTTTTTATTTCTGAAATGCTTTTCACTGGTTCTTGCCAGTGTGAGGTTACAGGTTTATATGCCGATTGATATAATCAGTAGACTTGCCGAGTTCTTTTATTATTCCAGTGGCTGGCCAGTGGGTTCTTGTGGGTTTTCTAAGAACACAGCTGGATCTGTTCTGTGGGTGATATGGCAGCATTCACTTGGGGGTCAATTCCCAAAGAGCATTTCAGTTTTCCTCACTGCAACTGGTCTGGTCATATGTTTCATAGCTTGGCCGGATGTAGATGATTTGTGCCGGGCTCCCCAAGGTGTGATTTCTCCCTGTTCCCATATTGCTTGCAGGAGAATCCAGCACAGTTACTGAAGATGTTTAATAGCCTGGATATCCTTCAAACTTCTGTGTTAGCCCGTGACTACTTCTGTGGTCAGGAGAGTCAAGAGCTGAGCTACGTTAAGATGGCCCTCACGGCTCTGTTTGCTCTCCAGTCATCTGCTCTTATTATTGTAAGTCAGGCCATGGAGTCAACACAAGCTGACCAGCAACCATTCTGCTCAGACTCAACTCTGGGACCTGGAGATAAGATCCATGCTCTCACATATAGCCTGGTTCCCATGGAAACTACACTTTGCTGCAGAGGAGGAGGAAACTGGGAAGAAGGGATGGCAAGGGAATGTGCTGAAGTCAATGGTCCTTGGCGGCCACTGACCCATCTGGAGTAGTAGAGAGATATAGTCAACTTAGAGTGAATTTTCCCAAGAAAAAAAGAGGGAGGGTATGAGGAGAAGGGTGGGAGCTAAGGGGAAGGCTGTCTGAGGAGTCCAAGGAGAATGGCTTCTGAAGCAGAGCCGTGGTGGCGTGCCTGTGGATGAAGGGATGGGGAGCAGGGCTGATGGATGCAGGAGAGGATTGCCTCAAGGCTTTTCCCGCCCCTGTGCTGATGATGGGTTGCATCCTTGCAGCAGCCCAAGCAAGTAGGCTTTGGAGAGGAGAAGGGAAACTCAGTCCCACATAGGAAGGGGAAAGACACGGGGCACAGGTGTAAGCTCATGCTTTAATTTACATTTATCCAGCTTCTTGGTTTGAAAAGATGGTTCAACAATTTTAAACTGTTAAAAGTTTTTTTTTGCCAAACCAGAGTATCTGAAAACATCCAACACACACACAAAAAAAATCTGTTGGCTTACTTCTGTGCTCTGTAGCTTTGTTTTTGCATCCATTTGCAATTTATTCCTGGTTGTACCCGATGGTTGGAACACTTTCTGTTCATCGAAGCGCATTGCTGTCAGCTGTGTTTGGGAATCTCGTAGTTGATGCGGTAGACGCCCGAGGAGTTCCTGCTCCGTGGGTTGATCAGCCTGTGCCCTCACCCGTCACTCTGGACACTCTGTCCCCTTGTTCTCTGTCAGTGCACACAGAAGGACTTACCCAACATGTTGGTGGCTTCTGCTGTTTTCCAGTGTGAATGGTTTCATTCATTACATTTTAATGATGGTGTTGCTCTGGGTGATTACAGCTGTATTACTAACCCACACCTCTCCTGGTTGGTTTGTTTTTAGTTTTGGATTTTTTTCCTTACTGGTGTTTGTAACGAGGCTGACTTAGAAGGCACTGACTTTTAATATGTGAATCTAACAACCTCACATTCAGTGTGACCATAGAAATTTTAGACTCATGCTATCATGGGTATGCATTTATTATCTTGCTATCTTGGACTTGCCAGGTTTCTATTTCACAGGTCTTTACAGTTACTACTGCCAACGTCTTAAGTATCTGGCAACTCTGTTCTTCTCTGGATTAAGATATGCTTTAACCCCATTCTGCCTATTCACTATAACTTCCTTCATCCCATCTGTGGCGAAACTGGCTCCATTCTCATCCAGTTTGAAATGATTTGCTCTAGAGCAGCCGTTCACAGCAGCCACATATCAGATATCCTGTATATCGGTTATTTTCATTGTGATTCCTAACAGCAGCGATATTACAGTTACGAAGTAGCGCATAAATAATTTTGTGGTGGGAGGTCATCCCAACACTAGGAACTGTATTAAAGGGTCACAGCATTGCCAATTCTCTAGAGCATCTTTTTAAACCGTTTTTGTTTTGTTTGTCAAGGCGGGATTTCTCAGTGTAGCCCTAGCTGTCCTGGAACTTGCCCTGTAGACCAAACTCACAGAGATCCGCCTGCCTCTTGCCTCCCGAGTGCTGGGATTAAAGGTGTGTGGCACCACCTCCCAATTTGAACACTTTTTTTAACTGAGAATTTCTACATGCACATTATATTCTCTTTCTCTTAAAAACCTGAGTCCACATGGTGCTACCTATGTGTTTATGGATGTAGGACCATCCAATAGAGTATGGATAGTTTCTCAGAGGCCACACCCCTAGAAAAGACTGATGAGCCCAGAGGCTTTCAATTGCCAGTGGCCCTCAGGAGTGTGACTTTATGAGCCCCTCCCCCAGCGATGCCGGCCTTTGAGCCGACTGTGTTTGCACAGGACTTAAGTAGTCACAGCTGCTTTGGAAGATAACTTGTTTTAAGGTCCTTGTTCCCTTTGCATCATCAATCACTTGGACGGGGATTCTTCCTGTATCTACTCTTCTGTCCTTCATAACATCTCATCTTTAAAGTCTCCCTTTCCTTTTTTCCTTTTTGAACAAACTGACTGCATGATTATGACCTTATGTGAGTGATACATTCTGATTCGAAGACGGACTGGTCCTCAGTCCAATCTATGTAACTCTTACTTGCTGCTAATGATTTTATCTTTCCTATTATTTTGGTGCTCTACCACATCGTAGTTTGGTGGAACAAGTGGGTACCTGTGGCGTAGAAGAAATCCGGTGGTAGCTCTATGTTGTTTTGAGCTCCTGCTCTACAAAATGATTCCTTTCACGTGTGCCAAGGATTACAAGTGCTGGGGAGAGACAAACGGTCAGACGTGGAGAAACCAGGATTTTGTAGAAGTTTTTAGGCACAGGTCTTGATTCCCAGCTTGTGGTCACTCTAGGGAAATGGAGTCTTGAGTGAGTCTTCAGGGTTGCCCATCCACCCTCCATTGGCAGAACATGGAGGTGCATGCTGGGCTCTTCTCATGCTCTGTACTATGGGTGTCTTGAAGGCTTGAGGGGCTTCAAGTCCTGCCGGTTCTCTGTAATAGGTCATCATCTCCAGCCTTGGCACTAAAACGCCTTGATTGTTGTCATCTCTAACCACGCTGGCAGCCACTGATGAAATGAAGTGAAGGGTCAAAGCTCTTTGCCATCTCTGAGTTCAGGAACAGCTTGCCCAGATTTTTTTCCCGTAACATTTGTGCAATATATAATTTTCTATTAAAAGGGGTTATCTTGTTTTTTTTACTTATTTTTGAAATAATATTTCTTCCCTCCTCTAAATAATGCCTTTCTTGGATTATAGGAAATTTAGCCCTTCCTAAGTTTCCCAATACAGTACCTATCTTTCCAGGGATGTGTCTTCTGGTTTTAATATTTGGTCAGTTTTGATAAGCCCACCATGAATATGGCTGCCGTTGGAGACTCAGTGCTTTGTGCAATTTGGATAAAAAGAAAGAACTCCAAGTTTTGGATACCACACAGGAAGAGTCAGTGGAAGAGAAGTAATTGGAGAAGTCTGAATTCACAGTGGTACTTCTGGCTTCACTGTAGTGAAAACATGATCTACAGCTTGCAACCCACAACCATCGGGTTATGCTTACAAGCTGGAGTTCATGTGGTATAGTTAGGTCCTGTGCTGTGGAGCACCTGACCATACCCACAAAGTAACTGATAGGCAGGGCAGGTTGTATGTGTTAAAGTAGCTGCAGTAAACTGACTGATACCCAGGCATTTGCTGTGTCCAGTGGCTGCCAGTGTATCAACAGCCATACAGTAGTCAGCTGGTTGCACCCAGTTAGTATCCTTTCTTTCTTTCTTTCTTTCTTTCTTTCTTTCTTTCTTTCTTTTTTTTTTTTTTGCCTAGTATGTTCTGTTGTTTTAGCTGTGGGAGTTGACCTGAAACAGCGAAGTCTCCTGCAAAGTAGCACCTTTTTGTGGGTTTAAAATAGCGATTTGATAGTCTAAAATCTAGAATTTTTCTTTAAATTATGCCAATGAAAGAATGATTCTCTGGGGACTGTAAATTTTGAAATATATTAAGGCTGCTGGAGTCTTATAAAGAGAATGAAGACATAAGTCCTCACAGACTCAAGATGCATGAACTGGTCTGATGTCATCATTTCTAAGACCAACTTCAGCACTTTATTCTGTAAGGAAGAATACCCAGCAAATTCTTCATCTTAAACAAACTTTAAAAGGTCTAACAAAATAGACTGAGTGGCCCCCAAAATGAGACTATCTCTGACTAAAGACAAATAAAAATTGACAAGGAAATCTGTTTTTTTCTATTTTTCATTTAACATTGGAATATAATTAATAGCATATAATAACAAGACCTGTCAGGTTTCTGAGACTGTCATACTACTTGAAAATATACTAATAATATACGTAACCATGTATAGATCAAATACATGTCTTTTGAAATCAAGAGTTCCCTGGAAATCTAAAAGTAAGCTTTATAACAGAAAATGATTAAGTTTGGAATTTTTAAGCACGTAAAAAGTTTAAAATATTAGCTGGGCGATGGTGGCACATACCTTTAATCCCAGCACTTGGGAGGCAGAGGCAGCCTGGTCTACAAGAGCTAGTTCTAGGATAGCCTCCAAAGCCACAGAGAAACCCTGTCTCGAACCCCCGCCAAAAGTTTAAAATATTTAGATGACTAGGATTATTAGAAAATAAAACCAAGGTGCAAAATTCACTTGAAAAATGAGTTTACTGCAGTATAATTGATAGTCATTTAAAGTATGCTATCTGATCACTCTGACATAGTTATATATGCAGGGAACCTTAGCCACAATAAACACAGTAATCCTGTCCATCAATTAGAGAGGGTGGCATGTCCCTTGGGATTACTTCCTTCATTCTCTTCCACGCCCAACCTCCTGGTCCTGGAAGCCACTACTCTGTGACTTGTCTCTAGATATTCAATTGTACTTTATATACTTCGTTATTAAGAGAACGATACAATCCATATATGAATATTCCATTGTCTCATTTCTATCAGTCTGCATAATTACTTTGAAATTCATCTATGTCACAGTTTCTAATGAGGAATGTCCCATTGTGTAAATACTTCACAATTGATTTTTACACTTCTCCCTAAGTTTATTTTTAGTAAGACATATTATTTGTACATCTTTGTGGGGTATATTACAGCAATCCAACACATGTATACAGTATTTAATAATCAAATCAGGGCACAAGCACTTCATCTCTCCAGTCATTAATCATGCTGGAAATGTAATACTCTCACGTAGACTGTCTCATCACATAGCTGCATGCTGTGAGCTCCTCTTTCCTTCCCCCATTCCCCTACACGTCCTGGTCTCTAGCGACCACTATCCCATTCATTCTTCCGTAAGACTGGTTTCTACAAATGGAAGCAAACGTGCATTATTCTATCTTTGTCTGACTTACTTCACTCATTATAACAGCCTCCAGTTCTATGTGTGTTGCTACAAATGACATGATGTCATTCCTTCTCTAGCTGACTGATGGCCTGCGGTGTCTTTCCCGTGTGTGTGATGTGTGTGCACATGTGTGCAGATGTTTGTACCATGTGTGAAGGCTGGAGGTGGAAGCTGGATGCCTTCCACTATTGCTCCAGACTCTGTTGGGACACTTTCCCCCTGAACCTAGACGTCGCTGTTTCAGAGGGACTGGCCGTCCAAGGAGCCCCTGCGATGCTTCTGACTCCCTCCCCACCAAGGCCTGGGGGAGCCATATTACAATGCTTTGCTTTTGTGTGGATGCTGGGATCAAGTCGCTATGCTTGCTTAGCAAGCAGTTTACCCAGAATGCCATCTTCCCAGTCCTTGGTGTTCTTTTTTCATTATGTACCCTGTTTATCCGTCCGTCTAAAGGGCATCTAGCTTGATTCTGTATCTTAATTATTATGAATCAAACTACAAAAATATATTGGTAGAATTATTTCATTGCTTGAATTTATGTGCAGATAGGGAATTGGTAAATACATGATGGTTCTACTTTTAGTTTTTTGTTTGCTTGTTTGTTTTTGAGGACTCTCTATATTGCTTTCCACGGTGGCCATATTGATTAAGATTCCCACCAACAGTACATGAGTTCCCTTTTCTCACCATTCACTGTGCTGCCATTGCTTTTGTGATAATGCCCAGTCTACATGAGATGAGATGGTAGGTCACAGTGATTTTCCTCTGCCTTTCTGTTTCCTTGCTGGAGATCAAGTTCAGCGCTGCATTAGTAGTCTGCTGCTGAGGTTCTCCCAAAGTGCACTGTGATTTGGGTTTGCATTTTACAAATGGATGGAACCAGGTGTATTTTCATGCACTCGGCCATTTGTGTGACTTCTTTTGAGATCTGCCTACTGAGTTCATTAGCTCACTTACCGTTGGACTTCATCTTATTATTTCAATCTCGGGCTCATTGTGCACGTCAGTGGTAGTGGAGCTAGGAATGGTCTTGAGCCACCGCCGCCGGGCTGGTGCAGGGAAGTGAACATGGGTCCCCTGAGGGAGCAGCGAGTGGTTTTAAACCAGCCCTCTAGTCTCTATTTAATATCATCTCACAGTCAGATACTATGATGCCTCTAGGTTTATGTGTGTGAGGAGTTATTTGCTCTCCCCTCCCCCAGGATCACTTTATTTAAAAAATGTTTTTACATTTTGATAATTTCATCCATGTGTACAATGTGTTCTGACCACGCCCAACCTTCCTTTCTTCCCTCCAACTCTCCTGGACTCCAGCACAACACCCCCTTCCAATTTCATATCCTCTTTTTGTTTTTAACCTCCTATATCCCATTAGTGCTCTTTGTATGCATGTCTCTACATGGGGGTGTGGGGTCATCTTCTGCAGCATGGAAAACCTGCCAGCAGTCTCAACCCTAGAGAAAACTGACTCGTCTCTCAGCCTCAGTCATCTTCATTTCAGGGAGAACATCATGAGCCACTCTATTGTCTGTGCAGAAGCTTTAAGTGGCTTGATCTTGTGCTGGTAACCATGGCTGCCATGTCAGGAGCACAGCAGTAACACGTCCCAAAGGCACATTTCACAGCACCCCCCCCACATCTCCTGTTGGTCACTCTCTGCACTCCCTTTTCTGTAAAGCTCCCAGCATCTTAGGCATTGTTATTGATGTCTAATTTTCAGAATGTTGACAAGAAGGAAGTCTCTCCATTAACCCCTGCTCACTAAGGAAAGAACCTTGGCTACCATGGCTGAGAGTAGCTCACATGTATGGGAATAAGTGTAAACATTTGAAAGTGGTTTGACAAATATGACTGTTTAGCTGGGTAGCAGCAGTAGGTTTCTCCTAGGGCCTCCAAAGCCACAAGCTTTCAACCAGGTTAACAGCATCAGGTCTGAATTCCCTCCTGTGGAACAGGCCTCAAATCCAATCAAAGGATGCCATAATACAATACTCATGCCACTAGTATACCGCCAGGCCCAGCTCAGGGTGACTCTGCTTATTCTGTTTTGTGTATGTGTGAAAGGGAGAGACAGAGACCAGCAGAGATACAAAGACAAGAGAGACAGAGACAGACGAAGACACACAGAGAGACGATATGAAATTTGTTTTTCTATTTCTGAGAAGAAAGTTAATATTTTGGTGATCACTTGGGATAGTAAAGTTGTAATAACACACTGACTCTTCAATCCATGTATAGGGCCTAGGTTTCCATTTGTTATGTTCTCTGTAATTTCTCTCAGCAGTATTTTATAAAGAAATCTTTTACTTCTCTGCTTTATCATTAAACAGTTTGAGTTTCTTTCCAGTTCTTTTTCAGCAAATTCATTATTTTGTAGAAAACTGGCGCTATCTTCTTTGTATTCACCTTGTCTTGCCACTTAACTGAATTCATTTGTTAGTTTTCACAGTTGTCCATGGTGTGTGTCATTTTTAATATGTAGGATCATTTCATCTGCAAACATACATAATCTGACATCTTCATTTCTTCCTCTGCAATTCTTGCCTTTTTTGCTTTCTCTTACCTGGCTTCTTTGGCTAAGACTTTCAGTACTATATAAATAACAGTGGTGAGAGTGGCATCCTTGTCTTGTTCCACATATTACAGGAAATAGTTCCAGCTTTTCCCCATGTAGTATTAGATAGATAGATAGATAGATGGATAGATAGATAGATAGATAGATAGATGGATAGACGGATAGATGGATGGATGGATGGATGGATGGATGAACAGATAGGTAGGGGGGTTTCATACAAAATGTTAGTATCTTGAGACACATTCTTCTTGTGCTAAATTCTGAGTCTTTATTATGACATAGTTACTGATTTTTATGTATCTGTCATGATGATCATGTTTTTTCTCATGATGTCTTATACCACATTTATTAACTTGCATATGATCTACCATCCTTAAATCCCTAGGATGTTTTTCTGAACATGGTGTTTGAAATTTTGCTTTGCTGGGGAATTTGATTTACTGGCATTTTATTGAGAATTAAAAAAATTATTCATTTCACATACCAATCACAGTTCCCCTCCCTTTCCTTCTCCTGACCCCCCCCCACCTACCCTCAACCACAGAATTTTTACATTTATATTCAGTGATGTCAGTCTATTTTGTATTTTTTCTCTTTTGGGGGGAGCATATAAGGGAGTATTGATCTAGTAAAGAGTATGACAGATTTACTTCCATCTCAACTTTTGGAATAGTTTAAGAAGAATTAAAATTAGCTCTTTTTTAGGTGTTTCTGCTCGGGAACATCAGTGTACTATCGTGGCCTGAACTACCTTTTACAATACAGTAGACTTTTAATCTCATTGCTCACTATTGGCCTGTCTCTTAATGTTCATTTTTGGAAGGTGGTATGCACTCGCACGCATTTCTGCTAGGTTTTCTAAATCTTAACATGCAATTACTACAGATGTAAGGTGTAAGTCTCTGCTTTATCTCTATTCATTTGGGTATTCATTTATTACTTCATCTATCTAAGGAACTGTCAACTAACCTTCCTAAAAATCAGCTGTTTCATTTATTTTTAATTTTAAGCCTCTGATTTATTTAGAGCTCTGACCTTCAGCTTACTTCTGTCTCAATTTCTTTTGAGTTTGCCTGTATTGGGATGAGTTTCCCTCTCAGGACTTACGCTCCTGCTGCACTCCAGAGGTTCAGTGTTAGTTACACCACCATTTACTTTCATGTTTTCCCCACTTGGTTTGTTCACGTGCCCTGCTGGTCATTTAAGAAGACGCTCAGTTCCTGTGTCTTCACATTCTTTCCTTCCATCCTTGTGATTTGCAGTCTTATTCCACTCTGGACTGAGAAAACACATAGTATGATTTCAATTTTGAGGGACGCTGAGACTTTGCTTGTGACCTAACATGGCATCTACCCTGTGACTGTTTTATGGACATACGAGAGGAATGTGCATGGCAGTACTGTCTCACAAACAATTCTGTGACCTCTTGATTTATCACATGACTCAACTCAGATGCAAAATCTTTTTTAATTGTTTATTTTTAAGCTATCTGTATGTTTACCAATGAAATGATTTTTTTGGGGGGGGTAGGGCGGAACATAGCTAAATCACTCTTTTTTTAACTTTTATTCATATATTCCACCCATCTGCTCTCAGCCCTTGCAGACTCATCCCCTCCCCCTCCAAACCAACCAACCAGAAGAATCTCATTGTGGAGGCTGTAGTGTAGCCTGTTGGGTTGCACAGTTTGCTCTTGAGTTCTTTTGTCTTCATTTGCGAGTATTCATTGCCACGAGTCATTGGTCTGGTTCAAGGCCTCTGACTTCTGGCACACCACTGATCACCTCTTGGGGATCCTGCAGCTTTGGATCTGTAGGCTTGTTCCCTTCGCATGCTCCAACAGTTCATAGATTTGGTGGAGGTTGTCCAGGCTGTCCCTCACCCTCACCACCCAGATGAGCTCTCCAGCACTGCCTTGGCTAGCTCACCCAATGAAGCCCGAAGCAAGGGGTGGGGCCAGTTCTTCTGCTCTCAGGACTTCAGACCCGAGTCCCCCCTCACTCTGTATCACCAGGAACAGCGCTACTGTTTTCTCCAGACAAGGTATAGGACCTTCTCTCCCAATTGCTGTAGGGGGCATACATGGGTGCTCTCAAGCCCTCATGGCTGGCTCTGGTGTGCTCCCCTGGCAGGGTGCAGGGTCTGCTCTCCTGTGTGCTGCAGCTGGCGAGGGACAGGGGTAGTTAGTTCTCTGACTCCCGTGACCCTGGGGCCCAGCGGGGCCATGGTGACAAGCAGGATCAGGCTGCTGCTGGGGTAAGCTCTCTTGCCTGCCATAGTTAGAAAGCATCTTTTCCTCACCCAGCCCACCACATAGCAGACAAGGCAGGGTTGGTCAGCTCCTGTGTTCTCATGCCCCCCTCAGGCCTGCTCACCTGTGTCCCTGACAACAGGGCCAACTCCAGTGTGCATCCCAGGCAAGAGGGGCGGGGCCAGCTCAGTGTGGCCATTGGATTTCAGCATACTTGGTCCCTATGACCCGACCCCTCTCACCCTGTGTGGTACCACGGATATCAACACAGACCCTGGCTGTGGCAGCATGGGAGCCCAGCCATGGTCCTAGTCTGGCTCAGATGTAAACACGAGCCCTGGTGGCAGTGCAGGCCATGCCGTTCTACATGGCTCCCACAGCAGTGGGCCCCCTGATCCCTGGCATTGACATGACCTTCAATGGCATCAGGAGCCATGAGCATCAACTCAGACCCTGGCTGCTCGCATGGCCCTCATCACCAGCCTTGTCCAGAACGACACGGTGGTTCCAGGTGACACTCAACCCAGCATGGCCCTGCTTTGGCCCAGACCCTAGGCATCCATGTGGCCACTGGTTGCACCATAGGCCACCAGACATCAACACAGACCCTGACTATGGACCCAGCGACAGCCGGACCCTGAATGTCACCATGGCCCCAGATAGGTATGGCTTCCATAGTGGCCCTCAGACACCAGCCTGGCGGCCCAGACTGCAGGCCTCTGCACAGCCCTCAGTGGCAACAAGAGTCACAGATATCACCTTATGCCCCCTCAGCTGCTTCAGGGCCTCAGACCAAGATTGGCTCTTGGCAGTAGCTCAAGCCCAGAAATGACCCTGGACTCTGGTGGCTAAGGGGCCAATTACATCAGCCTGTTCCTCACTGCCCTCGCCCCTCTCCCAAGCTCATGAACCATGCCCCCACCACCATGATGTCTGATTGCCTGGTGCCGTAGGTTCCTGGCAGCACTTGGTTGAGACCCGCTCCCACCAGCCTAATAGGATGACACCGAGCTGTTGCTGTATCACAGCCTGGAGCTAGAGTCTTGATAGATCTTTCTTAATACAGTGGGTCAGTTGGTCTATGAGGATTTTTGTTGTTGATGAACTGGATGCACTTACCCCTGGTTGTTGTTGGTATGAACGTCTACCTGTAGTCTTGTTGGACTCTGCTCTTTATATGTTTCCATGTCCTTCACTTCTAACATATTTTTTTTGTGGTCTGCTGGTTTTCTGTCACATTACATTGGGTTCCTGTCTGCCTTCCTGTATCTGTTCTCATAGTGAGCTTTCTATATCCGTGTATTTTCATAATAGCAATCATCATCTCTTCATGGACAGTGCTGAGAATTTCACGTGTATAGTCAATGAAATGTGATCCTATCAATCCTCCATTTCCCCTTCCAACTTCATGTCTAAGAAACAAAACAGAAGGGGCAAGATCCAATTAGTGCCACTCGTGTTCATGGGTGCAGAGCCATCCAGTCAGCACAAGCGAACCACCTGTGGTCATGTCCCCATAGAAGAAGAAAGTTCTCCTCCCCCCCCCCCCAGCAGCCATCACCTTCCATTAGCTCTTCACCGGTGAGGCTTCGTGAGGTTTGCTGCCATTCATGCTGGAATTCTGGCTGCTGTGGTCTTGTGCAGGTAGCTACAGCGGCTGTACGTCCATGAGCGTGACAGCCACACCATGTCCAGGACACAGTGCTTCACCGCACTCTCCCCCTACTCCTGGCATTTACGTTCTTTCTGCCTTCTCTTCCATGGGCGTCTCTCTGTTAGGCTGGATAATTTTTAATTCAGAGTTTTAGACTTCATGATTTCCATGTCTTCAGTGAGTATCTTATTTTCTTAGATCTTCTCTCCCTCCAGCCTGCCCCCCCCCCCAGCCTAAGACACGGTTCCTGTATAGCCATGTCACTTTGTAGACCAAGCTGGCCTCGAACTCATAGAGATCCACCTGCCTCTGCCTCCCTGAGTGTTGGGGTCAGAGGCATGTGCCACCACAGCCTAACCCTTTTTTGTATTTGTCTACGTTCTTTTGCATTTCATGAAGCTTTCAAGGTTGCCTTCAAATTTAGATCCTTTTCTGGGAAATCGTGGTTGTGTATTTATGTTGATGTCGTGTACATCTTTTATAACATTGGTTTTCTGACCAATCTTATCAAGTAGCTTTTACGGGTTATAGATGCCTTAGGTTTGGTTATAGGAGAGATGAAGAACAGTTGACACTAGCATTGTCTGTCTCCATGGCCTAGCCTAGCCTGCAGCAGTTCATAAAGGTAATTGTGTTACTTTATGCTGGACGAGGGTTTGTAACATTAGCTGCCACATCTCAGTGGGGCAGCATCTCGAGGGGTCGATTCTGTAGTCACACAGAAAAAAAGAGATGCCAGATGTTGTAGTACTAACTGTCATAGTCCTGAGATAGTTTTTGGGATTCAGAATGAAAATATGAGAGATGACTGGGTCTGCGCGAGCTATAAACCAATTTCCAGGTCTTCAGAATGAGATGGCATGAGCTCATGCCATGCTGGCATCTGAGGCACTGGTCATTGTGGACCACAGGGAGCTTGCCCAGGCTCCATTAGGAGACAGCAGATACTGGGGAAGTCTAGTTCCTCCCACTATGACATGAGTTTATCCTCCATGTCTATGGAAGGTGGCAGAGCTCAAGACTCCTTAAGTATGTCTTCCAGGATGGTCCGGTAGCATTCTTTCTGACCCAGGCACAAAGTTATAACTGAGGAGCACTCCCTGCATATCCACAAAGTTCAGTTAGTTTCTTACCTGTACCCTTTCAAGCCAGATGGAGCAAGTACCCCTTATCCTGGCACCTTTAGAATTAGGTACTCATAATAATTCTATACTAAAATATGGATATTTTAATGATTGCGAGAAAGACAAACTAAACTACAAATACAGATAACGGAGGAGCCATGTTAAAAAAAAAAAGCCAACTGATAATAAACCGAAGTTCAAACAAGGTTTTATAAGAGGACACCCAGACATAACACTGAACTCAGAATAAAGCAAAGGACTTGTCAGTCAAAAACAGGATGCTTGCCTAGAAAAGACTCACCAATATCCCCTTGAAGAGGCTCCATGTTCTGGGATTAGGGACATAGCCAGTTCACGCTGATGCATGGCAGCAATCCAAATGACTCATCTAGCAAAAGCAGATACTCTCTTGGGGGTCCACGTAGGAACCAAAACTGTTGATATAAAATAATGTGCCTGTTTTAATAGAAATGAAAAGATAATGAATGACCATGGCTGGAAAACACATTTGCAGGTCACCCTGAATGACATACATAGTCTACCATGAAGTTACATCCACTTTTTATGTCACTTAACTAAACAAAATAATAAAGTAAATGCATTTTCCAAATACCTTAGTGGGGGCAGTAGGGAGGTAGGCTGTTTAAGAAAGCAAGCTTTCTGATGTGATCTTAGCATTCTTAGCTTTAGTGTTGGTGGAGGTCAGGGCTCTTAGAAGATTATTCCCAGATTCTCTAATACTCCCAAGAATGTTAAGATCAATACAAAGTTAAAGAGGATGGTTATTAAAGGGACTAAGATGGACCAAGATAATTTTGCATTTCACCCTGCAGTATCCCAAATCTTTGCACGCTCCCTATGCTCTAGTCACGCGAGATCCTTGAAGTCCAGGCAGCTTCTTCAGACCACTCTGGTTCAGTGGATCCCAAAGGGTGGAGCTGTTTTACAATCTTAGACCTGAAATTAATATGGATTCTAGAACCTCCTCTGTGTCTAGCATAAATGTCACTGGAAACAGCCTCCTCTCTCCCGGGCAGATAAGAGAACACAGTGGCACAGGAAGGGGTCTTTTTCTGTGCAGCCTTGGAAGAGAGGGGGCAAGCTCCGACTGAAGAGAGTCCTGTAGGAGATGATGCTTTGGGCCCTGGATACTTCCTGACCAAACTAGAAGCGCTTGGCAGGGAAACAGGAGATAACTCGCTTGGGTCGTCCTGAAATCTAATCCTAGAGAATGAAATCAGATATTAAGAGGGTACATTTTGAAAACTGACATGACTTAGCCAGTTCTGACTGATTTCTCTATTTGAAACCCCAGACTCTCCAGATGAATGGCACTAACTTCAAGAGAATACAGCTGTTGCTTTCTCATTCCAGTTTAGGATTTTTTTTTAATTAAAGCACCCCAATTGAGGGAGGCAACTTCTCTGAAGCTGGCTCCATCAAATATTGTGGTTGGACCTAAGGGACAGAAGTGCTCCTATATAGGCAGACAGTGTGTGATGGTTCATTTCAGTTGTCGAGTGAACACAATCTAGAATCATCTGGGAAAAGAATCTTAATGCGTGGTTGCCTATACCAAGTTGGCCAATTCATTTTGATTATGTTACCTGAGGCAGGATGATCCGCCCACTGTGGGAGACATCATTCCCTAGGCAAGGGCTGTTAAACTATATGAGTGGAGAAAATCCGTTGAGCATGAGAGTGCCTGGATCCACTGCTCCATGCTCCTAATGTATACGGATGCCATGTGACCAGCTGTGTCAACCTCCTAAGCTGTGGCTTCCCCACAATGAACTGAATAGCCTGAAGCTGGGAATTAAAACAAATGCTTTCTTCCTAAGTCCCGTGGTCAGGGGATTGCATCGAAGTAGCAGAAATGAAATGAAGGCAGATGGTAAATGGCCCCTCACTGTCTTGTCACCTCCTGTTCCCACAGGTCCTTTGTCATCCAGCAAATCCCGAGTAGCAATCTGTTCATGGTGGTGGTGGACAGCAGCTGCCTCTGTGAGTCTGTGGCTCCTATCACCATGGCGCCCATTGAAATCAGGTATATCCTTTTTGGTGTGAGTCCAGCTGGTAAGGGGAAGCAACAGGAAAGACAGGAGGGAACTGTTTGTCAAAGAGGGGAAGGTGACGTCCTTTACCTGTGTTCGGAGAAAAATGCTTAAGCCACTTTAGGGCCAGGTTGTGGCCCCCGGAACTCAGGGCCAGAGAAGCGATCCTCGGGAACATGCCTTAACTACAGTCAACATAACGAATCTCTTAAGTGCGAGCGCTTAAAGGCTCAGAAGATCAGGAGGCGTCCGGAATCCTGCCACGGCTTCCACCCTGAGGCAAGTCAGAGAAGTGTTTGTCGGTTTTCTCTTCCCACCAGATTCACCATGAGTACATCTCACGATGACCAAGGCCTGCAGCTGAAAACTTGACTCCAGAGGAAAATAATTGCTTTCAGAAAACTACAACAGGAATGAATACGTGACAGCTAACAGATCTGGGTATCCAGCCCATCTCTGCTTAGTGAGCTCTTCCTTTGGCGTCCGTATATATTTTAAAATCTTTTTTTTTCTGGCTTTCTATGTGTTATGATTTTATCATGCACAAGGTGGCTCTGACCATCATGGTTTATTTTACATGGGAGATAGCATTATTTCCACTGATTATTTCAGGTGGATTTTTGCAGGAAACTCGCTTAGAGAAAAGCGGCAACGTAGTATCAGATGGTTGCTGCTGATGGAGGTGAATGCTAAGTCCAGCCTTTTGATACAGATCTGCTGGCTTGCACTCATTGCTCTCCTGGGAGGTGTGCGAGCAGGGTTAGACACACCTGCATCCCAATCCCTTAACTGTCACACCTTGGTAGTGAGTGTGGATTCAGCCCACTCTCACAAAGGTGAGTTTGCACCTGTAGTAGTGTAGGCGACAACATTTTAAAACAAGAAAAATAAGTCCATAAATGAACTAACTCCTCACCTACCAAAGTAGAAAGGTTGCCTAGATCAACCATAGAGAAGATTGGACACCTGCTGTTGAAAATGTCACCTCAGCCTCCTTCGTGTCTATGTAAATTCAAATAACACATAATTTTGACGTACTATAAGATCACCAGTTTTTAAGATGTTAAAAGTCAATACTACCTATAGTACTGTATTTTTACAATAATAAATTAAGAATATTCCCACATCGGGTGTTGGTGGCACAACGCCTTTAATCCCAGTGCTCTGTGAGTTCGAGGCCAGCCTGGTCTACAAGAGCGAGTTCTGGGACAACCTCCAAAGCCACAGAGAAACCGTGTCCTCAAGAAACAAACAAAAAATTCCCATCTACAGTCAAAAGGGAAATCAAAAACAGCTTGGAATACCTAAGAAAGATGTAACACAGTCAGTAACAATACTAAAGAAGTTTATAACCCGCAACAGCCCAATATTATTAGAGTAATTCAAAGTGAAGAGATACCTAGGTCTAGTTCAGAGGTATGGCAGCCTCGAGCTTTGCAGCCTCCTTCTTTGGGTCCCTTCCCCAGAGCCAGAGGCATGGGCAAATCGCACTGAAGGGTGGAGTCTTACATCTAGCGGCTTTTGGCAAAGAACAGATGAGAAAGTGACACCCATTAATAAGAAAATAGCCAGAATAGGAGAATAATGGCGTTGACAACACTTGTAGATGCATTTAAGAAAAAGGAACACAGAAAGTGACTTTTCTGACAGGGACTCTCTCCCCCAAGTTAAAAGAAAGATGATATGAGAAGCAGTTTCTGAGCTTCATTCCCTCTCTGACTAGAAATTGTTGTGCGCTGGTAAGACCACAGCGGACGCCTACAGGGACAGCCCTTTTCTACTCCAATGGCGGGCACTCTACCCGTGGGCCATGACCTCCATCCAAAAGTATTTACATGATTCACAACAGCGGCAAAATGACAGTAACTTTAGGGTTGGGGGTCACCACAGCACGAGGAACTGTATTAAAAAGTCGCAGCAGAGTTAGGAAGGTTGAGAACCACTGGTCTACATAACTTTCAAAGTGGGCCTGGGAGATGCAGTTCAGCGGTGAAGAGCACATTCTGTTCTTCCCAAGGGTCTGGGGTTTGGCTCCCAGCACCTACTTCAAGTGGTTTGACTCCAGTTGATCTGATGCCCTCTTCTGGACACCACAGGCACAGCACTCACAGTCATGCCCCATGACACACACACATTAAAAAGTAAAATAATTTTCAAAGAGTAATTTAGATAGTATGTGCATTGACAACCACATTTAGGTATCTGGACCTCTAACTTGGTGGGATTTAGACAAACCTGTATCCTTCCATCACTGAGTCAGAAGAGTCTAGAATCCTCATCAGTATGGAAACTGCTGAACTTAATGTCCTGGAACCTGTTTCTGCTCTAACCAGCCTCTGCTTTCCCCACAGGAGAATGCAAGGGAATGTGGGGGTGCGTCAAGTCTCCAGGCCCAGGTGGCCCTGCTGCTGCTCCCCCTGGCTTTGAGTCTCTTCTCCAGGTGACGCTGACTGCTGAGGTGTTCTTTTGGCATGCTATAAATCATGGGTGAACTGTGAACCCAGATATGGTGCGACTTAGAAGACATAAGCGTAGGCCAGCCATCAGCATCTCATGATTTTAAACTGTGCGTGATAGGAACTCTTACAGATACATTGACAAAAAGTTACCTTTTTACTTTGCCACTCATGCAAATGTGAGTTTGCCACATGATCATCCTTCATCAGAAATGGGGCTGTACTAGGTAGGCAGTGTCCCTTCTGCTTGAGAACCATGGAAACCAATTTAAAACTGTGTACTTTTTAAATAAAGTATATTAAAATCATAATCTCACCTTGTTTGGAAATTATCATTTTATGAGCTTGAGAAAAACAGTCTAAAAAAGAAAAGAAAAAAAGTCATGGTTGGAAGAGCATCACCTATTCCAGGAACCCGTAAGGATGCTGTTGGCAGAGACTGTGCCCCCAAGGCAGACTCTAGACAAATATCTAACAATCGTTTAGATGTTCCACTCAAATCTTAAAAATATTTACAGAACTAAATCAAACTATCCTCTACATTGGGGAGTTTTCATTACATAGAACCTTGGGTTTGTTGAATCCGACTTCAATAGAGATCATACTTTGGAAGAGAACACAGCCCTCTTAACAGTCAAGCACTGAACTATTTAAGGGTAGAAATAAAGAAGTCATAAATCCCAGGAAATTCTTCTGAAAAGACTTGGAAGAAATAAAGAATGACCATGAAAGACTCTGAAGCTCATTTCTTCTTCTTCATTTGGCTTCTGGCTTTGCCCATAAATAAGAGGTGAAACCAGATCTTAGATATTACAGGACATGAAACTACCCAGACCCATAACCATTCCTGAAATGCTGGCTCCCAAACCGAAAAACAGAACTACAGGATCATGGTCACCAAAAAAGGTGGAACAGTTTCCTTGCCTAGGGAAAAATTCCCTGCACTATGGGATGCCTATCTCAAAGCCAGCTAGAGGTTGCCTAAATTTTCAAAACAGCAACAACGAAAAAATTCCAGTGTATACTCACCTCTTTCTAAAATAGTTCCATGGCTGATGGGTATAACAACATCACATCAATGTGTTCCTCAATGTGACTCTGCCTCAAACTCCACTTATAACAATACTTTCACGCGCAAAAAATGTAGCCACCGTGGGGTCATAGGATGGTGGTCATCCATACTGTTCACTTCTGTGCACCAAAGAATGAATAAATGCACTTGTCACTCATACAAATAAAAAACACACCATACTTAATACTAGGAAATGGTGGTGACGTAACAAAACTGGAACCTACGACCCATGTTACGTCATTGTAACTCTGAGGAACTGGCAAAAAGATGCCAACTGTGTGTCAGTGTATGTACTTTGGTACTGGTGGTACAGAATATATTTTTAATTACACTCCTGATAGCAGCTCTAAATAGCAGAATGGAATTGTCCTTCGCTCTGACATAAAGGTAACAGAGTTGAGTCACACTGTGCCTAGCGGCATTGTGGGCCATCACAGCCCTGTAAATGGCCCCGGAGACCCCTCATGCTGTCTGGTCCAAAGGCACTGCCAACCAAGCGGGCATTATTTTTATCAAATTTTCCGGTAAATAACTTTCTCCAACCCACCGCTGTCCCAAGGACAACTCTTAATCCCTTTTTATCAAATGTGTTCTTACCACTGACTATTCCGTGCCTATTAATGCTATATGCCCCTGGCTATGATTCTGTGGGCTTCAGAACCTCTGCCCTCCGTACACCAGATGGGACTGTCCTTTAACTCAAGCCCTGCGTGCAACTGTTGAGTGGGGTTCAGGTCCTTGTCACAAGGCCTGGCTCAAACTACATCCTTGTGTGCTTGCAGAGCAGCTGAGGCCACACTAATTCCTAATGCGGTCAGCAAAAGCAACATTTCTAAGCAGATGCCCAGTTGCATGACTTGTCCGATGTGACATATAGAGATTATTGTACTCCGTAGTTACTGAAATATTCTCTAAGGATCACTTGGTATATCACAAGAGTCTTAACTACTTGTAACTCTAGAGGATGCTACTTGGAGCCACATTGGAGAACTACTGATCCATACATAGCACTGAGAAGTCTCAGCTCTGGACTCTGCCTGCATTCATCACTCTGTCCCGTGACAGCTGCATCCCACTGCTCTGCAATCCTCTGGGTGTGGTCCTTGCTCGGGCACATTATACCCTCTATGCATGCTGGGTTCATCTTCACATGCCTGTTCTCTCTCTCTTTGAGCTCATCTTAAATACCCCTTCCTCAGAGGCACCCAAGTCAATATGTCCCCGCCCCCATGCAGCCTGGAAGTTCTCAGATTTCCTGCTGAATTGTGGGATTTTGCTGATAGAGTAACCTTATCTCCTGGTCCTACAACACTACAGCTAGCAAAAATAAACTGCTACCAAATGTGCCGATCACTAGTGAGTGATGTCTCCTGAAGCCCCATTCTACCATACTGACGCTACTGCAAAAAGCTAAGACTTCTGGGGTTCTTCCTTCAGATCCAAGTCGATTAAGTCACTGTCACCATTTTGCAGACAGAGAAATGGAGGCACCAGAGGAAAACTACGCTGTAGGTTCACACGGCTGGAATCTGAAGTCAGGCAGTTGCCAGGATTGTAATAGCACATTGTAGATCACAGAAATGGACCATTAGGATAACATGCAAGGCAATCATAGATATGGACCGTTAGGATAAAGTACAAGGCAATGGAGCACACTCTAGGTGTACTGATGTCTTTAGATGCTCTTGGGAAAACACGATATGATAGTAAAGGAACTTACTTAACCATGACCCACAAAGTCCTCCCTTACTCTCCATCTCTCCTCTGACCTCATCCTATTTCCCTGTCCCTGCTCTTAGGCAGAATGTCCTCACTGCTCTTAAAATATGCAGGGAAGGCTTAACCTCGGCCAGGACCTTTGCAGTTGCCATTCTTTGTCCAAGGCACCATTTCACCCCCAGACACCGGTGCACATCACTCTCACTTCCAGTCTTAGCTTTGTAGGTGGCCGTCCCTGCCCCCCATTTTATGAAGGCATTCTTACCTTCCCTGGTTGACTTTTTTCCCATAGCAGTTATTTGGGGATCGCTCTCCCCAGTTTCTCTCTCCCCGAGAGAATACAGGCATGGAAAACTCAGCGGGAACTTTGTCTGGGTCTCACTGTCGTATTCTCAGTTCACAGAAGAGTGCTAACATCGGAGCAGACCCTCAGCCAAACAAGGGCATGAGCAAGCAGGAAGCGCAGGAAGAGGCGTCCCTGTGGCGTGAGCTGTGGGACAGTATTGCCACAGCTGCAGAGGTAGGGAGCTGAGCATAGAAGCCAACTTTGAGGAGATGCATGCCGCAGACAATGGGTGTAAGGCTGGACATACTATACTGCCTGACTTGTCAGGCAGGCTGTGGCGGACAAAGCCGGAGCTGAAGCCAGGAGTAGATCCAAGAGCTCGCGTTCCATTTTCACTGGCCACCAGGTCAGTTCCTGCCATGCTACTCTTTTCACACCCTGTGTTGTCAAGACTCAGGCAAGTGCTCTTCCACTCAACAAATACTCTACTGTGCTGTCTGAACTGCCGGCGCCGGCATCAAACGTCCATGCCGGGTTCTCACAGAGAGATCCGTGTTGCTGCTGCTGCTGCTTCACGACGTGGTGCATCAGCATCTCTCTCAAGGGCCTCAGAAACAGGAGGATTACCATACTCTGTGTATTTCCCCTGACAGCCACTGTGCCAGGGCCCTCGATGGGAGAGAACAATGTGTCTACTATGCTAAGGCCACCTGTGATCTAAGCAGTGACAAAGGAAGTGTGAATCCAGATCACACCAGTCTACACTGGGCAGAGTGGCTGGCATTGATTCCCAAAAGCAGAACCATGAGCTGCAGAATAGTCAATTCATCGTTACATTACTAAGCCTTGAAAATCACTATGCATGGCATAGATCTTTCCTATCTTTGATGCGGGGACGAATTCCTTTGCTCTATTGCCCTGCATGAGATTTTTCCCATCAAATATTAGCCATTCAGTGATGTACTGATTGCACTACAATGATGAACTTAGTAATAAAACAGTATCCTAATTAATCACACATACTTTAAGTCTCAATATTTACAATTTACAGACTTACATAGCATGATTATGTAGCATGATGCCAACATTCAATACTATTAATTCCATCATTAGTTGTAGTAGATAAAGGTACATAAAATGGGTGTGTTACAAGCAGATACTGTGCGTAGGGTGCCACAGAGTGTGTCTGGTGGGCTATGCTGACATCTACATTCTTTCTGTTCTACCAGGAATATCACAATACCCCCTATAATATGCTGTCAACAGTCCCAAGATAAATAGCATCATGACTTACATTTTATTTCCATAATTCTAGAAACAGCAATGATAAGATGAGTTGCTCCTTCTGAAATGGTATTAGATGGAGAAATGCTACAATTTCTTTTGTCAGTTTATTACTAGGCAATATATGCTAAGATAGAACATATAATTTTCCTTAACTCATCAAAGTAGCATCAAATCACTCATCTAGAATAGTGTTCATTCTCATTAGTGTTAGTTTTAGTTTAGCATCGCTGTGCTCTATTATGTCACACTTAACAAGGAACTCTGACATCAAAGTTAAAGGAATATGATTTCTATATTGAAAGCTAGATACCTGGGTTTGAGTCAGACCTCCATAATTTGTCAAAACACTGGATACTTTTCACCTTTAGTTTTCCCATCTTTATGATGGCGTGTACAACAAGCGACTCACGGTGCCACTCTGCTTTAAAGGGTACAGTCATTCTTCATCAGGTGTCACTTCTATTGCACAGGTGTAGGTGTGTGTGTGTGTGTGTGTGTGTGTGTGTGTGCATGTGTGAAAACCCTAATAGACGCATCAATCTACTTAGATAAAATGTAACTCCTAAATTTAATATGCTGTCGTGTGTGTGTGTGTGTGTGTGCATGCCTGCATGCATATGTGGGCACAATCCTGTGATACCCAGAAGCCACGCTTAGGTGTTTTCCTAGATAACTATCTACCTTATTTTTCTTTTCTTTAATAGTGTACGCACACCTTTAATCCCTGGGAGGCAGAGGCAGGTGGATCTCTGTGAGTTCGAGGCCAGCCTGGTCTACAGGGCGAGTTCCAGGACAGCCTCCAAAACAATACGGAGAAACCCTGTCTCGAAAACAAACAAACAGTGTATGCATATATGCACAGGCACTCTTATGCCATGGTGATCATGTATAGGTCAGAGGCAACTTTCAGAATTTTGTCCTCATGTCACTGACAGTCCTGGAGCTAGAACTCAGATCATGAGCCTTGGGCAGCAAAAGCAGTTCGCCTGAGAACACCTTTCCACCAGCGCACCCATCTTTTTATGTTTTGAGTTGGGGTCTCTCGCTAAACGTGGATCTCATTTACTGGCCTTGGCTAGCCGGCCACTGAGTTCAAAGATCTGCTTGCCTCCTCCCCCCAAATGCTGAGGTTACAGATGCACACTACTCCACCCGTTTTTTTTTTTTTTACAAGGTGTTGAGGATCCAAATTCAGGTCCTCATGCTTGCATGGCAAGTATTCCACCAAATAACTCATCTCCCCAGCTCATAACCTGTCAAATGTTTAAGCTGATCTTATAAAGAATAAAGCTAGTCTATCATCCTACAACACAGTAACTTCCACAACTCCTCTCTGTCTCCACTATGGTAAGGTTGGAGAACAAGTAGCTTTTAGGAAGGATTCTTAAATCTTTGGGGGGTCCTTAGAAAATCCTGTGAAAGCAATGGCTCAGCAGAAACAGAGGCACCACAATTTCAGGGGTTACAAGAACAATGGAACCACCTTCGACCAGTGCACATTCCGAAGCCTTTTCTTGGTTTCCAGAATGGAAGGTGTTCCAGTTTGTAGTTGCAATGTCTGGAGTACACATTTTCTGGGGAGGAGGTGGACGGGACACGAGAGACGTGAGGGAAGCCAAGAAGGCCAGGAAGACAAACTTGCCTGCAAGGTTCTGAGCTAATTCATTATACTAGGTTCTAGATTTACCCTCTTTTACTTCTTATGAACAGTTGAGTTCTTTAAAATATGTGTTTTCTTAATCATTTATCTGGGTTTGACGTATAATTTCAACTACGCCATTATTTCTAGATTCCTTCAGTGATGGATGGGTGGTTCAGATTAATGTGTGTATGTGAGTGGGTTGGATAAGATAGCATTCTTAGAAATCGAGGGACTCTCTGCTTCCCACACAGGTAGGTGTTTTCTCAAGACCATACAAAAGCACCCACGGGTACTGACCGGTAGAGTCTATGGTAAGAAGTTATCTTGGGGAACTCACGATGCTGGCGAGCATGGAGCTTGGGACTGAAGGGTTAAGCACTATTAGAAGACTGAACGGCTAAAGAGTGCAAATCCTGGAGAGCAAGCAGCACCTCAGACCATCTGTACTCTAGAGCTTCTGGGACCAGTTAAAGTCACCTCACGGCCGTACCCAACTCCGTGCACCTATGATGGAGAACACACATTCCCGAAGTCCACAGCAGGTCTGGGGAGTGACAAAGGGGTGTCAAGGAAGAGAGAGAAGGCAGAGAAAGGCTGGTACATATTATTAAAAATAAGGAACCGAAGAGATGGCTCAGTAGCTAAGAGTGCCTGCTGTACAAGCCTGGGTACCGTTTAGTCCTTGGCAGTCACATAAAATCTCATGTCGCACATGCCTGTAACACTAGCTCTAGAGAGGCAGACACAGGAGGATTGCTGTGACTTCACTTCTAACTAGCCTAGCTGAAAAACATGGAGAGCTCCGGGTTCAGTAAGAGGCTCTGTCTCAATGGAATAAGGAAGAAAGTCATATAACAAGACATTGGATATTCTCTCTTGTCGTTGTGTGCATGGGTTCCCATTCCCAACACACACATATATACCATAATACGTACACATTTTTAAAAAATATAGGCTTGAGTTTTAGGCCAAAAGCATTCAGAAAAAAAAAGTGGGCAGCAGTTATTAACAAATAAAGCCATGAAGTTTAGGGACAGATAGGAATTTAGGACCTACCAGGGAGTATTGAAGGAGGAAGAAACACATTTTTTAGTCCGTCTCACCTTTTGCCATTTAAAAGCCATTCTTCATCTGAGCATGCTCTTTTCTCTCTCAGATAACTTCCCTGACCCTGCTCAACAAGATGAGTTCTCTGTCAATATTTCCCCAGCACAGTCATGTGTGGATGTCTGGCGATCGTACTTACATCAGAGTTAAGTTGAAATCAAGGTGCTCACCATTCAATGGCCATACCAGTACTGATGACAATGACGACACAGAGGAAGTGGAGTATGTCAGTCGCTATCGCTGTGATAAATACCTGAGAAAAATAAATGCATGCCTTGGCTCATGGTTTCAGAAATGCCAACCCATCGTCTCTGGGTCCTATAGTTTTGTCAGAAAACCCTCGTGGTCCTATAGACTTGGGCTTGAGGTGGGTGTAGAACACCATGGTGGAGAGGCATGATGAACACTGGTCATCTGAAGGCACCAGGAAACAGAGAGAAGGGTCTGAGTCAAGCTATACTGCTCCTCCAGTTAGGGTCTACTACCTAACACGTCCAATGAGACCACTGAACTACCAGTCTATCAGTGAATGATCCATTGATGAGGCAGGAATACTCACGTTGCAACTACCTCTCAGTGATTGAATCTACCATCTAGAGGTCAAGCCTCCAACATAGGAGGCTCAGCGGCACCTCATCGATACCACAACAGGGACACAGCACCACAGAGAAAATAAGTGTGAGGAATTCAAGGCTAGACCTCAGACAGCAATCACCGCCTGTGCTGTACACAGCACACCCATTCCAATCTCCAGAAGGATGAGACTCACACGGGATAAGCAAACTATTTGAGGTTTCAAGGCTGAGCCTAGACAACTTGAGTCAAGAACCTCCATCTAAACAACTCTATCTCATGAGATCCTTGCCCTACATCCTTTACCTCTGATGAGCCGGAATCCTCCCCATGTCACTTAGGAAGTACATAAACAATCCTGCTTGCCCTGGACGCAGTTAGCCGCCAAACCAGCACTGCACCTTCAAATGCCAAAAAGAGTCTCAGGTCCTCTGCTGCTAACGCTGTCCCACCACTCACTTTCCAGCTCAGAGGACTCGTACTTCCCAGGAGCCCCTTCCTCAATGGACTCTTGAGTGGGACAAGGAATTACTGAGTTCAGAGCTAACTGGAGGAAGTCCTGCTAACACCCGAGAAACTGCCAATGAGAAAATGCTGCCAGGGTAGAAAATCAGGGATCAGGGAGAGTGGCAACCGCCCTAACACACTCACACACTCCTCCCTATTTTACATATAACCAAGCAAGCTGCTTATCCATCTTGTCCAAACATACAGAACTTGACCCTCATCAATGTTCCCATTTCTGTCTCTCTGTGTCTCTGTCTCTGTCTCTGTCTCTGTCTCTCTCTCTCTCCCTCCTTCCCTCCCTCCCTCCCTTTCCCTTTCTCTTTCTCCACCCTCCCCATATTTAAAGTCATTACCACCTACAAAGCTCTTTGACATGGACAGTTCCCTAACCCCATCCCATAGGTAGCAAGTGTATTCCCTGGGGCTGGTGGTACTCCACAGTAAAAGAAAATTAGACTTACTACATGTGTTCCTAATCAGTAACTGTCATGTGCCTGAGGCAGTCATGTAAGCACACTATCACAAAAGGTACAGTTGGATCTCTTTGTCCTCCTTGCCACTGAGACTACATTGAATAGATATTTTTTTCTGTTTTCACTTTTAAAATTTGATTCATTCAAATGATCCCACCCAAGACTGTCCCTGTCATCAACATCTCAAAACCCATAAAAATGGATGCCCCAAGTACCCCAATGTGGTCTTTCCTGGCAAACTGGCATGTGGGAATTTCCTTTCTCAAATCCTCCATCTTCTAAATAAGTCTTTTTCTTGTTGGCCCTTTATGTCTAGTTTATAAATTCTTTCATTGGCAAGAGAGATCTGCCTTCCAGTTTGGCTTCTACTACACTGTAGTCTTAATAAAGGTACATCACTGTGAGGTCCAGCCTTTCTTACTGGCCTCAAGGTACACTGGTCCTTTCCATCTGTCCTAGCTATAGAAGGGAAGGGTCTTCTGGATATAGCTACTTAGGCACTGTGGTTTTGGATTGCTAGTGGGTACCAAGGAATGATCTGGAAGAGATAAACTGGTGTTAGCCTCCCATATGGATGCCCAGCAAAGTGCCAACTGTATAAAGAAATATTCCCTGTTTGTGCTTATTCCGTTTTTGCTCACAACCAGCTGCCTACAGGGATCCCACAGCTGCACCCCATCCACCATTAAACCTTAGAGTATTAAAACCACCCACTAATTCCCTTTCCATCCTGCCCTCCCAGTACCTGTATTTCTGGTTAACCCTGGTATTCTTCACCACCCCCAAGCAGCTAAGCACAGTTGGAGGAAAACATTGTCAGTGTAACAAGCACATTCAATTCATGACAGTGTGATTTAATAGACAGGCATTGCCCATAACATAGCAATTTCGCTACACTCCCGCAAGTTTGGCTTTCCCCATGTCCAAGCCCCCATACCACCTACTTCTCCTCGATGAAGAACAGAAGAGGCAAATGGAGGTGCTGCCACTGCCCACAAAATCGACAAGCCTGCCTTGTCTGCCTTCGATGTCACCCCGTTGCCTGCCAGCATGAAGCGACACTGTCCTATCAGAGAGACAGTCCTACAGGTGCCAGCCTGTTTCCTGCCCTTTCCCATTCCTTCTGGCTAGGCTCCTGCGTCTATACAAGATCATCCTGTTCACAGACAGCCCTCATGCTCCCATTGTAAGTCCCCCCTTGGAGAGCTAAGAGATCTCATAGTGTAGGTGTGTCTCAGTGAGTATGCCGTACAAGACCCTGGCTTTCGAATCTTCAGGGTGTGTGTAAAAGGCAGGCAAGGCAAGCCCAGCAGGGGAACAGGCAGGTGGGGACAAACGGATCTCAGCACCTTACTGCCTGGACAGTCTAGTCAAAACGGTGAGTTCCGTGTTCAGGGGGAAACTGTCTCCAAAAATGAGCTGAGACAAACATCTGAGGTTGACCTCTGCCCTCCACATGCACAACGTATCCTTGGGTACCGCACACAGACACAAGCATGCCACACATACATGTGCAGCTGCGCACTGCGCGCACATTCACAGCACACACCACACACACACACACCCATAAGCACAGGACACTCCTCCTTGAAGCCCATCTGCTTCCCTCACCCCCTCACCCCCCACTTCTGTTCTTAGGTCACTTCTCTGGACTCGCTGTCTCTGCCGTCTGGTGATCGTCTTTCCCAACATAATGCCAGGATGGATCCCTCCAACCTGTGCTGAGGACTCTTCATGAGGCGTCCTGCTCCTCATTTTCAGTTGTTGCTGCCTTTTAAGCTACCGCTATCCTTGTCAGCAGCTGCCACTCTGCTGCTATCAGCGGTGGCTAGGCCATCAAGCGGCTGGGCCACAAGAGCCGAAGCCTGAGGGAATTTTGTCCCCTCAGGCACCAACTCTTTCAAAGCTACTAAGGAAACTTAACTAAATCACTGTCCCAATGAAGAACTCAAGAGTCAAAGGTTGAGGTAGAGTCCTGCTTCCCAGAGAGGCTGAACAGCACGCAGCTCGCCCGGCTCACCTCTTCAAGTCTCCCAAGAAGTCCTCGTGCTTTTTCTCGCCCCTCCTTATAGACCTTTCTCCACCTGGCTCCTCCCTACGAAGTCCTGTCAGCTAGTTGCTGATCCAGCTTCCTGACTGCAGGTGAATTTTATTTAATCAAACACATATTTGTGTCATTAAATACATGTTCCAGAGAATGCACAGAAGTAGCACACCTTAAAATAATATTCTACAGCAGTGTCTGTAGCCTCCAGAGTCAAGTTTATCATCCGTTTCCCTACGCCTTTCTTACTGATCCTCTTGGCTAAGAGTTCTTAATCCCTTTCCTCCATTTGCCTGTCCTGGAGCCCCGTCTCCTGCCTATCCTCCTCACCAGCTTTCCCTCTTCATCTGCAGCTCGCTGCTCTTTCTCCATGTGCCCATCACATACGTGCAGTGTATTCAAGGACCCACCACATATGTGCAGTGTATCCCAGGACCCACTACATATGTGCAGTGTACCCCAGGGTCCATTACATACGTGCAGTGTATCTCAGGGCCCACCACATATGATGTCCAGTGTATCCCAGGACCCACCACGTATGTCCAGTGTATCCCAGGGCCCACCACATATGATGTCCAGTGTATCCCAGGACCCATCACGTATGTCCAGTGTATCCCAGGATCCACTACATACGATGTCCAGTATATCCCAGGGCCCACCACATATGATGTCCAGTGTGTCCCAGTGATTGGTACTCAAGTCCTTCCAGTTCTTTCTAGGATTTCCTGTTCTAAGCCACACTCTGATGCCTACATGCTGATGCCATCAAGTATGCCCACCCTCAGTGGATTTCCTGGGCTGTGCATACGCAGGTCCAGATGGTTTATGCCTACCCTGTTGGGTGTAGTCAGGACATCTCAACGGTAGCATTACCCAGACATATCTGTGTGTTTTCTTCTGTGATCTTGTTTCTCTGTCTGTTCTTAGCTCAGTAAAGAACCTTGCCAGTCCCAACAATACCCTCCAGCAGCCAAATCGAGGCTTTTCCATTGCCTCTAAGTCCTCTCTTGTTCTCCCTACAGCAAGCTCCCAGAAAATTCACCTGACTATCTCCACAAAATACATTTGGAGGTGTTTGTTTTGTTTTGTTTTTTCCTACTATAGTAGAGAAGCATTCCGGCTCCACGCCAGCCTCTGTACAAGCCATGGAAACATTTCACCAAACAACTGCAAGAGTCCACTCTGGGTTCTTTGATGCTCCTCACTACACCGGTGTCCCTGAGTCCCCAAACCCACCTCCATCACATAGGACAGATCACCCCGTGTCCCCAAACCTACCTCCATCACATAGAACAGATCACCCCGTGTCCCCAAACCCACCTCCATCACACAGGACAGACCACCCCGTGTCCCCAAACCCACCTCCATCACACAGGACAGACCACCCCGTGTCCCCAAACCCACCTCCATCACACAGGACAGATCACCCCGTGTCCCCAAACCCACCTCCATCACACAGGACAGATCACCCCGTGTCCCCAAACCCACCTCCATCACACAGGACAGATCACCCCGTGTCCCCAAACCCACCTCCATCACACAGGACAGACCACCCCGTGTCCCCAAACCCACCTCCATCACACAGGACAGACCACCCCGTGTCCCCAAACCCACCTCCATCACACAGGACAGATCACCCCGTGTCCCCAAACCCACCTCCACCACACAGGACAGATCACCCCGTGTCCCCAAACCCACCTCCATCACACAGGACAGATCACCCCATGTCCCCAAACCCACCTCCATCACACAGGACAGACCGCCCCATGTCACCGGCTGACCTTGCTCTGAAGGCACACGAAGGTGTGACACAAGCTCACCCTGAAGTGTGCCATCCACACTGTGGGTCAACGAATGGGTAGAGGGGGAGATGGGCAGACAACTGACAAAGGAAGCTTGTGAGTCTAGGTGAGAGACGTATGGGGGTTCCACCGACAATTATTCCACTTGCTCGGCAGGCTCAAACACTTTGATAATAAAATTCCAGTACTGAAAAACTTCAAAGCAAATATTGCTTTTCTCCTTACGGAAATAAAAGCTGAGTTCTTTCCATGGCGTCTCAAAACCCACACCTCTTTCTCTGCCTTCCCCGCATCGCTCTTTCCCTCCTACACAAAGCCATTCCACCCTTCTACACCCGCCCTGCTCCTGCCCCAGGGCCTTGGTGACACTGGCTGCTCCTCCGACTGGAATTGTCTCTCCCAGGTCTCATCTGACCTGGCACCCATGTGTTGTGTGGGTCTCAGCCTCCAAGTCGGTGGTTCTCAACCCATGGGTCGTGACCCCTTTGGGGGGGTCACATATCAGATATCCTGTATATTAGATATTTACATTACAATTCGTAACAGTAGCAAAATTACAGTTATGGAGTAGCAAGGAAATAATTTTACGGTTTGGGGTCAGCACAACATGAGGGGCTGTGTTAAAGGGACACAGCGTCAGGAAGGTTGAGAACCCCTGGTCTACGTGATTGTACGAGTGATTGGGGCCACACAGCTAAGTTGCTTCCTGTCACCTGCTCCGGCTTCATTTCCTCGGTGCCCTAACCATGGTCTGTTTTGTCTTCATCAAGGAAACCAGTTTTGTCAAAGCAGGAGTTTAGTTTGTCGTACTCACTCTGGGGTCCCAGCGCGTGTTCAATGACCACCAGTGAGTGACTGTCATAAATGGCTCCACTAGGAAATGAGTCAGGAGAAGACTGGCAGCCACAGTCTCCGTGTCCCTGTTTGTACAGCAAGTCGTGCACTTCACGACTCTACAGTCTCTTAAACTTGCCTTCACAAGAGTTCGTTTCCCTAGTTTCCATTTGTTGCATGCTCATCACGCTCTGGGCACCATGCCAGCATAGTTTGCTCTCAAAGGGCCCCAGTGAGCTTAGTTGTATTTCCAGTTTGCTGAGGGACATGGACCGGGGGGACCAAGGTCCTTGGAGCCCGGACCAGGGATAGTCAGCAACAGAGACCAGCTTGCAGTCCCTCCTACTCTGTGTGACTCATGCTCCCTACCCACTATCTCAGAGAAGGGCACAGGCTGCACATGTACACCATGGCTGCCAATCCATGGCTTCACCATCACCTCCAACCCCTGGCTTCACTGCAGTATGTGAGGCTCCTGATGTCCCTCAACTATTTCCCCCTCCTGTCTCCTGTAATTAGCACCTTTTTAGTCCACATCATTGTGACACAACACAGAAACACCCTGAACACCTTCCCTATGTAGACCAAGTCATATTAGAAATGGAGTCGCTCTCTTGACAGTGTCCGTGATGAGGTGAGTCTGAGTTTGGAAGGGGAGCTCTGCTTTCAAGTAGAGGAAGCACAAACTGCCCAGGCCTGGAATGGCAAGAGGAAAAAACCAACAAGGCTGGTGGCACAAACCCGGAATCCCAACTATTCCAGAGGCTGACGCAGGAGGGTGGCAGGTTCAAGGCCTACCTAGGCAACGGAGAGAGTTCAAGCCTAGCCTGGTGAGGTTGATACTCTACCTCATAAGGTGAAAAAAATGGGGTCAGGGCTAGGATTATGGCTCAGGGCTTGAGGGCTTGTCCAGCAGCCATGAGACCCTGCGTTCAATCTCCAGCACTGTGGAGGGGAAGGATGATAGGAAAAATTATTTGTATGTGCTTATCGTGCACCCAACATGTCACCGACACGTGCTGACGGCCACAATGGCTGCTGTAATGGCGGTGTGCACTCATGCATGGGTGCGTGCGTGTGTTTGTGTGTGTGTGTGCATGTGTGAGTGTGCACGCACACGTGTGCACGCATGTGTGCATGCTCTGGCTTCCCAAGAGGGAACTCCGCCCTTCCTTCCCTGTGATCTTCACCTGTCCAGCCACACAGGACAGTCCATGGCACGGTGGCCTGACCATTCTGTAGAGGAAGGCCCTGAGGGGAGAAAGGACCTTACTCACTTACTGGACCTCAGAGGGAGTTTCAAAAGCCCTTTCTGTCAATCGCCCCCCACCCCACCCCCCCACCCCGTTTCACCTGCCCTACTTGTCATACGTGCCGTCCCTACCTCCTTTGCCCTTCCTCATCTTCAGCAAGACTTCCCTGGAGGAGCAAGCCTGCGGCTCTATTAGAGTCCTGTCCTTTGCGGCAGACAGAACGCACACATAGTCTCTGTGGTAGAGTAGTACCAACTACAGCCCTGACTTTTGGGTTCATTTAGTGGTGGTTTGGGCACAATTTCTTAAACCTATCTGGAATGTTAATATTTTGGTCACTCTGGGGATATCGATGACTCCAAGGCATGTCAAAAGGAACTTTAGGTAAAAGATCTCTTTTGGCTCATGGTTTCAAATGTTTGTCTGTGGTCTGTAAAGTGTAGTCTTCCTTGCCAACCACATGGACCCTGCCACAGTTGCAGTCCCCAAATAACACATAAGACATTATGTTAACTATGAAGCTATTGGACGTTTGCTTGTTTCTTACTGGCTAGCTCTGACTTAAGTATTTAACCCATAATTGTTAATCTAAGTATTTCTCTTACCGGAGAAAGGGTCCCAACCTCTCACTCTGGCGGCCTACATCGTGTCTGCCTCTGGCTCTCTTTCCCAGAATCCTCCTTGGCTCCTAGTCCCATCTATCTTGCTTCCCTATTGGCCAACAGTGCTTTACTCAACAACCAATAAAAGACACGTTTACAGAATGACATCTCCCATCAGTGGTCCTTGTCGCTACTGATTCTGGCCCAGCGGTGAGATCAGAATATTATGGACGGGAAGCAGGAAAAGGACTGGAGATCAGATACTACCCTTAAAGGCATGCTTCCGTGGCCTACTTCCTCCAGCTACCAGAGGTTCTACCACGTCCCAAAAGGTCACTTACACCGAGGGGCATAGCACTCCACACAAGTCTGCAAGGTCATGCTGCATTCAAAGCGAAAGCATAGCAGTGGTCTTCTCCTTGGTGAGCATGGATGATAAAAGGCCTCCTTACAGGATGATCATAAGGGAGGAAGTGAGATCTGAGGGGTCAAAGATCACCATGGCAGGAAGCACTCATCTGTGTCACCCACCACGCAAGGCTACCATGTAGATCCTGCACAATGGGAACCTTTGTTCTTACGCATCTTAGACAGCTCCGTTCTTCTCTCCCTAATGTCTCTGTGTCTGGCCAAGGGTGCTCTGGGACCCCAGTTGGTGCCCTGCTGCGGCTCTTCTTGCTCTCCCAGGGCTCCTCTAGTGCTAGCCTGTAGCTTTCCACCCCTGCCACTCACACACCGAGTGCCAGCAGGGAGAAGCTCTACAGAACCCCAAGCTACTCCTCCAAAAAGCTCAATAAAAGTTTCCAACCACTCAGCTGGCGTCTGGAGTGAAGGCAGGCCCCCAGCCCGTGGATGCATATGAAACCCATTTTGGTGAAAGAGTGTGGCATGAGGCCTGACAAACACCTCAGAATATGCCTAATGAATTGCAGTTTGGGGGCTGTTTTGGTTTCAGAGAGAAGAAAATTATGCTCGGATCTGGTGATGGGATGTCAGCTGGTGTAGGTGCCATAATTTTTCAAAGGACCAGGCCTTTGGAAGAAAAGTTCCCAACCTCCCACCCCCCAGAATTAAAGACTGATCTTTATTTGTAAACTCACAAGATGATGGGGTTAGAAATGGTTTGAGTTGAGTCTTTTCCAGTCACCAGTAACCTAACACTTGGGACTATTATGCAATTGTGACTCAATCGGTCCTTTAGAACGCTACTTCCAAACATGGTGGGAATTAAAGCACAGATTTTCTAAATATTTGAAATTGAAAGTTTAAAATTAATTGAACTCATTTGCTAGCTGGTCACCAGTTACTTATTGGAGCTGATGATTTTCCTATAAAAAATTCACTTGGGGAAACCACAGGGAGGAACTCCACAGTTTTATTTATTTGTGTGTGTGCATGCATCGCGTGTAAAGAACAACTTTCAGAAGTTTGTTCCCTCCTTCCCCCATGTGGCCACCAGGAATTGAACTCAGGTCATCAGACTTACCGACAAACACCATTATCCACTGAGCCATCTCATTGACCTTCTCCTGGCTGAGTTTTTATAAACAGTGCTGTTGAGGTGTAAGTCACACATCATACAATTCAGTTGTCTAAATAACACAATTTGATAGTTTTCGCATATTCTTGGAGTTGGGCAATCGTCACCACAATCTAGTTTTAGAATATTTTCATCACCCTCAAAAGAAACCTAGACCCATCAGTAATCAATTCTATCTCCTTTTTCTCCCATCATCTCTGGCTCCGGGCAGCTACTTTATATCTCTAAATATTTGCCAATTATCCCAGACCAATGGGGCCCTGTAGTATATGCTGTCTTATGCTCGGCATCTTTTACTTAACACGGTGTCTCCAAGTTTCACAGTGGTGGTGGAGGCTTTACCAACCCTTCTTTCCTTTTCATGACTAAATAGAAATGGTCATTGCGCACCTTCACAGATATCAGTTCACAGACACTTGAGGCACTGTCACCTTTTGGCTACTAAAATTCTGATGCTAGGAACACTCATCCAGAGACGCACTTTCACTTTTCAGGCAGATACCTGGACCTGCAATTGCCAAGTTATACAGAAACACCTTAGCTAAACTTTTCATAAACTAGCACCAGCATGATTCCAAAAGTGGTATGAAAAATATCTAAAAAGTAATAGGGGCCAGGACACAACTCAAGCATGAAGGCCCACATTCAAATCTCCAGCACCCATGTAAAATCCTGTGTGTATGGCCCCACACACTTCAAACTGTGGAGAGCAGACACAGTAGTACTGTTTGGGCCTCCTGGATACTAGCATAGCTCAATGACAGACCCTGTCTCAAGGGAATGAAACAGAGATAGAGAAGGACAGATGGTATTTTCCTTTAGCCTATGAGAGCCCTGTTTCTACAGACAGAGGTGTGCATATGCAACTCACGGGCAACACACACACACACACAGAGAGAGAGAAATATAGTGAAACAGAAAGAACAAACTCTTTTTGCTTTCTTCCTAAAGTTCCTGGAAACCATCTGCTTTAAAAATTACTTTCCTATTTCTCTATGAAGGTTTCTAAGATCTTCAGACCCAGCATATGTAACCCACCTTCCCTTTCTCAGATCTGCCTCTGTGTAATTCTTTCTGTGTAGCCAACAGACAAACAGCAGCAAAAACGAACTTTCAAGCTGTCTGCCTTGGGACGGCCTCGTGCCCAGGAAACCATTCGCTTCTGCCTCGGTGCATGACTTTGAACTAGTGTCTTCCCGCTGCACGGGGCACAGAAGCCCAGCTCATGATGTACTCCATTCTAACAAACCCCTTTGAGCAGCCTTATTCACACCTTTTCTCCACGGGGGCCCTTCTGGATACAAGCACAACAAAGCCCCTTCCCTCTGCAAGACACTGGAAAATGGCTATGATGCTGGTTCTGGAACCTTCTCGGGTCGTGTGTTAGCTCCGCTGTTTAACTTGCTGTTCCCCCACAGTTTAGTCTAAGACAGAAGATGACGGCAATAGTTCTTGTTCCCAGGGGTCGTGGGGGGGGGGGACTAAAGGGATTATTTTTTAAAGTCCCACGACCAAGCCTCGTGTAAAAGAAGCATTTAGGACTGGGAAGATGGCTCGGTGGGTAGAGTTCAAATCCCTAGATTCCCTGTAAAAGGTTACAGGATTTGGTTTGTAGTCCCAGTGCCCCCATGGTGACAAAGGAGGTAGAGACAGTAGGATCCCTGGAGGATTTGGGGCAAACAACAAGACCTCTTTTCTCAGGCAAAGCAGAAGGCTAGGACTGATACCCAAGGCTGTCTTCTGACTGCCACACAAGTGCTGTGAAACACATGTAGCACTTACACACTTGGGGACACACACACACAGACACACAGAGAACTGAAAAGGACATTCATTAGATGTTACCAATAGAATAATTTATTAATATTTTGTCATTAAATCTTTTCTAAGGGTTTTTTTTAATCCATGGGAGAAAACAATCTATGGGATAAAGTTGAAATGTATGGTTTGGTACACTATGATGATCCAAGAAGCAACTCTGACCACAAACACCTATGGCGGACATGCATGTCTATGTATGGGATGGAGGGTGTATATACGTGACTGAGAACATGACCCTGACTTCAGAACAGTAAGCTGCCCCTTCTTTCCAGGTAGCACCGCACTCCTGACACCTACAGACATTCGTGGGCTTCCAAAAGGCAAGCACTTTCTATGCACTGCACACCTTTGTTCTCACAAAGGCCTTGGAAGGGGCATCGGATTGCTATGCCCAGCTTCACAGCAGAGCTCAGTGACAGAGGGGAGTCTACTGTCTAACACAATTACGCAGTGGGGAAACCTGGCCATGGTCCCACGTCTTTTGGACACCAAGTCCTAATCTCTTGGCTCTGTCCCTGGAAGTTTCTAAAGAGGTGTGCACAGACAGACATTCTCAAAGTCAGTCTGGGAAGGAATTTCAAGTGCTCATTTCATGTTTATAATTCCTAAGCTGAATACATCTTCCATCTGGGAAGTCTTCACAATGTTGTCCAAACATCTGACAATTCCTGGGGCTGGGACGTTTTAAACGCAGTCCCTGAAAGCTTATGCCCAGCAGAGATGATTCTCCCTGAGGGTGTCTTCCATTGCTATTGGGACAAAAGGCTGATTCATTCACTTAGCTAAACCAGCAGGGTCCTAGCCACAACTTTCTTCCTTGCCCGGATAACCCTTCATGAGCCATAAGGGACCAGCTGAAGCAACACAGGGGGCTGGAGGGATGACTCAGCAGTGGAGAGCACTTAACTGCCCTTGCGCAAGACCAGGGTCCTGTTCTCAGCACCCCGCATGGTGGCCCACAACCTCCAGAGGAGCTGATGCCCTCCTGTAATCTGCATTGGCAGTGCTCATACACACACTCTAAAACACACACATAAAACAAATGCTTTTTTAAAAGGAAGGAAAAGGAACATGGGAAGAGCCCCCTTCTCTAAGATGTCACTAGGGAAGTGGTACCAGTGACAGACCATCTTGATTTGCAAGGCAGTGCATCCCTCACTGGGAGCACAGCAGGTCTTCATTACCCACCGATAATTGGTGCTGGAAAAATGCTGCTTCACATAAATCCATCAGAAAGAGACTGCATTTTCAAAAGAATCTGCAAAACCCCAGTTATTTGGGACTTTAACTTGAAAAACAAAGCTGGTGATTATGAAAACAAGCTTATTTTATTTACTAATTTAACAAAATACAGGGATTAAAACTTTTGCCTCTTATAAAATATACAACACGAATTGAGTGTTTTGGTTGTGACAAATTAAGTAATAGCTAAATTCAGCTTGCCTTACTACAGTAGCTGTCAGAAGTCTCTCTCTCTCTCTCTCTCTCCCTTTCTCTCTCTCTCTGTTCACCAATATTCTTTGTACTTCATGTTACTCATCTTCAGTCTAGTTAAATGTTTTGTTTTAACTCTGCCTGACTGACTTTTGTCAACTTCTGTTCCAAGGAATCAAGGACATACTGAGGGAGCCATTTCTGCTACTTTCCCAGAGGCTAAGTGAACTTGGGAACATCATGACAGAAGTTTTACCTCAATTCATAAACACTGGTGGAACCAGCATTGGGTTCTGACTGGTACCCCAAAGATAGAGGCCCTGGGTTTCTGAAACAAAAGAATGAATAAACTAGCCAGCATACGGGAAGATCAGGAACCCATGTTTTCCATTGCTAAGACCTCAGAAACCCATAAAAGCAGTTGTTTTATGGGAAAACTTAGCAGAGCACTGCCCAAGTCCATTTTAAAGGCTTGAAATGCTCTGACATGTGGCAATCATTATGTGTTCTGGGCTGCCTATCTTGCACAAGCCTTTCTTACTCCCTCCCCCAAAGAACACGTTGCAGAGGCTTGCGCTGACCATATTTTATAGGAAGTGCTTCCCAGAAAGTCAGCTTTAGCAACATCTCAAGATCCAAGCACCCAGGATCCTGTCTTGGGCTGGACACCTGAATGGGAAGCTTTCAGATTAGGATGGCAATACAAACTCCTTTCCTCCCTGAGATTTGCTTCAGGAAGAGCTCTGGTGACTTGAATGATCTGGTAAAGCAGAACACTGTTTGAACAGGAGGCTGTGTGGGCTTCATGCTCCGGGAAGTATAGGAGCTTCCTAACGGTTGAGTGCTGGAAGTCAAGATGGACTGTCTCAGATGCCCCTGTGGTTCCCTTCATTTCAAAGACATGCCATGCCCCTCAGTACCAGTATGTGCCAGGTGCCTCTGAGATCTGGGGACACAGGTGGACTTCACCAATCCCCTCCCTGTCCTGACCACAGGAGCATATGGTAGAACACAGCCACACCACATTCTTGGAATGTAGCTTTGATGTGGTTCCTCTCAGAAAAATCATCCAAAATGTCCCAAGGGAATAAAACCTAGTTGAATTAAACTGTGTGAGAAGGTGTCGCCCAGACTCAGTTCCACAACGGAGGCCGTAGCATGCTCTACACGTTCCGTCTTGACCTCGGCCAACCCAGGAGAGGCGAGACCCAGAAGAAACAGATGATTCCCTACTTTAGAATTTGCCATCTGTCAATAAAATCCATTCTCTGTACCAAAGTCCCTGGGAAGAAATTTATGTGGACATTTGTTTTCCAAAAACATTAAGGGTTTCTATTAAAAGAACACACTCCGTGTCTTTCCATTCTCTGCTAGTGGAAGTGTAAATTTCTACACTTTCTGGATGCCACAATAACCTTCTTTCTACGTGTACTTTTTTTTTTTTTGGACTCAATGATTATTCTTCTTGCCCCATTTCCCAAACATGTCCAAATGGAGATGGGATGGTGGTAGTGGTTCATCTCATGTCAAATTTGTACTTCTCCAGAAAACCACACCGAATTATAACATGCTACTTGTTTGAAAGCTCTTGGGGAGGCAGCAGAGCAGGCTGCGGCATCCCCTACACTGCAAAAGGGAGAGGGATCTCTTTAGAGATTTGTCACACACCCCACCTAGAGGGCTCACACACAAATCTGTCTAAAGAGAGCGCCTGCATTTCTCTCTGCAGTAGTTTCTTGGTGCACGCATGTGGGTGTTCATACATGCGTGTTGTCTGCACATGCTTATGGAGGCCAGAGGGCAGTATCAGATAGAGTTTCTCAGGAGCCATCCCCCTTGTTTTGAGAGGCAGAGTCTCTCACTGGCCTAGAACTCACAGACTGGACGAGGCTGGCTGTCTAGTGAGCCCCAAGGACCTACTTGTGTCCACATCTCCAGCCATGTCTGGCTTTTTCACACGGCTGCTGGGAACCAAACTCAGGGCCAACTAAGCTGTCTCTTCAAATGCTCTTTCATTAGGTTAAGTTCCTTTTCTTCTGACTGTTCCTTCTGTGCATTTTACTCGGAAAAAAAATCGGTGGCAAAACTATGAGTGCAAGATGGAATAGAAGGCCATGACGCGAGGAGGCACCTGTCACCGGCGGTGTCTTCAGAGACACACGGAAGACTTAGGGGGCATGCGTCCCTACAACATTATGCATGGTTGGTAGTGAAAAATCAGCAGTAAATTAAAAGTCTCTTAGGCAAGGACCATTTGGATACATTATGCTGAATCCTTATAACCATTGTTACTCTGGGTTTTTTAAAATTGTGTTTTCAAGTGATTTTCATTACTTGGGAAATGTAATGGTATATTAAATAGAAAAATAAAAGCTAAATTAAATCCAAATAAACATTGTATTTTCCAATTATGAATAACTATGTGCATCTGCGTAGGAAGAAAAAAACCAGGAGGCGTGATTATTTTTAGACGCTGAGATTATAAACACATTTAGTTATATTAATTTCTTTTTGTACTTGGTCCTAGTTCTCTAAGTTTTCTAACTTTTTTTGTGAAAGACCTTCTGCATACACTCTAGATGCTGGAGGCCTAGCCAGAGAAGGCTAGATGTTGTCTGTGCCCTTCCGAGTAAAAGATGACTCAATGTAATGAAGAATTGAGAGGAGTCATATACACCTGTGTTTATCTTTTTACTCAGCAACCAATCATTCTTCTAATAAAACAACATTCTAGCTTCTCACTGAGAGACAGAAACCACTTCCTTCTTGCCAGCTGTGTAGGGTTTTTTGGGGGGGTCACTCTAACTCTAAGCTGCAGCTGTGTCTATGATCCTAGCATCTGTGCCCTCCCCACCCCCAAACTCTCAAGTTGAAACCAAATCCACAGGGGATGGTGATGAGCAGCGGGGTGTTTTAGGGAGAATGGGATGGAGACCTGGGAACCTTGCCACCAGAAGAGAGAGACACATCCTGTCTGCATCACAGAGACAAAAGCCTCACACCCGGTCTGCTGAAGCCTTGAACTTAACACAGCTTCTAGAAACTGTGCAGAATATGTGACTATTGTTCAAAGGCATCTTAGTCTGGTAGTGTTAGTCACTTCAGCCCTATGAGAGTAACAGAGAGAACGAGTCCTGGCTGGCCCAGGCCATCGATTTCTCCTATTCCCAGTATCACTGATGGCCATCTTATGCTGGGTATGTGACCACATCTGACAACTAGGAGAATGGTTTCTGAGATGTGCCAGGCTAATGCTAAGAGACAAAGCCTGGTCCCCTCTGCACTTAGCAGCATAAGGACAAAAGGTCAGGAATGTTTGCAGCTACACAGGGACTCCCTAGAATGGCTAGGAGGGCCACCGGGGCTAATAAAAACATAAAGGAAGTGAGATTCTATGTAATGACATTCTTTGGCACCTGGATTAAGCCTTGCTTGAAGCTATACTTTGGACTTTTCCATTACCTGAGCCAATAAATTCCCTTTATTTTTTAATCCAATTTGAGAGCTTTCTGTTGATCGTAGCCTAAGGAAATCTAACTGATAGGTTCCTGCAAAGCCAACTGCTGGTTGTAGTGACAGGCACTGTGACTTAGTACTGGGGCCTTTTCTTACGTGGTAGCATTTGTTAGGGTAAGCCCTTTCCCAGTCTGACCCAGCATCTGCAAGTGAAGCAGCTGGACAGACTGGATCTCCATGGTTAAGCAGACCACACTGCCCAGAGGTTATGTGTTCAGCAGGTCTCAAGTTTGAAAGAAAAAACAAAGAAACTATTACAGGCCTTTATAAACTTGAGGACTTATTTGTTATGTTCTTGGTCTGCAGACAGGGTCTCCTGTAGCCCTAAAGGGCTTCCAACTCCCAATGTGGCAGAGAATGACCTTGAACCCCCAGATCCTCTTGCCCATACCTCCCAACTGCTAGGATTATAGGCAGGGACCGCCATGTCGGGTTTCATGGGGGTGGGAATCCGGGCAGAGTGAACTGATCCGCATTCTCAGTCCTTTCTGGTTCCTGTCAACTTCAACGGTTGAATTATTTCCCATCGTCATATCACAGAATCCAGGGTTCACGATCTAAATACAGACATTGGCTGAGTTTTCCTAAATCTAAAGACCACAAGTTTTTTACTGCACTGAAGCCTCCTGGTTAGGGGAAGACAACTCACAAATAGTGTCAAAGTCTCTGCTTTGTGATAATTTTTAAAATCACAGTTATCAAGACCCATCTCCTAATTCCCATTTATCCAGTTGTCCCAAGACAATAGTTATTTTCCTTCACAGAGGAAATCCTTCATGTGTCTACATAATTGGAATCTGTGTCTGCAGGGCTCTCTGGTTTTATTTTTTCTTCATTAGATAATTGTCTGGATGGTAATAGTATGTTGTCTTGGTTTTTTTCCCATGGAATGCAATTCCTGTTCTGACTTTGCATGGATATTTCTTTTTTGGGGATTTATGATACTTCGTAGAAAAAAATTAGTTCCATTCTATATACAATAAAGTCAAACATCATAGAAATCTGGCAAGTGGGTACTGCTGCAGAGACAACCCCTCCCAGAAATGGCAACTGCTGTCTGTAATTTCAGTACTTGGAAAGCTGAGGCAGGAAGATTGCCAGGAGTCTAATGCCAGCCTGGGCTACACAGCTAGTTCCAGGCCATCCTAGGCCGAAGAGAAAGATCCCATTACACACACACAACGGAGCATCCTACAGATGAGGGCGAAGACCAACACTAACAGGTTACACTCTAGGAAGTTCATATTCAGCTTTGTTCTAGACCTGAGGAAATGAGGATTTCTTTATTTAAATTTGGTCTTCTTTCATTTTACTTGCATTTTGTTCTTAAGTTTTTCAACGACTACAGTAATGTAAGAGTTGCTAACTGGGTATAAAGGACTTTTTCCCCATGAACCACTGAAGAACGAGGTGCTCATGACTTGGTAGTGTCTTCCCAATCATGAAGAGTGCAGATTCCGGACCATAGCTGTCATGGTTGTCAACCTTGGAAACACTGCCCATGTTTTCACTTTCATGATCACTGGCTATTATATTGCTGGGTGTCTGCAGCTTGGGCGTGTGAGCATCAAGCACAGGGTGTGCATACCTGTCCGGCACATCAGAGGGAGGATGCTGTGTTCTTGTTCTATGGGGTGGTTAAGTCGTTTCATTCTGTCCTATCATTGATGATGGTCATTTTGATAACTTTGTTAACATATGCTTACCCACTACAAAATAACTTTTTCCCATTTGTCATACATATTTTGTAACTGGATATAATGTAATTATATAAACTATCTATAATTTTTGAACTTTCAACTTATGCTTTTATTTTTATAGTATGGAATAAAAGCTTCTTATTCAGTAGAAGGGGTTGTGAGTTACCATTTATTTTGATATTCAAATTGCCTTTAAGTTGGCCAGATCAAAAGACCTCTGGTGGCCAACTGAACTTCTCTCTTATTCTTTGAGTACTTTCTTACTTTTGGTGAAAGACGCCTCATTTGCATCTTAGCTCTCTTGGATCCATTGTGATTGGTCCTTTCTCCAAGGAGCTCCATTCTTTATAAATGATGATATACAGAAGCCAAAATGTAAGTTCCAGTTGTGCTTTTAGGTATTGCTGTCCCCAGGCCTTCTCAGGGGGCCAGGGCTAAGAATTAAATGCGGACATCCACATAAAAGTGTATTCATAAAGGGACAGATCATACTGCACACACGCATGTACATATACATAACATACATGTGTGTGTACACATGCATATGCAAATGTGCATGTGTTTTCATGCTAATAGATGTAGAGGCAATCAGGAAAAAGGAAGGAGATGAGGGTGATTGGTGGCCAAGACCCCTCCAAAAGCTCCCATGAGCCAACAGACTCTGCCAATATTTCTCTGTCCCAACTTTTTGCAGATTTGAGCAAAAGGAATCACACAAAACTCTTAAATTGTAAAACCAGGCCAAGTTCTGGTAGCTTGATGCCTCTGAAGTGACATGTGGCTCTAAACAGGGAGGACTTCCACGTATAAGACACACAGGGCTTGTTTCCCAGGGTTTTGGAGACATAGTCACATAGCCTTGCAATGTAGCCTTACTTGGCCCGGTAGTCCAAACTGACCCTAAACTGGAAGCGATCCCCCTGCCTCAGCATCCCAATACTGGGATTACAAGTGTAAGCCACAAGTATAAGATGGCTCTCGGGCTCAGGTTTCAGCGCCTGACTTACACACTACTACTCTTCCAGCCTCACACTTCAGACCAGGTTAAGGAGCCAACAGAGAGGAGGTGGGGTTTGATGTTATCATCATGATACTTTGTTTTTTTTATTTTATAATTCACAGAGTGATGCTTATTCTAGACTTCATTTGTCCCCCACTCTGGAAGGGACACCTGGCACACGTTGCTGTCTCCCTCTCTTCAAAAATTAGGAACCGTCCTCAGAGAGGCCAGTTGCCCTGTGTGTTAGCTCGTTGTCGTGTATTAAGAGAGGGAAGAACTATCGGGACTCACATTTTTGAGGGCTCTTGGTCTGCTTCCGTGTGGACTGAAGTGGCAAGGGAGTGTGACAGAAGGTAGTCACGTGATGCAGACCAGGAAATAGAGAGAGCAGAGGACAGAGGGGGGAAAGGAAAGGGAGGGAGATGGGGAGAGAGAGAGAGAAGGACAAGGGGAGAGAGAGACAGAGACACAGAGAGAGAGAGACCCAGGAGTCAGATGGAAACTTAGAACCCTGCCCCTAGGGACTGACTCTCTCTAGTTTCATCCCAAAGTTTCAAAACCTCCTAAAATACCACTACCCTATTTGGTGACCAAGTGTTCAAAAGACAAGAAAGAGGAACATGGGAATTCAAACCCAGGAACTAAGAGAGCTAGGATTCAAACCCATGACCCATTTCAACCATACCACACTGGCCTGCATGTTGATCAAGTACATTTGGCATCAAATGGACTCTGAAAAAAATTAGATTCCTTTTGCCATCTGAGATCTTACATGTGGTAGCTGAAAAAAAAAAATTATGAACACCATGCCCGAGTAAGCCAGCTGGGAGTCCCTGAAACAGCTACAGCATGGCTTCTGCCTAGAAACTTAAGGAGGGACAGGGGATGCAGCTATGAGGAGACACCACCAGGTAGTACTCATCCCTTTGGTTGCTGGAACTAATCCCCCCTTGAAGGTGAAGCCCCTAGTCTGTAGGCAAGACCCTCGAGGCCTTACATTCAACAAGTTCATCATCAGATGGGAAAGACGTGTTTGTCTGGAAAAGCCAGGTCCTTTAAAGGCTACGACTCTTACAACTTCCTAAAGACCCCCAGGCTCTTCGCCGTGCTGAAGAACCAAATTAGGCTTAATATGATCTAATGTACAGGTCTGAATCATGCCCTGAGGATACTTTCTGGGAGATGAAAGGACCAATATGCTTATAAAGTTCTATTACTCTTTAAAGGGGACTTTTAAAATGTTGGAAGTACCTCCTGGCTAAGGAAAGGATTAGATGGCGGCCTTTCAGTTCCTTACTCCTAATGTAAACACTGGGTCCTCCCAGTGTTCAGCGTCAGCTGACTCTGGCTTTACACAAAGCAAACAGATGCAAGGCCTTGGGCCTTTGTCTCTGAAGTCAGTTTAATGACTAGGGCAAAGTGAGATGTTTAGTCTGATTAAAGGCTGTGCTCTTCAAAGCCATACCTTCGTCCATGTGGGAAATGACAGTGTTTATAGTGCCTGGGCTCAGCTGGCGGATAGATGGAGTATGGGCAGCAAGCAGATCTCCCTCTAGATGGGAAGATGAAAATGCCAAGCTTTGGTTTTTAAAGGGGGGGGGTGCCCAAGTGTTCCCGATGCTGGGGAGATCACCCACGACTCTTCACGGGACGAGAGAGAGCCTGATGACACGGAAATCCACACGGAACGCGGCACACGAGGTGCAGACTTCGGGCACCAATGAAAGCACACTGCTTACGTCTTTACTCACGTTTTTTTTTTTTTTTTAAACGAATCATGTTGTATGACAGAGATTTGGAAGTTAGAGGAAAAGCAAGGCCAAAAATATATTACTCATGATCTTGTAATCTAGAAATACACATACTGTTTCACACACACACACACACACACACACACACACACACACACTTCTATTACTTCCCAGGCCCTTTCTAGAAGCACGTTCTACAAAGCCGTAGTCATGGAGTTCTGGGTCCTCCCTTTCCCCCACTTGTCACATCTTTCTAGAATATTAGATATCATTATTCTTAACCCTTGATGACCCATCACACACACACACACACACCTGAACAGAAGTCAGGTCCTTATTCTCGCAAGACAAGCACTCCACCAGCTGAGTCATCTTGCTACTCTGCCTATCCTGCTATCTTGATGATGGGAATATGAAGCTCAGAAAGATGACTTACTTCTCTGAGTCTTCCTGACTAGAAAGAGGTGAAGCTATTGGTCTTGCTGATTCTTTTAACTTGGTAGCCAGACTTCAGTGAAAACCTATTTTGATTAAGGCTACCTTCCAGAGCAGACCTCTTTAGGATCAAGCCTAGGCTAGCAGGTGCCTCATTACCTCCAGACTGGGTCACATAGTGACTGGCCCTCTTCATTCTGTTCCCTAGTGACTTTGCCCTAGGGACATGCTGGCAGAGCTAGCTGTGTCTGCTGGGGACCTGTGGAGATTAACCATCCCTCAGAAACTGGCCCCCAGGTATGCAAGGGGAAAGTCTAAATATAAACAGTTGCCTGCCACATGCAAATCACCCAGAGCCAGGAACAAGAAAGCTGTAATACACATGTTCCACCCTGTACCACAAGTGACATGAGCCAGCTCATCTCTTGGCTGGTGTTACTGAAAGCAAACCCAAACATTCTAATGATGTGTGTGGTAGAACCAGAAGGGGTTCGGACCTCCTATGTCCTATAAAGACTCACTTCACAAGCGAGCCCAATATGAAATGCTGTGGCAGATTCTCAGAATCAAATGCAGTGGCTTCCACAGTCGAGGCTCGGTGGCAGGGTGCAGTGGACAAGAGCCAGGATGACAGGTCAGAGCTGCTACCACCAGCCAGCTCTGTGATCTCCACAGACCTCAGTTTTATTGTCCGAAAGATAGAGATGCCCAACTTACAGAACTGGCCGCAAGCCTGCCTCTGATTGGACTCTGTTGGGATGATTTATTGGGCATGCAGCACACGCCAGACACTGATCTAGGAGAGGGGTGGCGAGTCTCTGCTTTCTTAAACCTGTCGGTTACTAAGGATGCCAGTAAAGCGTGCAGACAGTGTGGAGGACGAGGGGTAATTAGGGAGTCACTCGCTCTGATCTAAGATCTCTAGGAGTGAGAAGCAGTACGGAGGTGTAATGGTAAAATGCGAGCAGGTGACTGGGACACGTGACCCTGTCAAAAGCGGGGACTCGGCTAGGTAAAGGGAGGGATCGAGCGTCATTTCCGGAAGCTTTGTCTCACTTCTGTCCAGGAGACAGTGGCCTAGTCGTCCATGTACCAACCTCCGCTGGGCCTGTGACTCTCTCTAGATCCTCCTTTTCAGGCACAGACAGTGGAAACAAAACCCAAGAGACACAGTGGGCAGCAGAACAGGGCCAGTGGGAAATAAACAAAGATGTTCTCAGCCATGGGATATATCCAGCAGACAACAGGAAATTATAAGATAGTTGAATGAGATCTCCAGAGGAGCCACTAGGGGCTGAAATGAACATCTCAGCAGCACACTAGGACTGGCAAGTGAGGATCTTATCTAGTGGAGGATGTCTAGGACATGATCAGAGTGACTCTCGGGGAAACAGAAAGACAGAAACGCAAGCTCTAGCAGAGAAAATGCTTTCTAACTCATCTGGGAGGAAACTAAGGATCTTAATATGAACAGGGAGCATGAATATCACAGACAGGAAAGTAACAGGCCATCTTGCTAACAGATACAAAGGCAAAAGTCCTACCTAAACTCCGGGTAAACCAGATGTACCGGTTTATGGGCAGGAAACAACAGAACAGCCAACATGGGCTTGCTTTGGGAATTCATGTCTGTTTAAACATTTGAAAGTCAGTTAGTGCTGGTTGGCTAGAACTTAGAACTCAATACTTGGGAAGCAGAAGCAAGAGGACTGTGAGTTTGGGAACAACAATCAGATAACATCTCACCCAATTAGAATGATTATCATCCAAAAGACACAGAAATAGCTGGTAGCAACGCAGAGGAGTCAGGACTCTCACACAGTTGGTGGGAGTCTCAGTTTTATGATGCATGTTGTGGAAAACAGGATGGAGAACACTCATGAAACTTAGAGCTGAGATACCATTCGATCCAGCAGTTCTACTAGTGGGTATGTATGCAGAGAAGAGGAAATCAGGAGGTCACAGAGACACTGGCATCCCATGTTTATTTTTAAAGTGTGTTTCATCAGTAGCTCCCAGATAGAATCAGCTTAGATGCTCAATTATGGAGAGGATAAAGAAAATGTGGTCATGCACACAAAGCAGATTATTAGCTAGCCAGCAAAAGAGTGGAATTCTGTCATTTGCAGCAATGTGGATGGGGACAGAAGTCATTATGTTAAGTGGAATAAGCCAGGCACAGAAATAGAAGATGTCTGTGCTATTGCTCATTGGGGAAACTAAATTGTCAACTCACAAGAGAATAAATGGAAAGGGGGTCACTGGTATCTAGGAAAGGAAGGGATCAGGGGCCAGAAAGAGGTTTGATAGGAGCACTAAAATACAGTGGGAACTAGAAACTTAGTTCTGATTTTATCTAGCACTCTTTGGTAAGTTCTGGCTTAAACAATCCATGATACATTTCAAAACGACCAGAAAGGAAGAACACAAGTTTGTCAGCATAGAAAATGGTTAACATTTGAAGAAATGCAGATGCTTACTGCCTTGGTCTACTGACACACACACACACACACACACAAACACCCCCAACAAACAAGTCAACAACAACAACAAAAACCGGGTGGGACACGGGGATTTGGGGGCTCAGTATGAGTATGATTATTCTAAAATTTCAGGTTTTGCAGTCAAATGCTCTACCACTGAGCTATACCCCCAACTAGCAATTTCAGCTTTAGTATGGGTTCAGAGGACCCTGTAGAGATATTACTATCAAGACTATGCAGATGGTGATGGGGAACTGCGAGATGTTCTCATGAACCACCATCTACAGCCTTCTCTAAAGCCACCCCCAGTAATTCTAGCCCATTCCCATAGCCCTTCTATCCTAACTGTTACAGGGGGTGGATGAACACAGATTAAGCGGAAGTAACATGTACAACTGGGCCACTGATTTTAACAACAGGCACTCCTCAAAATTACTCATTTTTGTGACTCGTTCTCAAGGCAATAAATCCGCAATAAAGTAATGGGGAGGATAATCATTTATCTGATTCAAGAGAGACGTTGTCTTGTGGATATACCAAGAGACTAAAATGTCAACGGACCAAAAGCTGAAAGACAATGAATTAAACCATGCAATGCAGAGATGCAAAGATAGGTACCTGATGTACCAAATGATGCTGTAACGATAAACGGCACACTTACTGAAAGTAAAACTAAGTATTTATTGTAGAAATTACTCACAAGATACCAAACAAGTAACCCAGATGAGCCGAGTAGCTTTCCGCCGCCGAACTGGAAGCTGAAAGCCGGAAAAAGAGAGCAAGACTTCCGTATTTCAATCTTTTATACCTTCCTCCATAACGCCCCCTAGCCATGCCCAAAAGTGGGCCTGGCTAGTGACGTAGTTCACCGCCTATGTATGTATACGCCTTTACATCCGTCCGTATATGTCTTTAGTCATGCCTAAAGTGGGTGTGGTTAGTGGTGTGGTAAACCGCTCTTTTATTACCTCATCTGTATGCGCCTCTAGTAAGTCATATGGCTAATGGCAGCATACAGGCTTCCTCCTACAAGTACCAATGCTGGGGATGGTGAGAGGACTCAGCGTGTAAAGACACTTGCGGCCAAGACTGACAACTCGAGTTGTAACCCTAGGGCCCACACGGGGGAAGGAAAGAGAACTCCAGCAAGTTGTCCTCCGACCTCTTCATGTGTGTTGTGGCACCCACACACCCATACACAGACAAAATAAAGCAAAATAAGTAATAAATGAATGTTGTAAAATTATACAAAGGGCTTTCCAGCCGACTGAGCCAAGGTGATGAGGTGAAGTGATTTGCTCATGACCTCAAAGTCAGCAAGGTAACACCTAGGTCACAAAGCAACTCATGAGGCCCCTGCAACTGAACCAGACGTTCCCAAGGCATCATGGGAAAGGATGCCTCTTCCCCAATCCACCCTGTGTTCTCTCAGGTGCCTGCTACAAGTGGTCATTTTGGTCCCAGCTCCCCACGTTGAACACCATTGAACATGGTCGTCTGGCCTTCCAACGGGCTTCAGATCTTCAGCCTGCAATGGGAGAGGCTTAGAATGCTTGTCAGGAATAAAAGGCATTTTTGGCTCAAGGACCCCCATTCGGACCTGCAGCTGCTGGCTTACCATTTAATTTATGCCTGCTCATGGCCAGACCCATCACTGGGACAGCCTGGGTGGAGGCAGATATGTGAAAGTAACACACGAGACTTTAATTAAGTGCTCCCGGGCTGTGGAGTCTCTGAGAGCTAGCGAGAGGAATGGACCCCATCAGGCTATTTTCTTTCCTAGGTACCTGAAGCCTCCACGTATGGTTTAAAGTTAAAACAAAATAAAGGAGCCGAGTTAATCTATGTCCACATCCTACCCTCTGTTTAATACATTAACTGTTTCTTTAACTTATTGGGTGATTTTTAGGACTAGCCAAAGAGTATTTTGTCTGGATGACTCTGTAGCTCTTTATTACCAGTTTCATGTTGGAATAAAAGGGAAGAAAACATTTGCCATGCTAAAACTAATCAAAGATAGAACCGCCTACTGATGGAAAGGGGTTAAAGAAACCCACACGGCATCTATTTGACTCTGTTGCACCCATGGGTTGGCTGGTTCACATGAAAATCGCACATGAATGATGAGGTCTAAGAGGCTCTAAAAGAACCTTGAAACTTAGCATCTTCCATGGTATTTGAGTTCCAAGAAACAACAGCCCATAAATTCTTGGGTCGGTGTAGTAGACAAAATGTTATATACAGATGCCCTGTAGTTAGCTGGCCTGGTATCCTCAGCTGTGAAGGGTGATGTCCATCAGGACTGGAAGACAACCATTCCCAAGGGGCTCTGAAATGAGTGGGGAGGAATGCGTGAGATAGCGTGAGCACCTCAATTCTACAGGTTTGTTCGTGCACGGAAGGGCCAGGTTCTGTTACGAACATCTGGTGCGTTCCATTGTTTAAATACATCCAGACACAACAATGCTGCCTGGGCGTTCTAGAGTCAATCATGTAGTTTCAGCACTGCAGCTTTTTCCTCCGCAAAACGAACCCAGAACAGGACTACACTCTCCCAGGAGCATTGCAAAAAGCGGTTACTAGCCCTTTCTATGTTTCCTCTTAACTCACTGGAGTTGACCTGAAAGTCCTGTCAACTTCGGCTGTGTGTGGAGAGTCGATTCAAATCTACATGAAGTCACCATGCACCAGTCCTATTCAGGAAGTTTCATTACTTCATCCCTAAAGCATGCACTTTCTATAATCACATAGCAAAAGGAGGTTCCTATGAAACAAATTATTCAGACTGGACTCAGGCCCCAGCAGATGGCTGAGGGTAACGTGTCAGGGAAGAGTGTGCAATCCCACCAGGCAGTGATGATTGATCTGTTCCTTGGAAACGGGCAAGCTGAGTACAGCGGCGCTGCACAATGCAGAAATTCAGTTGATTAATGATCCACCAAGGACCATGAAGGGACCAATGATTAATATTTATTGTTTTCATTGACGATAAGAACATTGCCAATTCACTTGGAAATGACTACTGCAAAGTGGTGTGAAGCCTTGGAACAGAGACAAATGGGGCCAGCCCAGAAGCCAGCGTTGAGCTAAAGGGAGATATTTATCATAGGATTACCATCACCCGGAGAGAAAGCCTCCCAAATAAAGGTGAAGGGAGCAAACTAGCTTTCTCACAAGCTTGTAAAGTCATGCCCAAAGAAACAATGGAGGCAACCCCATTCTGAAAAAAAAAAAGAGAGAGAACCAAGAATTAATGAGAGACTCAACTTGAGCCAAAGGGTCAAAAATGACCTAGGAGACCATGGCTGTCGGTTGACAGTCACAATGCATGAAGAAGCAGCCCGGAATTATCATTAAACAACCATAAGGAAACCTGCCACAGAAAGCAGAACTGGAGTCCAGATCTGGGGACACTGCAAAAACCAGGGCATCTGAGAAAAACAAAAAAGTCTTACTTAATCATTCGAAGGATGGGATTCTGTGGTGATGGAGGGTCAAATCCGGAATATACACATGACGGGAGAGCTAGTAGGTGAGTCAACCCCCTAGGCACAAGGCCAGACACAGGGCACTCACTGATTCCCAGTTGGAGACATTCAGAGACTGTCAGTTACTTGCTCAAGAACAACTACATAACCAGTATGAGGCCAGTATTATAACGTGGGAGACCTCTGTGAAACAACACTGCATTTATGTTCATCGGTGGAATATTTCCCAGACCATTTTTGCATTTATATAAATTTGATATAAAAATGATGAAATATAGAAGTGTACAACCAGCCATTGGAAGTCAATTTATTTGAGTTTACATTACCCCTAACCACCCAGTACTGTTGTTTTCTCAAAGCACAGTATGGACAAACCACTCAGTAAACAAAACTATTTGCCTTGTAAAATCTTCACTCTCTTTGCTGTTGAGATCAGAGGAACTCTTGTCTGGTCTTGACAGGTACTCATCTGAAGGGAAATATATACTTCAGATCATCTCAATTATTTCAGAATCCTTTAGTCTTCTTTCCAAGACCTTTGTTTGACTAACAACACCCAAATATTAAAAGTGGACAAATAACATGAGTCAACGCTTCTCAAAAGAAGAAATGAAAATTGCCAACAAACAAATGATAAAATTCTCAGTATCACTAGCTATGGAGGGCATGCACATCAAAGTTACAGCAAGCTATTATTGTCTTACTCCGTAAAAATGGCAGCTATGAAAATATAACAAAGGCTGGTGGGGACAAAGAGGACAAAGGAACTTTAATACATTAATGATGTGTCAAAGTAAACCAGCTTACATTCTTGTAAGTCTAGCCATTATGGAGAGCAGTAAGGAGGATAAAGAAAGAGTGGTGTCTACGTTCAGTGGAGTGTCACTCACCTCCAAAGGGAGTGAAATTCTACCCCTTACAGAGACATGGACAGAAGCAGAGCCCACACTGTGCCAAGTGAATTAAGTCAGACTCAGGAAGGCATGAACCTTATGTTCTCCAACACAAACGCCTAAGTAAGTTCAGTGAAATGTGGGCTACTGATAACTAGGGGTTGTGAAGGGTATGTGAGCATGAGGTAGACAAAGCCTGAATTTTGTCAGTGGGCAGTGTGTACACTTGTTGAAATACAGCAAGAATCCCACTTAATAAGTGTAAGCAATATACGTTAGGGGAAATTAACACTTTCGCTGAAGGGGTCAAGAAAGAATTTTAAGCCATTGAAACAGCCAGCCAGGTGCTTTACCTACCCTGGTGGGATTTTTCCAAGGCAACAACACTGTTCTGGCATAAATCAGCTAACAGAAAGAGCCGTGCCAATTATATAAGAATCTCATGTGAAATATCTCCAGAATCATCTAACTGAACAATCAAGCAACCAATCAATGGAGCGGGCAAACAAGAACTGCAAGCAACAAGTGTGACCACCTTCCTGTCTTGTGGAGCTATGGAGTCTGAGGAAAGTGATGGCCCCTCCCACTGGAACACTCACAGTAACCCGGGCTGTGCAGAGACAGGCAGGTAAAGGCAAACATATCTTCAAGACCATAACAATACAGATGCTTTTGTCAACCATCCAGGCAAATTAGAACACCACTGACAAATACAAAGTTGACTAACAATTATGCACATGATTCACATAGTTTAAGCAGCTTTTCCCTGGCCTTCACATTTATTTTTTTAATTTTTGATATAATATATTATATATTTAATATATTTAATAATTTAATATATATATTTAGTATATATATATATATTAAATCTTTGAGGAAGTTTAAAATCTATTCAGAGGATGACTTTGAACTCCTGACCCTCCTGCTTCTATCTCTTGAGTGCTGGGATTACAGGTGTGCAACACTATCGTAGATTTACAAGGTGCATTAAGATGCTAAAAATTATCATACAAGGGCCAGGCGGTGTTGGTGCACACCTTTAATCCTAGCACTCGGGAGGCAGAGGCAGGCGGATCTCTGTGAGTTCAAGGCTGGGCTGGACCGACAGCCTCCAAAACAATACAGAGAAACTCTGTCTTGTAAAACCAAAAAAAAAAAAAATCACACACATCAGATATCACGGGAAAGATATCCGATAAATTTACTGTATGTATGTAGGAAAATCATACCAATCTATGTACAAAACTTTATTTGGAAAAATCTGGGGGACTTAAAAGCATACATGATACTTCCTCACTAGTTATAGTATACCATGTTTAAAAGGCATGATAGGGGGAAAGATTGCTGGCTTGCATGTACGGGTTTTGTAATGGGTGCTCAGTTGGTAGGGTGCTTGCCTACCACGCAGGAAGCTCTGGGTTTCATTTCTGCTCTACGTAACTCTGTGTGGTGGTGTGTTCTTTCAATCCCACCCCAGAGGACCTGGAAGCAGGAGATCACAAGTTCAAGATGATTTCTTTTATATGGTTCTAGGCCAATGCGCCAATGCAGGCTGCATAAGACTGCCTCAAAAAAAAAAAAAAAAAGATATGTTCTGGGCTGAAAGTAGAGGATTAATAACCAAATGTCCTGGGTGGCTTCCATGTGGAATAATCATCTGGGGAAGGAGATAGCGGAGGCTCTGGTCTGCCTGGTCCCACAGCTGTTTAGCCACAAATAAACACACAGAGGCTTATATTAATTATAAACTGTTTGGTCGATGGCTCAGGCTTCTTATCAGCTAGCTCTCTCAATTGTTAATCCATTTTTATTAAACTACGCATTGCCACAAGGCTGTGGCTTACCCCTAATAACTCTGGAATGTTACTCCTTAGACGGCTGCATGGCATCTCTCTTGCGACTTTTCTAGCGTTCCTATTCCCAGAATTCGCCTAGTCTGGTAGCCCCACCTATACTTTCTGCCTGTCTACTGGCCAATCAGCATGTATTAAACAACCAATAAGAGAAACATATATTCACAGCATCATCTCCTCCTTTCTGTCTAAATAAAAAGGAACTTTAACTTTTAACTTTAACATGGTAAAACTATGTTATCAAGCAAGAATTGTAGTCAACAATATTTAGTTCATTAACATTTGGCAAAATTTAAAGAAAATATTCTATCAGCTATCCTACCTTGTGAGTCTAAAGCTTGATATGTAACTTATCTTTTTATCATTACTAAAGAAAATCGTAACCATAACTATCTGTCTTTAACACCGTCAAAGACCCCAGAAGGAATAATTCTTCCACAGTTTGTATTTATTATCAGCTTGGTTCAATTTTTCCCCACACTAATGTCTATCAGATCTCTGGTGGCATCTCTGATGTTGTTTCAAAGAGAGTTTCTTCGAAGCCTGGGGAGATAAACTACAATGAGCATCATTCCCTTTAAAGGATGCAGCTTGGTTGTGACTGCATAGAAAACACTTCCACATAGTTTGCGTGTGCAGAAAGGCATTGTGGTGCCATAAAAGTGACTTTCTCCACTTCCCATTTCATTTCTCATTGCTCTTCTAAACATCCCGATGCTAGTTACCATCCCACTAGGGTTTCAGAGCAAGCTCAGTGTTCCTATGCTGTTCACAGAGAAGGAAGGCGGACATCTAGGGTCAGGGGCTCACCAGAGTCTCCAGTCAGAGGCATCAAACTTATTACAGAATCAAAACAGTTTGACTGGCTGAGCAATGTCCTATCACAACTCCCAGACCCTGGGGATAGCTTTAACTTTTTTATTTCTCCCATGACTACTGTCAGAAGAGCACAATGCTCGGGAAATGTCACCATTGGGCACTTAGTGACACCTTGGAAAAAGTCTCAAGCAATTTGTTGTCTGATAGAGTTCTAAACAAAGAAAAACAAATTCAAAGCTTCCCAATGAGCTGCCCTGAAAGGACAGCTTATACATTTTATACTCGGACTTTTATGAGAATTCCTACAAAGACACTGACATCATTCTGTTACATTTACCTCACCGACAGGATGGTGACGGGGAAAGATGGAAGGCATTCAGTGTCTATCAGGCTCTGAACTTGGCACTGCTGTGCACCAAGTATGTGGGGAATGATGTTCAAGAATTAACATAAATGGGGTGTTTGTCCTGGCTAGTTTTATGTCAAGTTGACACAAGCTAGAGTCATCTGAGAAGGAAGAATTACAATTTGAAAATCTGCCTCTGTAATACTGGGCTGTTGGCAAGCTGGTAGAACATTTTCTTAATTAATGATTGATGTGGGAGGGACCAACCCATTGTGGGTGGGGGTGCCCCTAGACTGGGGATTCTGGGTGCTATAAAAAATAGGAGACCGAGCAAGCCACGAGGAGCAGGCCTATAAGCAGCACCCCTCCATGGCCTCTGCATCAGCTCCTGCTTCCAGGTTCCTGGCCTGCTTGAGTTCCTGCCTTGACTTTCTTGGATGACAAACAACAATGTTGAAATGTAAACAAAGTAAACCCTTCCCTCCCCAAGTTGCTTTTGGTCATGGTGCTTTTTTCACAGCAACAAAACCTCTAGCTGAAACAGGTAGCACCAGGGCTCAGTGGTTAAAAGCACTTACTGCCTCAAGCTTGGTTTCAGTATACATACAAGGCAGTTCCCAACCTGCTGCAACTCTAGCTTCAGAGGATCAACAACCTCTGGCTTCTTAGGGCCCATGCATATATGTATGCACACGTAACTGTACACAGACATACAATGTATAACTAAAGTGAAATAGAGTCTTAAAACATAGAAAATGGGACAGCATCATTTGACAGATTCTCCCTGACCCCTTGGGGCTTCCTTTATAAACTGACAGGCACTGTTCAACAGAAATAGATTGGAAGCTGCAGTTGCTATTTGTTTATTTTTTCTATCTGAATATCTATCTATCCATCATGTATCTAACAATCGATCTATTTTATAGGGCATTATGTATCCCAGGCTGGTCTTGAATTCACTATTTTATCTATCTGAATATCTATCTATCCATCATGTATCTACCAATCAATCTATTTTATAGGGCATTGTGTATCCCAGGCTGGTCTTGAATTCACTATTTTGAAGACACAGACACAGGTAAGACTTCTGACTGATGAATGAGGACGCTGAGGTCTCAGACCAGCAGTTCTTTTCTCCCTTAGGAGGCCCAGGCTCCTACAGCTTCTTTGCATCTTCTTCAGGTTGTTTCTCTCCACACCATGTTTTCACCAGAGGCATACGCCGCCGAATGCACGTGCCTTGGCCACTGCCCCTTTGTTCATATTCCTTCTAGGACAGCATGCTAACTCTTGGGTAATGGACATGGAAGGTCCAAGATGGGAAGTGCAATAACCAAGCGCACAGTGCCCTACCAGCTCACCGACAAGCCCGATCTTACGGAGGCAAATTTTCAAATTGTGGTTCCTTCCTCTCAGATGCCCAGCTTGTGTCAAGCTGACACAAAACTAGCCAGGAGCAGGAAGATTGAGCTGGGGGAAGAATAGAGGAGAGAAAGATAAGAGATACCATAATAGAGGGAGCCATTATAGGTTTAAAGAAAAATCTGGCACTACGGAAATGTCCAGAGATCTACAAGGATGACACCAACTAAGAATCTAAGCAATAGTGAAGAAGCTACCTGAAATGCCCTTCCCCAATAATGAGATTGATGACTACCTTATATGCCATCCTAGAGCCCTCATCCAGTGGCTGATGGAAGACACCCACAGCTAAACACTGAGGGGAGCTCCTGGAACCCAGTTGCAGAGAGGGAGGAGTGATGAACAAAGGAGTCAAGACCAGGCTGGAAAGACCCACAAAAACAGATGACCTGAACAGTGACCTATCAGTAATGGATCCCAGACTGATAGCTGGGAAACCAGCATAGGACTGATCCAGACCCCCTGAATGTGGGTGTTCTTTAGGAGTCCTAGGCAGTCTATGGAGCCTCTGGTAGTGGATCAGTATTTATTCCTAATACACAAATGGACTTTGGGAGCCCATTCCACATAATGGGATACTCTCTCAGACTAGACATACGGGGGAGGGCCTATGCCCTGCTCCAAAGTATATGACAGACTTTGAAGATCTCCCATGGAAGGTCTCATCCTCCCTGGGGAGCAGAAAGGGGATGGGAATTGGGGTCAGTGGGGGCCAGGGGAAGAGGGGAGGGAGAGGGAATTGGGATTGACATGTGAAACAAGCTTGTTTCTAATTTAATTATAAAAAAACAGTCAGAACATCCATCCCATTTACACTGATGCTTGAGCATCATATTCCCTATACTCTTGGTGCATAGAAGACCCAAGCTCAGAGCCGAATAGACACTGAAATGCCTAAGGATGACCTTGAACATCTGACCCTCATGCCTCCATCTTCAGACCACTAGGATTATGACTGTGCACAATCATGCCTCATTTATGTGGTGCTGGGACTTGAACCCAGGCATTCACTCATGCTAGACAAACACTCTTCCAACTGAACTACATCCTTGTCCCACAATGAAACTTTAAATAATGAAGGAACAGATGAAATTTATCTCAACAGTGTCTTTTAGTGAATCTCAAATATTCAAAATATTGTGATGCTAGTTTGCAATCAATTCGAAAATTTTTGATGATGTGATATAACATAGTGTTTGTCGTTAGCACTGAAAATTCTATTGTGCGTTTGGTTATTGCACTTCCTGTCTTGGACCTTCCATGTCCATTACCCAAGAGTTAGCATGCTGTCCTAGAAGGAATATGAACAAAGGGGCAGTGGCCAAGGCACGTGCGTTCAGTGGCGTATGCCTCTGGTGAAAACAGTGGTGTGGAGAGAGACTACCTTGATGGGAGATGTCATGCTGTAAACCTGTCTCTTATTGGTTGTTGAATAAAGCACTGTTGGCCAATAGGGAAGCAAGATAGATGGGACTAGGTGTCGAGGAGGATTCTGGGAGGAGAGACAGAGACATGATGTAGACCACCAGAGTAAGAGGTCCAGACCCTTTTCTCTAGTAAGAGAAATAATTAGATTAACAATTAAGGGTTAAAAACTTACGTCAGAGATAGCCAGTAAGAAACCAAGCAAATGGCCAACAGCTTTATAATTAATATAGTGTCCTGTGTGTTATTTGGGGGTTCAGACAGCATGGCAGAGCCCAGGCGACTGGCAAGGAAGACTACACACTACATATGGTTGTCAGGAGTGAGATATGAATTCCCACATAGAATGACAAAAGCTTTAAAGGGATTTTAGAAACAAAAGAATGGTGAGAAGCATGGTTTCTTATTAGCAGCATTTTTCTCAGGTGGGCTCTGTTTTGCTAGAAACAAGCAGAGACTCACATGGCTCGCTTAAGGGAGTCTTCCTGACTCAGCATAAGTGGAAAAAACCAGCAAGGTTCTTTTAAGAGGCTCTGCTAACAATTGAATGGTGTGCACAAGCATCTGGCAGTCACATTGACCACATCTCCAAGCCAGCACCATGCTGCTGGATGTCAGCATAGAGTGAGGCAGTGAGCTGGAGTCAAACTTATGCCTGCCAGCCGCTGTTCCAGCTTTAATTTTAGCAATGTTCTTTAGTTTATATAAGACATGTGGCCAGAAAAAAACAAAGTTTTACAGTAAAGTCAGATTCAGTTGAAGAAAAATATAGGTAGACTTGGGAGAGTAAAAGAAACAAGATATTGGAAAAAATAAAAATAAAGTAGTTGGGTGAGGTGGCACACGCCTTTAATCCCAGCACTTCAGAGGCAGAGACAGGCAGATTTCCACAGAGAAAACCTGTCCCAGAGAAAAAAAATAAATAAATAGAAGTAAAAGAAATAGAGTAATAAAAAAGCCATGTAAAGATGGAAAATACACAGAGAGTCTAGATACTGTATGCTAGTGTCTTTTTCAGTTTTTTGATTGCTAAACAAAGAACCACTGCTAAAGTACACTTAATTATAAATGCTGCTGAATTAATTCAACTTATATCTTTTGAAAATTCCCTGACTTCAAAATTTAAGTATAAGGATATGTTACTTTGGAAAAGATATTTTATTTGTTTCCACAGAAAATGGAAAGCTGTGGATTCCTTCCAGGCTTCTGTGGTTTGATGAACCAAGACCCTTGGAAGCAGTGGCCCAAGTGATTCAACATCTAAAACAGATAAGATGATGCAACCTTACAAAATCAATGACTTAGCCAGGTTTCTGAGTTTTGTCATGATCCCCATGGTATGGACAGTGGCCCCTATCAGCAGGAAGTAGTTTGGAATGAGCAACGTCCAAATTCCCATCTTGGGAATCTTTGTTTTCATTTGAATGGAGTTGCTTATAATTGGTTAATGATCACAACCAATCTCTTTTTAAAGGTAAAGGGGATTATGGTATGGAAATGAATATTTTGTATTGGTATGGTTTTTCATTTATTGATACAAATTTAAGGTCAATTTTGTGATATGTATGTTTCTCCTCTTGATTAAATATTGTGCTTATAATGATCTTTTAAAACGTAATACTTTGTATTGGTATGGTTTTTCATTTATTAATACAAATTCAAGGTTAATTTTGTGATATGTATATTTCTCCTCTTGATTAAGTATTGTGCTTATTTATACTGATCTTTTCAAACATAATACATAAATAAATACAGACTATAGATAGTAGTCAGATCTTATAGTTAGTTAAGTTAGGTTTTCTAGATATACAGAAATATATTGGAGATAGACAGTCATCAAACCTTTCAAAGACCTTAAGTAAATGGCATTTAAAATGGTTTAGGGTTTTTCTTGACAATGAGAAATGTCTGCTCCTAGCAGCACCAATTACATTTAAGAGGTAGATGGACATTGAAGAAACTTGTTATGGAGTTTGCTTTCAACATGGCAAGATTAGCCATTTGGGCAAGAAACTGCTCTTGCTTAGACTGTTTGACTGTTGCTGTATAATCTGGACATGCAGGACCCACAGGAAAGTCACTACTAAATTTGGACAGTTTTAAAGGTTTCCTGCTTCATGGAAGAGTCTGACAGACTTTCTGCAGGACACAGAAAAATGACTGACAGACTACCAATACAGATGGAGAGCTTGAAATTTCCTGCTTTGCTGAGAAGTCTTTCAAACACACTGTGGCTTATGGGTTAAAGATGGATGCCCCAAAGTTACAGAGGAACTTCAGGTGACTGTCCAGGTAGCGAGATGTCTCTGTCAATTCTAGTGTTTATATATTATCCTTCTGTGGTCTTTGATGGAGTTGAAGACAGATAGTTGTAGTTATAGTTTTCCTTAGTTATGATGAAAGATAAGTTACATATAAGACCTTAGACTCACAAAGAGAGATGATATTTTCTTTAAATCTTACCAAATGTTAATGGACTTAATATTGCAACTATGTTCTTACTTGATAACTGCTCTGTTATATATAATTTGACTATGTTAAAGTTAAAACCTTTCTTTATATTTAGACAGAAAAGAGGAGATTATGGGAGATATCATTCTGTAAATCTGTCTCTTATTGGTTGTTGAATAAAGCACTGTTGGCCAATAGGGAAGCAGGAAGGTGGGAGTAGGAGTTGAGGAAGATTCTGGGAGAAAAGACAGTCACGATGTAGATCGCCAGAGTAAGAGGTCCAGACCCTTTTCTCCGGTAAGAGAAATACTCAGATTAACAATTACGGGTTAAATACTTAAGTCACAGATAGACAGTAAGAAACCAAGCAAACGGCCATCAGCTTCATAAGTAATACAGTGTCCTGTGTGTTATTTGGGGGTTCAGACAGCCATAGGAGATCAAGTCCAGAACTACGTGGATAGTTCAGAGTGGTCATTGCTTTGAAAGTTCTGGAAAGATGTCCACCTTTGGCACAGTCAAGCATGCATGCAAAGCATGGTTTTCCTGGAACTCCTGAGATGTGCGGAGAGCTTCCTGTAAAAAGAACAGACATTTCCAGTGTTTCTTTCCGGCTCACATGAGCTCAGGAAGGCCTTTTGCCACCAAGTCACTGAGAAGAGTCTTTTCATGAAGAGCATCCGCAGCTGCTCTCAGAAGACAGGGGGATGTGGGAACAATTCACGGCCCAACGAGACGCAGCTCTAATGGAAGCAGCTCCCTTTCTTCACCTTTATCCCTAGTCTATTTCTTATGCTTATCCGGGGACCAAGTCATTCATTCTTATGAATACCAAGGAAAAGAAAATACACGATGCAGAAAATGGATCGCCAGCCCCCATGACAACCTCCTTTACAACATGGAGCAGGATAACAATCTAGGGTGAGACATATCATCTGGTTCCCGGTAGATCTCATGCCAGAACACAGAGTTTCAATAGAAGTGGCAACCATCCCCAGAATTCCAATGAAGGGCATGGCTCCCCTGCCTTCCAGCCCTAAGCACAAACCTCCTTCAGACAAAAGGAAAGAACACAGCATGTGCTCTGGGAAGGCCAAGGACTCAGAGTCAGAGCTGGTTTTTTGTTTTGTTTTGTTTTTTGTATACTGGGTTAGTCTTTTCATTCTATTGTCTAAGGATGAAATGCAAAAAGCCCAGAATAACCCCTGTGAGAAATAACTGCCTGGCTAGATGTTTTAGGCCAGTTACCCATCCCTGGGGTTCCCGGGAGATACACACGAATTGAAAGCACATTTTGACAAGCCTGATATCTTTATAATCACATTATAATTTGTTGAGATGCTAAACAATTGTACTTAGATATAGGAAATTTAACAAATACCCCAAGCTGTTACTGTCCTTCCACTCAGGCTTCTGGAAACACATGTCACCAGAATTCAGCTTTTATAAATGAGTCGACATTTAGCCTCATAATTACTACCGTTCACCTAAGATTTGCCCCTTCCTCAAAATGAGCTCAGGCTCCCTTGGATCCTGGGTTAATTTACAAAGCTTCATAGGCCTTTCTCTAGGCGTCCATTCAGTCCTCCAGTGCTTAATGATAGCTTCTTGGTCCCAAGAGGTACTGACTAGCAGGGGCAAAAGAGACAGCCAGGCAAACTCAGTCCCTCACTGCACTGTGTCCATGCTCTTAGGAAAGATGACATAACAACAAGTCCCACATAGTGTGAGTTTCCAACGTACACGTTGAGGAAAAAAGTCACGAGGCACACCACCAGGCCCTAGTTGGGATTGGGAGAAATTGACCTGGCTTGGTGATATTTAGCCTGGCACCCAAATGTCAGACACGAATTGTAAAATGACTGGACAAGCACTGAAGAAGAGGCAATGGTATGAACAGAGGTCTGAAACAGAAAGCAGTCTGTGAACAACACACACCAGACAACCAAGGCAACAAGGAAGTACCGAGAGTCATCCATGGGCTCAAGAGGACAAGACGCCTCAATGTCACAAAAACTTACTACAAAAAAACCAAACCAAACCAAAGCAAATAAACAAAACAAAAAACTAAAAAACTAAGCCATGAAGGCTTCATTGAGCCAATGTTAGGTCTAAAAAGACATCACAGGTGATGGAATTTTGGTTGGTTGGTTGGTTGGTTGGTTGGTTTTTCAAGACAGGATTTCTCTGTGTAACAGCTCTGGCTGTCCTGGAACTCACTCTGTAGACCCGGCTGGCCTGGAACTCACAGAGATCCACCTGCCTCTGCCTCCCTAGTGCTGGGATTAAAGGCGTGAGCAGCGGTGGTGCACAGGTGACGTTTTAAAGGTTGGTAAGTGAGACTTTTAAAGAATACATTTTTAGAGTGGTGAAAATGGAACCCAAGGTGTGACAGATAAGCGTGCTACCCCTGAGCTACCCGCACATTCCAGGGAAGGGGCCTCGAGGGGTCCCCAGGTGATGCTCACTTGCAGCCAGAACCAACCATGCTACTCCAGGAAAGCAGGTTTCTCATAGCCCTGGGACCCAGATCAGACACCTCCCTTTCTACATACACTGCATTAAAAAAAGGAAAACCCATGAAACTTCAGCTTCTGACACGGAGGCGATGTCCGTGTGTTCTCAGTCACTCAACCACAAAGCCATTCTCAACTAATGAACATCTCAACTACTCCCACGTGTATGACACCGGTGTAGGTCAGAGGGATCCGAAGGAATAGCAGCAGATTGTTGTTGGGGTCACATACCAGACACTACTGGACACAGACTAGTACAGCACACCTCCACCTTGGGCTCCCGGTTGAAAATGTGTCATTCCCCGTGTTCACAGCTAATGTTCCCTCTAAAGTACTGTGAGGAAATATCTGGGGCCATGTGGAATCAGTTAAGCCCACAACACTGTGAACTACTGTATTTCTGAGCTGCGTGAGCTGTTCTCCCCCTAATGAACCGTATCATTAATTACAGACACCTCAAATAAAAATGCCTACACACACAGCAGGCATGATATACACAATAAATAAAAAGATCGTGATTTGCGAAAGGACCAGCTCATTCTAAATTAATTGTCTCTTGTTTTCTTGGGCTGTGACTGGAGCCATTAATTTGATTGACCACACCTGGCTGGGAAAGACCTGGCTGTCTGCAGAGTTAGAGAGCTGTGAAGTCTATGGCTCTGCCCACTCCCCTCCCCCACCAGCAATTCCTCCAAACACAGATGAAGCGTTTCACAAAAGTTTGTCATTTAAGTGACGAGCTGCAAAGAGAGAGCTGCAGAGGACACAAAGCTCTCTGCGAAACAACTTTCAAATGGCCTCTCTCATCTTCAAGGCTCAATTAAGAGAGTCCTGGTGTATTGGGCAGCTTCCCATCATTGTGACAAGATTAGACTACAGGTTTTAGTTTTTAAAACTTTTTTTAATTCAGATAAATTTTGATTATATTCTTCCCCTAACCCAAGTCCTTCTGGATCCTCTCCCCCTCCACACAACTTTAAGGTTCTTTTTCCAATAACAAACAAAAATCCAGCACAACAAAAATCCCCAAAAGCAAGAAAACAAAATAAAATCATGCCCCCAAAGAACAACAAAACAAAACACCAAATTATAAGCACACCAAAAAGATCCTGTGGAGTCCATTATATGTTGCTCAACAACTCCTCAACATGAGGCCTATCCTGAATCGGTTGACATACTCAGTGTCACTCTGATGGAGAAAACGGATTTCCCCTCCCCTAGCAGGTATACGTGACAGACAGGTCAATTATTAACCTTTAACTTAATGCAATGTGACCTGTGGGTCACAACTCTAAGACCATCAGAAAACACAGGTATTTACGTTACAACTCATAACAGTAGCAAAAGGACAGTTATGAACCAGCAATGAAAATAACTTTACGGCTGGACGTCACCACAACATGAGGAACTGTATTGAAGGGTCCCAGCACTAGGAAGGTTAGGAACCCCTGATTTAGAAGGGTCTTGTTGCTTAGTGTCCTCTTTCCCAGCTGGCTCTCACACTCTTTCCCCGCAGGTTCCCAGAGCTCCGAGGGGAGGGGTTTAATGGAGACACCCATTTAGGGCTGAGGGAAATACTGCACCTTGTCTGCCGTCCTGGTCCGAGGTCACCTAGCCACAGGGGCCCATGTTGGCGCACAGCAACGGGTGTGTGGCAGAGAAGAGGCCCATCTCTAGCAGCAGAAAAGCAAAGTGAGAGAGAGAAAAAAAATAACGTAGGCCCAGAATCTCCACAGTCCTCCCAGGACACACCTCCTCTGACATCACTTCCTTCTGCTAGGCCCTGCCTCCTAAAAGCTCCAGCATCTTCCCATAGCATCATGGGGCAGACACCAAGCTCTTAGCATATGTGCATTTGAGGGACATTTCACATCCAAACCATAATACCCACTGTCAGAATGCTTGCACACCAGACCCTAGTCTGGAGGTACTACAAAACTGACGCTACCAACAGCAACAAGGGAACGAGGTTCATAGCACCAAGTTACTACTAACAAGATCAAACGCAAAGGAACTGTCAATCATCTTCCTTTAATGATAGTAATGGTCAAGTCCTTTAAATACAGATACTCTAGGGGGGAAAAAGTCTTTACTGAAAATATTTTTTTTCTTTTCATCATCAGTTTTTTTTTTGCATTCAAGTCTGGATTTTCAAATGACAGACAATATTCATACACAAGTCTAACCAATCAACCAAAATAAGCTCCTTAATTCCATGTTGCCAATATAAATGTAAGTAAGGTAGAAATTAGCCTGTTAAGAGTACTGATTTTTACCAATAGCAAACTACTGGTAATTCTTTGATGATTCTCATTTTATAAGTGTGGGGGGGTTAGCAACTAAATATAATTTATTTGCTCAATGTGAGAAGCAAATTGTTAGCCAGTTTGTTCAAAGTGAAGAACCTACTATCATTATAAATAGGTGGGATTAATTATGACCAGGGGGATTGCTCTTGTGTGGTACCCCAGGTTACTCTACAGCCCCTCGTTCCCCTTCCCTTACATATTCCAAGCTGAAAATTCTCAGAAGCGGATCAGGCTTTACCTACAACGTCCCTCCCAAGCTTGGTACATCACAGGTACATAACATTTGTTGACAGGTAGCTTGCCTAAAAAGCTTGACTCTAGAGTCTCCCAAAGGTTGAGAGGGATCTGGAACATTCTTATGTTTCCCAAATCCCTGTGGAGCATGAAATAAAAATGAAAATGTGTTATGGGGCCTCAGAGCATTTCATGGGCCCTCTTTTATCCCGTCTCCCCCTTCCGAGGTTATACCTGGGTGTGGCACCAACACTCTAAATACACTACTTTTTATTGGATATGTGGCCTGAGCCTAAGTCACCTGTCCCATGCTGACTGCCACAGTACAGATTCAAGTATGGTGATTTGAACCCCATCCCGCAGTCTTCCATATGAGGACATCGTATGCAGAAATCGTCCCAGACGTCTGCTTCTGATTCCAACTCTGAGTCTGATATTTTTGCAGCAGGATTTTTATAGACTGAGCATCTGCAGTGTTATAGCCCTGTCTTGGGACAGTTTTAGCCCAAAAGACACGGTCTGTGTTTAGCCCTAAGTCCCAGTGAACAGATGGACTGAGATGCCTACAATCTTGTAGACGGGATTAGGAACCAGACTATAAACGTGGAGATGATCCAAGGGGGAGCCTTTGGAGAGTGAAAGGAGGTGTTATTCATCATAGTGGGACCGCCGGCCAAGTCAGGGTTCTCATCTGAGAAGGTCGGATAGTGGGTTCATTTTCTCCTTGACTTTTATAGTGTGCCTTGCAGTGTGCCTTCCTGAGCACTGAGAATCACAATAGTGTGCTGTCCCTAAGGTTGCAATAAAAGCCACAGCACTTCTCTCCAGGGAAATGCACAAAGGGAAAGACCCAGAAACCAGGGCTTATGATGTCAGGGGCACCATCTGACCTCCATCCATCGCCCTGGAGTCAGACCTCATGAACCTTGGTGTGTCTTTAATGGTTTCCAAAACAACCCTTTTCACACCGTACTCTGGGCAATCCATACCTGCTTCCTTCCCTAAGCCACAACGTTACCTTTGCAGACAGAAAACTAGACTAACATGCTGAATCCAGGGTTGCCAAGCCAGCAGTTTGCCAGGAAGAAGAGCCACACGCAAACTGAACAGTGTCCTCCCTGTTTTGGTGACTGTTTAGTGGTTGGCAGATTGAAGAAAATAACAGCCAACAGGTAGCCAATCTAAATTTACATAGAGGATAAAAGCAACCAAAATGATAAAGTGTCTCTACTCATGGCTGTGAACAAACACTTTAATCCGACCATGAATCTCAATTATTTTCATATTTGTTGCATGAAAAGACTGTATATTTTCCAAATGTACGAAGAAAGTTAAAAAAGAAAATAGAAGCAAAAGCAGATTAAAGGAAGTTTACTATGTCGGGGAGTTTTATGAATGGGGGAGCTCTTCCCCAAGCTGGACCAGAATCGATATAACTGCCCAGCAATCATCTCTGAGAAGCCCAGTAGCATCTCATTAACAGAGCCCCACTCACAGGAGATGTGTGAAACAGCCTAGCCAAGAACCTCCATCGTGGAAAAGTAGCAGCAACACTGCCCAGGCGCAGGGTATCCTAAGAACTCTCAACTTGTCCTTTCTGCCTTCCACTGGAAATGTTTCCAGTTGCCATGAAAAAAATCTCCCGAATCCCAACAAGAACCGCTCACAAGCCCATGGCCACAGGAATCCTGGACTCACCACTGTCCCTTGGCTGCATGATCCCCATAAAAACAAACAGGAATTGACTGCCTTGTGACAGGCCCATCATGTGAGAAGAAGCCCTGTGGGGTCACTTGCTTCCTGCCACCTTGAACCCCTTCTGCTCTCCGAAGAAGCCGGCAGTGTTGGCTCTAACTCTGTTAATAATCGGAGGGCAGGTTCAGATGATGTCTAGGCGCGTCCATGCCCGTATGGACTTCAGGGAAGGGCATGAAGCCTAGCAACCTTAATCATCAGCAAAAATAGATTACTTTCAGGGATTTTAAAAAATGTGCCCATCTTATACATTTATGAAATAACTCTACCCTACCCAAATAAAAACTAAAAATGGTGAGCTCGAGGCCAGGCTGGACCGACAGCCTCCAAAACAATACAGAGAAACCCTGTCTCGTAAAACCAAAAAAAAAAAAAAAAAACCTAAAAATGCCCATTAGACAAACCACCAATCTAACCCAATAGACGCATGGTGTCACTGTACTGATACAAAGGCACTATAGTTCATAGAGGAAAATCTGTCACCGTCGTTGTCATGCATAGATCCATCTTGACATGTGTCATGGTGGGGCATGTCTCTGAGAGGCAGAACCTAGCACCCTCTACAATGTGTTCAGAACAACACACTTAAGGGGTCTTGTACAACTTTTAGGTTCCTGGCTTCTGAATGCAGAGAATAAGGGGGAGAGGACTCAAGGAAACACTTACCAGCTACATGGGGATCAGTTCAAGGCATTCAGGAGGTGTGAACGTCTGCAGGGTGCCCGTCTATTTAACAGGTTTAAGTGTTGTGGGAAAACAAAGCACAGGTGGTAAGGAGAGCCTTGCTAGAGAGAGTACTGTATGCACAATTTAAATAAATAAATCTTTAAAAAATAGTAACTCAAGAGAAACAGTCAGGAGACAAACAACATGGCTTCAGTTGATTCTAGAACAGCCTTTCTCACCCTTCCTAACACTGGGACCCTTTACAGTTTCTCATGTTGTGGTGACCCCCCCATAAAGTTATTTCCTGTAATTTTGCTACTGTTGTGCACTGTGGTGTAAATATCTGGGTTTTCTGATGGCCTTAGGTGACCCCCGGGAAAGGGTCATGCCACCCCATAAAGGGGCTGTGGCCCACAGGTTGAGAATCCGTGGACTAAAGCCAAGCAAGACAATCATCAAAGACTTTTGAAGATGTTGGGGGAAAGGAATAGTGCGAACTGGACTCATCTTGTTAGCAATGATGCTAGTCTGTCCTCGTGTCTATAAGTTACGGCAGCTTCAAGAGGAAAAGAAGAGACTCAGACCTGACCAAAGTCTAATAATTATCAGTGAGGGGAAGAGCAGGTAAATCTTTACGTCCTATCCCCCTTTTCCACTTACCCAAAGATTTTTTAAAAGTGTAAACAAGGGCTGAAGAGGTGGGTGAGTGGGTGTAGAAACCCGCGTTCAGTCCCCAGCATTCATGTAAGAAGCTCTCCCAGGAGTGGGGTTGCACACAGGCTTGTCATCCCGGCAGTGAGGGTGAGAGGGAGGCAGAGACGAGAGGATCACTGGAGATGCTGGGCTGCGCAGTGTAAGCCTAGTCAGTTCAAGGTCATTAAGAATCCCTGTCAACAGCAACGACAGCAAACAAAGATGGACACTGGCGGAAGAATAATACTTGCCTGGATCTCACCAAACGGCCACATGATGTGCTAGTGAATAAAATCCAGCGCAGAACACACAAGTGTGGGATATAACTTACACACAAACTCTCTTAAAGGGATTCATAATTAAGAGGAACAAAAATTTTGTGCTCTGTGTAATCCTCTTTAATGTAAACAGAAATATAAATATGTGGGTAGGGATACCTACATGCAGTTTAAAAATATAAATATGCACATGCACTTGCAGAAATGCATGTAGATATTTTTAATTTCTAAGTTAAGTCACAGGAAAAAAAACATTTATTTTCTTAAGAGGGACTTGGTAAGCCGGGCATGGTAGTACATGGAGGCAGAGGCAGGTGAATCTCTGAGTTCAAGGCCAGCCTGGTCCACAGAGGGACCTGCAGAGAAGAACTTGGGGGGGGGGTGAGATAAATAACCTTTCACTTTTTGCTTGGTTTGTTCCTGCAACACTTAGAGAATAAATACATAATAATTTTACTTAAAGATTTATTCTTTTCAATGCAGAAACTTTGTGTACTCTTCTTACACTATTCATGTCTCTGTGTTTGAAAAGCAAGAATTTCTGTTTTAAAAACCATTTAGTACAGGGCTTGAGGGATTGCTCAGCCATTCAGAGCACATGGCAATCTTCCAAAGAGCCCCAGTTCAGTTCCCAGTGCCCATATAAAAGAGCTTGCAACTGTCTGCAACTCCAGCTCCAGAAGATGCAACAGCCCATTCCAGGTTCCTCGGGTACCCGCACTCATAAACACGTCCCTGCGTGCATACACACATACTTACAGTTAAAACTAAAACAAGTCTTAAAACACAGTAAGACAGCAGGGTAAAGAAGAGTAGAATAGATTAAACTCATTTTAAAACATTAGCTTGGGAAGAGTAACAAAATGGATAACTCCTTACCAAGAATAACTTAAAAAGTAAATTGACCGGGAAGAGGGGATTATCAGTATACGTCCAAGAGCTACAAAGCAAACAGTATGATATGGCCTCAGACCAATAGATTTGCAGATTTTAAAGGTGCAGAGGCTGCCCTTCTGTGGTGGGAATGGGACATGTCCCCATCGGCTCTGTGATTGGACGGTTGGTCCCCAGTAGGGGGTGCTGTTTGCAAAGGCTGTGGACCCTTTAGGAGGAGGGGCCTCAACGAAGGAAGTGGGTTACAGGGGCCTTGAGGTTTCATCTGTCCTGCTCACGCTCCTTCTCTGCCCCTGACTGCTGGTGCTCCAGGTACTCCAGGAGATTCAGATGCCCCAGGGCTGTCAGATGCCCCAGGGCTGTCAGATGCCCCAGGGCTGTCAGATGCTCCAAGTGTGTCAGACACCACAGGAGTGTCAGATGCTCCAGGAGTGTCAGATACCCCAGGAGTGTCAGATACCCCAGGTGTGTCAGATGCCCCAGGTGTGTCAGATGCCCCAGGGGTGTCAGATACCCCAGGAGTGTCAGATGCTCCAGGTGTATCGGATACCCCAGGTGTGTCAGACGCCCCAGGGCTGTCAGATGCCCCAGGAGTGTCAGATGCTCCAGGTGTATCAGATGCTCCAGGTGTATCAGATACCCCAGGAGTGTCAGATGTCCCAGGTGTGTCAGATACCCCAGGAGTGTCAGATGTCCCAGGTGTGTCAGATACCCCAGGAGTGTCAGATGCTCCAGGTGTATCGGATACCCCAGGAGTGTCAGATGCTCCAGGTGTATCGGATACCCCAGGTGTGTCAGACGCCCCAGGGCTGTCAGATGCCCCAGGAGTGTCAGATGCCCCAGGAGTGTCAGATGTCCCAGGTGTGTCAGATACCCCAGGAGTGTCAGATGTCCCAGGTGTGTCAGATACCCCAGGAGTGTCAGATGCTCCAGGTGTATCGGATACCCCAGGTGTGTCAGACGCCCCAGGGCTGTCAGATACCCCAGGAGTGTCAGATGCTCCAGGTGTATCGGATACCCCAGGTGTGTCAGACGCCCCAGGGCTGTCAGATGCCCCAGGAGTGTCAGATGCTCCAGGTGTATCAGATACCCGAGGTGTGTAGATGCCCCAGGAGTGTCAGATGCCTAGGGGTGTCAGGTGCCCTGGGTGCTTCAGGTGTCCCAGGGGCTTCAGGTGTCTCAGAGGCATCAGGGCGAGCTGGTCTCTGGCACCTACCACTATCTCTTCCCCACCATGAAGACCACAGTCCCTTGAAGTGTGACACAGGACAGACTCTTTCCTGAAGTCACTTTTGTCTGGTGTTTCGTCACAGCAATGAGACAGTGACTGTCTACCTTATGTCGTATAGATTATGGATGTGGACAAAAGAAGAAATGCAATGATGGTTTGCTATCGACCAAAGAAGCCGAACTCATTATTAAAACCTTCCTCACAAACAGACTCTGGGTGCACATGACTTCGCTGGTGAGTTTTCCCACAATTTCAGGGAAAGATAAACTAATGTTATACAGATGCTTGTAGATAATAATAAAAAAGGGGGCCTAATTCATTTTATGAGACTACTATAAACTGATTCCAAAAAAAAATCTGTGTATTTACAAGAAAG